>NC_086386.1:57303332-58544544 GCF_036588685.1 Mytilus trossulus | reverse complement strand
GAGGGGTCTCAACCTCATTTAAGCGGTCTCGGGTCGATTTTTGATATGAAATTTGAATATCCAACTGGCACTTGGGCGTACCGTAAACATAGAAGACAGGAAGTGCACCCAAATTCCTTTTAGTCACGTTTGTATCTTCCTATTGACTAAATGTCTGTAAAATATTAGAAAGAATTGAGAGATCCGGGGGCTCTCACCATAACCCTGTGCCCTTTGTCTAAAATTTGACATTTTTTGACTGAAAAGTGACAATCTTAGCCCTCCGTAGATATTGAAGATGACGTTATTCTCAAAAATCCATCTAATACAACCTTCATATATACAGAGTCAATGATTTGGTTGACTTTTATAGTCATTGAAAGACCAGGGGGGTCTCAACCTCATTTAAGCGGTCTCGGGTCGATTTTTGATATGAAATTTGAATATCCAACTGGCACTTTGGGGCGTACCGTAAACATAGAAGACAGGAAGTGCCACCCAAATTCCTTTTAGTCACGTTTGTATCTTCCTATTGACTAAATGTCTGTAAAATATTAGAAAGATTGAGAGATCCGGGGCTCTCACCATAACCCTGTGCCCTTTGTCCTAAAAATTTGACATTTTTTGACTGAAAAGTGACAATCTTAGCCCTCCGTAGATATTGAAGATGACGTTATTCTCAAAAATCCATCTAATACAACCTTCATATATACAGAGTCAATGATTTGGTTGACTTTTATAGTCATTGAAAGACCAGGGGGTCTCAACCTCATTTAAGCGGTCTCGGGTCGATTTTTGATATGAAATTTTGAATATCCAACTGGCACTTTGGGCGTACCGTAAACATAGAAGACAGGAAGTGCACCAAATTCCTTTTAGTCACGTTTGTATCTTCCTATTGACTAAATGTCTGGTAAAATATTAGAAAGATTGAGAGATCCGGGGGCTCTCACCATAACCCTGTGCCCTTTGTCCTAAAAATTTGACATTTTTTGACTGAAAAGTGACAATCTTAGCCCTCCGTAGATATTGAAGATGACGTTATTCTCAAAAATCCATCTAATACAACCTTCATATATACAGAGTCAATGATTTGGTTGACTTTTATAGTCATTGAAAGACCAGGGGGGTCTCAACCTCATTTAAGCGGTCTCGGGTCGATTTTTGATATGAAATTTGAATATCCAACTGGCACTTTGGGCGTACCGTAAACATAGAAGACAGGAAGTGCACCCAAATTCCTTTTAGTCACTTTTGTATCTTCCTATTGACTAAATGTCTGTAAAATATTAGAAAGATTGAGAGATCCGGGGGCTCTCACCATAACCCCTGTGCCCTTTTGTCCTAAAAATTTGACATTTTTTGACTGAAAAGTGACAATCTTAGCCCTCCGTAGATATTGAAGATGACGTTATTCTCAAAAATCCATCTAATACAACCTTCATATATACAGAGTCAATGATTTGGTTGACTTTTATAGTCATTGAAAGACCAGGGGGGTCTCAACCTCATTTAAGCGGTCTCGGGTCGATTTTTGATATGAATTTGAATATCCAACTGGCACTTGGCGTACCGTAAACATAGAAGACAGGAAGTGCACCCAAATTCCTTTTAGTCACGTTTGTATCTTCTATTGACTAAATGTCTGTAAAATATTAGAAAGATTGAGAGATCCGGGGGCTCTCACCCATAACCCTGTGCCCTTTGTCCTAAAAATTTGACATTTTTTGACTGAAAAGTGACAATCTTAGCCCTCCGTAGATATTGAAGATGACGTTATTCTCAAAAATCCATCTAATACAACCTTCATATATACAGAGTCAATGATTTGGTTGACTTTTATAGTCATGAAAGACCAGGGGGGTCTCAACCTCATTTAAGCGGTCTCGGGTCGATTTTTGATATGAAATTTGAATATCCAACTGGCACTTTGGGCGTACCGTA
Source organism: Mytilus trossulus (assembly GCF_036588685.1). Lineage (NCBI taxonomy): Eukaryota > Metazoa > Mollusca > Bivalvia > Mytilida > Mytilidae > Mytilus > Mytilus trossulus. Next base: position 58,542,621 of record NC_086386.1, on the reverse strand, counting down.
AACATAGAAGACAGGAAGTGCACCCAAATTCCTTTTAGTCACGTTTGTATCTTCCTATTGACTAAATGTCTGTAAAATATTAGAAAGATTGAGAGATCCGGGGGCTCTCACCATAACCCTGTGCCCTTTGTCCTAAAAATTTGACATTTTTTGACTGAAAAGTGACAATCTTAGCCCTCCGTAGATATTGAAGATGACGTTATTCTCAAAAATCCATCTAATACAACCTTCATATATACAGAGTCAATGATTTGGTTGACTTTTATAGTCATTGAAAGACCAGGGGGGTCTCAACCTCATTTAAGCGGTCTCGGGTCGATTTTTGATATGAAATTTGAATATCCAACTGGCACTTTGGGCGTACCGTAAACATAGAAGACAGGAAGTGCACCCAAATTCCTTTTAGTCACGTTTGTATCTTCCTATTGACTAAATGTCTGTAAAATATTAGAAAGATTGAGAGATCCGGGGGCTCTCACCATAACCCTGTGCCCTTTGTCCCTAAAAATTTGACATTTTTTGACTGAAAGTGACAATCTTAGCCCTCCGTAGATATTGAAGATGACGTTATTCTCAAAATCCATCTAATACAACCTTCATATATACAGAGTCAATGATTTGGTTGACTTTTATAGTCATTGAAAGACCAGGGGGGTCTCAACCTCATTTAAGCGGGTCTCGGGTCGATTTTTGATATGAAATTTGAATATCCAACTGGCACTTTGGGCGTACCGTAAACATAGAAGACAGGAAGTGCACCCAAATTCCTTTTAGTCACGTTTGTATCTTCCTATTGACTAAATGTCTGTAAAATATTAGAAAGATTGAGAGATCCGGGGGCTCTCACCATAACCCTGTGCCCTTTGTCCTAAAAATTTGACATTTTTTGACTGAAAAGTGACAATCTTAGCCCTCCGTAGATATTGAAGATGACGTTATTCTCAAAAATCCATCTAATACAACCTTCATATATACAGAGTCAATGATTTGGTTGACTTTTATAGTCATTGAAAGACCAGGGGGGTCTCAACCTCATTTAAGCGGTCTCGGGTCGATTTTTTGATATGAAATTTGAATATCCAACTGGCACTTTGGGCGTACCGTAAACATAGAAGACAGGAAGTGCACCCAATTCCTTTTAGTCACGTTTGTATCTTCCTATTGACTAAATGTCTGTAAAATATTAGAAAGATTGAGAGATCCGGGGGCCTCTCACCATAACCCTGTGCCCTTTGTCCTAAAAATTTGACATTTTTTGACTGAAAAGTGACAATCTTAGCCCTCCCGTAGATATTGAAGATGACGTTATTCTCAAAATCCATCTAATACAACCTTCATATATACAGAGTCAATGATTTGGTTGACTTTTATAGTCATTGAAAGACCAGGGGGGTCTCAACCTCATTTAAGCGGTCTCGGGTCGATTTTTGATATGAAATTTGAATATCCAACTGGCACTTTGGGCGTACCGTAAACATAGAAGACAGGAAGTGCACCCCAAATTCCTTTTAGTCACGTTTGATCTTCCCTATTGACTAAATGTCTGTAAAATATTAGAAAGATTGAGAGATCCGGGGGCTCTCACCATAACCCTGTGCCCTTTGTCCTAAAAATTTGACATTTTTTGACTGAAAAGTGACAATCTTAGCCCTCCGTAGATATTGAAGATGACGTTATTCTCAAAAATCCATCTAATACAACCTTCATATATACAGAGTCAATGATTTGGTTGACTTTTATAGTCATTGAAAGACCAGGGGGGTCTCAACCTCATTTAAGCGGTCTCGGGTCGATTTTTGATATGAAATTTGAATATCCAACTGGCACTTTGGGCGTACCGTAAACATAGAAGACAGGAAGTGCACCCAAATTCCTTTTAGTCACGTTTGTATCTTCCTATTGACTAAATGTCTGTAAATATTAGAAAGATTGAGAGATCCGGGGGCTCTCACCATAACCCTGTGCCCTTTGTCCTAAAAATTTGACATTTTTTGACTGAAAAGTGACAATCTTAGCCTCCGTAGATATTGAAGATGACGTTATTCTCAAAAATCCATCTAATACAACCTTCATATATACAGAGTCAATGATTTGGTTGACTTTTATAGTCATTGAAAGACCAGGGGGTCTCAACCTCATTTAAGCGGTCTCGGGTCGATTTTTTGATATGAAATTTGAATATCCAACTGGCACTTTGGGCGTACCGTAAACATAGAAGACAGGAAAGTGCACCCAAATTCCTTTTAGTCACGTTTGTATCTTCCTATTGACTAAATGTCTGTAAAATATTAGAAAGATTGAGAGATCCGGGGGCTCTCCCATAACCCTGTGCCCTTTGTCCTAAAAATTTGACATTTTTTTGACTGAAAAGTGACAATCTTAGCCCTCCGTAGATATTGAAGATGACGTTATTCTCAAAAATCCATCTAATACAACCTTCATATATACAGAGTCAATGATTTGGTTGACTTTTATAGTCATTGAAAGACCAGGGGGGTCTCAACCTCATTTTAAGCGGTCTCGGGTCGATTTTTGATATGAAATTTGAATATCCAACTGGCACTTTGGGGCGTACCGTAAACATAGAAGACAGAAGTGCACCCAAATTCCTTTTAGTCACGTTTGTATCTTCCTATTGACTAAATGTCTGTAAAATATTAGAAAGATTGAGAGATCCGGGGGCTCTCACCATAACCCTGTGCCCTTTGTCCTAAAAATTTGACATTTTTTTGACTGAAAGTGACAATCTTAGCCCTCCGTAGATATTGAAGATGACGTTATTCTCAAAAATCCATCTAATACAACCTTCATATATACAGAGTCAATGATTTGGTTGACTTTTATAGTCATTGAAAGACCAGGGGGGTCTCAACCTCATTTAAGCGGTCTCGGTCGATTTTTGATATGAAATTTGAATATCCAACTGGCACTTTGGGCGTACCGTAAACATAGAAGACAGGAAGTGCACCCAAATTCCTTTTAGTCACGTTTGTATCTTCCTAATTGACTAAATGTCTGTAAAATATTAGAAAGATTGAGAGATCCGGGGGCTCTCACCATAACCCTGTGCCCTTTGTCCTAAAAATTTGACATTTTTTGACTGAAAAGTGACAATCTTAGCCCTCCGTAGATATTGAAGATGACGTTATTCTCAAAAATCCATCGTAATACAACCTTCATATATACAGAGTCAATGATTTGGTTGACTTTTATAGTCATTGAAAGACCAGGGGGGTCTCAACCTCATTTTAAGCGGTCTCGGGTCGATTTTTGATATGAAATTTGAATATCCAACTGGCACTTTGGGCGTACCGTAAACATAGAAGACAGGAAGTGCACCCAAATTCCTTTTAGTCACGTTTGTATCTTCCTATTGACTAAATGTCTGTAAAATATTAGAAAGATTGAGAGATCCGGGGGCTCTCACCATAACCCTGTGCCCTTTGTCCTAAAAATTTGACATTTTTTGACTGAAAAGTGACAATCTTAGCCCTCCGTAGATATTGAAGATGGACGTTATTCTCAAAAATCCATCTAATACAACCTTCATATATACAGAGTCAATGATTTGGTTGACTTTTATAGTCATTGAAAGACCAGGGGGGTCTCAACCTCATTTAAGCGGTCTCGGGTCGATTTTTGATATGAAATTTGAATATCCAACTGGCACTTTGGGCGTACCGTAAACATAGAAGACAGGAAGTGCACCCAAATTCCTTTTAGTCACGTTTGTATCTTCCTATTGACTAAATGTCTGTAAAATATTAGAAAGATTGAGAGATCCGGGGGCTCTCACCATAACCCTGTGCCCTTTGTCCTAAAAATTTGACATTTTTTGACTGAAAAGTGACAATCTTAGCCCTCCGTAGATATTGAAGATGACGTTATTCTCAAAAATCCATCTAATACAACCTTCATATATACAGAGTCAATGATTTGGTTGACTTTTATAGTCATTGAAAGACCAGGGGGGTCTCAACCTCATTTAAGCGGTCTCGGGTCGATTTTTGATATGAAATTTGAATATCCAACTGGCACTTTGGGCGTACCGTAAACATAGAAGACAGGAAGTGCACCCAAATTCCTTTTAGTCACGTTTGTATCTTCCTATTGACTAAATGTCTGTAAAATATTAGAAAGATTGAGAGATCCGGGGGCTCTCACCATAACCCTGTGCCCTTTGTCCTAAAAATTTGACATTTTTTGACTGAAAAGTGACAATCTTAGCCCTCCGTAGATATTGAAGATGACGTTATTCTCAAAAATCCATCTAATACAACCTTCATATATACAGAGTCAATGATTTGGTTGACTTTTATAGTCATTGAAAGACCAGGGGGGTCTCAACCTCATTTAAGCGGTCTCGGGTCGATTTTTGATATGAAATTTGAATATCCAACTGGCACTTTGGGCGTACCGTAAACATAGAAGACAGGAAGTGCACCCAAATTCCTTTTAGTCACGTTTGTATCTTCCTATTGACTAAATGTCTGTAAAATATTAGAAAGATTGAGAGATCCGGGGGCTCTCACCATAACCCTGTGCCCTTTGTCCTAAAAATTTGACATTTTTTGACTGAAAAGTGACAATCTTAGCCCTCCGTAGATATTGAAGATGACGTTATTCTCAAAAATCCATCTAATACAACCTTCATATATACAGAGTCAATGATTTGGTTGACTTTTATAGTCATTGAAAGACCAGGGGGGTCTCAACCTCATTTAAGCGGTCTCGGGTCGATTTTTGATATGAAATTTGAATATCCAACTGGCACTTTGGGCGTACCGTAAACATAGAAGACAGGAAGTGCACCCAAATTCCTTTTAGTCACGTTTGTATCTTCCTATTGACTAAATGTCTGTAAAATATTAGAAAGATTGAGAGATCCGGGGGCTCTCACCATAACCCTGTGCCCTTTGTCCTAAAAATTTGACATTTTTTGACTGAAAAGTGACAATCTTAGCCCTCCGTAGATATTGAAGATGACGTTATTCTCAAAAATCCATCTAATACAACCTTCATATATACAGAGTCAATGATTTGGTTGACTTTTATAGTCATTGAAAGACCAGGGGGGTCTCAACCTCATTTAAGCGGTCTCGGGTCGATTTTTGATATGAAATTTGAATATCCAACTGGCACTTTGGGCGTACCGTAAACATAGAAGACAGGAAGTGCACCCAAATTCCTTTTAGTCACGTTTGTATCTTCCTATTGACTAAATGTCTGTAAAATATTAGAAAGATTGAGAGATCCGGGGGCTCTCACCATAACCCTGTGCCCTTTGTCCTAAAAATTTGACATTTTTTGACTGAAAAGTGACAATCTTAGCCCTCCGTAGATATTGAAGATGACGTTATTCTCAAAAATCCATCTAATACAACCTTCATATATACAGAGTCAATGATTTGGTTGACTTTTATAGTCATTGAAAGACCAGGGGGGTCTCAACCTCATTTAAGCGGTCTCGGGTCGATTTTTGATATGAAATTTGAATATCCAACTGGCACTTTGGGCGTACCGTAAACATAGAAGACAGGAAGTGCACCCAAATTCCTTTTAGTCACGTTTGTATCTTCCTATTGACTAAATGTCTGTAAAATATTAGAAAGATTGAGAGATCCGGGGGCTCTCACCATAACCCTGTGCCCTTTGTCCTAAAAATTTGACATTTTTTGACTGAAAAGTGACAATCTTAGCCCTCCGTAGATATTGAAGATGACGTTATTCTCAAAAATCCATCTAATACAACCTTCATATATACAGAGTCAATGATTTGGTTGACTTTTATAGTCATTGAAAGACCAGGGGGGTCTCAACCTCATTTAAGCGGTCTCGGGTCGATTTTTGATATGAAATTTGAATATCCAACTGGCACTTTGGGCGTACCGTAAACATAGAAGACAGGAAGTGCACCCAAATTCCTTTTAGTCACGTTTGTATCTTCCTATTGACTAAATGTCTGTAAAATATTAGAAAGATTGAGAGATCCGGGGGCTCTCACCATAACCCTGTGCCCTTTGTCCTAAAAATTTGACATTTTTTGACTGAAAAGTGACAATCTTAGCCCTCCGTAGATATTGAAGATGACGTTATTCTCAAAAATCCATCTAATACAACCTTCATATATACAGAGTCAATGATTTGGTTGACTTTTATAGTCATTGAAAGACCAGGGGGGTCTCAACCTCATTTAAGCGGTCTCGGGTCGATTTTTGATATGAAATTTGAATATCCAACTGGCACTTTGGGCGTACCGTAAACATAGAAGACAGGAAGTGCACCCAAATTCCTTTTAGTCACGTTTGTATCTTCCTATTGACTAAATGTCTGTAAAATATTAGAAAGATTGAGAGATCCGGGGGCTCTCACCATAACCCTGTGCCCTTTGTCCTAAAAATTTGACATTTTTTGACTGAAAAGTGACAATCTTAGCCCTCCGTAGATATTGAAGATGACGTTATTCTCAAAAATCCATCTAATACAACCTTCATATATACAGAGTCAATGATTTGGTTGACTTTTATAGTCATTGAAAGACCAGGGGGGTCTCAACCTCATTTAAGCGGTCTCGGGTCGATTTTTGATATGAAATTTGAATATCCAACTGGCACTTTGGGCGTACCGTAAACATAGAAGACAGGAAGTGCACCCAAATTCCTTTTAGTCACGTTTGTATCTTCCTATTGACTAAATGTCTGTAAAATATTAGAAAGATTGAGAGATCCGGGGGCTCTCACCATAACCCTGTGCCCTTTGTCCTAAAAATTTGACATTTTTTGACTGAAAAGTGACAATCTTAGCCCTCCGTAGATATTGAAGATGACGTTATTCTCAAAAATCCATCTAATACAACCTTCATATATACAGAGTCAATGATTTGGTTGACTTTTATAGTCATTGAAAGACCAGGGGGGTCTCAACCTCATTTAAGCGGTCTCGGGTCGATTTTTGATATGAAATTTGAATATCCAACTGGCACTTTGGGCGTACCGTAAACATAGAAGACAGGAAGTGCACCCAAATTCCTTTTAGTCACGTTTGTATCTTCCTATTGACTAAATGTCTGTAAAATATTAGAAAGATTGAGAGATCCGGGGGCTCTCACCATAACCCTGTGCCCTTTGTCCTAAAAATTTGACATTTTTTGACTGAAAAGTGACAATCTTAGCCCTCCGTAGATATTGAAGATGACGTTATTCTCAAAAATCCATCTAATACAACCTTCATATATACAGAGTCAATGATTTGGTTGACTTTTATAGTCATTGAAAGACCAGGGGGGTCTCAACCTCATTTAAGCGGTCTCGGGTCGATTTTTGATATGAAATTTGAATATCCAACTGGCACTTTGGGCGTACCGTAAACATAGAAGACAGGAAGTGCACCCAAATTCCTTTTAGTCACGTTTGTATCTTCCTATTGACTAAATGTCTGTAAAATATTAGAAAGATTGAGAGATCCGGGGGCTCTCACCATAACCCTGTGCCCTTTGTCCTAAAAATTTGACATTTTTTGACTGAAAAGTGACAATCTTAGCCCTCCGTAGATATTGAAGATGACGTTATTCTCAAAAATCCATCTAATACAACCTTCATATATACAGAGTCAATGATTTGGTTGACTTTTATAGTCATTGAAAGACCAGGGGGGTCTCAACCTCATTTAAGCGGTCTCGGGTCGATTTTTGATATGAAATTTGAATATCCAACTGGCACTTTGGGCGTACCGTAAACATAGAAGACAGGAAGTGCACCCAAATTCCTTTTAGTCACGTTTGTATCTTCCTATTGACTAAATGTCTGTAAAATATTAGAAAGATTGAGAGATCCGGGGGCTCTCACCATAACCCTGTGCCCTTTGTCCTAAAAATTTGACATTTTTTGACTGAAAAGTGACAATCTTAGCCCTCCGTAGATATTGAAGATGACGTTATTCTCAAAAATCCATCTAATACAACCTTCATATATACAGAGTCAATGATTTGGTTGACTTTTATAGTCATTGAAAGACCAGGGGGGTCTCAACCTCATTTAAGCGGTCTCGGGTCGATTTTTGATATGAAATTTGAATATCCAACTGGCACTTTGGGCGTACCGTAAACATAGAAGACAGGAAGTGCACCCAAATTCCTTTTAGTCACGTTTGTATCTTCCTATTGACTAAATGTCTGTAAAATATTAGAAAGATTGAGAGATCCGGGGGCTCTCACCATAACCCTGTGCCCTTTGTCCTAAAAATTTGACATTTTTTGACTGAAAAGTGACAATCTTAGCCCTCCGTAGATATTGAAGATGACGTTATTCTCAAAAATCCATCTAATACAACCTTCATATATACAGAGTCAATGATTTGGTTGACTTTTATAGTCATTGAAAGACCAGGGGGGTCTCAACCTCATTTAAGCGGTCTCGGGTCGATTTTTGATATGAAATTTGAATATCCAACTGGCACTTTGGGCGTACCGTAAACATAGAAGACAGGAAGTGCACCCAAATTCCTTTTAGTCACGTTTGTATCTTCCTATTGACTAAATGTCTGTAAAATATTAGAAAGATTGAGAGATCCGGGGGCTCTCACCATAACCCTGTGCCCTTTGTCCTAAAAATTTGACATTTTTTGACTGAAAAGTGACAATCTTAGCCCTCCGTAGATATTGAAGATGACGTTATTCTCAAAAATCCATCTAATACAACCTTCATATATACAGAGTCAATGATTTGGTTGACTTTTATAGTCATTGAAAGACCAGGGGGGTCTCAACCTCATTTAAGCGGTCTCGGGTCGATTTTTGATATGAAATTTGAATATCCAACTGGCACTTTGGGCGTACCGTAAACATAGAAGACAGGAAGTGCACCCAAATTCCTTTTAGTCACGTTTGTATCTTCCTATTGACTAAATGTCTGTAAAATATTAGAAAGATTGAGAGATCCGGGGGCTCTCACCATAACCCTGTGCCCTTTGTCCTAAAAATTTGACATTTTTTGACTGAAAAGTGACAATCTTAGCCCTCCGTAGATATTGAAGATGACGTTATTCTCAAAAATCCATCTAATACAACCTTCATATATACAGAGTCAATGATTTGGTTGACTTTTATAGTCATTGAAAGACCAGGGGGGTCTCAACCTCATTTAAGCGGTCTCGGGTCGATTTTTGATATGAAATTTGAATATCCAACTGGCACTTTGGGCGTACCGTAAACATAGAAGACAGGAAGTGCACCCAAATTCCTTTTAGTCACGTTTGTATCTTCCTATTGACTAAATGTCTGTAAAATATTAGAAAGATTGAGAGATCCGGGGGCTCTCACCATAACCCTGTGCCCTTTGTCCTAAAAATTTGACATTTTTTGACTGAAAAGTGACAATCTTAGCCCTCCGTAGATATTGAAGATGACGTTATTCTCAAAAATCCATCTAATACAACCTTCATATATACAGAGTCAATGATTTGGTTGACTTTTATAGTCATTGAAAGACCAGGGGGGTCTCAACCTCATTTAAGCGGTCTCGGGTCGATTTTTGATATGAAATTTGAATATCCAACTGGCACTTTGGGCGTACCGTAAACATAGAAGACAGGAAGTGCACCCAAATTCCTTTTAGTCACGTTTGTATCTTCCTATTGACTAAATGTCTGTAAAATATTAGAAAGATTGAGAGATCCGGGGGCTCTCACCATAACCCTGTGCCCTTTGTCCTAAAAATTTGACATTTTTTGACTGAAAAGTGACAATCTTAGCCCTCCGTAGATATTGAAGATGACGTTATTCTCAAAAATCCATCTAATACAACCTTCATATATACAGAGTCAATGATTTGGTTGACTTTTATAGTCATTGAAAGACCAGGGGGGTCTCAACCTCATTTAAGCGGTCTCGGGTCGATTTTTGATATGAAATTTGAATATCCAACTGGCACTTTGGGCGTACCGTAAACATAGAAGACAGGAAGTGCACCCAAATTCCTTTTAGTCACGTTTGTATCTTCCTATTGACTAAATGTCTGTAAAATATTAGAAAGATTGAGAGATCCGGGGGCTCTCACCATAACCCTGTGCCCTTTGTCCTAAAAATTTGACATTTTTTGACTGAAAAGTGACAATCTTAGCCCTCCGTAGATATTGAAGATGACGTTATTCTCAAAAATCCATCTAATACAACCTTCATATATACAGAGTCAATGATTTGGTTGACTTTTATAGTCATTGAAAGACCAGGGGGGTCTCAACCTCATTTAAGCGGTCTCGGGTCGATTTTTGATATGAAATTTGAATATCCAACTGGCACTTTGGGCGTACCGTAAACATAGAAGACAGGAAGTGCACCCAAATTCCTTTTAGTCACGTTTGTATCTTCCTATTGACTAAATGTCTGTAAAATATTAGAAAGATTGAGAGATCCGGGGGCTCTCACCATAACCCTGTGCCCTTTGTCCTAAAAATTTGACATTTTTTGACTGAAAAGTGACAATCTTAGCCCTCCGTAGATATTGAAGATGACGTTATTCTCAAAAATCCATCTAATACAACCTTCATATATACAGAGTCAATGATTTGGTTGACTTTTATAGTCATTGAAAGACCAGGGGGGTCTCAACCTCATTTAAGCGGTCTCGGGTCGATTTTTGATATGAAATTTGAATATCCAACTGGCACTTTGGGCGTACCGTAAACATAGAAGACAGGAAGTGCACCCAAATTCCTTTTAGTCACGTTTGTATCTTCCTATTGACTAAATGTCTGTAAAATATTAGAAAGATTGAGAGATCCGGGGGCTCTCACCATAACCCTGTGCCCTTTGTCCTAAAAATTTGACATTTTTTGACTGAAAAGTGACAATCTTAGCCCTCCGTAGATATTGAAGATGACGTTATTCTCAAAAATCCATCTAATACAACCTTCATATATACAGAGTCAATGATTTGGTTGACTTTTATAGTCATTGAAAGACCAGGGGGGTCTCAACCTCATTTAAGCGGTCTCGGGTCGATTTTTGATATGAAATTTGAATATCCAACTGGCACTTTGGGCGTACCGTAAACATAGAAGACAGGAAGTGCACCCAAATTCCTTTTAGTCACGTTTGTATCTTCCTATTGACTAAATGTCTGTAAAATATTAGAAAGATTGAGAGATCCGGGGGCTCTCACCATAACCCTGTGCCCTTTGTCCTAAAAATTTGACATTTTTTTACTGAAAAGTGACAATCTTAGCCCTCCGTAGATATTGAAGATGACGTTATTCTCAAAAATCCATCTAATACAACCTTCATATATACAGAGTCAATGATTTGGTTGACTTTTATAGTCATTGAAAGACCAGGGGGGTCTCAACCTCATTTAAGCGGTCTCGGGTCGATTTTTGATATGAAATTTGAATATCCAACTGGCACTTTGGGCGTACCGTAAACATAGAAGACAGGAAGTGCACCCAAATTCCTTTTAGTCACGTTTGTATCTTCCTATTGACTAAATGTCTGTAAAATATTAGAAAGATTGAGAGATCCGGGGGCTCTCACCATAACCCTGTGCCCTTTGTCCTAAAAATTTGACATTTTTTGACTGAAAAGTGACAATCTTAGCCCTCCGTAGATATTGAAGATGACGTTATTCTCAAAAATCCATCTAATACAACCTTCATATATACAGAGTCAATGATTTGGTTGACTTTTATAGTCATTGAAAGACCAGGGGGGTCTCAACCTCATTTAAGCGGTCTCGGGTCGATTTTTGATATGAAATTTGAATATCCAACTGGCACTTTGGGCGTACCGTAAACATAGAAGACAGGAAGTGCACCCAAATTCCTTTTAGTCACGTTTGTATCTTCCTATTGACTAAATGTCTGTAAAATATTAGAAAGATTGAGAGATCCGGGGGCTCTCACCATAACCCTGTGCCCTTTGTCCTAAAAATTTGACATTTTTTGACTGAAAAGTGACAATCTTAGCCCTCCGTAGATATTGAAGATGACGTTATTCTCAAAAATCCATCTAATACAACCTTCATATATACAGAGTCAATGATTTGGTTGACTTTTATAGTCATTGAAAGACCAGGGGGGTCTCAACCTCATTTAAGCGGTCTCGGGTCGATTTTTGATATGAAATTTGAATATCCAACTGGCACTTTGGGCGTACCGTAAACATAGAAGACAGGAAGTGCACCCAAATTCCTTTTAGTCACGTTTGTATCTTCCTATTGACTAAATGTCTGTAAAATATTAGAAAGATTGAGAGATCCGGGGGCTCTCACCATAACCCTGTGCCCTTTGTCCTAAAAATTTGACATTTTTTGACTGAAAAGTGACAATCTTAGCCCTCCGTAGATATTGAAGATGACGTTATTCTCAAAAATCCATCTAATACAACCTTCATATATACAGAGTCAATGATTTGGTTGACTTTTATAGTCATTGAAAGACCAGGGGGGTCTCAACCTCATTTAAGCGGTCTCGGGTCGATTTTTGATATGAAATTTGAATATCCAACTGGCACTTTGGGCGTACCGTAAACATAGAAGACAGGAAGTGCACCCAAATTCCTTTTAGTCACGTTTGTATCTTCCTATTGACTAAATGTCTGTAAAATATTAGAAAGATTGAGAGATCCGGGGGCTCTCACCATAACCCTGTGCCCTTTGTCCTAAAAATTTGACATTTTTTGACTGAAAAGTGACAATCTTAGCCCTCCGTAGATATTGAAGATGACGTTATTCTCAAAAATCCATCTAATACAACCTTCATATATACAGAGTCAATGATTTGGTTGACTTTTATAGTCATTGAAAGACCAGGGGGGTCTCAACCTCATTTAAGCGGTCTCGGGTCGATTTTTGATATGAAATTTGAATATCCAACTGGCACTTTGGGCGTACCGTAAACATAGAAGACAGGAAGTGCACCCAAATTCCTTTTAGTCACGTTTGTATCTTCCTATTGACTAAATGTCTGTAAAATATTAGAAAGATTGAGAGATCCGGGGGCTCTCACCATAACCCTGTGCCCTTTGTCCTAAAAATTTGACATTTTTTGACTGAAAAGTGACAATCTTAGCCCTCCGTAGATATTGAAGATGACGTTATTCTCAAAAATCCATCTAATACAACCTTCATATATACAGAGTCAATGATTTGGTTGACTTTTATAGTCATTGAAAGACCAGGGGGGTCTCAACCTCATTTAAGCGGTCTCGGGTCGATTTTTGATATGAAATTTGAATATCCAACTGGCACTTTGGGCGTACCGTAAACATAGAAGACAGGAAGTGCACCCAAATTCCTTTTAGTCACGTTTGTATCTTCCTATTGACTAAATGTCTGTAAAATATTAGAAAGATTGAGAGATCCGGGGGCTCTCACCATAACCCTGTGCCCTTTGTCCTAAAAATTTGACATTTTTTGACTGAAAAGTGACAATCTTAGCCCTCCGTAGATATTGAAGATGACGTTATTCTCAAAAATCCATCTAATACAACCTTCATATATACAGAGTCAATGATTTGGTTGACTTTTATAGTCATTGAAAGACCAGGGGGGTCTCAACCTCATTTAAGCGGTCTCGGGTCGATTTTTGATATGAAATTTGAATATCCAACTGGCACTTTGGGCGTACCGTAAACATAGAAGACAGGAAGTGCACCCAAATTCCTTTTAGTCACGTTTGTATCTTCCTATTGACTAAATGTCTGTAAAATATTAGAAAGATTGAGAGATCCGGGGGCTCTCACCATAACCCTGTGCCCTTTGTCCTAAAAATTTGACATTTTTTGACTGAAAAGTGACAATCTTAGCCCTCCGTAGATATTGAAGATGACGTTATTCTCAAAAATCCATCTAATACAACCTTCATATATACAGAGTCAATGATTTGGTTGACTTTTATAGTCATTGAAAGACCAGGGGGGTCTCAACCTCATTTAAGCGGTCTCGGGTCGATTTTTGATATGAAATTTGAATATCCAACTGGCACTTTGGGCGTACCGTAAACATAGAAGACAGGAAGTGCACCCAAATTCCTTTTAGTCACGTTTGTATCTTCCTATTGACTAAATGTCTGTAAAATATTAGAAAGATTGAGAGATCCGGGGGCTCTCACCATAACCCTGTGCCCTTTGTCCTAAAAATTTGACATTTTTTGACTGAAAAGTGACAATCTTAGCCCTCCGTAGATATTGAAGATGACGTTATTCTCAAAAATCCATCTAATACAACCTTCATATATACAGAGTCAATGATTTGGTTGACTTTTATAGTCATTGAAAGACCAGGGGGGTCTCAACCTCATTTAAGCGGTCTCGGGTCGATTTTTGATATGAAATTTGAATATCCAACTGGCACTTTGGGCGTACCGTAAACATAGAAGACAGGAAGTGCACCCAAATTCCTTTTAGTCACGTTTGTATCTTCCTATTGACTAAATGTCTGTAAAATATTAGAAAGATTGAGAGATCCGGGGGCTCTCACCATAACCCTGTGCCCTTTGTCCTAAAAATTTGACATTTTTTGACTGAAAAGTGACAATCTTAGCCCTCCGTAGATATTGAAGATGACGTTATTCTCAAAAATCCATCTAATACAACCTTCATATATACAGAGTCAATGATTTGGTTGACTTTTATAGTCATTGAAAGACCAGGGGGGTCTCAACCTCATTTAAGCGGTCTCGGGTCGATTTTTGATATGAAATTTGAATATCCAACTGGCACTTTGGGCGTACCGTAAACATAGAAGACAGGAAGTGCACCCAAATTCCTTTTAGTCACGTTTGTATCTTCCTATTGACTAAATGTCTGTAAAATATTAGAAAGATTGAGAGATCCGGGGGCTCTCACCATAACCCTGTGCCCTTTGTCCTAAAAATTTGACATTTTTTGACTGAAAAGTGACAATCTTAGCCCTCCGTAGATATTGAAGATGACGTTATTCTCAAAAATCCATCTAATACAACCTTCATATATACAGAGTCAATGATTTGGTTGACTTTTATAGTCATTGAAAGACCAGGGGGGTCTCAACCTCATTTAAGCGGTCTCGGGTCGATTTTTGATATGAAATTTGAATATCCAACTGGCACTTTGGGCGTACCGTAAACATAGAAGACAGGAAGTGCACCCAAATTCCTTTTAGTCACGTTTGTATCTTCCTATTGACTAAATGTCTGTAAAATATTAGAAAGATTGAGAGATCCGGGGGCTCTCACCATAACCCTGTGCCCTTTGTCCTAAAAATTTGACATTTTTTGACTGAAAAGTGACAATCTTAGCCCTCCGTAGATATTGAAGATGACGTTATTCTCAAAAATCCATCTAATACAACCTTCATATATACAGAGTCAATGATTTGGTTGACTTTTATAGTCATTGAAAGACCAGGGGGGTCTCAACCTCATTTAAGCGGTCTCGGGTCGATTTTTGATATGAAATTTGAATATCCAACTGGCACTTTGGGCGTACCGTAAACATAGAAGACAGGAAGTGCACCCAAATTCCTTTTAGTCACGTTTGTATCTTCCTATTGACTAAATGTCTGTAAAATATTAGAAAGATTGAGAGATCCGGGGGCTCTCACCATAACCCTGTGCCCTTTGTCCTAAAAATTTGACATTTTTTGACTGAAAAGTGACAATCTTAGCCCTCCGTAGATATTGAAGATGACGTTATTCTCAAAAATCCATCTAATACAACCTTCATATATACAGAGTCAATGATTTGGTTGACTTTTATAGTCATTGAAAGACCAGGGGGGTCTCAACCTCATTTAAGCGGTCTCGGGTCGATTTTTGATATGAAATTTGAATATCCAACTGGCACTTTGGGCGTACCGTAAACATAGAAGACAGGAAGTGCACCCAAATTCCTTTTAGTCACGTTTGTATCTTCCTATTGACTAAATGTCTGTAAAATATTAGAAAGATTGAGAGATCCGGGGGCTCTCACCATAACCCTGTGCCCTTTGTCCTAAAAATTTGACATTTTTTGACTGAAAAGTGACAATCTTAGCCCTCCGTAGATATTGAAGATGACGTTATTCTCAAAAATCCATCTAATACAACCTTCATATATACAGAGTCAATGATTTGGTTGACTTTTATAGTCATTGAAAGACCAGGGGGGTCTCAACCTCATTTAAGCGGTCTCGGGTCGATTTTTGATATGAAATTTGAATATCCAACTGGCACTTTGGGCGTACCGTAAACATAGAAGACAGGAAGTGCACCCAAATTCCTTTTAGTCACGTTTGTATCTTCCTATTGACTAAATGTCTGTAAAATATTAGAAAGATTGAGAGATCCGGGGGCTCTCACCATAACCCTGTGCCCTTTGTCCTAAAAATTTGACATTTTTTGACTGAAAAGTGACAATCTTAGCCCTCCGTAGATATTGAAGATGACGTTATTCTCAAAAATCCATCTAATACAACCTTCATATATACAGAGTCAATGATTTGGTTGACTTTTATAGTCATTGAAAGACCAGGGGGGTCTCAACCTCATTTAAGCGGTCTCGGGTCGATTTTTGATATGAAATTTGAATATCCAACTGGCACTTTGGGCGTACCGTAAACATAGAAGACAGGAAGTGCACCCAAATTCCTTTTAGTCACGTTTGTATCTTCCTATTGACTAAATGTCTGTAAAATATTAGAAAGATTGAGAGATCCGGGGGCTCTCACCATAACCCTGTGCCCTTTGTCCTAAAAATTTGACATTTTTTGACTGAAAAGTGACAATCTTAGCCCTCCGTAGATATTGAAGATGACGTTATTCTCAAAAATCCATCTAATACAACCTTCATATATACAGAGTCAATGATTTGGTTGACTTTTATAGTCATTGAAAGACCAGGGGGGTCTCAACCTCATTTAAGCGGTCTCGGGTCGATTTTTGATATGAAATTTGAATATCCAACTGGCACTTTGGGCGTACCGTAAACATAGAAGACAGGAAGTGCACCCAAATTCCTTTTAGTCACGTTTGTATCTTCCTATTGACTAAATGTCTGTAAAATATTAGAAAGATTGAGAGATCCGGGGGCTCTCACCATAACCCTGTGCCCTTTGTCCTAAAAATTTGACATTTTTTGACTGAAAAGTGACAATCTTAGCCCTCCGTAGATATTGAAGATGACGTTATTCTCAAAAATCCATCTAATACAACCTTCATATATACAGAGTCAATGATTTGGTTGACTTTTATAGTCATTGAAAGACCAGGGGGGTCTCAACCTCATTTAAGCGGTCTCGGGTCGATTTTTGATATGAAATTTGAATATCCAACTGGCACTTTGGGCGTACCGTAAACATAGAAGACAGGAAGTGCACCCAAATTCCTTTTAGTCACGTTTGTATCTTCCTATTGACTAAATGTCTGTAAAATATTAGAAAGATTGAGAGATCCGGGGGCTCTCACCATAACCCTGTGCCCTTTGTCCTAAAAATTTGACATTTTTTGACTGAAAAGTGACAATCTTAGCCCTCCGTAGATATTGAAGATGACGTTATTCTCAAAAATCCATCTAATACAACCTTCATATATACAGAGTCAATGATTTGGTTGACTTTTATAGTCATTGAAAGACCAGGGGGGTCTCAACCTCATTTAAGCGGTCTCGGGTCGATTTTTGATATGAAATTTGAATATCCAACTGGCACTTTGGGCGTACCGTAAACATAGAAGACAGGAAGTGCACCCAAATTCCTTTTAGTCACGTTTGTATCTTCCTATTGACTAAATGTCTGTAAAATATTAGAAAGATTGAGAGATCCGGGGGCTCTCACCATAACCCTGTGCCCTTTGTCCTAAAAATTTGACATTTTTTGACTGAAAAGTGACAATCTTAGCCCTCCGTAGATATTGAAGATGACGTTATTCTCAAAAATCCATCTAATACAACCTTCATATATACAGAGTCAATGATTTGGTTGACTTTTATAGTCATTGAAAGACCAGGGGGGTCTCAACCTCATTTAAGCGGTCTCGGGTCGATTTTTGATATGAAATTTGAATATCCAACTGGCACTTTGGGCGTACCGTAAACATAGAAGACAGGAAGTGCACCCAAATTCCTTTTAGTCACGTTTGTATCTTCCTATTGACTAAATGTCTGTAAAATATTAGAAAGATTGAGAGATCCGGGGGCTCTCACCATAACCCTGTGCCCTTTGTCCTAAAAATTTGACATTTTTTGACTGAAAAGTGACAATCTTAGCCCTCCGTAGATATTGAAGATGACGTTATTCTCAAAAATCCATCTAATACAACCTTCATATATACAGAGTCAATGATTTGGTTGACTTTTATAGTCATTGAAAGACCAGGGGGGTCTCAACCTCATTTAAGCGGTCTCGGGTCGATTTTTGATATGAAATTTGAATATCCAACTGGCACTTTGGGCGTACCGTAAACATAGAAGACAGGAAGTGCACCCAAATTCCTTTTAGTCACGTTTGTATCTTCCTATTGACTAAATGTCTGTAAAATATTAGAAAGATTGAGAGATCCGGGGGCTCTCACCATAACCCTGTGCCCTTTGTCCTAAAAATTTGACATTTTTTGACTGAAAAGTGACAATCTTAGCCCTCCGTAGATATTGAAGATGACGTTATTCTCAAAAATCCATCTAATACAACCTTCATATATACAGAGTCAATGATTTGGTTGACTTTTATAGTCATTGAAAGACCAGGGGGGTCTCAACCTCATTTAAGCGGTCTCGGGTCGATTTTTGATATGAAATTTGAATATCCAACTGGCACTTTGGGCGTACCGTAAACATAGAAGACAGGAAGTGCACCCAAATTCCTTTTAGTCACGTTTGTATCTTCCTATTGACTAAATGTCTGTAAAATATTAGAAAGATTGAGAGATCCGGGGGCTCTCACCATAACCCTGTGCCCTTTGTCCTAAAAATTTGACATTTTTTGACTGAAAAGTGACAATCTTAGCCCTCCGTAGATATTGAAGATGACGTTATTCTCAAAAATCCATCTAATACAACCTTCATATATACAGAGTCAATGATTTGGTTGACTTTTATAGTCATTGAAAGACCAGGGGGGTCTCAACCTCATTTAAGCGGTCTCAGGTAGGTTTTCACTATATATTTCTTTTTTGGGCGTTCCATAACTATTTCTATTTATAGTTCTTAATGTTTTCTTGAGTAATTGGTTCTTCTTATTGTTTTAAGAATTATCATGTATAAAAGTAAATCTTTGCAGTTTTTTTATTGACACCAATTTATATTATATAAAGACAAATTTGCAACTTAGAAAAGGGTTTATATTCGAGGACAACGAGAACTTACAACAGCTTGAAGAGGTCATTTTGATAAGTTCCTACGTATCTTATCAGTCTTCTTAACTATGAAAATAATGTTTTTAATGTTATCAAGTATTTCTTTTTTTTTATGATTTTCAACAAAATTTTGAATATCCAACCGACTGCTAGCAGCCGGTTGGATATTGAATATCGAATATCGAATAACGAACCGGCTGCTAACTTCACATACATTCCAATTTTATAAGAAAAAAATATTCAAAGATTTGTTTTGAAATACTGAAGCTGCCAGCAATCATTATAATCACAGTATAAACATTATACTGACAGCAACCAGAAAGCGAAAAAAGGTACACAGACAGTCCTTAAGTAAATAAAACAAAAATCAAGAATCACATTGTTGTCAGATATGTCAGAGAAATTAAACAAATCAACAATCATATAAGAAATTTAACAGTTTTCACGTCTGAATTTATCTCATTTACATGGGTGGCCCTTCTCAGTTATTTATATGGTATGGAGTTTTCTTAATATTGAAGGCCCAGCAGTGATTATATTTGCGAACATCCATGTCATTTGAACTTTGCTAGGTTGTTCTCATCAGCAATCATACCAATCTACTTATTTTATGTAAAGGTTTGCATGTACAGGAGAATTTCTGTGAAGCTGCCCTTAAATACATGATGGATATTGGAATCAAATTCGTATATATATTACGTGTGAACTCAGCATAATAGTTTGTAGTAGGAGAATACACTTTTCAGTTAATTTTTTTACAAGTTATGCAGTATGGGACAAATCCCATTCCATCTTTTCCATGTGATTGATTTATACATGTATTCAGAGAGTATTAAATTGGGTTTCATGAATGACTGGTTAACTTATGTATTTCCTCATGGACACGGAGACTGACAAAGTGGTATTGTGTGAACATTGGTCCCTAAATGTTTTCTTCCCAAAATGATTAGGCGATATAGATTATTGTGAAACATTCAGACTATTCTGTCGTTTGCAATTTTAAGATCAGTTAATTTTGTAAATAAAAAGTTGGCTCATTGTATGATCTCACTAATCTGCCCGTAATAAGTTGTTATGGATGATTTTTTACATTGAAATCTTAGTATTTGTATGAGTTGTTTTTCTTTCCATAAACGTAACTTGATGTGTGCTTTTCGAGTTGGGTAAGTGCGTCAGATATCTGAAAGATTATATAAAAAGGAAAGCATAAATTATAACAAGGATTTACAGAAATAAGAATAACGAGACAAAACTAAGAAAAAAGGGGGGAAAATAAAGAATACAGACTAATGTGGATACAATATAAATTGTTGGTTGCTTATAACGTCAGGTGGAAAATATTTCATAGAATAGAGAGTGTATGCTATAATACAAAAATATAGAAAAATGACATTTTATCGAGCATTTTATAGTATGAAGATAAGAGAATATTAAACGTGGTGTGTTATAATATAAAAAAAGATTGATTTTGGGTTGCTTGGTTATCGTCTTGTGGTAAATATTGGTATTAAATGTTCAGGACTGAAAAAATGACAATAAATATAAAGATGAGGTCCTAGATTATAGGCCGTTCGGGATACATGTCGGAGAAACTATAATTCACCAGAAAATTAGGGTATATTATATGGCTTTATGTACAACGGTCCACCTATACGAATATCTGGGCTCTCTTAGCGCATAGCGGAGCGTGATACCCCCTATACACAAACAGTGGCTGATCCAGACCTTGTTATAATGAGGGCACTCTACAGTCATGCTACATTGTTTCTTTATATAATCAACCAAATTTTTCCCACGAAAAAAAATTCTGTCTTAATTCTTAATTATTTTTTTTTACATGTGACACAAAATTCAGGAAAAAAGACCACCGCTATAAATTACAGTTTTCGATCGTTCTTTTAAATTTGCCCATCTGCAAGTTGGGCAAAATAGGGTCAACTACAAAATGTCAGTTTTAATAATCACATAACTTTTATACATGTAACGTTACACTGTTTACTGTTTGCATTAATTGTTTTTAAATATAATGGGGATACCGGAAGTGCTATTTATAGATATGTTCTATATTTAATTATTTGTTACGCCCCCTATAAATATCTGACCAGTCCGGTTAATCACCCCAGACGCTATATCTAAATATGCGTCTGGGTTATCGAGACTACATGGTCTAGAGATGTTTCCGAATAGTTGGGAAGGTCATTGATGAAAATATTTAACAGGTTAGGACTTATGTTATCTCCTTGTTTAACTCCAAACTGTGTAGAGAAGAATAAAATATAAATTGACAGCGATGCGACGAAAAGTTGAAGAAAAAAAACCATTAATTAAGCATAAGATTATCCAGCGGAATCAGATTAAAGTCTTAACATCTGCCTTGAAATATACAAACAGTCCATTGACAACACCGGATCCGATGGAACTGAAAAACTTAATCGGCATTCAGTTGGTTTGACTGAGATTTAACCTTCCGTAACAAATGAAAAGCAATATGTTCAGTAAATATTCCATTAGATAAGGATTTCAATACGGAAATGAAGTCTTCGTATCGCCCTATCTCTTTTAGTTTTGCTTCAATATTTGGCAATAGTTCATAAATATAAAAAAGATGTGGTATAATTGCTAATAAGACAACTCTCCAAAAGACAATTCTCCACTGGAGACCAAAATGACACAAAAATCAACAACTATAGGTCACCGGACGGTCTTCATCTATGAGCAAAGTACATACCGCATAGTCAGTATAAAAGGCCCCCTAAATAACAATGTAAGAGAAATTCAAACGAGAAAACTAACGACCTAATAAAAATTAAAAGTTCATTTTCAATTCCGTTTGACACCCTTCTTGGACATAATCGCCACTGACTTTAAAATTGGAGGAACATCTTTTGAATGCTATAGTTAGTTCTTCTTAATTGGTAATTTGGGTTTCACTTGTATAATTTAGATTTTTTACAGGTGCCCTCCAATAATATATATGCAACACTATCGTGCAAAGCAGGTGCAACATATATACACCTGTTTCCTTGGGTTATAAGTTACAGGCAGGTTAAAATGTTTACATAGTAAGCACATTGTCTACAAGATAGCTCATGTTCAAAGCTAGCAAGATTCCTCTTTCATTCGGATACGATTTTATACAGTTGGTGAACTATGTATTTGAAGCAAGTCACGGCTTATTTTCTTCTACCTATAGGATAATGCAGTCTTATAAATACGTTTCATACCAACACAATTAATTATTTGATACAAAAAAAGTAATACAAATACGGATATCTGTTAGAATCGATGGTCATCCTTTATAAGTTACGGTCATCCTTTACAAATTACGGTCATCTTTTAACCAATCACGGTCATCCTTGTTTTATGTTACGGTCATCTTGAAAATATTTTACTTACGATTTACGGTCATCTTAGCGATTTTTTCAAATCCAAATTCCTGTTTCATACACATTTCTCGGTAGTAATATGTGATTTCCGTTTGATTCTTTTATACATTTACATCGTACCAATGTATGCTTTGTAAAGAAAATGCTTTAGAAACACTTAAACAGACAATACAAATACTGACTTTTTCATCCGACATATTGGGATGACCGTGAATGCAGTTACGGTCATCAGCATTACCCCAGTGAATACTGTAGCACATATTAAGGACCACACTTAAATCATGAATGGTCATGCTTTACGAATTTCTTTGACATATATGATGCATTTTGTATGGATACATAGGTAGTGTTGTACCTGGACATTTCCGGGTATTACAAATCAACATGTATAAAACTGGCTCATTTTATATAATAGCGTTCAATACCTGTCTCTGATATAACAAAAAAATTATAACATTCACATTTCTGAATGTTCTGTATATCAATTTCATATTTTATTGACCGAATGAGAATTATGTTTATATTCAAGGAAATATATTGAGTATCAAATTAATATAGGTGGTTTTGATTTTCTTGAACTATTGTATATAAACCAACTTTGTAAACAAAACTTAGCAAAAAAATATCAAAGATGATCACATAATTGTTAAAAAAAACAAAATGTCAAAGTGCCATGGCACTTAAAAGGCTGCATGGTGCCTAGAAATATAACTTGCATGATTAAAATTAAATGAATCTTGATTTTTCAAGTATAATGACACATTTCTTAAACTTTAATATGAATATATGTATTAAAAAAAGTAAATATTTCAAGATATTTTTCTTATCTTTTCAAACAATTGTTTGAAAGTTGTGTGCTCAAGATTAAAAGTTGTGCCCACAAAATTAAAAAAGTTGTACGCACAAGTTTCAAAAAGTTGTGCGCACAATATTTAAAGTTGTGCGCACATAATTAAAAGTTGTGCGCACATAATTAAAAGTTGTGCGCACAAGTTTAAAAGTTGTGCGCACAAGATTAAAAGTTGTGCGCACACGATTTTAATTTGTGCGCAAAAGTTTAAAAGTTGTGGGCACAATATTTAAAGTCGCGCGTACAAATATTTTATATTTCTTCTTTGACACTTAAGGGGCTCCGTAATAACGCTTAATCTATATATATTGTTTACAACAAACATGAAATCGACAATAACATTATACCACCAGCTATTTAATTGTATCATGTTGGTACTACTTCTACTACTTTGCGTTACACGAAGTTCCTCAAAACATGGACTTAGTATAGAAAGTCCCGCTCAAAATAAGGCAATTTTGACATTTCAAAGAACTCAGGTGTTTTTCGTTTTATTTTGCCTGGCAATGTCGGTAGGTTTTCGGTTCATAAGTTTGAAATACCTATTGCACGTTATATGTTGCCTCCCTTATTGTGCAGCAGCAAATATTCCAGAAGTACGTAATAAATACTTAGGATCTTGTATCATGACAAAAAAGAAAAGAAAAAAGTAATGACTCCTTCTTTCAGACAAGATAATATGCCTATAATAGATGACTTACTTTCGTCTCTTGTGGAGATTGGTCTCATTAGCATTCATATAATATAGTACCATATCTACTTTTAATGGGGGCACTATGTTTGCACGCATTTGGGAATTAAAATGTTTTACGTTTGCACTCAGCTTTTGATTACATTTGTGCGCATTTATTCAACAGGTTTATTCCAATCAATCCAGATTGCCAGCTGCATGTTCTCTTTTTTTTTCTAAAGTGTCTCGCAACAAAATTTCAGTGATATGATACCTCAAGCTGACTTGTATAAAAAAATTATATCAATGCATCAACCAAAACTGACCATATTTGTATTTTATTATGTAAATCTATATATATATAGCTGAATAGTACATGTAGTAAATCAGCAATATTTTGATGTCAGAGTGCATTGCATAATAAAAATGACAGCAACGTTGCAACACAATGTCAACACAAATTTATTCCAATCATTTAGATTGCCAGCATATCCTCTTTTTATTCAAAATAGTGTCTTGCAACAAAATTTCAGTGATTTGATACCTCAAGCTGACTCATATAAAAAAAATATTTTAACGCGTCAACATAATTTCTGTGATTTGATACCTCAAGCTGACTCATATAATAAAATTATTTTTACGCGTCAACCAAATTTCAGTGGTTTGATACCTCAACAATGCTCAAGCTGACTCATATAATAAAATTATTTTAAGGCGTCAACAAAATTTCAGTGAGTTGATACCTCAAGCTGACTCATATGATAAAATTATTTAAAAGCGTTAACAAAATTTCAGTGATTTGATACCTCAACAATGCTCAGGCTGACTCATATAATAAAATTATTTTAAGGCATCAACAAAATTTCAGTGATTTGATACCTCAAGCTGACTCATATAGCAGTATAGTAAAATTATTTTAAGGCGTCAACAAAATTTCAGTAATTTGATACATTTGTACCTCAAGCTGACTCATATAATAAAATTATTTCAACGCGTCAACCAAAACTGACCATATTTGCACTTTATTATGTAAATCAATATAGCAGCATAGTAAATCAGCAATATTTTGATGTCAGAATGAATTGCATTATATAAATTTTGTAGATTGTTGGCATGTCTTATTTTTATTCAAAATATTGTCTCGCAACAAAATTTCAGTGATTTGAAAACTCAGGCTGACCATGCTGACTCATATAATAAAATTATTTAAACATGTCAACCAAATCTGACCATATAAACACTTAATCATGTCTTTTATGTAAATCTATATAGCAGCATAGCTAATCAGCAATATTTTGATTCTTTTCTGTTTACGTAATATAAAACTGTCACTGAAGTCAGTATCTGTATCTGTATTTCCCACTTCTGAATATGAATGGGTATGTCTGATTCATTTTAGCTATTGTGTGATTGGTGGGTCTGCCCATAAATAATTCATGCTTGCTGAGGTGTGCTCATTTAAACCCAGTGGTTCAGGATGTTTTGTAAGATACACCTTATCGCTAATCCTGGGTGAGCCAGCTGCTTGAACTTTTGATGCATATAACAATCACTTTTCCATGGTGGCGTCAGATACTTTGTTTTATGACGTCAAAATTTTACAAGAACTTGTGTGATATATATTAATGGCAGACAAATAGCGATAAGGTTTATAAAACTAATTCAGTAGTACATCACCCAACAATAGGACTGACTGAGAGATTTCCTTTGTCATGTTTTACTAACTACTTTCGTGACTTTATAATGAAAATTTCTCTTCTTGGAAAAGTATACTGTTACACGTAGTTTATTATGTCGGTTGGTTGATTTTGTTGGTAGCAGAGACATATAATACGTAGTATATTATGTCTCTGTTGGTAGCTAAAGTGGCAAATATTTCATTCCTGTTCGCATATTAAAGTATTTTTTCGAACGTTCACGATACCATTTATAATCCATAAAGACAAATCTAACACAATTGACGAGATTGTTCATAATTATACAACAACTTATGTGCAATACATGTAACACTGTACAGTGTACAATTTTCTTCTGAACATTTTCTGGAAAACAGAATCGTAAATACAAGGCAAACAAACGTGAATTACGTAAGGAATATTTATAAAGAGCCTGTCAAAAATGGGGAACGAATCAACGTTAAAAATGATGTTGATTACCCATGATATAAAAATAATGTTCCTATATGCGTGGATAACCTCTTTATACGGTTTCTAGTTAAAACAAAATCATTTCTTTTAATTTATGATAGCTGCAAGTGATACTAAGTATCCAATCTTATAACCGATTGGTTACTATAAATAAGAATATAAAAAAATAAAATAATTACTTTTTCAAAATAAAATATACACGTTAAAAAAAAAAAAATCGTATTTATTCTTATCTATAATATATATATAGTCTACCGGGTAAAGTAAGTTGCTACTCTGGAAAAATATGAATTAAGATTATTATTATTGTTTATGTTTACAATCCGAAAAATTAAGATAAAAAGAACTTCGATTTCAACCAATGAAATGTCGTACACCATTCATTCACACCATTCCCGATTGCACCATTCCTCATACACCATTACACCATTCCCCTTACACCATACACGTTTTTTTGGGAAGTTGACATCATCCAAGGGCTGTATGTATTGTTCGAAAAAGGTATAAGTTATAGATAATGCATATTTTAAGGTTTTTCTTGTCGTAGAACACACCGAGGGGTGCCAGGATTGATTAAATGAAAGACCGTCCTGATACCCTGAGGTTAAGGTTTTAATACGCCCTGCGGCTCATTTAGAATGTGAAATTAAACTCACTAAATAATTTAGATATAAACCTTTTAAAAATTAATATCCATACACAATAAAAAATATTACTGTAACTGCATGAAGTAAGACACACTTGTATTGTAACCATCCAATAACGGTGTATGAAAAATACAACACACATTGTAAGTAACTTATTGTACCACTTAGCTTATGGAAAAGGGGGAGGGTATGTTTTGTTTTCTATTTGTTATGTTAATTCAATCGCGGAATCGCGGAAAAGCTTTTTTTTTTTAAATTTTACTTGAATCGAATGGAAAATTAAGAAATATTGTCTTTTGAATAGCAATACATTTCATTAAAAGATAATCGGGATATCATCATATACCATCCGCACCCGACCCTTTCGTGAGTAACGTTAATGTTATTCAATAGAATATAAGATTATCGTATTAGTTGAGTAAAAGGTATACACAAATTTTAAAAAAATAAGACCTGACACGAAGACGAATATAAATACATGTAGGATACAGTATGATTTCTTATTCAGTGTGTATCGTTCTGAACATGCATGACATATTTGCAACTGGACGTTAAGCAAGCAACCAAAAATCAATCAACCTATTGTTGCGATTTGGAAATTCATTTTTCAAGGTTAAATCGATGATAGGGTTAAAAGAAACCGCATTGTAGTCCCGAATTTTAATTTTAAAAACATAGTACTTTTACTAAAAATAATATCCGGAATTGTATATCATAATAGTCGACGATACCATGCTTAGTTTTGTTCAATCACATTATGTTGGTTCATTTTTTTAATCAATATTCTAGAATTTCTTTGTTTTATACTAATCACATTTTAAGTAATATTTGTCTCAGTTTTGACAATATTTCGATAGTTTTGGCAAACGTAAAGGTATCATATGATTAATAGGTTTGTTCAACTTTGCGAAGATACGAGTCCTAATGATTGCAAAGAAAAGAAGAAAGAATCATCCATACAATGTCATGTAGTTCACGTCGTAGTATGCATACTATTGATCAACTATTACAGTCCGATATGTATAACATTTTATTATGTTTTTTTTTTTTTATCAAATTGACATTGTGTTTGTGGTTTGAGCCAATATTTGTAGAATTTCCAATTTTTAGAAATTCACAATTTTGATAATATTTGTCTCAGTATTGACAATGAGTTTGATGATGGTTTTTTATAGAATATAGATAGTATTTGACAAAAAAGTTTTGCACACCGAGATTTGCAATGATACGAGTTCTAATAATTACAGAAAAAAAATTAAATGATCATTCATTGATCACTTCGTAAAATGCATACGTATAATGATCAGTTACTGCATTCCAATTTGTTTGTATTGGTTGTTTTATTTATCGTTCCTCTGTTTGATTTTCATCTGTATCTAAAAACACCGAATTAATGGTATTCGAAACACTATCTTGATTCACCATATCAAACAGTTCATTGTTGATTTTAATATTTAAATAAAGTCTACATTGTTATACAATTAACATTTTAGACCAAAAGTTGTCTTTTTCTACGAAAAGTGTTAAATCACAATAAAAATGAACTCCGAGGTAAATTCAAAACGGAGGGTCCCTAATGAAATCTCAAAATCAAATGAAGGTTCGATTTCATTTGTTTTTGCCTGTAGTCTTTTTGTATAAACCATGTTTTCATTTGTGACAGTTTGTCTGATGTCTATATCAAGTAAACACGTGCTGAGCGAACATACACCTGAACTCTTAGCTTTTCTCTTCCTATTTTTTAACCTAGGTATGTATGTGAACATCCTTAATCTTGTCATAACTTGAACTCAGGGGATAGTGAACCCTTCATGCTTATACAAAATATTCATTTAACATAACACATTTGAAAGAGTGGACATTTACTTTTACTAAAAATAATATCCGGAATTGTATATCATAATAGTCGACGATACCATGCTTAGTTTTGTTCAATCACATTATGTTGGTTCATTTTTTTAATCAATATTCTAGAATTTCTTTGTTTTATACTAATCACATTTCAAGTAATATTTGTCTCAGTTTTGACAATATTTCGATAATTTTGGCAAACGTATAGGTATTATATGATTAAAAGGTTTGTTAAACTTTGCGAAGATACGAGTTCTAATGATTGCAAAGAAAAGAAGAAAAAATCATCCATACATGTAGTTCACGTCGTAGTGTGCATACTATTGATCAGTTGCTACAGTTCGATATGTTTAAAATTCACATTGAGCTTTTTATTAAATTGACAATGAACTTTTATATAACTTTTAAAATAAGTCCATTTGAAAGTGCAGGAAAGACCTTTTTCATATGGACAAAACCCTGCCCAAATATATAATTAACTGCCTTTTAAATTGTAGATCTCAATAAAGGAATGCTAGTCGTTTCGTAACCTGGTCGATTTGTAGTTAGGTTGATTTGTAACTGTGACGTTTTGTACCTGGATTACATGACTTTTTTTGTACGTTTAACATGTAAGGTTATAAAGTGTGTCTCTATTAGTTTTGTCTCTTGAAATTTATATCTCTCTCAACATTGTCTATATATTGAAGAAAAATAAATTTCTTGAGTTTTGTTCTAGTTATTTATTTAAAAATGATCAAACTGTGCAACCAAAAATAATAATATTGTAATATTTGTTTTAAATTTTGAATTTTTGGTTAATTCGTGATTACCCTTAATGGTTTAAGAACAGCAAATGACGAGTGATTAAAGTTATTTAGGTGTAAAATGACGAAGAAGAGGTTTAAAAATAGCTTAAAATGCTAGTGAGCATGGATAGTTTCAGAAATTTCGTCTGTGTGATCCAAATGTTGAATTTTCCATTAACAAAGCAGTGCCGCTGACAAGTAAAAAGTCAAAGACTAAATGAACATTTCGTAAAAATCTTTTCATTTAAAGTACATTTGATATAGATTTACCTAAAATCGACAATTGAGCCATGCAACCAATACCGATTAAGAAAATTTTGAGTTTTGTATGTAGCTCTTTCAATTTCAACTTTACAATGATTTTAACTGAAATTGCCCAACTACAATTCTCAATGCTAATTTCACATACATACATATATTATGTATGTAAATGTATAATTTATATGTATTTGAGAACAACTTCAAAACTCTGTTGTTTCGAAAGTGCAAGTGAAAGCCTATGCAGCAGTTAACTACAAAACTGCTACCGGTATTTGGATTTTTTGGCATTTATTCACTGCAAGGAATTAGCTCATGTTGATTTCAGTACTTTCTCAGAAATAGAAATTATACGTTATCAAGGTAAACTGAAAAAAAATGAAATCATGTAATTATCATGATTTATTTTATGCAAAACACCATACAAAATAAGTAAAAGATATAAATCATAACTGTTTGGAGTATAATGAGACTCTATTGTCATTAAATATTTGATTTTGAATTAAAAGAACATACTAGAAAGATTTTGTTCTTTGAAAACCTTTTTCATAAAGAGATATATTTACTACTCCGCATCAAGTAAACTTTTAAAAATCCTTCTGATTTCTTGATTAGATATTCCAGATAAAAATCAATATTTTGTTTAACCTAAAACCATTATTCAATTCAGCATAAACTTTTAATCAATCAAAAGACATTGAATCAGAAAAAAATTCTGAAAATGAACTGTTTTATTTCACTCCATGTTTTATCATACGTTCTAAACTTAAGTTGTTATAAATGACTGGTATATATGTTTGACACATCTCGCTGAAAACATAGGAAGTGGAAAGATCAGAGTTCAGTTTTATGCCCGCACAACATATTTTGCTGGAATAACATAGAAGAAAACTATCTCAAATTAAAAAATGGTTTATACGAAAACACTGCAAGAAAAATGTTCGTATTAATTGTATTATTGTGTAATAGTGCGAGCTTCTTTAAAATATTAGAACTAACCATTAACAGTTTGATATGTCGACTCCAGATATTAAAAAAAAAAGACAAAGGCAAAGTTAATTATCCAAGGCAAAGTAAATTATTCAAACAATAAAACAATTATATAATATATCGCTACTTAGCTGTAGTTTAGTATATTGTGTTTCATTTGGTTCTTCATTCTCAAAATTGACAGAAGAGACCATCTTTATATTTTAAAATATTGAACAGTCCTAGTCTGATAATGTCATTTTTTTTTAATTTATGAAGATATAAATGAAACCCAATACCTACCGGACAAAAATAAAAGATTTAAAGAGTCATCTAGCGGGGCAGGCATTGAGAAATTAGCAGTGGCCAGATCTGAGCCAAGACCGTATGGGGTGTAAAACTACTTTGATGTTTAAACCTTAAAATGCAAACTACAAATGTAATTGCAATCGAAAGAAAAATACAACCTTAAATTTGTAGTAAATTGGTTATCATAAAACCATTTAACATCGGAGGTATTCATGGTAACAGTAAACGGTAATGAATCAATCTAATCTTTTGATTATGTTCTAATATTCTTGTATTTGTACTGTATTCCTGTCACCTAATGATGTCATTTTAGTGTTATATCTAACATTTTCATAAAATTGCGAAGTTTGGCTAGCCCCCAATCCAGGTTTAACCCACCATTGTTTCTTAAAATGTCCTGCACCAAGTCAGGAAAATGGCTATTGTTATATTATGGTTCGTGTCTGTGTGTTTTGCATTTTAATGTTGTTTTACTGTTGTGCCATTGTTTTCCTCTAATATTTAATGTGTTTCTCTCAGTTAAAGTTTGTAACCCTGACTTGTTTTTTTTCCGCAATCGATTTATGAATTTAGAACAGCGGTAGACTACTGTTACCTTTTTTTATTATCCAATATATTTCAAATGTTTGTTCTACTTTATTTAAATATTTTTTTTCAAATTTAAAGTTAAATCACGTAAAGCAATATGGTGTACATTTTATAACAAGTACGAGGTACTTTTGTACATATTATTACTTTTTTAATTGCACTGTAAAATATATAGCATCTACACTATTTCTGTACTTGATATTACTGGTGTTCAATTACTGAAGGGATTCTAAGGCTTTAGTTTAAAATGCCAACAACTCTTTTAATCTACAAAACTAGACCGTCAAAACAATTGGTAACTCTTATATCTGAGAAAAGAAATGTATAACACAAGTGTTTAGCCTGATTTTACACCAAAACTTGGCTATACCTTTAAGATAAAAAAGTTATTTTCCAATAAGTTTTTAATATGTTGGCCTCGAACATAACGGAAGACATATGTCTTGAAGACATGCGCATTTGTTGTAGAAAAAAGTGTACCATTAATATAATTGCAAAAGATTGTGTACATAGGCTACTTTTGAGATATAACAAAAAACGATTTTTTTTTAATTTTTGGGAGAGATCAACTGTTTTATGTTTAAAAACTTGTTGTTATTTAATAATTAAAAACTGGGTGCGGAGTTTCTGAATATAGAAAATGGTTCACGATCCTACCTGTCATACAAAGCGCAATAACTCAAGTTTTATACATGTTCAACTAACACATAAATATAGTTTGTGTATGAATTTAAGACATGTTATTACTGGTAGTAATGCTTTCTACAATATGATCAGTGTGCAGATAAAGTCCGAAATTAAACAAAAAACACACACGCACACGTACAGACGATATAAGTTATAGACGTATTAAGACATCATACCAGGAACATGTTTTTTAAAGGTAAATAAAACAAAACATACATCAAAAGATTTTTAGAAGACTGTCAAAAAAAAAAGGCGATCAACCTGCACCTTTTATGAGGCGTGCATAAAGAAAATCAATGTACATAAAGACAATGCATACTATGTAGTAAGGGGTTTGCTCATTGTTGAACAATTGTACAACAGCTATAACAAAACAAGTTTATTAAAACCTTCACTTTGGTATATTATTTAGAATATCTGGTAATAAACAAATAAAGACAAAATCAATTTAATTATTTTTTGAACGCTTAATGGGTAACTCTTGAACAATTAACGTTTTGTCATCTCCATAATAGTTACACAATGTATCCAAGGTAACGGGCTTATAATTTACTACGCCTGACGCGCGTTTCGTCTACATAAGACTCATCGTTGACGCTCAGATAAAAATAGTTATAAAGCCAAACAATTACAAAGTTGAAGACCACCGAGGACTCAAAATTCAAAAAAAGTTGTACTAAATACGGCTAAGGAGTCTATGCCTGGGATAAGAAAAAAGAAATATCAGACTTTTATAAACGGAAAATTTCTAAAAAAGACAATATTAATGATAAATTTTATTCATGTCAACACTGAAGTGTTGACTACTTTGTTGGTGATACCCTCTGGTACGAAACATCCACCAGCAGTCAAATAAAATAAGATAAATACATGTCATACTATAAAGGCTTCATGTCAAGGGGAGGGTTGAGATCTAACTCGTCATGTTTCACCCTGCCGCAGGTTTTCTCCTGTCCCAAGTCTCTGTCCTTTGAAGGCATTGTTTGCTGTTTCAATGTTAGTTCATTAATACGTTTCAGGGTTATGTATATTATCCATTTTCACAAAACTAATACATATGTTTTTTTAAGGTGTCAGCTGAAGCTCGCTTCTGTTTGCGAGATTTTTCTTGCAGTGTTGAAAATCGATTGGTGGCATTCGCATGTTTTGTGCTCATATCTCGAATTGTTGTTTCTATGAAACAATACTCATTTCCATTCCAAATTTGATTCCTGTATTTCCTATATTTTGGAAACTGATTATCGTGAGGTAAATTAAATGGTCAGTAAACGGCAATGTGTCAGCCACCTGTTGTTTAGCCCTTTTCAAACATTTTATTTTCAGTGTTACAGAATGTTTCGCAAGTAACAAGAGTAGGACAAATATTTCATATATATATATTTTTTGTATTTGTAATAAAATTGAGAATGGAAATTGGGAATGACTCAAAGAGACAACAACCCGATCATATAAAAGACAAAAGCAAAAGGTCACCTACATGTATAATAGGTATTCAATGCAGTGAGAAATTGTTATGCATTGTATGCATTGAAATAATTGTGCAAGTTAGTATTCCTAATTAACTGACAACGTTCCTGTATCGATTGTCAAGTAGAAGAATTAAAAAAAAATATTCCTTGATACTTCTTTTTTTTTCGTGAACCTGAAACAAAAAATGTTCATGCACAAAATTTGCATCAATTATATTATAAGCCAAAAATGTTAAAGAGCAGGTTCAATAGTTCTAAAATTATTTGTAATTCAGCATGGAACTATGCAAATAATTTACTGTCTCTAGGTTTTTAAGACTTTCCATTGGAGATTGTGTAGTCAACTTTTGCATTTTAAAAAAATGGTGCAGGAGTCAGTGTATATACTTCACGGGGGGGGGGGGGTCTCTTCCTATATAAAGGTATATACATATGTGCCGCTGGAATGGGTCCCTTTTTTGATCCGTCAAATATATCAATGGGGTGCAATTTTACCGAGGAAATATATCAATAGGTAGTAATTGACCGATTGTGATATATATTGAGCTGATAAATATATGAATGGGTTATGATTTCGCTGTGAAATATATGTATAGGTAGGGATTTCACAATTATTCAATATATGAATGGGGGGTGTTTTTAAAATCCCAGCTGCACACCTGTACCCAAAATCCCATGTTGAGACCCCCCCGTGATTTAATTCAAAACGTTCAGCTTATGACATTATTCATTAAATTTCAGATGAACAAGTTATTAACTTTTTTATCTAGTATGTTGTAATATTATAAAAAAGAAGATGTGGTATGATTGCCAATGAGACAACTATCCACAAGAGACCAAAATGACACAGACATAAATAACTATGCATGTAGGTCACCGTACGGAATTCAACAATGAGCAAAACCTATACTGCATAGTCAGCTATAAAAGGCTCCGAAAAGACAATGTAATACAATTCAAACGAGAAAACTAACGGCCTCATTTGTGTAAAAAAAACCAATTATAAAATCATTGAACAGCGTCACGCTTCTATGGGCCATATTGGCATGCATAAAACATACAATGACTTAAAACGCATTATGCCAACATAAACTTCGAAGCAGTAAAAACGTTTCTGAAACTTTGTGATCACTGTGCTCTTAAGAAAAAAACGTTCTCAATTTTTGACACAGATACAACCGTATACGATAATATTTTATTTTTTTGAGACTTTTATATGCTTTCAACTTGTAATAATATGTAATGCATTAAAAATGCGTCTTGAGCTTCTGAATATTGAAATGGTTCACGATACAACCTGTCATACAAAGCGCAATAACTCAAGTTTATTATTTGCTCAACTGACAAATAAATCTAATTTGTGTATGAATATTAGACATTATCGCACCGCGGGTAAATTATCACTTTACGATTGGTATAACGCCGTCACGTGGTGACCCCCTATGGATCCGTAGGGATTAGTAAATTCCAAAGGGGGTCAAACATCACGTCTAACGTAATACATTAATGTTGCTGTGTTACATTGTTTATATTTTTTTCTACAAAACGCCACAGAAAATGGATCGCGTTCCATAAATTCGTCATACGGTTTACTTCTGACCAACTGTTAAAGGAAACTCATTTAGTGGACGTCGTTTGTTGCTGTAAAGTGTTTTTTTTTTCGATGATTGTATAGTTCATAAATCAATTATTGTTATCGTGTTTGTCATTTTGTCTGTTAGCCTGCGTTGTCTTATGGAAGAGCATTTTGCATTCGGCAATAGAATTTGCAAGACAGATTTCCGACTACAACGTCAATAATTGTAATAAAGTCGTTGGACGGCCAGTATCCAAATGCACAGTTGTGTCACAATAGTAATACTTCTCTGTAAGAAAAAAACCAAAAAAAACCAATATATAAATATTCGTTTACAATGTAAAGGAGTAGGTACCTCAAATTTCAGGTTTATTTAACGAAAGATTTTAGACACTTTTTAAACACTTAAATGTCTATTTCAATTGATTCAATTATTTTATGTGGAAGATTTAAACTGTTTAGTCATTAAAATCGTTCCGATTCAAGCTTAAATATGAAAAATCTATTAAATATGCAAAAAAACGTCTCTTTTTCAGATGTTTTTTTGTCAAAACTGAAAGTGGTCGCATCCGTGTTCATCCTCAACTTTTATATATGTTATGTATTATCATCAAATACAACTTACATTTCAATATTATGAATGAAGACGAATGCGGCCACTTTCATTTAGGATGGAAGCCGTCTAAAATTTAACTAAAATGCTAAAATTGTGAGGATTTCAGTAATTTAGCATGACTTAATGATGTTAGTACCCGATATATGTGAATTGTATTGGTAGAAAACAGCCCATATTTGTGTAGTAGAAGCATTCTACTTTCCAATAAATAGCCAAAAGATTACGTTTTCACAATTTTGTAAAACTGCTTTATTTTCGGGCCAAAAAGGGGTCTTACTGAACCTACTCCTTTGAAAAATTAAAACTATTTAATTCAAAGGTGTCTTACATGTACATATCTTACATCGTATGTGCATGCATAAGGACAGAATGGAGGGTGAAAATGAAAACTGTAATGCTATAAAATGGTCAGCTCTTGAAAATTATGAGAAAATAAATAGTTTGGGTCTTGAAATTGAAAAAAAAATCAAACATGTAGTAACCAGGTGACATCCCATATCAAAATGTATATGGAAAATAATAGTAGGTTACATTTTAAACAGTTAAAATGAAAACTGTATGAAATATTAAGCTCTAAAAACTGTGTTTAAAATTCCAATTGTAAATTTAAATTTTTCGGATTTGACCTATCTTTTTACAGACGGTAAACAACGACAGGTATTGGTTATCTCCCTTTTACCAGAATATTTAAAGATGTAGTATTTAACAAAGCTTATCGATCAACTTCACGTATCTTATTTGCATAACTTCGTTCTTCATTCACAGTATACATGACATAAAGGTCTGGTGTGTGTGAAGTGAGATTGGAGGGTTTACATCATTACTTACTTCTTTTATAATTTTAACATTGTTTTCTCTATTTTACCTTTTAAGCTCAATTCTTGTTATCTTAACACCCCATTATTCTATAATTTGTTGGCTTACTTTTCTCTTTACTTAAAACTTATTTTCACAGTACTCTGCACTTTTTTCCTAAGTATTCTCTTATCTAAATCCAGCCGATTAAAAGGTGTTGCGCTTACAAGAAACTATTACAATAATTTACAATAATACTGAAGTAAGCACATTTGATCATCTCTTCTTGATTATGGTGGACTTTATGCATATATTCGAGTAAAGTTTCGTTAACTTATTATTCACCGAGGCATTTTGGAGAAGTCACACTAATAAAACACATATCTACGCACGGAAATACGAGGTGATTTTTACGATGGGTATATGGCAAGAGAGTTTGGATTGGGTTAAATGATTAAAGAATAATGCCCTTAAAAAATGAAAATTAGAGCATAACGGGCAAAAAACGAATATTAAAGAAAAAAAGGGGTGATTTTTTTTAAGATTAGAGAAACAAGGGGTTGATTTTTTAAAGATAAGAGAAAAAAGGGTTGAAAATTAAATGTTTACAGAATAACAGACCCCCCCCCCCCCATCCAGACCCTCATACAATGCCACATCAACGTTCATATGTAGTACTTTAAAGTATTATCGAGGGTTTTCTAAGTCATATGAACGTGTTATTATTTTTAGGAATTATGCTGGCTTAAACTCTGATTTTCAAAAAAGGCACAAAAATGCACCAGCATGATTTTCAAACTACTGTTAAAATATAGTGGTAGGTCGGGGTCTCTGCGGTTTGAGTTAATGTGTACATTATTTAACTGTCAACTGTCTAAACAAACGACAACCACTGAATTACAGGTTTCTGACTTGGGACAGGCACATACATAAATTATGTGGCGGGGTTAAACATGTAAACGTGATCCCAACACTCCCCCTAACCTGGGACAATGGTATAGCAGTACAACATAAGAACAAACTGTAAAAATCAGTTGAAAATGATTAAACTCATCCGATGTACACAAATACAAGTGAACGTGACCGGGTACTTGTACATCCCGCCAACATCAAGAGACCTGAAACAGACCGGAGGGTACTCGCAGTTATCTGACAGCTAGTTCAAAGCCACGTGCACTAACAACTAATAAAAAAAAACATGCATCTTAGGCTAAACTTGAATCAAGATTAAAAAGAATGTTTAAGTCGTCGAATATAATTTTTTCTACAGACATGGCAAAATATTAATTTAAAACACGTTCAGCAGTTCATCTTTGCAATTTACTCAACAAATAATAACATGATTATCGTGACCATTACTTGTTACGGACAACAAACCAAACTCGGCTTTGTTGTTTTCTTTCTAAAGACAGAGTCTTAATTAAGTTGGTTGCGGTCACATTTTAGAGCAATGTGACATTGTTTATTGGTTTTATGCAAATTATATTGAAATTATCGTCCTAATAAAATATTTGTTCATAGAATGCGTGTTATTGTCAACTAATTCTATTATTTACTAGAAGTACAAGCTGATTGAAACTTAATTACTCAGACATTCATCAATACGAAATAATGCATGACATATTAGTTAGGTACCTTTAAAGTGTATTTCAACTTTGAAAAAGTAGTTATTGAGATTATCATATGACTTCAACTGTATTTTTTTTTCAAAAAATGAATATACTGCAATAATCAACAAAGATTTTGGGGTAATTTCTGTAATAAAAAAATTACTGTAATCCTCTAAAGGACAATTGTTGAGCTATAAACTGTTTAAAAAATATCTATCCTTTAATATCACCCGATACATTAATAGACACTTTTTTTCAGCTGATTGAAAAGTTTTTCTATCATGTTTTTTCTCTCGATCCTTTTCATTTATTTGATATCTTTTGTCAACTATAGACTTAAAACTATCATTCTTTTTTCAACATGTTGTTGTGTAAACAAAACCCCTTAATTATGATAACTTGCTCTTCTTAAAAAAGGATTGTAAAATAACCAAACTAAGTGAGAAATCGGTTTCCCTGTTTCTACGCTGAGTATATAGAGATATTTCAGATCGAAGTTAAACAAATGTATTACACTTCCTGTCATCTGCGATTTTAAGCTTTAGCACACGTGTGTCATGCGCGTCGTTTATTGTTTGGTGTTAGATGAATATTATGTCTCCAATAATTATAAAATGCATATGAAATATTTGCCGCTTTACGTTATCGTACTGAACCATTCAGTATTTTGATAATTTCACATGAATATTTCTGTGGTACAATATTTCAGCTCATCATTCATCATGTAAATGTAACGGAATTTGATGAGACTGTTATTAAAGTGAGAGGGTTAGCGCTATAGAACCAGGTTTAATCCACCATTTTCTACATTTGAAAATGCTTGTACCAAGTCAGGAATATGACAGTTCTTGTCCATTCGTTTTTGATGCGTTTTGTTTTTTTATTTTGCCATGTGATTATGGACTTTCCAAATTGATTTTCCTCTGAGTTCAGTATTTTTGTGATTTTACTTTTTTCAATAGAGATAATAACAAAAAGGAGAAAATAGTATAACCGGCAAATCTAAAAAAAATATATACCAGGGTGTGAATGGGGTATACAGAATAGTCGGGGAATAATGGGCCAACAAAATAAATCAACTTAGATAAAAAAAAATATGCCAGAAAGTAAATAATAAAGAAATAGTATAGTGTGGTGCATAAATTTAACGAAAAGAAAAAAATTGTGCTAATTTCATAATTAAAAAAAAATTAAAAAATTAGCACATAGAATATTAAGGAATATATAGAACGAGAGCCCCCCCCCCCCCCCCCATATAGAACCTCAAATATAAAAAAATAAGAATACAGAAATGAACAATTTCTTCTGAAGACGTTTTTATTTCATATTACGATTTTGATTAATTTGATATTTGCAATTGTTGGCATTTGACTGAGAAATACATGTAGGTCACCTGTCACATATGATGGTCTTACAGAGAATAATGATCAGTTACTACAGAAATGGGCAAACAAATAAAAGAATATTAGAACATTGTAAAACATACCTCTCCCTGTCAGCCCCCCTCCCCCCCCCAAAAAAAAGAGGAAAATATGTGTGTTTTTTTTTTACATATATAGAGTAAAGAAAAATGGGTAAACATTTATAAAGAATGCCGATTTTTTATTATAATACAGCCGGATTGAAGGACAAACCCCTTTTCATGAATCATCCACCTAATGTCCACACCCTCATAAAGTTTGAAAAATACAAAACTTGAAATGAAGAATCTCCCTCCAAAAGAACAACACATATTGTTGAATGGTATTTTTGTTTATTATAATAAGTCTTTGGTTATTAATATTTACAATGAATGGCATATAACTGAGAAAAAGAACCAAAATAATCCCATAGAAACAAAATAACGTGGTTGTTTATACTATTGCATCGATTTGTTTTTCTTCGGGACATTCTCGATATAAAGACAAACGAGGAAGGTTATGACCCTAATTGGTGTTAATTAAGAATGACACGTGATCAATCAATCAATGTTCGCGACTAACTTCTACGTCTATAGGATGATAAAACAATTTGATGACAATTCAGTTTGAAGCCAAAAAAAGTCGGTCATTTTCTGTGAAGAGGAGAGAAAAACAGACTTACGAAACCATAGTCGGGCAGGGTTGTCTACTGTATCATTTTAAAGTTTTAATCTCATTTGTTGATATTTTTAAATTGGAGAATGAATAGGCGGATCTAAAGGTTGACTGTAGCGGGCCCCCTTTCGTAAAAAATCCCATCTTGACTTAGAACAGACATTTTTCGTGTAGAAACCTGGTTTTATAGCGCTAAACCTCTCACTTGTATGACAGTCGCATCCAATTCCATTATATTGTCAACGATGCGTGAACAAAACAGATATACTAGGTAAAATCGTTAAAATACGTGTACAGCTGTCCTCACCGTGTCACAATCTCAATCTGAACAAAAACAAACATCTAACAAAGAAGCACAAAAAGCAGATATCAACAAATAAAGGTATGTTAATTAAGATCAACCCATAAAAGTCCTGTTACCGAATGGCTAGATCAACATTAACTCTGGTGTGGAATCGACCGTTTGACATCAGAATGCGAACAGGTACAGGTAGTGATATACATCAATTGTGTCGTTAAAAGTATGCGAAAATTATAATAGAACAATAAGATACATTGTAATGGCGGGATGTTAAAAGTACTATACAGAGCCACGTCATTTATATATCAAAGAAACAAAAAAAGTCACACGGACAAAGCACACAAGCAAAAATGAAAGATAATACAAACAACACATGGACGGGATAAATAACTACCGAGCCACGCCAAATAGATATATAACAGTAAAAGTAATATTATAATAAAGACAAATAAATTAAAGAACAATAAAACGCGTTATTAAGATTATAAACAACGTCAGTACGCAGAATCTTTACACCAAGACCATGATGTATTATGTGTGAAGTTGATACGAAATATTTATCAACAAGATCTTGGTACCTTACGATGAACTTTTTTATAAACTTGACATACCTCATCAACTTTCTGCTTAGACACTGGTACGTTTTACAAAGTCTGAGTAGGAGCTGCAAGTTCTTGCATACCGAATAAAATGGAAAATGTGGGAATACCTGAGTGCTCACTTATTCTTAATTCGTTTACAAGATATTCGTAGTAATATGATTTACACACAAATACAATATTATTTGAAGCTTTGTCCGCAGAAACAACAACATACTTACCAAGAAGAGATGATAAACATTGCACGGCCTCATTCGTCTCTGAAACCTGACTGTGGTCGATCATTCGCCAACTTTTTCTTCTTATGAATGCGACGTTTTATCAGAGGACTGATTATTTCGACCCAATCTGACACTGACAACGTCCAGTTCAATTTCTTCTCGTTTAGCTCATGCTCTGGCGTAGTCCTCAATCGAGTCCATAATTATTTTTGAAGTTATGGTTCCAATTGATGTGTTGAGGTTCTCTAAACCTCCGAAGATTTTAATGTTGAAATATGTGTAGATCTCCAGTAATAGCATGGCCAGAGGGGCTATAATTATAAGGCGAGTGGGAACAATCACATGTCAGATGGAAACCGAATTAATAAGTACCATCTCAAGAAATTCAATATAGAATTGAATATTACAGCATTTAGAAGTTTATATAAAAAGCTTTTGAAAATAGTTGAATGAACGTAAAAACGATTGAATGCATGATCAAATATGATCCTGTTACTAAATGATTAATAATAACAGCGTTTGTCTTGATAACAAAATGTTTTTATGGAAACTATTATATAATATTTATGCAAATAAGTATGATTGATGAAATAACTGTTGCTTCAGGTGCAGCGTGTCACAAATACTTTGTTGCAAGATTTCATACTGTAATACCAATATCAATCTACTATTACATGTGTGTAAGTATGAGTTAGGCAAATGTAAGTTTGAGTTAAGCAGAAGTAAGTATGAGTGAGGCAGAAGTAAGTTTGAGTTAGGCAGAAGTAAGTATGAGTTAGACAGAAGTAAGTATGAGTTAGGCAGAAGTAAGTATGAGTTAGGCAAAAGTAAGTATGAGTTAGACAGAAGTAAGTATGAGTTAGGCAGAAGTAAGTATGAGTTAAGCAGAAGTTAGTATGATTGAGTTAGACAAAAGTAACTTAGTGTGAGTTAGGCAAGAGTTAGAAAAGCATACAGCCACAAAATAATACATGTAGGTTGACCGGAGAAGCATTTTTACCGATAAAATGAAAAGTTTGTCTTTCCCTTTTATCTAATTCCATGACGATAAATTTCATAAATAAAGGTCTGAATAAAGCTTCTGTATATACAGAAACAAAAAGTGCAGAAAAAGGGCCGATAAAATAAACGGAGAATCATAGGCAAAAGCAGAATAGAGAATGATGCTGAAACATGAAAGTATGAAAATAAGGGTCAAAATAAAAATATAGAATTAAGTAAAATGATAAGCTAAGGACTCCACCGCGATACATTCGGCAAACCTCGGTCGAATCCGCTACTCGAGGGTACGGAATCGGACGAGTTGAGACGAGTGCATCGCGACACTCATATACATTTACATGTACCAATGATCAGGTTTAAATTCATAACGGACGTTTTGTATTAGAATAATCATCAAAAATGCATGCCTCATTCAAAGTGTTTGCCACTGTGTGTGAAAGAGGTAGATACATTACTTAGTAGGACATCAAGATGTTGTATGACTGCCAAGATGACAATTCACCAGCAGAGCCCAAATGACGTCCAGGTTTGCACCGATCGGCCTTCAAAAATAAGTAAAACTCAGACTATTTAAAGGCCAAATGTGAAACAATTCAAACGAGAAAAACAAAGTCCTGATTTGTGTATACAAAACAAATACATATCTCCTCAGGATAGTTTTCTCATTGTCAATCATACATGTACAACTTCTTCTTATTTTTATAACACACTGGAAAAAACGACTATCTCTGGATAGTCCCGGAATAGACAACTTTCGAGTTCATCCATCACCGGAAAAAACTCGTCAATTATACGCACCTTTATCACCGTCATTTGTGCGTTTAGGGGCGTCGTCACTTCCTTCCAATGTTGAGCGAGTGGTTGGAAAACTATAATTCTATATTGTACGAATTATTCGGCAAATTGAATTCTCAAAATTGACAATCAACACTGCTGTCATTAGGGAATTGTCAGTAAGTACCTACAGAGCAACCATTATTTCTAGTTTATCCTGCACAAAGACGATCACCAAGACGCTTGATGAACGTAAATAGTGCAGGGATACAGGCGAGCCCCTCTATCTGGTAAATGACGTCATAAAGGCGTGCATAATTGACGAGTTTTTGCCGGTGACGGATGAACTCGAAAGTGGTCTATTCGTACAGGCACATACAACATATTTTGGGGATAATTAGCTTTTGCGGATGGCAAACCCTCCCTTAAACTGGTCAGTG
Source organism: Mytilus trossulus (assembly GCF_036588685.1). NCBI lineage: Eukaryota > Metazoa > Mollusca > Bivalvia > Mytilida > Mytilidae > Mytilus > Mytilus trossulus. The sequence goes on along the minus strand of NC_086386.1, from coordinate 58,498,697 downwards.
ATTTAAATTAACAGCCCAACTATAAAGTGCATAACCTTATTAATTCTTTATGTATATTTTCTTCCTCAAATACTTGTTTTACATGTGAATACACTAAAAGTTAGTGACAGCTAGATTTCTAAATTTGCAAGTTGCATGTTAATGGGTTTTAATCTATATTGTATTGTTCTACCATTGGCATAAATGATTCTCAAATTACCAGCTTAATATGTTTTATCTTTTGACAGACCTGTATGTCATTAAAAAATAAAGACAGAAGATTGATGTTTACGTGTAACATTAGTGCGTAAAGTTCGATGCAAAAAAAATAACTGTACATGGTGTGTGCAACTTTCTTACGTGAAACATGTATAATGGTTGTTAAGTTAGTTGCTTCAAGGTTATTGCAAAACATCTTAATCGTAAAGGACGTCAAAACACGAAACAAGGCAAGAGTTGTGTCATTAAAAATATACAGTTTTATCAAGAAAATCAAAGACATGATTATAGGTTTTATCTATAAGACATTTATGGTGTCTAAATTAAGTGCTGATATTTTATAAAAATGTTTAACAATCTCAATACGAAAAATTAGTAAACATGTGATATAAACGCTGTATACATCTTAAACATGTGATCGACAAGCTTTGACCACTTTCATGAACGTTTATATGTTTTAATCATGATGTAACTAGTTACTTTAAATTCGAAGCAATCGGGATTTAAATCTGTTCCATATACATGTATTTGTTCTTGTATGCTATTTTTTCATTTCAGTTCCTTTTTATTTTTTGGAGTAAAGTGTGACGTCAATTTCCGGGAAAAAAATATACAATTTTATTCAGGGGCCAGCTGAGGGCCAACTCCTGGTTTTGGGATTTTCTCGCTGCGTTGAAGAACCACTTGTGGCCTTCAGTTGTTATCTGCTCAATGGTCGGGTTGTTGTCTTCTTGACATATTCCCGATTTCCATTCTCATTTTTTTTAAGAGGATTTGGATTGTGGTCCTTCATAATGGCTTTATTTCTTTTAATTGTTAATACCATTTTCTATAATCCTTATTTTTTAGCCATTTCTTTGGAATTATTGCCCATCATCCTTTTTTTTTTCAAAAAAAAACAACAACAACACTGAGACTTTTACTGAAAGTAGGAAACTTCCTTGACAGAAAGTTGCGTTTATAACGACCCGGCCGTGTGGTCGTTTCAGGCTTTCATGTCACAAAAGGACAATAATAGCACCTTAGACAATTTAAAAACTGTATTGTTTGAAGATTAATAATGTATACTCAATTATCAAAAAGACAGTTAGTCATTACTAAAATGTATATTTGGCGTGTTGTATAAATTCCAGAACAAGTGATGTCTGCCATGATCGCTTTATTTTATTTTTAAATACTTCACTTTTTTCAGTACAGACTTTAAAGCCTTAATATATCATCAGTGAAATCTTAATGTAATTTTCAGTTTGTTAAAATCATCAAAGAAAGAAAAAAAAAATCATTATTTTAATTTCATTTTTCCGAACGATATCCGGTAAAATTCATCAGATCAATTACTTTTATAGGTCGTACTACGACTGTCTGGCATGCATGGATTTGTCAACGGTCAATAACATTGAGAGTACGTGTCGTTTTACAAAGATTTTGCTACCGCACAAATAAAATTTTCATTGGAAATTATGTTTGGTTCAATTTATTCATAAAGTGTGTAGAATTACGACTATTAAGTCTTAGAGCTTGACATATTATACATATATCCATCTATTGTTTATGAATTAGTCTTTTTCTTGCCCTCTTGGTGTCGTCCGGTAAATTTTGTCGTTGGGCTTCCGTAAGGGAACTACCATTTATTTTTTAGGGGGGGGGGTGTTTCTAGGATGAAAAATGTTGTCCTGCCTTTTTATTTTTGACTGTTCGGTCCTGCCTTTTTTTTTTAGTTTATCCTGACTTTTTTTACCTAAATTGTCGTCCTGATTTTTTTTTTTGCAAGTGTCTCATCCTGCCTTTTTTTTACTCAAAACTCCTGTCCTACCTATTTTTTTTCAAATTTCATCAAAGCACCCTAACCCCCACCCCCATAAAAATCAAATGGTAGCTCCCTAACATTGAAGTTTAAACCGCGCTTTTTATTGTTCTACTGGTTCTGTATGTTTTGTAAATGTCTTATTTGTACTTTTAATGGCAAAATCATTCAATCAGTTTTGAAGTTAGTTACTTGGTAGAAATTATCTTTATTATAAGAAATCAAGAATGAAATATAATCTATATCAGAAAACGGAGTTTCAATGGTATTTGTTTTCGCAGTATAATTGTCATCAAATGAATTATGTTTTAGATATTGTTCCATTGTACCGTGCAGCACCGTTTTATTACTTGAAACTGAAAGAATGATGACTGCGATCGTACCTGCGTCTGTTGTTTTACTTACAATAGATTACAAACAAATGTAACGCAAACGTTGACAATGTAAAATTCTTACAGTTAAGAGGTCTTTGGTGTCTTTTTTTTAACTTTTGGTACTGTTCAAATTTATATCGACGTGGCGGCTACACGTACAAAATGTAAGCAACTGGTTTAAAACATTATTTTAATTTTTGTTTCTTGTGTACAATTTGGAAATTAGTATGGCGTTCATTATCACTGAACCAGTATATATTTGTTTAGGGGCCAGCTGAAGGACGCCTCCGGGTGCGGGAATTTCTCGCTACATTGAAGACCTGTTGTTGGCCTTCTGTTGTTTTTTTATTTGGTCGGGTTGTTGTCTCTTTGACACATTCCCCATTTCCATTCTCAATTTTATTGTCTCTCGATTAAAACTCAGTATTTACAAGATAACATTTTGATTTTTCATGACACGAGAAATGAAAATATCAAAAAAGCAATTCCAAGGAAATTGTTTGCTTTACTTTATTATGCTATCCCGTTCAAGTGAACTTACACAACGAGTCTAAACTATTAGTTATTTTCACAAACTAAACGACCGCTCCAACTACCTGTAACGATGATCCTTTTATGACATTCTTACTTTAACAAACAATTATAACTAAATGTCTTACAGAAAAGCATGTTATTCTAGTTGACATTTCTAATTTACAGAGTATTGTGATAACTTGCTTATCTTCCCTTATATTAACATAATAAGTATATACTACCATTATAAAACATTCAAATTTGTTACCCAATTACAATTGATGGTTTACCTTTCTTTTCCTTTTTCGAACTAAAGTTTGAGTGAGTTTATATTACATTCCTACGGAAGCGTATTAGGGACATAGAAAAAATAAAATTGGCATTGAACTTTTTTTCATAGTCATTTTGACTTTTCAAATCTCGAAATTTTGACTTTAACTTGAAATTTTGACTTTTAAAATCCCGAAATTTTGACTTAAAATTGAAATTTTGACTTTCTAAAGTCTTAAAATTTCTACTTTTTGAAAAGTCGAAATTTTGACTTTTTTGAAACTCGAAATTTCGAATTACAAAAAGTCGAAATTTCCACTTTAAACTCGAAATTTCGAGTTTTTTAAAACTCGAAATTTTGACTTATTTAAAACCCGAAGTTTTGACTTATTCAAAACTCAAAATTTCGATTAATTTAAAACTCGAAATTTCAACTTATTTTAAACTCAAAATTTCGACTTTTTTAAAACTCGAAATTTCGACTTATTTTAAACCCGAAATTTCAACTTATTTTAAACTCAAAATTTCGACTTTTTGTAAACTCAAAATTTCGAATGTTGAAATCTCGAAATTTTGAATTTTTTTAATTAATTTTAAAACTTTGATGTTAGTATTCAAACACAGTTATTACAATTTTAGAAGGAGTAGACATGGACGCAAATTATTAAAGTGTCTTCCACACATTTTGTCAATTTATATTCAGAAATTTGTTTTGTCTTAAATTAAGATATGGATCAGCATTTAATATTGAAGAAATCATTCGTAAAAAGAACATGCATGTTGACAGAATCCTCCCCCCCCCCCCCCCCCCCATATTTCATTTTTTTAGTTTCCACGACACTGTCATAGGATCGTCAGATCTGAGGACATTTAGCATCACAGTTTCAAAGGCTTGTTTGGTATCCCAATAGCAAGTCACTGACTTTGCCTTGTTTAAACAAAATGCCATTCATATTCAGGACGACCAATGAGTTGCTCAGTTTTCTAGTTTTGGAAGTTTGCATTCTTATAACACAACTATTAACCCTTGTCTTTATATATTAGACTGTTGAATAAAAGTATGTCGGAATATAGGTGTGTCGGAATAGCGGGGGTGTCATGATACACATATCTGAAGTTCAGACTTGAAGTATGTATTCGAACGTGAAACATATTTTATTTATTCTTCGCCAAGAACAAGATTTTCTATCTAAAATAACCTCTCTAACATGGTTTAGTTTATTAAAATATGCTTTTGAAGTTTGTGATGTATATGGCTCTCCGCCTTGCTGATATAAATGACTGTGAATGTGGTAATCGCAAACGTATAAATACTGAGGAAAAGTCGAAATTTTAAGTTTAAAGAAAGTTGAAATTTTGAGTTTAAAAGAAGTCGAAATTTCGAGTTTAAAAGAAGTCGAAATTTCGAGTTTAAAAAAAGTTGAAATTTCGAGTTTAAAAGAAGTCGAAATTTCGAGTTTAAAAAAAGTCGAAATTTCGAGTTTAGAAAAAGTCGAAATTTCGAGTATAAAAGTCGAAATTTCGAGTTTAGAGAAGGCGAAATTTCGAGTTTAGAAAAAGTCGAAATTTCGAGTTTTAAAAGAGTTGAAATTTCAAGATTTTAGAAAGTCAAAATTTCAAGATAAGAAAAGTTAAAATTTCGAGTTAAAGTCGAAATTTTGATATTTGAAAACTAATTTCACTACCAATTTTTTTTTTTTTTTATGTCCCTAATACGCTTCCGTACATTCCTTCAATTGTGTTATTTTTCTATCAATTTAGATTTTCAGGCGATCATTATTTTTGCCAATAATATTCCAAAATAATCCTTGAGATTGATTGAATGATTGATTGGTATTTCATGGCGGTTGTTTTTATTTTGCGGACGAAGCCAGAGTTCTGGATAGAACCACAAAACTTCGGGAAGAAAACTGACTATCTTAAGTAGAAAATGAATGTTGGTGTCGAATACACCTGTCATGTGTATGATTCGACCTCACAGCCTCAGTGTGGACAGGCTTGTTATATAGTAGTAGAACTACTTCGGGTTATATGGTTGAACTCCCTTTCAAATATGACTGGATCCGCTCCTGTTACTTAGACAACACAACTCTTTAATCTTGAAAAGTCTAAGTTAAAACTGAAAACCTGTTTCATTATAGCTTAAGGTGGTACCTAACACTACAAGGAGATAACTCTATAAAATCAGCTAAACGTTTTTTTAAATTACATGTACGTTGCGTTGTTAATGGAATATTAAGCTTCTCAATGATCAAAATGAGTGTTTGTCAACCTTCTATATAACCAGTGTATTTTTTTCTGATAAAATTGGTTGGTTCAAATATTTTGAAATTTTTATATTTTTGTCAAAGGGGTAAAGCAAATACTTTGCCAAAATTTAATGAAAATTAAACGAACCAAATTGATTTTAGTGAAAGTGTTGGGTACCACCTTAACAGAACATACAAGGGAGTGCGTGCTAGGTGTTTGATGACAAAGAGCGTGTAAATACATAGTAGTTGAAACAGTGATTAATGCACGAGAGAATAAGAAACACAACATTTAAAAAATCGAAGATAAAAAGTACATGGGTATTCACTTTGCATACACCACTTTTATAAAGTTTCGAGATATTGAATTAAATTTACCAGAAGTTGGGATCAGAGATTAAAGAGCGTATTAAAGGGCTGTTCCCTCCGATGTGGATATTTTTACAAATCCTATCCAAACATTGTCTAGCTATATACATGTGTATATTTACAGGAGTGGACCTAGCCATTCTTTAAAAAAGGGGGGGGGGGTCAATTCAGGATACAAGGGAGGGCCCAACTATATAAAAAGGGGGGGTTCAATTCCCGTTACCCTATCCCCCTTCTGGACCCGCCACTGATATGTGTCAGTTGGTCTCTTGTGGAGGGTTGCCTCATTGACAATCTATTTTCTATTATCTCAAACTTTTAATACATTTCTTACATTTCTTTACAGTTGAACTACAAAAAAAATGTACATTTTAATTAGTTCATTTTTGTATCAGCTTGATGACCTTTGACACACAGTTTTACATTCGAATCATGTAACAGGTTATACAATATTGGCATAATGTGATTTTTCATGTCGAAGCATCTGGAGCAAAAAGACATCTTACGACTAAAATTGATTGAAAGTTGTACATAAACGTTGAACTCCATGACTTACGATTTTTAAGTTGTGCTGATCCTTAAATGTTTGTTTAAACATATATTTGTTTATAGTGAATTGGGAAACAAGTTATTGCAGCTTATATAAATCCCTTTCCACTTTGCGCGTGTGAGTGCTGCCTTGTAGCGGCAATATATTTCTCTGACGGAACATGCCAGGCTGCATTGAAGACCTGTTGGTGACCTTCTGCTGTTGTTTTTTTCTATGGTCGGGTTGTTGTCTCTTTGACACATTCCCCATTTCCATTCTCAACTTTATCGTCGTTTCTGAAGACCATACTCGGAAATGATGTCAAGAGAGAGCCGAAAATTCAGTCCCTAAAATTTTCTCCCCGGAGCATGGATCGAACCAGGAACCTCGAACTGAGTTAGAAGTTCGATGCACTGACCGCAAACATGTTCTGTCCAATTGAATGCATGTAAATGTATGATTCGGTTAAGAGTTCAAACGATTGTTTTTATATGTCTTATTTGAATCTGCTTTATACACACAAAACAATTTCGACAAAAATTATTTTACGTTTTTTAAAATAAAAATCCAAATGTTGATGAATTCAAAATATATAAGTATCATGCACGCACTTCGAGATAACATTAAACAAAGGATACTCGCTTTCCATGCAAGCATGTACATTGTATTCAAAATTAATCAATAAATAAACATTGCAGCTAGTGATAACAGTAATAATAGAAAAAAAATAGAAAAAAGGGGGACAAAACTCGGGGATGCCTGTTATTAGCTATACAATTTGTTTTTCTGCTTGTTTTTTGTATAATTTTTATACATGTGTTTCCTTGCAAAAAGAAAATCGATGAATATAACATTATTCAAATATTAGTAAAAAAAAATAGAAACACAAAAACTTCATAAAAATGTACAACAAAAAAAAACAGAAAAAGAAAAGAAACAAGTTAGGTTTACAGGGTAAGCATCTCCTGCTGTGCACGTACACAGCTCTCAAAACGAGGTTATTAATTTTGTTGAAATTCATAACCTCTTAACAAGCTGATGATTTCGTATATTGTATTTCAACTAAAAATGTCAATTAATATAATTTTGTAAATGTCAGTCAAGCTTACATTTGTAGCATGTGTTACTGTTATTGAACAAAATGTAATTTATTAGTTTCAATTCTTGAAGATAAATTACTTTTGACTACGTATTCGTATGTCAGTATTTAATAATAACCAGTAAGAAAAAATCCTATTCAGCAAAAAGTATGGTACACTATTCTTCAGAATGACATTGAAATGATGATAGTTTCCCATAGATTAATTGACATAGGTGAAAACATTTATTTTTAAGGAATCACTTACAGACCCCTGTAAATTATTGCTGAAAAGCATGTCATTGACATTCGTCTGGTGTATGTCCAAGTTTCGACGGGATACGTGGCTGCGTATTTGCACATCCTTCATATATCTAAATCATATATCGTTAACTTTGGTTAGTTCACTGCATTATGAGAGAAGTCCAGATGACCATAAATAAAGGCAACTGTAGTATACCGCTGTTCAAAACTCATAAATCCATGGACAAAAAAAAACAAAATCGGGGTAACAAACTAAAACCGAGGGAAACGCATTAAATGTAAGAGGAGAACAACGACACAACACCGAAACGGACCAAGCATCAGACAAAACACCACGAGAATAACAAATATAACATAAAAACCAAATACATGAATTTTGAGATAGACAAGTACCGTGCCACGTCTTATCTAAATATCTCAAAAATAAGAGAAAACACAAACGACTCAACGTTAAAAGCAAAACACACAGAAACGAACAATAATATAACAATGACCATCTTCCTGACTTGGTACAGGACACTTTTAAAGGGGAATAAAAGTGGTGGGTTGAACCTGGTTTTGTGGCATGCCAAACCTCGCACTTAAATGGCAAAGTTAAATATAACATTGAAATGACAACATAATATTACAGGACTACAATACAAATAAATAGGAAAACATATTAGACAAAGAAAAACACGATTAATACATAACAAAAAGCATCAGGTTTAAAATTCAATACGCCAAAAACGCGCCTTGTCCACACAAGACTCTGACACCAGTGACGCCCAGATATAAAAGATCGAAAGTGAAAAAAGTACAAAGTTGTACAGCACTGGTACAAAAGTTGAAAAGGTTTCGCGAAATACGGCATTGTTGTTATGCCCGGGATAAGAACATTCTTATTATATAGAACAATTCATGCTATTGCAAACAGTATTTTTTTTCAAATGAATATGAGAGAGATATACATAAAGAAACTGAAGTATTAACTAATTACAGAAAACTAAACCCGAATACATAACGCCCAGATATAAAAGATCGAAAGTGAAAAAGGTACAAAGTTGTACAGCACTGAAGAATATCATAATATTGACCAAAGTCTATCCTCCGGATACTTGAGACTTGCCCTCCCCCCTAAAAAAAAGAGAAGCAACACACACACACACACACACACACATACAATTTTAAGCATTATTACAATGTGAATTTCTATTGTTTAAAATGTATTTAATTTCAAATTAGAATATTTATGTTTTACACTTATAGTAATTAACAGATTCATTGTATATATATATATATACGCTATCATTTGAATTTTCGGTAAAATGATGTTTAGATACAGTATAAAATCGACAGAATTGAGACTTCATTAGGAACTCGGAATATTAATCGACAGATCATAACCTCATTCGACCCCATATTACCTCCAGACGTCCGTACTTAATTAGAACCAAATCACTTTTATGAACACTTTTTCAATTGCTGTATTATATTGACAATGTAACCTAATTTGATCTTATTTCTAGCTACTTTATTACTTTTTTAAAACAAATTTTTACCATGAGACATTGTTTGTTTTAATGATGTTAGCCAATAATCTAAATATTTCCTTTGTATTTCCCTTATTCAATAATTTTTATGTCGAGTTTATTGTATGATCTTAACGATAAACTGGAAAGCTTTCACTGATTCGTGAAATTTACCAATCAATTAAAAATGCAAATCTAAGAAAATCCGTATGGATCAATTTAGAAATTGGAAACAAGGCAATAATATATTTCTTAACACGACGTTGTAGCCTTTGTTGTAAATTTCGTTTTATTTAAAATATTACGGAATGCAGATTTGGCTCACGGGTACGCGAAACTTTGTCGGCCTGAAGTAAGTTGTCACTCTAACTGTAAACCTTATTGGAAAAGGATGGTGCAATAACATCATATGGATGTGAAAAATACCTTCTGGTCCCTTTATCAAATTATTATATAATTATCTTAAACCTTTTTCGTTAATGAGGAAGTTCAAATCGGAGGAACGGAACTTCAGAAATTAACAGTATAGGTCATCGTACGGCCTTCAGCAATGAGCATAGTCCTAACCGCATAGTCAGCTATAAAAGGCCACGAAATGGTAAATGTAAAACAGTTATTAAAACGAGAAAATTAACGGCTTAATATATATACAATAAATAACGGAAAACAAATATGTAACACATAAACAAACGACAACCCCTGAATTACAGGCTCCTGACTTAGGACAGGTACATACGTACAGACTGTGGCAGGATTTTACATGTTAGCGGGATCCCAACCTGGTCTTCTTAGAACTTCCTCCTCTCGATAGAGAAATGTCCGTTTGGTTGCACAAATATAACTATACATCATGTCAGATGATAGAAACTTTTTAGGGATAGAGTGAACCTCTTTGAGCGGTAAAGAGTCATTGCGACAACTTTGTGAGGACTATGCAAAAAACATGGTGCAATGCAACGTGTAATGCCCCTATCACATATACCTGCACTTCCTATAGTCGCGTTTGAAATTCTCTCCATTCATCCTTGTCAACATACATTTATAATTGTCTTCGATACCTAAACTGAATATGCATGAAATATTTGCCAACAGACGTTCGGTAAACATCTATTAATTTCTCAGAATCGAATCGATCGTTGTATTATTTGTTAGAAATAATTCATTGCGGTATTTTTAATGCATCCATATATATATATATATATATACATATAATAACAGATGATGGATTACTTTGAATGCATACAATTTAAATGGATATATTATATTGCATTCTCATTTGAATCTTTTGAACAATATTATAGATAATCGAACTATTGCATGTAATTTTATCTCCTTTTTAACTTATGAATTAATTTAATTTCTTATTACTGAATTTAAATTAGTGAATAAAAATGTTATAAATTATCATAAAATGAAAGACTGAATTGAAAGATAGTTAAAAATAATTATCTGTATAAGTTAATAACAATTTCACGCGAACAATTTATTGAAAAGATTGAAATTTTAATATTCGTACATCTTTATTGACAGTTTTCAAAGGATGAGAGATAGATAAATACATTACCCTTTTTGTATTTATAGATAGTACGAACGAATGAATAGCGATCAGTTTACCTTATATATATCGATCAGATTACACTCGTTATAGAGAAAGCTCTACATTATGGGAGTTTTTCAAACTACGGTAAAGTAACGTACAAGTGTCTAAGTTTGCGATACTATTTTACACTTGCTACCGAAAGTACTAAACATTCTATGGTAAAGTAACGTACAAGTGTCTAAGTTTGCGATACTATCTTGCACTTGCTACCGAAAATACTAAACATTCTATGGTAAAGTAACGTACAAGTGTCTAAGTTTGCGATACCATCTTACACTTGCTACCGAAAGTACTATACATTCTTAGTTGATTAATGACACTGTACTAATTAATTTTATTCTATTGATATGTGACAGATTTTGGCACGAATCAACATTGTTTTTGTATGCTGAGAGTGAAAAGAGTGTAAACATGTGTACGCGGACTTGTTTTATAATTTTCTTAGTTTTTGGACTTAACTTGTGGTATGTGGAATGCAATACTACGCAAACATGTCCACAGAATTTGAACCCAGCCTCCGGAAAAACGGGGTAAGTTTGTTTTTCTATCCTTTAATTTTTCAGCTATATTGACTTTTACAAAAAAAAAAATGAAAACGTATTAGATCAGATCTATTCCAATAAAAAAATCAAGTTTTTCGCATTTCTTTCAGTCATTTTTACAACAGATGTTTGCTTAATATTGGCCATTTGAATTGAAGCTTTTGTTTGTTTATCATAAGTTTTTTTACGACATATGTACATATGTACTCGTACACCACTTTCTTCCACTGATGTTGGTCTAATTTCATGCATGGCAGGTATAGATTTATAATTTTATTCATTAATTTATCGTTTCTCCTTTCCTTTTCCTATATTTAACATTTGAATCCATACCTATAAGCAATATAATAATGTAATCAAATGTATACATATTTTTTTTTAACAATATAACTGTAATATTCTAAATATTTGTTCACAAGTGATTTCAACTTTTTGTTTGGTATGCACTGTTAAGATGAAGTTTACTAGCAGTTTCTTAAAGAGGATATCCGACGCCTTCAAATGGGAGAATAATTTCAGTTTCAACATTTTTTTGGTCTTTATTCATTTGTTTTTATTTGCCTATTAAAATTGTACACGTTTAGATTGTGGGAAAAAGAAGGATCAATTGACTGTTTTTGCTGAACGTTCAGTGACATGTCTATGTAGGTTAAAAACAGTTTTACAATAAATCCAATAGAGTTTCTAAAATATTTGAAGTCTTGAGAGATAAAGACAGTATGAACAACTACCAACCATTTGTTAATAGAAATATGGTCTTCTATGAAGTCTTGAGAGACGAAGACAGTTATGATGAACAACTGCCAACCATTTGTTAATAGAAATAGGGTATTCTATGGACTCCTTCCGACCAACAGCAAAGCCCTTAATTATCCAAGAGGGGCGTCCTTGTTGTTGCTTATACACTTGTTGCATAAACATATGGGTTGGCCCAGCTTTAATTTAGAAATATGGGCATGTGGCCTTATTCCAAACTACTTTCAATGACGATTAGACCTAAAAATGGACGTTCGTTTGATTGTGCAGAAGTTCTGAATAGTTAGATAAGGACGTTTGAATTTTTAAAAACGTTCTGAGATAATACAATTGTCTCTTTAGGTCATTGAACCCCAGACACAAATATCTGAAGAGTCCCCAGATAACATATACATGTAGAAGTTTCATATCAGTACCCAAGTAATTAAGGTTCGATTTTAAGTGTGATTTAATACCACGTTATTGGAGGATGATGTGTTTTCTGTTTTTCATTGACCTCCCGACACAAGTACATCTATATCTGAAGGGTCCGAAGATGGCCTATCATGTATTCCATTCTGTCACCGATGTACCTACAAGTACATTCACTATCAGAACGTACTTATGTGTTATGTTCTTTTCTTTGCTTTAGTCCTGAATGTTGACTTGTTTGATATCTGACGTTGAGCAAACAAAAGTTTATCTTTTTAACTATCCACTTTATTTGTTTATATCAGATTAAGAAAGTAACAATGGTTAAAATTTGAAGGTGAAGTATTGAAAAAGATAGAACGATAGCACTCAAATATTCTAAAAAACCTTGACAGTAAAACTGATGAATTGCATTTAGTAGTTGAAAATATCACAAAAATTGTAGGAAACTCCTTCCCATAATGAAAATATGCATACACTGTTTCTCATTTAAAATGTTTACATTTATACAAGTAAAGGCTACCGCAAACATTTGGTGCTGTTTACCAAAAAAGCTCCCCCTTTTAGCACATCACATATACCAGTTTCACTAATTCGAAAGAAGTAAATATTGAAAATTTTAGTCTTGTTTGTGACCGGTGGCATGTTTTACTCCCTTTTAAAGAAGACTGCCTGGTGAACCTTTTAAAATGGTTGCGTCTAATATTTATAATTTTGACAAACTTTCTTTGCGATAGTAAATCTTTTTAAATCCATTATAGACGCAGGTGCATCAAATTTCCGGTTTTACTTTCACTTTTGTACATAATTGTTTCCTGCATATTATGTTGCAATATGTTCTTTTTCATCTTGTTTAATGCAAGGTTAGGTATTTCCTGCTCTTACCTGGCCAGATTATAACCCCCCTTTTGCAATTCAAATGGTAGACCCCTAAATGAAATTTGATATAAGCGATATTTTCTTTCTCAACAGATTTCTGTTTTCCGATCACCTATAACGTTTGTTACAACAAATACCATTTAGACGGTTTATTGAAGTAGAAAATTTCATAAAGAACTATTCAGCAAAATATATAATAAAAGTCATCAGCGGTATACAGATCGTAAAATAATGATCATCTCTCAGCTTCAGGATGCGAAATAAATAGTTCATAATTTGTCTAATATTGTGGAGCTGTATAAACTGTGTTGTCCTTCGGTTTATTGATATATATTTGTAATACCAATGCTTGTCAATGAATCGGTGCTTAACTATGATAGTTTCTCATTGAACTAAAATGTTTTAATTTTTACGATAAGAGAACATTTGTGGGCTTTGCTCATTGTTGAAAGCCGTACAATGACCCATGGTTGTTTATTTCAGTGGGTACCAATTGGTCTCTGGTGGAGAATTGTCTCAATAGCAATCATACTTTATTTTCTGATTTTTATATGTTATATTTGTATTAAATTAAAGGATTGAGTATTTTTGTTGTTACATGCCAGATGTTTTATACAAAACATTTACAGAAGGCAACAACTTCAGGTTGAATAAATGACAAATGTGTCGTTGACCAGCTGCGTGAACATAAACTACATGTATGTTAATTCATCGAAGGGTGGTTTGGTACATTTAATGTTAAAAATGCTCGAATAATATAAATAAGCAGCTACTGTCATTCGGAAATATGGATATATCAGAAAAGGGTAGCTATTATCCTTAAGAACGTAACCGCATCACCACTGCCTCCTCAAATCTATAAACATAAGTCGGTGTTCGAAATTTCACGCAAATGTACTATATTTCTCTATAAAATAATAATTATTGTAATACATAGTTGCCTTCTGATGCTTATATTTTAACACTAAAATCATACAAGTACCGATGTGTTCAAATTATTTAGTTGACATGACTTGCAAGTTTCAAGTTTGTTTAAAAATACCAAAGCGTAAAGGAATCATGCACTGGACAATGAATCAAACACTTATGCTTATTGTTGAATTGGTTTCATGAAGATAAGAGTGACTATGGCTTAATTGTAAGTGCATTTAAATGTAAATATAAGAAGTTCATTTATCTGGAAGATATTCAGTAAAAAAGAAAGAATATAAGGGACGAAGCCTTGCATTGAAAATGATTCTTTGAATGCTTAAAATTTATTACATATAGATTGAATGCTTAAAATGTATTAGCTATAGTTGTCCTTTTTTCTAATAAAGTAAAAGCTAGCCAAATATTTTTTTGATAGTACATGTCTGAATTTAACTATGTGCGCTTCTTATTGCGAAAATCAAATTAATAAAAGTGAAAATTCCAATCCTTTTTTACAGTTTTGTTTGTATTGTTGGTGACTTTTATTTCGTTTTGTTGATGTTTTGATCGTTAATGCAATACAATAGTATTGCCACTAAAACTTGTTATATATATGTGGATTAGATTGTCGTCTTTATGACGTTGATCTCGTTTGTTCCTTTTTATTTTAATTTTTGACGTTGATCCCTTCTTTCTATTTATTTTATCTACCATGAGCTATAAAGTAAGTCTTTAACGTGTTATTGTTGTATTGTCCAAACTTACTTTAAACTGGCCACCCGCTGCTTTGATACCTTCCGTGTAGATAAAAGCTAAACAACAACAGGGGTCCAGTTTAAACTTGCATACACGAAGCATTTTTTGATTACTAGTATTCGGTCTACTCTTTTGAAATGCACATTCAGTGTATTCCTTTTCATAAAAATACGATCAAGGTTGAACATTTTATCGATGGTGTGTTCCGTAGTATTTGAAATATTACCAACATAGTGAAAATAGACGTATTTATGTTGATGTAATATATGTATATTCAATTGTGCCGACGACGCGATAAATTATAAACTGAATAAGGTTTAAAGAATCTTTTGGAGTTATTTATCACTACTTCAAATCCGATTTGACATACTAATTGTCAATATAAACATATGCACCAACTTGTATAAAGTCTTTCTGTATATGACTTGATCTTCTTTTAAGACATTTTATTAAGTCTGTTTTTTTCTGAGTTAACATTTGAAGCATTTTTAAAATAGTCATACTTTTGATCAGAGTTAACTATTTGAAACATCATTCCAGTCAGCTAAGAGGTAATATCCGTATTTTTGAAAAATTAATTCTGGTTTGTCTTTATGTTTGTGTATGTGTCACTTTGTTTGAATGTAATATATTTTACCCTGATTTGTGGAGAGGACTTACATAGGCTATACCTGTTGCCCAATCCAATTCAATTTATTTGAATAAAATATTGTTTAAACTAAAAAAACAAACTAATTCTGTTTTTTTGTCTTCATTCCGAAATTTTCAACTCTCTTAAATATTCCCTATATAGCTACACGTAAATGCCTTTTACATAGTTGATTTTTCCCGTTTTCACAGTAAAAGTAGTCAACATGATTTGTTCGATTTTCTTCTTTTTTTTACAAGTGAGAAACAGGGTCACACAATGTATTTATAATATTTAAATATATTTGAACTAATTCAATAATAATTTAATTTTGGATGTAACACGTCTTCTGATTGGCTAACGTTATTTTGTTATTATCAGCCCATAGACATAATTTAGTCATGTGACCGTGACGTCAGCAACGTTTTTTCATGGTTTTCTGTAGTTTAAAATGGGATTTAGAATTAAATTAAAGAAATAAAATTTGTTCTGTCTATTTGAAATAAATGTGGTGCACCAAATTTTTTATGTCATTTCTTCATAGACAGAAAAAAATATTACAGTCATTCCTTAAATAACAACGGTTTTTCAATGTGAGTTACTGCTATAAATTAAAATCTACAAATACATATATCGACTTTTGGTTTAATTTATTGATACTTTAAATCCTTTTGTGACATAGCAATTGCAAATAAAGACATTAACCTTGGATAAAATCTAGATTTATCTGTACTTACTAATAATACCTATATATGTTTGGTTGGTTTATAATTTTGTTTACTTTCTCGCCAAAAATATTACAAAGAAACATCGTTGCATCAAATAGAATCATATTCAAAACAATGTGGTCCTGGCCATTGATTGACGATCTAAATTATCCCATTGACTGGGACAGATTAGAACGTTTGTCTGTAACGACCATTGCTCACTTCTTACTTATTTTAGAATTTGAACTGTGGGGTCACCAAAGGTTCTTTACGCCTCTAATAATAAAAGAATTCGAAAAATTATTCAGGAATAACCTTTATGTTTTGATTGATATTATTTATATAAATCAACACATTGTATTATTCCGGATTCGTTTTTCGAATTGCTTTATTTAGGTGTTGAGAACCTTTGGTGACCCCACAAATTCAGTGTCTTTAACAAGTACATAGTGATCAGTGGTTGTTACCGACAAACGTTCACCTAATCTCTCCCAGTCAATGGGATAATTTAGGTCGTCAATCAATGGCCAGGACCACACTGTTTTAAATATGATTATATTTTACTTTCGTTTAGAAAGCTTGCGGCAATATATTGTATTCATAAATTAATCCCGATTTCACGTTTTGGACAGTAAGACGAAAAGAAGGAGAGAGAAAGACAGAGACAGTTAGATGTAGATAGTATTCGACAGCTTACTACAAATATTATTCCTCGATGTTCAATAAATTTATTCAATGTAAATAATTGTCTCCGCATCGACGAAATGTAATGGTGTGATTGTTGTATTTGTCACATTTAAAAAGTCAAATTTCATTCAAAAAATTACATTTTCAAACTTCTTTAATATCAATGTAGAGTAAGTAGAATGCTATCCGATCTTATTTTCATGCAATCACTGATATGTTTAAAAAAAACTCGCGCAAATGGACATAAATTATTAGTATTTGAAGATGATGAATTGATGTTTAGCATCCAGTGGCAAATATCACATGAATTTAAGAATGAGAACATGTTAATGTAATATGAATATGACCCCTCCTTTGTACTGAGATGTAATTAGTGAGGCCCCTCATGGGGGGGGGGGGGGGTCCTAGTAATCACATAATCACCATTTTTTTTGCCAATATAATCACATAATCATTAAATATTTGCTTATCTTTAGTAATCAAATAATCATAAACTAAAAATACAGTCCTAGGTAATCAAATAATCATTAAAAAAAACGGCCAAGTAATCACATAATCAAAAACCCCATGAGGGCCCTCATTAGTTCACAAATATTGAAAACAGTCTACAGAAATAAGCATGTCAATATGGCTGTACTATGACGCACTTTTTCGACTGTAAGCTGACCAGTTTTTGCTCTTACTCCAAAATCCGATTTGTATATCGGATAAACTATAACTTCACACTACATTTGATACATTAGTTCAGCAAAGTTCAGTTTTTGAGAAATCAAATATCATTATTGATAGAGGCGAAGAGATTAGCCAGAAAAGGGCCGAGCTTGGATTTTTATTTGTCTCTTTTTCATCTTTTTTGTGCTGCATGTTACGATAATTACTATAGCATTTACACGTGAAAGTTATACTATAAATAAACTAAATTAACACATTCCACCCATAACGACGACATAATGCATCTTGTTATATAACAGTTATATGCTTATGATGACGATGATGTATAATTGCAGTGTCAATGCGATCTACATTGTAGATCAATTAGAAAACAAGATATATGTCTTAATAATTGTTTGTTTTGCATTTCTTCGAAAGAAATATCTATGTCTTATTTTTTGTTTGTTTTGCAATTCTTCTCATGATAAGTTTACCAGATATTTGACCTAGAATCGGTACTAGGTTTTTTGGCAGCTTTAAGTAAGCAATCGGTCAGATGAGGTCAATATATAAACTTCATTTACCTAGAAATAGTAATATAACTTGACATGTTTATTTTGTGTTGAGTTTGCATGTATATATATATACTACTAATGCCAAGGCCGTGTAAATGACAGGTCGGGACAGAAAGATGAAGATTGTTTTGAATTTTCTATTGTTTGATTGAAAGTTGCATACTGTTTAACGTCCAGTGGGAAATAGTTTATTCATATTCAGAACGTTTAAAATATTTGAAGTACTTAGAACGCGATTAAGGAAGTGTCATGTTTTGGAATTTTGGTAAGATTTTAGGAATCCTCTGGTGTTATCCATTTGAATGCATAAACAAATTTTGCCCGATGACCCCCGTTTTTCTTTTTATTAATTCTTTTACATGTATAATGATAAGCTGTCTGTTAAAGTCTTGTACAATTTTAATTATTTTTTAATAGTTTTTGAGGATTTAAAGTTGTCAATGATAAAGCGCTATGTAAAGTCAAAAGAGAACATTTTCCCGCTAAAATGTCAATGGCTAATATTTGGAAAACAAGCACGGTGACCAACATATTGTTTTTGCTGTTTTGATTCCTTTATTAATCTCCTATCAATATATGCTAGTGTTTTGAAAAGTTAATTATTTTGAAACTGAGACGCCAACTCCCTTAATCAGAGCGACATGTTTTCTCTCTTATCCTTATTGCATCGAAATTAGCGCATATTGCACTGTTTTACCACAATTGTTAGCCAGTCCGTTCGTTTGACTTTCGTTCACTTTATTATGAGTTTAGAGTTGTTCCAGATTATTCGATATCCTCCTACAGTTTGAATGCTAAGAAGTAATAACTTTGCTGGCTGTTTTTACATATGGTGGTCCATGTTATACTTTGAGTATTTTAATTTAGTTGTATACGAGGTGTAAAACATTTCTAGATAACTCCTCCCACAGTAAACATATACTGTGGTGCTTCTATGCTCAACGTTGTGTATTTTAAAAGGAATGACTGTAAAATTTTAATTGCTATGAAGAAATAACATAAAATATTTGGTGCACACTGAATAACGCGCGTAGCGGTTTTTTTTAACAGTGTGCACCACATTTTGTTTTATGTTATTTCGAATAGACAGAAAAAATATTACAGTCATTTCTTATAATTTAATTCTTAATTCCATTTTAAACCGTAGAAAACCATGAAAAAACGTTGATGATGTCTCGGTCACATGACTAAATTATGTATATTGGCTCATAAAATAACGTCAGCCAATCAGAAGACGCGTTACATCCAAAATTAAATTATATCAAAATAAAACTTTGTTTCTGCGGGGACATAACGAAAACTCATAAAAGTCATGATACATTGATTTACGTAACAGGTAAAATGTACTTCAGAGTGGAGTGCGGGGGCATCACTGTCTAGTTTTTTTAGTGTATCAGATAAATTCAACATTTGTTTCCGAAAATGTCGATATATCATTTTCTTCTGGAATTTAGCATAAACATAAACACTTTTCGTGTTAAAATATAAATCTTTGTCTTTTTGGTATTTCGATAGATGGACATTGCTTGAACCCGGACCGCAAAAAGGCACATTTACCAACTTTACTTTTCCATTGTTTCTTATTTTTTTCCATTGTATTATTTTTGTGTGTGCATTCTTTAAATGCTCAATAATTAGAGGAAAAACGAATTGTAAAGTGTTATGCATCGTAAGCTCAAAAACATACTTTTGTTCTCAATAATTTGTACTTAATTTAAAGCGTTCGTTTCATGTTGCAATTCTACAAAAAGATGATATATCTTATTAAAATCGTATGCATGTTTGAGTGTAATTTTCTAAGATCCACTTGAATTGTACTTCATGCAATGTCATTTTTATTCATTATTTTCTGTTCTTAATTGCTATTCAAAAGAAACAAATCCCATGTTAAATTAATTGTATTTTTTTTTTTATTTCTATAACGTTTCATTGAAGAAAACATTATCAGTTTATATACATATGGACTTAATATACTTTAATGTCTTCAGTATTGACTGTCCCAAGGACTCCTTTAATTTTGAAATCATGTGTCGCTCCGGATTATTTTTTTTATATATGGTTTTTGTCATTTGTTAAAATATATGATTTGCCTGTATTTTAGGCAGCAACCATTTGATTTTCGGGGGGGGGGGGGGGGGGGGGGGGGGGTTATGTTTTTTTCTTCTGGACAAATTGTTTTTTTTCGCCTGCGGCGCAAAACAATCTATTATTTTTGCGACAAGTCGAATCTTCTCAGAATCTCAGAATCAGAAACAAATTATTTTTTCTCCAAAAACTGGAAACAAACTTTTTTTTCCAAAAAAAAACATACCCCCTCCCCCCCCCCCCCCCCCAGAAAATAAAATTGCTGCTGCCTTACCGTGCGATACACCCCGTAGTACTAATGTACGTCATGCACCCTATGAAATGAACTACCCCCTACGGATCTACAGGGGGTCACAGGGTGACGTCTTTAAACCAATCAAAACGTGATAATTTACCAGTTGTGCGATAACATAAGTTACACAGTGTACTAGTGACCTAATACGATATATACTAGTATATGATGTTGGTTAAGTTAATAATGGACGAAAGCAAGCGAAGCATATTGTGTAATGAATGAATCTTACCGGCTATCTTGATATAAGGAATTTAGACGTACTGTAAAAACAAACACAACGATGATGTTATAGTTAAGAAATAATTCCTTCATGTCATGCTCTATGCTCATTTTAACATGGGTAGGCATTATATTTGTCTATATTTTACACTGAGCGTTAGCGAGGTGTAAAATGTGGCCAAATATAATGCCTACCCATGTTTAGATGAACATAGAGCATGACATGAAGGAATTATTTCGATTCTAACATGACAAATACAATATATTCATATGTCGAAGTGTACGAGAATACCGTAAGACTGTTTGGTTGTTCCCGTTTCCTCTCCGAGGAGTTTGTATATTACATTTCATATTTGATTAGTTTAAAAACTTCGACCAGGGTAAATATATGTTGTTTGATAAAAGTATATAATAAAAGTTTATGCTTGCAGCTTAAATGTAAATATTTAAAAGGATAACGATGGAAATAACGTTAATATAAAAAGTCCGTGCGCATGTGTCAAACATATTTTTTGTGCTCATTAGAACACGGCTTTGTTAACAAAGCGTAATAAGGACGTCATATTAGAATGGTCAATACGATTCATTTCATCTATATTTGTTGTCTGGTGGACTTAAACAGTGATATAGACTCTATGATATCCAGAAAATCCTTGAAATGGTGTAATCTAAAAAGAAACTTGATACATGTAGTGATATTGTTGGCTTTTGTCAAAACAACTCTACCCTTTTTTAAAGGGAAAAAGCCTTTATTCTCCATCAGTTTAATGCAAACAATATCACTGACATGTATTCCATTTTACCATGAAAAAAAAATTAACTGCATATTCAGGACAAGAACATAATAATATGATAAGAATATAAACCCTGATTTTGTAACAGAACAAATTAAATATGTCTAAGATGTTAATCACAGCCCACAGAGATACATTTCACTATACCCGCGAACCCTTTATTCTTACAATTAGGCGGTCTGTCTTTGTTGTTAATACTAAATAGAATCGCATGCTTAGCGGATAAACAAATACATACCAATATTCGAATCTTTGGTGTTATCCAGTCGAGTTTTGAACCTATGACAACCCATACAATAGGCAACCACGCATAAATATTATAAGAGACGGTAGGTAAAAACTGTACTTTGTCTCTTATACAGCAACTCATCGACTAAAAATTATCTTGCAATCAGTCAACTATTGTACATGCACACACATACATTTTTGCTTTATTTGTTCTTATACAAATAAAGTATCCTGTAACCCCACTTTCATATTGAGCAAGAGGTAGTGTGCACGTGAATATGTCTTTTTCCGCAACAGTTCATCTTAGGACCCTCTTCGCGGTCTGTGTTTTCACTATGCCGATTTCTTTGGAAAAAAAATAGAGACCATCATGACCATTGGTGATTTAGATTTTACTATCTAAAGTTTCAAATGTTTGAAGTACAGTGGAGATCACTTCTAACCTCTCATTAGAACTGTCAGAATAATCTGTCATAGAACTGTTCTAACCTGTCCTAGAACAGTTCTAGCTAGAACAGTTTTACCCTAGAACTGTTCTAGGTAGAACTGTCAGGATCAGTTCTAGGTAGAACTGACTAAATCAGTTCTAGGTAGAACTTTCAGGATCAGTTCTAGGGTAGAACAGTCAGAATCAGTTCTAGGTAGAACTGACCAAATCAGTTCTAACCGTAGAATTGTCAGCAGAACTGACCAATTAAATCAGTCAGGCCTGAGGAACAGTTCTAAATGACGTCACTGCAGAAAGGGCACTTTAGAATTTAGAAGAAAAAATCAGTTACAATTACTTTACTATATTAAATAGCAGATTGTTCTATATTTTTTACTGATCAAAAGTTACATGTACAAATGTCGAAGTGAATAGGAGGTTATCCAAATCATCGGAGAAATATTTTTATAAGATTGCAAATGAAACATCATTGTTTACGTTTGTTCGTTCCCCGTTTTTAACAGTCTCTTCGTAAATATAACTCTGCATTTCAAGGAAATTTAATCTTAATTTACCTTCTTTGCCTTGGATTTACATTCATGATTTAGGATTCTGTTTTGACGAATGTTCAAACGAAAATCGTACAGTGGATGAATTATGGGATTAATGAAAACAGTGTTGTTAAACGTAAAAAAACTATGTACATTTGCATTATATCGTTGCCAAACTTATCCATAAAGATTATCATGATTATGAATAATATCTTGTAGTCTGGAACGTCAGAAAAATATACTCTATCTGAACATAAATGAAATATTTGCCACTGGACGTTAGGCTACAAACAAAACCAATCACTGTCCTTTTTCAAATTATATTAACAGTATAGTCAGTATACTATTCCAAGAAGAGAACTTCTCATACATGTACTTTTCATTTTAAAATAAAGTATATGAATCAATCATGTGAGTGTTGGATGATGCCGTTAAATAGTTTTGTTAAAAAGTCACTATTGTGAAGGTTCATTATTTAATAATTTAATTTTGGATGTAATGGGTCTTCTGACGTTATTTTGTTATCAGCGCCCATAAACATAAGTTAGTCATGTGACCGTAACGTCATCAACGTTTTTTCATGGTTTGCCAAGGTTTAACATGTTTAAACATTTTGTTAAAATGGAAATTAGAAGTAAATTATAAGAAATGAGTATAGACTGTAATATTTTTTTCTGTCTATTCGAAATAACATAAAAAATGTGGTGCACACTTTTAAAAATCCCGCTACACACTGTGAACTAATGAACATCACCACATTCATACATGTATTAAAAAGTCTGCATCTACGTCACGCGTTTTCGCACATTTTTTGACATATCATGTCATGTCATGACATGATTTTCTTTGTCAGAGGTTGGCAAGTATTTACACACATTTTTCAGTGTGCACCAAATTTTTTATGTTATTTCTTCATAGACAGAAAAATATTACAGTCATTCCTTAAATAATAATATTATCAATACAGAGAGGAAATAATGGCGCTCTAAATTGATGTGGACAAAATTTGGTGTCCAGGCTCTTTATCATACAATATCTGTCCTGACATAGGAATATTATTGGTTTACAATGAGGCCATGGATATTTACATAATAAAGAATATATGTTTAGTTTTTATTGATGCGGTCAAATAATTTTGTTATTAAAACGACTCAGTCTGATATATCGAAACTACTGAAATTTGTTAACAATTCAATATTTTGAATAAAAAGAGGACACGCTGTCATTTGAATTATACAATCCATTGTGATCGGTTGTTGTCTGCTCTATGGTCGGGTTGTTGTTGCTCAGATACATATTTTTGTTACATGAGTCAGTCTGAGGTATGAAAACTAACTGATGTTTGTTTCTGATGCAATATTTTGAATAAAAGTAGGAAATGCTGGCACTCTCAATCGATGCGATTTTTTTTTTGTGGTTGTTGATTTCCAATATTGAAGTTATTTATTAACTACACTCCCTCTTGACCTAAATTTATAACTGAAGTACTGTCCAACTATATAGACTTGCATAAAAAAAAAGCAAATATGGTCAGTTTTTATTACAAGACTCAGTCTGAAGTATGAAAACTACTGATATTTGTTTACGATTCAATACTTTGAATAAAAAGAGGATATGCTGGCACTATAAATTCATGCGAACAAAATTTTGAGGTCATTGTTTTCCAATATTGCTGTAACTTGTATATTATAGTCCCTCTTGACTTAAAATTATAACTAAATTACTGTGAAGCTATATAGATTTGCAGAAAGAAAGAGCAAATAAGGTCAGTTTAGATTGATGCGGTCAAAGGATTTTATTACACGACCCAGTCTGAAGTATGAAAACTACTGATATTTGTTTACGATTCAATACTTTGAATAAAAAGAGGACATGCTGACACTATAAAATCATGCGAACAAAATTTTGAGGTCATTGTTTTCCAATTTTGCTGTAACTTGTATATTACAGTCCCTCTTGACCTAAAATTATAGCTGAATTACTGTACAGCTATATAGATTTGCAGAAAGAAAGAGCAAATAAGGTCAGTTTAAATTGATGCGGTCAAAATATTTTATTACACGACTCGGTCTGAAGTATGAAAACTACTGATATTTGTTTACGATTCAATACTTTGAATAAAAAGAGGTCATTCTGGCACTTTAAATTCATGCGAACAAAATTTTGAGGTCAATGTTTTCCAATATTGCTGATACTTGTATATTACAGTCCCTCTTGCCTGAATTAATTTACTGTGCAGCTATATAGATTTGCAAGAAGAAAGAGCAAATAAGGTCAGTTTAGAATGATGCGGTCAAAAGATTTTTGTATAACAGGTCTGTCCCAGGTATGAAAACTACTTGTAAATGGATATTCACATTTGTAATGATTCAATATTTTAAATAAAAAGGGGACATGCTAGTACTATAAATTGAGTGCAAATAAAATTTTGAAATCATTAATGTTTTTCAATATAGTTGGTATCCTTGCCTAAAACTAAACTGGATTCCTGCAGTGTGCAGCTAAATGTATATAGATTTATATGAAGAAATCAAATATGATCAGTTTAAGGTTATAGTGGATCAATGGCAGATCCAGCGCAGTTAGGGGGACCCCCTTTATTTTGACGGTCAATGCATTTAAATAAGGATATTTAGTTGGACCCCCCTTTTTCCTGGGTTTGGACCCCCCCTTTAAACTGCTGGATCCGTCACTGGAGGTTTGGGCCGGAATAACATATTACATTAAGGTCAGATAATGTTGTTATGTAAAACATGCCATCCTGACTCCCCGCGTGACAAATGTAAAACAATTGAAATGATAATGTCCCCCCCCCCACACACACACTATTTACGGCTTAATTTATGTTCAAAAAATGAAAGAAAAACAAATAATTTAAGTAACACATCAGCAAAAGAAATCACTGAATAACAGGTTCCTGACTTGGAACAGTCACATACATGCAGAATATGGCGAGTTAAACATGTTCTCTTACCGACGAAAAATTTGAAATAAAATCGGCAAAATAGCAAAACTCCTTATAATATTAATCGCTATTTTGCCGAAGCCTTCATATTTCGACAAAGAGTTCTTAACACTTATAAATCAATTCTAGACGTAGAATTTATAAATTAATTTTAGCCGTAGGAATTATAAATCAATTCTATAGCCGTAGAATTTATAAATCAATTCTAGCCGTAGAATTTGTAATCAATTCTAACCGCAGAACTGTTCTAGAAGTAGAACTGACTAAAACTGTTCTAGGGTAGAACTGTCAGGATCAGTTCTAGGTAGAACTGTCCAAATCAGTTCTAGGGTAGAACTGTCAGGATCAGTTCTAGGTAGAACTGTTCAAATCAGTTCTAGGTAGAACTAACCAAATCAGTTCTAGCTAGAACAGTTCTAACCTAGAACTGACTAAAAGGTGTCAGGCTGACAGTTCTACCTACTGTCCTAGAACAGTTCTCCTGACAGATTCTGACAGATTTAATGAGAGGTTAGAAGTGATCTCCACTGTAGTTAAAAAAAAAAAAATTATTGCACATTGTCGGAAAATATAAAATTTATTTGTAAGAGCTTTAGAAACAGGCAAAAAGCGAGGCTCGCCAAGCTCTTTCCTGTTTCGCAGCAAGAGCAGTCGTTCATAACGATAAAACGAGACCAGGACACGTTATTGGAATACTTTACGAATAAAACCATGCGTTAAAGTACAACGACCATTCTATGTTGTAAACTATAGAATAAAGAAAAAAACCAAGACATAACAAATGTTTAATGAAAGTTGCATTGTATTTCCTTCATAGTTAGGTTTCCCATACATTGCTTACAAATTATGAACATAATTATTATCATCAATCAAATGTATTTTAGATTTAAATGCTGTTTTGATTTTCCAAAACCAATATTGTGCGCAATACTCCGATGGTATTAAGCAAGTAGCTGTTAAAAGCATGGAGCTGCAAATTAATGTTTTTGAATGAGATTTGTTTGTTATAGTGTAACATTCGAACTAGTAATTTGTTTATTCAATGTTTCATTATCTTAATATGTGTAAGAAATTAAGTTTTCTTATTGACTGTTTATTGAATTTCCACAAGATCTCACACTAATTCACTGTGTCATATGTCTTGGTGTGCTGACCTCGCTTTGAGTGTTTGATCTCGATTACAATTCTCCTCGTCTAGACGGCGTGTATACTTGTCATAAATGAGCAACTAAGCACAAACACAAAAAACAAAGGAAAGTGTTTTGTACCGTGTTCTATAAAAAAAAAGTAAAATCACAAAAATACTGAACTCAGAGGAAAATCAATTTGGAAAGTCCATAATCACATGGCAAAATCAAGAAACAAAACGCATCAAAAACGAATGGACAAGAACTGTCATATTCCTGACTTGGTACAGGCATTTTCAAATGTAGAAAATGGTGGATTAAACCTGGTTCTAAAGCGCTAACCCTCTCACTTTAATAACAGTCTCATCAAATTCCGTTACATTTACATGATGCGTTAAATAAACAGTCACAATTAATAAATAGTCAAAATATGGATACATCAGTCATCATCGTATAACAATTTAACAGGACACAAAAACATCTACTATCTACGAACACATGGATTGATTTGAGTGTCTGACGTCAGAAAAATTATATACGTCACATAAATTTGTCGTTCAATGTGCATACAAACAATTTTAAAATTTACATAGGCAATGTACGCATACAGGGTCTTGAACATACACGCAACCCCTCTCCGAGGGAAAAAAATAAAATGATACAACTCACTTTAAGGGAATGGAAAGATGTTTAAGACTAGTATGCTTCAATTCTATTGTATTTGACAATTTGACAAAATCAAATAACAGATAATGTGCTCACAGCGCGATTGGAAACGGACCACGAACATATGATCAATTGTTCAATCTTATTGTTTTTATGAATAAAGTATGATAAATGATCGAAGCTAAAACAACATAAATTGAATAAAGAGACTTAGATTCCCAATGTTCCAGCGTTGCTAACTTTGAGGAAATAATGTAAAGTATTTTATAAGAAATGTAACATCGTATTTCACAAAACTCCTTCCAACTTGTAAAAAAGATGGTAAAGCCTTGGGCATTTTTAAAAGTGTATCTTGCGGTCAATTTAAGTAGTAAGAAGTCTTAACCTTCAATCGTTACATGGAAACTCGCAAAATTGAAACGACAAACTGTGAATAAAAAAGTAAAACAACGAAAGCCGTAATCCAGAATACACATAAAACACATAAATATTCACAGAAGAAATTTAAATATTCACAGAAGAAATTTTTCAACAAACTTGACATGATCATGTAACAAACTGAAAATTAAGAAAACAGTATTTCAGATGAAGTGGTGGTTCATAATTCTACAGGGAGATAACTCTGTAAAATCAGCCGATGGTTTTAATTCCGTTTTCAATGATCACAAACTGTTTTTGTCAAACTGCTATATATCCAATGAAAAAATTCCATAAAGTGTGTGGTTCAAGTTTTATGTTATTTTTATATTTTTATCAAATGGTCGAAAGAAATATGTTGTCAAAACTTAATAAAAATTAAACGAATCAAATTTAGTTTAATCAAGATGTCGGTACTATCTTAAAATCAAATACCAATTAAAAGCTTCTAAAATCAAAGAAAACAAGTGAAATTAAAACTCCAAAAACGTCAACAGAAATTGCAGGATAAAGTAAAGATATACTTCTACATTGTGTATATAAATGTGTCTCTACAATCGCCACAAAGCACGAGAAAAGCTCGTCGAAGAACGTTTTTATCCCTGTTTTAAAGCTCATTTAGATTAATTCAATTTTTTACGACACTGTACTTACATACATGTATGTACTGACCGAAGAAGTTAACATGCATACATTTATTTGCCATATGCACGCATACATACAGCTACATTTCTATATGTAATCGTAAATGTGCATTGAAATTTTTTAGTTTTTAATTTTAGTTTCTTATGTATAATTCGGAGTTTAGAATGACGTCTGTTATCACTGTACTAGTATACATATTTTTAAGGGGCCAGCTGAAGGACGCCTACGGGTGCGGGAATGTCTTGCTACATTGAAGACCCATTGGTGGCCTTCTGCTGTTGTCTGCTCTATGGTCGGGTTGTTGTCGCTTTGACCCATTCCCCATGTCCTTTCTCAATTTTATTGAGACATCGATATACCAGAAATGCAACTTGGAGGTTTATACACTGGTACTATTTTAATTTAGAGATAATCATCGACATCAGTCAGTAAAAAAAACCGTGTTTACAAAAAAAACGTGTCAAAATGTTCAAATACGGGAAAACCTTTCGAAAAATTATAGGTATAATACATGTACTCAAAGCTCTACATCTTCGTACTTTTTATACTTTTAATTCGAGCGTCACTGGTTGGTCTTTGTAGATGAAACGCGCCGCTATGTCGTATACAATTTTTAAACCTTGCATCTGTGTAGTATTTTTTTAAAATAGTATTAAAGATAGTGAAAACCATAATTCTTCAGTATTTCAACACTGATATGTCATATGATATATGATATTTAACACTATTTTAAACTATAAAATATAATTGATATGAAATAACAATATGTGAAATCAGTGTTCCTAAAACACCCGAGCGTGTACCAAATAACATTTCACATACATTGTACTTGTATAAATATTACAGAAATTTCCATTGAAGTCAGGCAGTTAAAAATATCAATAACTCTTTGAAACAGAATCTAATAATTAGAACAGTCGCCTAACATAATAGTAAATATCTGCACTTTGTGATGTAGAGCAGTATATATACATATGATGTGATTTTTTTGTGAAAGACCTATTTGTTTTTCGTTCATTTTTTTACATAAATAAGGCCGTTAGTTTTCTCGTTTTAATTGTTTTACATTGTCTTATTGGGGCCTTTTATAGCTGACTTTGTGGTATGGGCTTTGCTCATTGTTGAAGGCCGTACGGTGACCTATATTTGTTAATGTTTGTGTCATTTTGGTCTTTTTTGGATAGTTGTCTCATTGGCAAACATCTCGCTACATTGAAGACCCATTGGTTGCCTTCGGTTGTTGTTTGCTCTCTGGTCGGGTGGTTGTCGCTTTGACATATTCACCATTTCCTTTCTCAATTTTATTTTTTATACCACATCTTCTTTTGTATCTTATCAAAAAGTGGTTTGTAACATCGTTATCCACTGTCAGATTAGAGTTTCGTCCCCTATTTTTTAATCGATGATCCTTTTCTTTCATCGACTTTTTATGAAATGCTGTCCGTCTTTACCTAGGTGACCTGGTGTTTAAACAAATATATCACTCTTCCCCTAAGCCCGTTTTAATGATTAACAAACTTACTATAATGAGAAATTGTATTAAAAACAAGACAAACACAACAACATATGCAAGAACTAAGTTTTATATTTTTATTTATTTTGTTTTAGAGTGAAACCAGTTTTGGACAGATACGAGTCAGCATTGCTTATGTTACTTGGATTTGGTGGCTTTTCGATCATTCTCGCACTGTTTCACAATGCAGTTCGGAAGCATATATTCCACGATGAGCACAATCTGGACACAACATTTGATGCCGGTGGAAACGTTAGTCTTAGTTTAACAGCAGTAACAGTTGCTTCACAATTGTTTTGGCCAGGTGACATTTTACACAGTGCCACACTGACGACAAAGGTATAGTATATAATGTTCTGTTCTGTTCTGTTCTGTTCGGGTAGATTCCTCCGTTATATATCGGAGCACTACCACTTGGGGATATATGGTTTTAAATTATTTACAGAAATGTTCAAATGAGAAATATAAAAAAATGGAATATAGTGGTTTAACTTTATTTTAATTTCACTAGCTAGAGGACTGATCTTTGCTTTTGGCGAGTCTTGATTGACTTTTTGTACATGATACACATTGCATAGTTACTGTACATTGTTATGCATATATAATATATAACGTTTCAAAGGCCTGGTCTGTCTATAAAGACATTTTGTTAGAGCCGTGTTTATATATTTTAAAAGTTGTTTTTGCATTATGTTTGAACACCCATCATTAAATAAAATTAAGGATTCAATATTTTAAAGAAAAAAAGTTTTGAATGTAACCAAAATAATCAGATATAAAATAATGTTATACATGTATATATATATTTATTTAGAATTTTAGCATCGAATATTATTATGCAAAAGAAATATTGACAAATATGTAAAATGGTGCAACAATAATTATTGCAACAATAGGAATCTCTGGCAATACCTTCGTTACATTTCTCTGCCGATGATTCGCGCTAACATTATGCATGATGGTATTGATGGGTTTACAGAAAGGAGAATAATGTGCAAAAAAGTGCAGAGTAAATGGCAAAATAATTAAGAAAAAAGAAAACTAGGACAAAGATAATAAAGGAAACAATAATGGGGTGCTATTATATAAAAGATATATAGAATAATGAAGCACAGAAAAATGACGCATGAAGATTAAAAAAAGAGAAAAATAGCTGAAAAAAATAAATAATATAAAAATGAAGAAACTACAGTGCAGACCCCCATGCATCATGTCGTATTATATCCCGCACTGAATCAATAAAGAAAATATATCATTTGTCACAGTCAAGGGTCATAATTAGAGCGATAGTTAAATAACACTTAAAGTGATTGGTTATACGAGATGTTGATTGGTAGTCGTGGCCCGTTAGCTGATCTCGAACTCTGCATAGACACAAAATAATTTTGTCGTAATTGGTACCTCAAGTTAATATGCTTATCATACGGAAACAATATAGAAACTGAGGATTTGCAGAACAATTCAATTAGGAAGTTTTGTCACTGATAAAAATAAAAAGAATAAATATTGTCTTACAAAGAAGAGTAGATAACAACTGAAGACTCTTTAAGTCTTTTAGATTCCACTTTTTTCAACTTAACGTCAAAATGTTTCAATATGGATTAAATCTCGCGTGAACGGGATGGCAAAACACGTGATTATTTATTGACGACAAACATACTTGATGTCTAATTAATTTATCTGGAATTTTTATAAATGTTTCCATTAAGTATTTGATCTGATCTCGTAATTTGTTTTTTCTGCATTCGAAAATTGGAATTTATAAACACAACCATTCAGCGGAATCTTATCTTTTAAACAGACGAAAGGTTCATACTATTGGGCGGTTTTTAGTATTTATTTGATAAGTATTTTTTCCCTAGATATTTGTATTATGGACAAGGAAATTATGCATATCTATTTACATACATGTATTGCAGATTTCAAAGCAGATAATTTTAAGATGATTATGTTTAAGTACATTTCAACGACTCAAACTCGTTATTTCCATTAGCCTTCTGACCATTTTGCTTAGATTTACAGAATTGATCTATAATATCCTTTTTCTTAATCAAATATCAGATTTACTTATATGCAAGACGTTTCATTTATACAATGTCATTTGCATACACTATTAAAATGTCGTAAACGAATTAGTCTAAGAGTTAGCATATTATTAATAATCTAGACTTCAAATTAAAGTTTAACTTTGCCAGTTCATCAGAGTTCATAACTTAATCGCCCTAACCGATATTTCAAGTGTGTTAGGAATAAACAAAAGATGTATGTACTAAAGCTGTTTGAAAACGAGTAACTAGCTAAACTTCAATTATTATCAAATTGCTGACCATGCCAGAAGAACGTCCCTTTCCAACTTTTTAAGTTTCTATACCCTAAAATAGTACATGTAGTATCTGCTGAATAAGAACATATTTCATAGGTAGCCTTTGTATCCAATATGAACAAGCAGTAATATGGGGAAAACGTAAAGACACATAGTCAGAACACATAATCAACCGAAAACGTTGATGATTTTCCTTTTTTGCTTTGTGTTCAGTAGCAAATAGTTCATGCATGTTTAGGATGTGAACAACTAGACATTTTTTTCCAATATAGATTTTAATAATTTACATGTTTCTATCCACATGACAACCGTGGACCAGCAATATACAGCTTAGTTCAATCGTATATAGTTTTGAAAATTAAGTATGATTGAACGGGCGATATAGTTTTGCGCCATATAAGAAAATGTGGCGCAATTTCATTTCATTTATTGGCGCAATTAATACCATCAAATTAAAAGAGAGTGACGCAATTCAATACATTTTCAAAACTGCAATTGGCGCAAATGGATTCTGCCCGAATCATAATGGGGTTCCCGGAGTGTAACACCTGCTGTCGGCGATTTAAAATATTAAAAGAAGATAGGTACCTGGTTGAACTGTTTCACACAAGTCATTTGGTGGCCCTTTTTAGCTTACTGTTCGATGTGAGCCAAGGCTCCGTGATGAAGGTCGTACTTGACCTATGAAAGTAATTATTGTTCCACTCTTTACATATTTTTTTCTTGGAAGAAGAGATATCGCGTTGCCACTAAAACCGCATCGTACGTCTTATTTCTATAAAAACGGAAATGTAAAGTCAGTACAGTACTGTATATATCAAATTAACTAGCTCTAATTTGATAGACGTGTAAATATATTATACATGTAAGCTTATATACTATATGCAATACGTGCTTGTAGGGTGGTTCTTATATTCATGAATCTATTATACCTTTCATTGAATTAATGAGGTTTTTGCTTGTTGACTTTAATAACAAATTATTACGCAAACTTATTATAAAACCTTCTTCTTAAGTTAAATTTGAAATCAAATCAATTTGGTTAACTTAATTACACAAGGTCAATACCCGCGTACCTGAGATTTTGATTAAGTCTATAAATAAGAACTAATCTTATCTAGCTCAATTTTTGAAATGAAGGAATGTGAAAGCAACACGATTTCAAAAAAATGTCCTCACCTATAACTTTAAAGTGCAAAAATATGTCATTTTCAAATGAAACAACATACTGGCATTATACTTATATGGAAATTAGTTAGTTTTCATAATGAGCGGTGACATTCTTAAAAAAGAGAGACGAAAGATACCAAAGCGATATTTAAACCCATAAGCCGAAAACAAACTGACAAGGATAGGGGAAAATAGAAAACAAGACAACTGAAGACAAACAACAGTACACAAAACACAGCATACAAATGCAGCACATGTTTCTACTGAATTAAATCATTTCTCATTGTCTTTTTTCTTCTTTTTCAGAATGGGATAGCTGGTCCATTTTGGTATGCAGTTGGGATTATGATTAACATCTTCATATTTCCAATATTTTCTGTCCAGTTTAAAACAAGAGCACCTGGTGCTAAAACTTATTTACAGGTAAACATAATTGTCTTGTTCATTAATGGACTGTGATGTCTATTTTGCTTATCCCTTGGCCGCCAGCTTCCTGGTCCATACAATTTATTGCTTTTCGCCGCGAAAGTAGACCTAAAACCGTACTTTAACCTGTATTGGTTTACTTCAAAATTGTAACTTCGGTAAAGTGTTGTCTGATTGACACTCATACCATATCTTTTTTATAGTTATTTCCCGAAACAAAATCAATTAATGGTGCAGAATCAAAAATAGTGATTACATGTTAATGTTATATTTAAAATTTTACCTAATCTTTCACACTGTCAAGATGTTTGTTCTTAAACATAAGAAGAAAAAAAAAGAAAAAAAAAGATAATTTAAACTACCATTTTTTTTTGCATGGGAGGTTATTTGACTAAAATACAAATCTTCAACTTCTTTCGCAATTAGAAACACCCCAATACCATAAAATATTGAATATTAAAAAAAGGGTTCTATATATATATACATACACGCAGTTTACATTCCTTAGTTGCACTTTTCGTTTGCTAATATTTATGAACTTTACTATTTATAATTTTATTATTGATCATAAATATGTAATTGATAACATAGTAAAAAAGATAAAAACATAACCAAATTAGCTTATTTTATATTCAAACACATTAATTTTTATATAAAAAAGAATAAAAACCGTTATCTCTGTTACTCAGTTTACAAAAAGACTACTTTCTGGAAAAATAATAATAGAATAATATTTTATGTAGTGATTTGACTTAATTAGTACTGTAGTTTAACCCAGCATGCAATTACATTACTGGAACATTATCATGTACTAATGGCCTAAACAGTTATATATAAAGTGCATGGCAGAAATTTAAAGAGTTTAACTTAGACAACATTACATGTATATACAAATTTCAAGGACATATTTGTTGCAGTAACACTTTTTGTTCTGAATTTTTGTACATGTAGGTATTCCAAATATGAGGCATTTCATTACTAAGTTATATTGCTATACGGCATTTTAATTGTACATTTTCTTCAGCTACCGAGAGTTTCGCTGTTACATGTATTTACAAACATGAAATCAAAGAAATAGGGTTAAACATCAATGAAACAGCCCATAACACGATTAACAAAATACGTTGCAGCTAATTTATAGTTGTTATTCCTCCTGAGAATGCACAACAAACTGCGACTGGACGGTATGCAACTAGTATTCGAACAAGTTGGTGTGTAGCAAGGGTGGTTTCACATTGCAATTGTACTTTTCATCGCCTCTTTAGATCGGAAACTTGTGTTTAGACACTTCGTACTTCTATAGTTTTTATGAGCCTTATAACATGATCCTAAATAGAAAATACAGTCATGTACTTTCAACTACATTTTTAAATTTAAACGCACTGACAACTGCATTCAACTCATAGAACTGCATTTCAAATAAATAATACAATTTCTAAAAGCGAAACGCATATACATAACTATGTTCTTGTAAAACATTTTAATTATGATTCTCTTTATTTTCAGATTATCCACGCACGGTTTGGAAAAAAGGCACATAAATTGTTTTGTGTGTTTGCGCTAGTGACAAACCTTGTTATCATGATTGGTTTACTTTTGGCGGGAAGGGCAACTATACAATCACTGACTAGGGATGCCTCTGACGAATTTTGTTTGTTCGTAATGGCGATACTTTTTGGTTCGTACTCCCTCATTGGAGGAATAGGCACAACATTTTACGTTTCATACTTCAACGCGTGCCTCGTTTTCATTTTGTTAATTGTATTTGTAATCAAAATATTACACAATTCAGACTCTGAATATGCATCAATAGGAGACATTTCACGCATGTACAAATCGATTTCATGCGTAGAAGGTCCCGTTGAGAACGCAAATCATAGTTATTTGACATTCAGATCTGGTGTAGCGTTTTTATATGGCGTTATTGAAGTATTTGTGTCGTCTGCAGTCACGTATTGTGACCAAGCATCATGGCAGAGTAGAATAGCAGCGAAACCAGTTCAAGGAGTATGGGGGTTTTTATTGGCTGGTTTCATCTGGTTCTCTATTCCGTCCACTATGGCAACAACGACCGGTATGGCTTATATAGCTCTCAGCGCAGAAAATGGGACGCATTACTTGAGCGCTGGCCAGATAGATGAAGGTAAGCGGCTTTGTTTTTCTCCATTAAACATGCGAGTTACATAATAATCTAATTTGATATTGACGACATTTATTTGAAAGTCACAGTTGATATTATTTACAACTTTGATTAAATTTAGGGATCGATTCTAGCTTGACAAATGTAAGAACATTGACCTTCCAAACGGTTCATTGTCCTGAAAACGTCTGTTTGATTTGATGTTTTTTTTTATATCGTTCATTGATGTTACGTTACATAATCAAAATTGGTGACCTCTTATAATGTGTGTAATAGCATCGACCAGTGTTTTAGTCTAGAAAGAACGATTTATAAATTACTAATTTAGATTCAAAGTTTAACATGTTTGGTGTGAGTCAAGGTTACGTGATGAAAGAAGTGCTTTCACCTATAATGCATTGGTTTACTTTTACCAATTGTCACTTAGATAGAGAGTTCACGTATCTCAATAATACTCATCTTCTTATATCTTTTAATAGAAGAACAAGAATTTTTATCATAAGGTAATTCTGAAATGAATATTCACCCTTTTAAAGTTAACATTATCCCGTCAAAAAGTGTAATCAGATTACAGGCTTGAGTTAGTTCAGATATCTTCGACACATACAAAATGCAGAAACGTGAACCCTAAAAAAACTAGCGTGTGAGCGTAAAATATATGTCATGTTTTCGAAGATAATTCTCATGTTCATCAACCCGATATAGAGGCTAGAAAGTGTAAAAATACCATGCAGTCTTGGTAGGGGCACGAAGGGCTGTCGAATAAGGTATGTTGCCTATGGTCCCAGTTGACTTCCAAGGTGACAAAACGTTATATTTTGTAATTATCTTGTACGAATCGTGAATATCTTAGATCAATAAGACGTGTAATAAACTTCTTCGAACGTTCGGAAGCCTTAATACGGCCTCAAGTTTTGTTCCATAAAAGATTGTCGCACTGCAGGACAATATCTAGCTAATTTCAAAACATGGAGGATCTAAATGAGCGAAAACATGTCTCCGTTTGATTGTAGATCCTGTTATCTTACGACCGGTTTGTACTGTAGTAGAAGTTCATTGAATTTCGGAATAATTAACAGTGTCTTATTAGTATAATGACATTTCTAAAAGTTATTGTCCTCCCACGTATTTGCATTTTTATTGTTCGAAAACAACTTCTTTAATGTTAAATTGTGCAAAGTACAGGCATTAAAGTGTTCCATCTGTGAATTTGAAATATAAATAGCAGCGTTCTTGCACTCTTGTGTTCTAGTTTATTGTCTGAAGGTTGTTAAACAGATGATAAAAAAGCTTCCGAGGAAATTAAATCGACACTTCCCATTCAACATTGATCAAATTACATTGTTGATCAACATTCTTTCAAAGACATCTCCCTACATTGTTAATTAAGTGTTCAATAAGGCCAAATTGAGATAGATACGTGTTTCATATCCCTTTGAAGAGAACATAACCCCATGAAGTAGTTATAATAAGATAAAGCTATTTAAAAAAACAATATATTCTATAAATAAATATTTTGGGAAAATGCTCTGGAAAATGGTTTTCAATAAATGTTTTATCTTTTGTGGTTCTAAACATGAAATGTGTCCGGAAGTGCATGTATTTCTTAAAATGGAGATACTTTAATATAAAAAAAAGAGTGATATGATTGCAAAAATGAACTAGATAGCTACATGTATATACCAAGGTAAAAATGAAGTATATATTAGCAATGTATATAGGCAACCGTATGCCCTTCAACAATTAGGGGGAAAACATACCGTATAGTTGGCTAGTTTTCATGTTGGAGCCTTTTATATATAGCAGTCTATCTTATCACAAAACATTTTGCTTCAAACCTTACTATGAAAGAAATGAACCAACGACAACTACAGAACTACATACCCGAGCCTGACTGGGGATAGATACACACATTGTGTACTGTATATTGATTGATTGATTGATTGATGTTTATTTGGGCTTTAAACATATTTTGATTCGAGCGTCACTGATGAGTCTTTTGTAGACGAAACGCGCGTCTGGTGTAAATATGAATTTTTATTAGTCCTTGTATCTATGATAAGTTTAAATCGACACTTCCCATTCGGGGTATATGGAATCTATCATATACTTGATTTGTCACCATTTTCTTCCTAGTTGAGAATGATATTGCACAATGCTTAATTATAGGATATATGGGAAAACTAACTTGCAAGAGCCAATTAGCTATGATCTCATTTGAGTTTAATTTCCTCCAAAGCACGAGGTCACAACTAGTATCCGAACCATTGCTTGTATCCGTTTTAGTACGTTCTGATTTAAAATTTATGAGAAAATTTACAACAATATAACCAAATAATAGACAGCAAATACATCTAAAATGTATGTGTTTAATTTAAGTGGTTTTATCACGCTTT
The DNA here is from genome assembly GCF_036588685.1 of Mytilus trossulus. Classification (NCBI taxonomy): domain Eukaryota; kingdom Metazoa; phylum Mollusca; class Bivalvia; order Mytilida; family Mytilidae; genus Mytilus; species Mytilus trossulus. The sequence goes on along the minus strand of NC_086386.1, from coordinate 58,460,047 downwards.
TCATAAATTACTGTACGAATTGACTCAAGTTTATTTGTTTTTTTTTCTATCCGTGTCACAAAATTAACACATTAATTTTTAAATCCAATCTGTTACATTTTGTAATATCGCGTTCGAAAATACCGATACAATCAATATATATAGCAATTCCTTCGATCTCACCCATAAAATATAACAATGTTGTTAATAAAAAAAGGGGCGAAATATACCAGAGAAAATTCAAACTCATAAATCGAAAATATATGGAAACGCAAAGGCGAAAAAAGAAAAAGACAAACAAAAGCACACAAAACACAACATAGAAAAATAAAAAATAAGCAACAAAAAGGGATGTTTTTAACTTCACCATTTGGAGAGCCCATGGGAATATCGTATCATTTGGGAGATATGTGCTCCGTATGCAGGCGCTGCTGGATTGTTGCTACAAAGAATATATGCATGAAATTTTTGTCAATGAAATTTACGCAAACGCATAAAAAAGTCAGAAAAAAACCGGTCCACATTACATGTATGTGTATTGCTCAGTTTCTAGTGCGCATAATAGTTGCAAAGATAAAACATTAATATATACCCTGGGTAGGGTTCATACGTGTTTACCTTTTTAAAACTACTAGATTAGTATGAATTTTCGTCATCCTTGCTGAATTGGACTAATTTGGCACAAAATGAATGCACATAGTTTTTAGAACCACAATATTACCCTTGCATACGAAATAAATTAATCATTATAGATTTTTTTTTAAATACTTCATTGTAATCATTATGATAGAAAGAAGATTCAATTTCGGATATAAGTCAAATGGAAAAATATTTGAATTGAACCTTTAAAACTTCCAATTATAATCTGAAATACAGGATTAAATATTATAAATATGTTCCACTGCATGCAGTGCAAGAAATTGTATGACTGCTTTACTGCCTTTTCTTCTGAAAATTCTTTTAAGCTTGCGTCTAATAGTTTTTTTTTCAAAGTATTTTCTACAAAAAAATCTTTTACCGTGTAGGTTTTTATATTGGGAAGGATAGGCACACCCTTTTCAGTATGTCTTTATATTGAATGTACCTAATAGCAGAAGATTTTCGATTATATTAAAGAGTAACTATAATATTTAGATGTTATATTACACTTCACAGGTGGTGTATATATTTACTTATATATATGAATACACAAATGCAGGAGTATTAACCACCAATGAGGGTATTTTTTGTATTTCTTGTTATATTTTTGAAAGATTAATAATGCACAGATTTGCTTTTCCCACGTTCGATATTCAATAAGATTTTGAAAAGGAAATTAAAATGACACAAATGCACTTACATGTACATATATTTTACAATATCATACATGTACATATTCAGTGCAGTTACATACATAGCTTGCAGAAAATATATTAAATCCGTGTGAACCTTTTTTGTGCAATATCCAATATTAAAATTTCGACTAAATTTATTATGTTCGCCAAGAACGAGTCGATCGGAGTTATTTTCATATCACATAATTTAATATTTGAAATTGATATACTACTTTGACATGCTCTTATAATATGATTAATGGTTTGATGTTGTCGAGTTTTAATATGTTATATGTCCAAGCATGGAAGTATTATCATGGAAGTATATAATACTTCCATGGTCAAAGTAACTGGTACCTGAATATTGCATGCAGACGTTGTATTGTGCCGATCTACGATTGGTACATATAGCTTGCAAGTAGAAGAGACTAAATTATTCGGGTTAAAGTAAATTTATTTGAATGAAAGTTTAGACCAGAGATAAAAAAATGTTATGCCATGGTGATATCTTCTATTTCGTCTCAAGTATTTTAAGCATGACAAAAGAGATTATAAAATGGAAGAATTTATCTATAGATTTGAAAATATATGAATACCTATTTCAAGGTATCATACGTCTTGAACATGCATAAATAATTTGCCACTGGACGTTTAACGAACAACAATAAATGTTTATCGTTGAATCATAATTATCATTCTTTTAGACGTTATTTGTTTAAGGTGGTACCCAACACTTTCACTAAAATTAATTTGCATCGTTTAATTTTTATAAAATTTTTACAAAGTATTTGCTTTGACCCTTTTACAAAAATATAAAAAAATCAAAAAAATTGAACCAAGCGTTTTGTTAGAGAAATTACACTGGTTATATAGCAGTTTGACAAACACTTATTTTGATCATTGAGAAGCTTTATATTGCCTTCACAACACAACGTAATTAAAACGTTTAGCTGATATTACAGAGTTATCTCCCTGTAGTGTTAGGTACCACCTTAAGTGTATTAGGCAAACTTTTTTTTAACTATTTATGGGACGTTGAGTAACCAAACATTAATTAATCACTTCAAATTTCAGGATTGGTGACACCTTTAATTGCAGAGAAGGTCCTTGGTTCGTCTGGTGGAATACTCATTCTGACTATGGGTGCCATGGCTCTCATGTCGACAGGGTCAGGAGAGATCATGGCGATATCTTCCATCATCGTCTATGACATTTATCAAACATACATACGTCCGTTCAGGTGTGATATATACTAGTATCATTAAGTTATTTTTGAATAGGAATAATCAAAGGAATTTACCGAGAATAAATACAAAAAAACCCATCTGTTTGTGCATAATTTCCAATTAATGACGCTCCTTTAACGCATATATAGCAAATTGTGGCACACATGGCACTCACGCCTTTATGACGTAAAACAAATTAACGTCCACCACTGCTTGATGTACATGTACATAGGACGATTGCATTGTTTACGTTCATTGCAATATTCACCCCTCCTTAAAATATGAGAGAGAGAGAGAGAGAGAGAGAGAGAGAGAGAGAGAGAAAAACAACACAAGCTACATGTAGGATAAGTTAATTAAAAAAAAAATCTCAATTTTGTATTTTTGATTATATTGTTTGGTACGGGTACACTTTCTGTACAATACAATTGCATCGCTTCAGCTTATTTTTACCTTTTCTTAACGATATTTAAGAATCAGGCAACACACTCATAAATTCGATAGTTCATTCGAATCTATTAAGTATTATCAAGTGTTTATTCTTTAATTTCTACTAATCCGCAATTTCGCCAAATTATCGTGAAAATCTCTATTCAATTTAAAATGTAATTTTATCGTAATTTTCCAAAATTTGTATTGTCTCTATGCAGATTTAGAAATTCTGATACTTTCATATAAACGAGCTATACATGTATTACGAGGATCTATGCATTGTTTGCATGGGTAGAGATAGAGTTATGTTTCTTTGGATAAGAACTTCTTTTAATTTACATTTTAGAAAAGACTTAAAGAGAACAGATTGTGTATTGTGCGGGAAGCTAAAGAAACAGACGATAGCTGCTACTTATGCAAATGACCAGGACCGGGAAATTTTGTGCCACTGTCGAAGTGTCAACAAGTGTCATAACTGCTTAGAAGATATACAACGACGTCATAGACCAAATTCATTTGGAATTAAACCACCGTATATGTGTCCTATTCACGGACAGTATCGTCAATACCAAGATTATCTTATCACTTTTAAGAACTGGTGTATCATTTGGGTCACACTTGCGATAATTCCTCTAGGATTGATTATCTTTGAATCCGGTATCGATCTTAACTGGATATTTTACGTCGGAGCAATTATAACGATTCCCTGTTTTCCACCAGTGATGCTTTCTATTATATGGGTAAAAGCAACTTCAAAAGGACTCATGGTCGGTTAGTTCATTTAATTTTTTTTGTCCTTGTTCACAAATAATTGCATAGATTTTTTGATTACCTTTTGTATTAAAACAAACATTGCGCTTCTTGTCCTTTAGTGAGGCTACACCTGAAATAAAAGGCGAATGCTACCACAGTAATATTCGAACACATAAGTCGAAACAAGCTGACAGTGCAAATGCAAAATGAAAAACTATCACCAACTACTTGAGTAACAGTGATCATGGTATTTTTCCTTTTCAGATACATATAAGAAATCGATTTTCCTCTCAAAACACACAAGAATAAAATTTAGAATGGTAATGGGGAATGTGTCGAAGAGACAACAACCCGACCATAGAACAGACAACAGCAGAAAGTCACGATTAGGTCTTCCAAGAAATATTTTTGAATAGTTATAAATATACCAACCAACGGGCAGTTTACCAAAAACGGGTGGTAATCATGGTAATTTAAAATGTTTGAATAAAGGTTATCGGCAAAGACCATTTAGATTTCATGTAGTCGGTTAGAATCTTAAACGGAAAATTCTTTACAACGATTTCAAATCAAAATCAAAATTTTAATGACAAGTGCTGCTTTAAATTTTAGCAACGTATCCAACGGGGAATGCAGGCAAAGTAACCGTTCAGCTCTATTCTTTCATCAATATTAAGAAACATATTGAATTCATTTGATAAACGGATTAAAAGTAGATGCGTTTGGTTAACCATAATGCTTGTTGTCAGATCAAGGTTTATAATATGAATGGATGATATCGCTTCGAATTAAAAGCTTTTTTTGTGTCATTATGATACATTTGATCATTTTGTTTTTCCCCAATCAAACAATATTTTCTTTGTGTTCTTATTTGAAACTTTTTTTCGATCTACAGTAATGTCGGATAATTTTTAAACGAAATATTGTATTTTTTTTCTTTTCAGGAGCAATCATGGGATTTTTCTGCGGATCTGCCGCAACATTAACAGCAGCAAGTATGTACCCGAATGGTTTAAATGATTTTCTTCTAAATACTGTGCAAGATTATAGTATTTTAGCTGGAACATGCTTTAGTTTTGGCGTTAGTCTAACCGGATGTTTGATTATCTCCCTTTTTACGCATAAGATTAAAAGTAAGCATGACGAAGATATGGAATGGCAGAAAATGTACAACATCGACAATCCGCTTAATCCTTGGGAGTTAAATTTTAAAGAGGAGCTCGAAGGACTCCATTTTGATACGAAACCAACATTTCAACAGATGTCGACTACCTTTAGAAAAGCAAAAATAACTGCATACGTAGGGGGCTTTTGCAGTATATTTTTATTCGCCATTTTGATACCTGGTATAATGGCTACCTTCACCGTTATGAGTGAAACCCAATTCAAAGTCTGGGTGTGGTTTACGCAAGGATGGGCAGTAGTAATGGCTGTTATAGTCATTGTTGCACCTCCTTTTGAAGAAATTCGGAGAATTGTTAAACAGTATCACAAAAACAAAGAAAGGAGACAAGAAGCGAACGGAAATATCAACGACAAAATTGTAATGAACGAAGTAATTTTTAAGGACAAGTCACTTGCTGATAGTAATAGCGTCCCAACTAAGGTTTAATAATAGCCCTTAGTTAAGGGAAAATAAGTTGACATCATACCCATTTTTTTTTCTACTCGCGTACATATCGACGTGTTTTACGCAAAGTGTAATGTTTTATATAGAATGCACTTATATCTGCGATAATTTTGAAATACAATCAAAATTAAGAGTTTTACGAGAAAAAAAATGTTTCATAACAACAATAAACGGTGCATTTTGTTCATGTTAACTTAAAATTATTCTGTCCTATTTTGTAAGCAATACCTGTTAATTATAATGAGTATTTTCTAACTTGAAAACATATTACTATATACTGACAACACTAATAATAGCTATTCCTGAAATTTAAGATGTTGATTTATATTCTAATTGATATTGTGGTTTTAATTGAACAAATTCCAAAACTGTTATTCTGATTACGGCCTCATTTACAATCAACATTTACACTCATGATATGTGAGAACAACTCGATTCCGTTGACCACACACTGCAGTACCATACCTTATGGATACATTATGAAAAAAATCTCTACGGAGTAATTGCATTTTGTCAAAAATATGAAAACATGGCCACATCTTTAATACTATTATTCTAATATGACGTCCTTGTTACGCTTTGTTAACAAAGCCGTGTTCTAATGAGCACACAAAATATGTTTGACACATGCGCACGTACTTTTTATATTAACGCTATTTCCATCGTTATCCTTTTAAATATTTACATTTAAGCAGCTAAGCTAAACTTTTATTAAATATTTTTATCAAACAACATATATTTATCTTGGTCGTAGTTTTTAAACTTATCAAATATGAAATGTAATATACAGACTCCTCGGAGGGGAAACGGGAACAGCCAAACATTCTTACGGTATTTTCGTACGCTTCGACCTATAAATATATTGTATTTGTCATGTTAGAATCGAAATAATTCCTTCATGTCATGCTCTATGCTAATTTTAACATGGGTAGGCAGTATAATTGACCACATTTTACTCCTCGCTAACGCTCAGTGTGAAATACCGACAAATATAATGCCTACCCATGTTAAAATGAACATAGAGCATGACATGAAGGAATTATTTCTTAACTAGTTGTGTTTATTTCCTAAATATAGTAACACAGCTTTATTTTGTGCAATGTCAAATTCATCATGTAATACTTTTTCCACAGTGAGGGGCTCATAAAGGGATGAAAATGAGTTTGAAATTTGTGTTACAATTTAAATAGTTTTGAATTAATTTATTTAAATTGCAGGATAAAAACAATATTAGGTCAATGTCAGAAAAATATAAACTTTTTTATACTCGACGCAAAACTGGTGAAGAGCTCGGTAGAACCTCGCCCATCCCCAGTTTCTTAGCCTCATATACAAAAGTTGATACTCCTCTGACATTGACCTAGTATTATATATGTTATAGTCTACTTGTAATTCTGTTATTGACCATGTAATTAAAAAAACATTTATTTGTGTCATTCATAAGAATTGACGGGACATGCCTATACATTGAAAATAAAGAGCTATCGAAAAAAGAAAATGTTAAAGTGCGCATTATGTGTGTTTTTTAAATTACATTGAGTTTAATCTTTTGTTAAACTTAATATTGGTAATACCGACATTTCCATATAATATGCAAATTTTGAAACTCTTTCATATAAATGTGTAATTTTAACACTAATCATGCATTGGACAACATCTTATGGGGTTCCTCTTCGAACCAATTAACATTTCAATTGGCAGAGGTAAACAACTTTTGTTAAATTTGTGTAAAAACAAATTCAACACCGGTAATTAGTTAATAAAGTATTGGTGTTTGTATAAGCTTTTCATGTTTGTTTCAATCAAATTTATCAATTAGCTATCTACCTCTATTAATTTTGAATATAAGACTATTTACATTGTATAGAACAATGAGGGTGTTGTAGTAACATGTTTTTTTTTATTACGTATTCGCAAATCATAACAAACGTATATGTATATGCACATTGGTTTGTGAATAGCATTAAATGAAATGTTATATTTGATTTTACTCTGTCAAATTTCGAGGAAACTTAAACCTTCTGACATTTTGATATTTAAGACAGAGTCTAATAAATACGTTGATAGGTTTTCGTTGCAAACTAATGTTTCTGTCGACAACAATACTGATACAAACATTTAGATTCAACTCTGATATACAAGTGTATTAAACCAAAACATATTTATAACTTAAGTTATTTAAAAAATGTGTTCTCCGGAAAGGCAATACATTTCTATATAATATTTGTTTAGAAAAGTTCTGCTCTGTCACTATTTTTTTAAAAGGAGTAGAATCATATACGAAGATATGGGTTGTAAGATGTTCAAAGCTTTCATAAATCTGTTCAAAATATTCGGCAAAAAATTGATATATTTCCACAATTTAGATTTGACTTTCACATTAAATCATATGTATGAAATGAAGCAATTATATGCACGATAGAAGCAATGTTTTTAGCTCGTCGTCTAGCAATCTGTATGAGTTCAATTTATTGTATTGTGCATTCTAAATTTGTTCATAAGTATTCGATAGTTATTCATAATATTAAAACATTATTCATGTGTATTCAAGTTTAATTTCATTCATCTGTCATTATACTAGGAAATAAATCTATATGCATTTATACATTAAAATAATCCAATTTCGTGTTTTTTTTTATTATAGCGAAATGCTACATAATGTTTATCCTTTTATGTACAAAGATAGATAGCTAGTGTTCTCTTATCAATACCAGTCCAAATGTATGTACAAATATATCCATAGTTTGTAGTTTTGTAAACATGAATGTAAAAATAGAATTTGTTACAGAAACACAATAAAACTAGATTTACATTGCTGTTTAATGTAGTTTGCTACCCGATGTTGTTATATCTAACAGAAATGTGTTGCAGACTCACGTCGTCCGATTTGCCTGGGAAAAAATACCTTAACAAATACTTCAACTGTAATTTTCAAACCAAAATAAGACATGCTTACTAGTAAATGTATTGTCAAGAACTACATATCATCAGTAGGACAATATGAAACCGTTTTTAATAATATATGTATGCAGACTATTTGTATCTTCTAATCAGTACTTCAAGAAAACAGAACACAATATTTCTAAAATCGTTTTACGTTGCTGACGCAATCACAATTTGGTCGCCTGTGTTGGACTATTTGTGTTACAGATTACCATTTATATTTTTAAATTGTTACCACAATCTCGTCATTTTGTCCCAAAGTTTGATACTCTAAATTAAACATTTCACAGCATTTGAACATGCACCACGACTTACCCGATGGTGACCAAAATTTGACCAGGTTCTACTAACCGCCCAGAAACACGTGGGATCGCCTCGGAGTTTTGTAAATTTAGAAATTATTGGGTGCATTTATTTTTGCGTGTTGTCATTTAAGACCAAACGCGATCAGTTTGTTTGCGATACTGCATATGCCTTTTCATCAATTTTCAAAACTTTTAATGCGATTTTAAATTATTGCGATTATAATCCTATTGCAATTTTTGCCATAATAAAAGCATCGCAATCATTTCCATATTTCTGTGAGTACATTCTACTAATTATGTTTAGTGAATGAGTTGGTCACTTCGTTATCTTTCATTCAAACAGTTACGTTGTAATGTTCTTTTGACTCACCAGTAAGTATCGTACGGTGTTAATTTTACTAAAACGTCGTATCTATGATGAGTTTATTTAATGATCGAACAGTTCGGATCAAACAAAACGTCGAACATATAATTGTATGTTGGTGTTTAATGTCATACCTTAACGACAGAACGATTGATTTAAAGTTGATGTTCAACACAAACGTCAAGATACTTGGCTATATCAACGGCCATTTTTGTATTCGGCATACTTGGGGAGAACTACGAACCTTTATTAGAAAATAAGCAGTCAAAGTTCATTAAGATCATAGTCGAACGCAACTTGCAATAAGCGGGGTTTAAACTAAAAATGTTTCCGTTGACTGGATTACAATTGCTGTAGATGAATCATTTGAACCACTCGGTTTCCACAACAACAGAACGTTGGTTCAAACCCACCCTTAAAGTGAAGCATTGCTGAGAGCATACACTTCTTTTTACAGTTAGAATCTGAACCACTGGTAAAGTTGTCGTCTGTATTTTAACCAGTACTGTTTTATTGCAAAGGAAAACTTTTATTATTACATATTGACATAATCTTTAGAATAGTTAAATAGAGATCTGGAGCTGGCATGATATTAACTGCTAGTAGTACTTTGTTAATTATGAATGATTTTAGCTCAGTTTCCTTTGTTGACTATTCTTATATCGGACTAGGACTTATTTCTAACTGAGTGTTACTGTGCGTATTGCTGTTTTTTTTTCTTTCTAAATTGAATAGGGGTATAGGGGAGGGTGGCCATTTCACATAACATGTTGAAACCCCTGATTCTCTTTTCTTTGTTAGTCTTGTAGTTTCTTAAATTGAGTTAGTTTATATGTTTTGGAGTTAAATATGACGTCCATTTTCACTGAACTAGTACACATTTTTTTAGGGGTCAGCTGAAGCCCGCCTCCGGGTGCGGGATGTTCAGGCTGTGCTGAAGACCCATTTGTGGTATTCGGCTGTTTTCAGCTTTGTGGTCAGGTTGTTGTCACATTCCCAAGTTCCATTCTATTATCAACCCCGGTTTCAACCTTGCTCTTGCTCTCTTAACTAATGAGAACAACAGAAAAAGATGAATCGTAACAATTATGTTTATCTTGCAAAAAAACATGTCTACTATACAAATACTGGTGTACAGATAACACGAACTCGCATGGTAAATTGTCTATTTTGCGAGCAAACGGTTATGATAAAACCAGTAGTTTCTGTGTACATGTTTTGTTTTATCTTTGACTGGCTAACCTCGTTCATTTGATTATTGTTGATTGCATCCTGGCATCTTCTTATTTTTTATGGTAAAGTTGTATATATAAACAATGGGGTGTTTTCTATTTGTTGGTAGGATTGTTGTCTCTGACATATTATCCGTTCAACACATTCACCACAAACAGTACCTAAACACTTAACAAGTGTATGCAGACATAAGTACTAAAATGCAATTGATAACGTAGATAAAATCAATCGATTTGGGGACACCCTTCCTTGTTTTATCTATTGTCGTTAGGATTACATATATCAAAACGAATACAAGCGACACTAAATCATCATAGATTCACAAAATAAAGGTAAGTTCTCACATTAACAAATATATAGCAAAGGACATTAGGTTTAATATATTACGGACGTAAACATGTAAGATAAAAAGTTTGGAGAGTAAATTCGTACCGTATTCATGTAATTTTATTCACCAGTAGATGCCTCGCTAATTTGAACTAAATTGCATGGTTATTGTTGTGTACTCTCATAAATCAAAAACACAATTACAAAGAATAGGGACATGAGGCTTATAAATGTTTGTACGAGATGTCTTCTTACACATGTTACATAATATATTAATATATTAATAACTGAGAATTGGAAAGTGGGAACGTATCGTTGCCATAACATACACCACTGATATTGTTGCAAATCCCAATTATTTAATCACTTGTTTAATTTGTTGTGATGGTTTTACTCGTGTAGCTCTACAAAACTATGTTTTAAATAAATAATGTTTAGACTATTACATACACCATTTGAACTATATTGGTTAGTTGTTGGAGTAACATGCAGACCACACGCACATATGCTTACATTGCTAACAATATCACTTATACTAAACAGAAATTAATCGATACACATGACTCAACTAGTTCACTTGAATAACGTTCATCGGTAAATGATTCATTTCTGAACCAATTGACGCATATGTCAGGAGTGTGGTGTACAAAATATGGCCCTTTTTTTGTTGGAAACCTGTTTATAAATCCGCCTATGGTGTTGTGGCAAGGGTTCTTAAACATGCAGAAAGTTTGACACTATACCTGCAAGATACATTTGAGCTTACCACACAATTCTGTTGAACGTGATGAAAATCTATATCCGCACAACCAAATCAGATACCCCCAAATTATCAAGGACTCATTTTACTGCCAAAACGGGGGAGGTTCATGGACAAGTGTACGTGATCCGCTTGTTGTCGTTTTGTCCCTAGTTATATGTTCGAAAAGTTTATTTAAAGCGAAAGTATTAACAGGTGTATTCCTAGAGTTTTGTACCAAATTCGTTAAGACGGAATATTTTTGAGTTATAGTCAGAGTTTAACACCACTGTGTAAATCATGGCGATCGGTTGTATTCGAACGCTTTATACAAACAGGGTGTTTAAACTCACAATTTAAGTGTAGACAGGATAGTGAGTATTGTTGATTAACATGATTAATTAATTACATAAGACGGATTTCTAAACGACAGGAGACGTAATGAAGCTATGTGAGTTCATATATTTTATTCAATATGACATTGCTGCTCATTTTTCATGTTTGATTTATAATAAGTTTTTTGAATATCAAAGAAAAAGTTCAAAGCAACCGTTTGATATAAAACCTATAGTTTCTGTATTTGTGTTTTGCTTTAATTTTGATTGGATTACCTCGTTCATTTGATGATTTTTGATTGCGTCTGGGCACCTTCTTACTATTTATGGTCTACTAGTACGTAACACAATGGGATGTTATGAATTTTGTTGATAGGGTTGTTGTCGCTATGACACATTCTTAGCTCAATTCTCTATTATAATTCATTATTGTTTAATAAAAAAATATCACCTATGACAGTGAGAAAAATTATAAAATGAAGAATACATAAAACATTTAACAAGTGTATGCAATCATCACTACTTTAATTCAATTGATTATGAGAGAGAGAGAGAGAGAGAGAGAGAGAGAGAGAGAGAGAGAGAGAGAGAGAGATATTTTGTCCTTTTGATTTATGTTCGTGAAATTCCTATTCAATGTACGACGAGTTTTGAACAGCGGTATATTACTGTTGTCTTTATTTAACACCAATGAGTATATCATGTTTTTGTTGGTATGGTGAATCACTAACTTTCGTCAGAAATATTGGCTTTCCTAGTATCCTAGTCAATTTAGATCGTAGTTGAACGCAACTTTCAAAGAATGGTTATCGAAATCATAGTAAACGACAGTATTTGTAACCTTGTAATCTTGAGTAAAGCAGCAGTAAGATATTTTACAACTTTTTTTTTATAGAGAACTGCCGATTATTAGTAATCTTCTGAATCAATGGTTGGAATTTTAAAGATAAGTGGTCACTCTCGTAGTTATATATGAACGTTATCATGACTTACTTGACATTTTCTTAACGACTTATATTGCAAAGGAATATATTATATATAGGCCGAACCAACTATCACATTTTCTACTCTTCTCTAGATCGCTTTGTTAAGAGATACCATAGAACACAATGTATCTGAAAACGAAATATGCGAAAGGACAAAACACTACTAGTATCTGTCAAGAGAAACGTAAACAATATTTGTATCTGTGATCGGTTTACAAAATGCTGATTGACTTTCCGTATTCATTTGAATATTTCTAACGCTACGCATATCTATATGATTTGTAGTATATATGCAATATATTTTTAAATCTTTGATCAACTATCAGTCTGGAAAAGAGGTAAACATAACAAATATTTATAACACTCAGCAGGTGTATGCAAAGATCATTATTCAAATGATAACCTAAAATTCACCGATAAATTTCGTTTTAATCTCTTTAATATCTACAGATTTAGATTGTCATTTAAGATTAAATAAGTAAAAACGAATACAGACGACACTAAATCATTACTGATTTACAAAATAAAGTAAAGTAAACACTCATTAAAAACAACCAGGAAGAGAGAGAGAGAAAATATGTATAATGTATAACAGAAATGCATAGATTCACGGTAAACGTTTCGAAAATGAAAACCGTATCTTATTCATGTAATAATGTTTAACATAAACATTTCAATACTGTATGCATCGATAAAGCGTACTAATATGCTTTACAATATTGATTATAAATGAAAGGCACAATTACAGAGAAAGGGGACATTGTGCTTAGAAATGTTTGTATCTGCGTTATTGCCGGATATTTATGTCATTGGCGTCAATACCATAGCCTTTTATGCATATACAACTAACATTATTATTGATCGTAAACAGGATTAAATCAAGACACTTTTTTAAACGGTTTATTGATCTTCAAGTACGTCAAGTTAAACTGTTAACAACTAGTACTAAGCTGTGTTCTCCAAGGTGTGACAAAGAACAGATACTTAGACTTAAACTGAACTTTAGGTTTTTATAGGGGCATACGTTTTGACTTTCCGAAAGTATTTTGTTCATGTATAGAAAGAATACATGCACGAGGTTTCTGATTTAATTTGACATTCTGACCAAATAAATCTGAGAAATTTTACATAATGCACACTCAAAATGTATACCACACATAAGCAATGACATTTTTTACGAGGGAGGTTTAGTGATGCCGACTTCATATCCAATTACCTTAGCAATCCATGCTTTTTTGCAACATCTTATATCTTGGAGGAAGTATCCGATCCTTCTTTATTGGCATAATCTCAATCATATACATGAATTCAAGTTTAGGGATTTGTGGGTTTGTGCTATGCACTAAAATTAAACTAAGACTGTGACCATTTCCAGTAAAATTTGCTTGCATTCTGAAGTTGTTGCTCAGATTATATATTTTCAACTTTTCACTTTGTGTCATTTTTATCAATACTTTGAACCCTGTTTTTTAATTGGCAATCAAACTGTTAGATTTAATCACTAGTGTGATGATTTTATGAGTTTTCTTTTCACTTCAAGGTCCGAATATTCCCGATGAACGTTGAACCTCAAAGACGTTTGTGTACAAGTATATTCCATTTAAGGTTTAAACAAATATTGTTTGTTTAGAAGAAAATAAATAAAAGTAGCAAACTATCACATCAACTTGTTTTAACGGAAGCAACAAAAGCAGTCTAAGCTTCATGAGACTGTTAAATAATAATTGAATATCTGAAACTAATACAATATAGCAATTGTAAAGCAGCAGAATAAAGAAACGGATTATAAGGATAACAACAAAACCAATTGTACGTTGATTGATTGACGCTAGCCTAGAAAGAATCCGCTGTCGTTCGACTGAATGCACTATTCTGCAAACAACTGAACGGTCATCGCTGCTGGAGTGTATTGAAGAAAAATCCGAGATATATGTTTTAAGATATAGGGAGATGTGGTGTGAGTGCCAATGAGACAACTCTCCATCCAAATGACGATTTAAAAAAGTAAACCATTATAGGTCAATGTTCGGCCTTCAACACGGAGCTTTTGTATATTTAACAAAGACATAGAATATCTGTCGGGCATAGTCAACAGGACAAATGACCATTATTATTTCTTCCCCTCTTAATTTACAGCTGTCCATACATGTATACCCACATTTACAGATTCAATCTTTATGATGATGGCTAATCCAATGTACACACCAGAACGAAGGAACAGTAGGTAAACACACAAAAGCATAGTATATATATGACATGTGAATTTGTAAATGATATAGACTCTTTATATTTGTTTATACATACATGCATGATCAATTAAACAAGAAGCTAATAGGATATCATGATAATACTGCCTTCATTTATCTATCTTACCTAGTAAGCTTTTGAGAGAACTTGCTTTCACATGAGGGGGTATTTTTCATTGTATCACTTTTATGAGATGTTGCACTTCATACAGTTGTACAGAATAAAAACAACATATGGACAGCTGTGGTTTAATTAATTGGTATGCTTTCATTTTCTATTCATTAACATGCTATCTCATTCCAAATAAAACAGTTGGGAAAAAATGATGAAACAAATAGCCTTAATTTTGCTAAACCTTGACTACAAAACTTAATATGACAAAGATATTGTTTATTATATAAAAGGAGTTATATCGGCTTATTCTTTATTTAAACACTGTGAAAAGTAAAATCACAAAAATACTGAACTCAGAGGAAAATCAATTTGGAAAGTCCATAATCACATGGCAAAATCACAAAACAAAACGCATCAAAAACGAATAGACAAGAACTGTCATATTCCTGACTTGGTACAGGTATTTTCAAATGTAGAAAATGGTGGATTAAACCTGGTTCTATAGCGCTAACCCTCTGACTTTAATAACAGTCTCATCAAATTCCGCTACATTTACATGATGCGTTAAATAAACAGTCACAATCAATAAAATAGTCAAAATATGAATCACATATGTTTGTACGCATGCAATAAATCAATACCGATGACAATTTTCAAACGAAAAATAACGTTAAATCCCTTTAATTCACTTGATTGTAGGTAATGTTTGTTTTACGAAATATATGTTTCAAATCACTATAAGAATGTAAATAATTGTCGTTGAAAACATATACTTCACTTATCATATACTAGTAATGTAAGTGTTGTGCAAATATTGCTCAATATTTAAGTGTTTATACTACATGATTTATTAGGCAGAGATTACTAAGCCGTATTTTACACAACTGTTTGGAATTTTGGATCTTCAATGCTCTTTAACTTTGTATTTGGTTTTATTACTATTTTGATCTGAGCTTCACTGATAAGTCTTATGTAGACGAAATGCGCGTCTGGCGTTTATAATTATAATCTTGGTACTTTTGATGATTTTATCAAATATATGTGTGGAGTAAAACCAAGTTACTTAATTACATGTTATAGATTGACAGCGAATGATGAGAGAAACGAGGTAAACATTGTGATAATTAATTTTTGCATTAATTTTTATCAAATATCTGTTATATAATTTAAAACAATAAATACAGCAATAAACAACATTTATAAATTATACGAATTATGCCATCTGTCTGTCAGTTTTCTAAAATGTTATTGACTTGCATATTACAAAATTTAGTCTTGGTATCTATGATGAGTTTATATACATGCATTTAACAAGTATATCTTATATCGACTTTTCTGATATTTGCTATCCTAGGTTGCAGTTTTCATTGTATATCGTCCTTATTATAATCTCTGCCGCCCTGCAAATCAAAGGGATTGCATTGTGCCCAAATACATGTACGTGTTCAAACAGTTCTAATGGAGTTGCAGTAGGCTGTAGCAGCAAAGGACTGACAAGCATCCCATCAGAGTTTCCAAGTGATTCGTATACTATGTGAGTACACACAAAATGAATGTTAAATTAGTTGTATACAAATTATATATATAATCTTTGTAATTTACCCTTCCGGAGAACCTGAGATCACCCCTAGTTTTTGGTGGGGTTCGTGTTGTTTATTTTGTAGTTTTCTATGTTGTTTCATGTGTACTATTGTTTGTCTTTTTCATGTTTAGCCTTGGCGTTGTCAGTTTATTTTAGATTAATGAGTTTGACTGTCCTTTTGGTATCTTTCGTCCCTCCTTTACCAACTAGAACGAATATTTTGCAATTGCATAAAGAGGTGACGAAATATAACTTGATGTTTACGTAATCAATTAAGAAAGCCTATTATCAATTAGATTTTTTTTTTAAGAATTTCGGTTATTGTGCACATACATGCCCATATAAATTTAACGTAAGGTATTGGGATAACGGTCGCTGTATCAATTGAAATTATTGTTCCATATCACGCTATAATGTATCAATATACACGCTTGACTTATTATTAATTTTTAAAAATCGGGTTGGTTGGTTTATGATGTGATTACGATTTGGTTGTCTTGAATAATTGTTTAATTACAAACACATTCAGAATGAGAGGAGAAATTGTATACATTCAACCAGAATCCCAATGGATCTACATCACAGTATGGGTATTCGGAGCTTACTGATATTAATAAATTACACATTGTTTAAGAAATATTGATATTAGAAATTAACGCAGTTATTGTCATGCATTCTATTTGCTTAATCTGCACTCAGCGTTTTCTTGTTTACACATATCCTATGAATGCTGTCATAAAACGGATGATAAATCTATTTTGATGCAGACCAAATTTGTATAATTATATTTATATACAACTTAGAAATAATGGTTTCAGAACGTCACTTGAAAACTAAGATATTAAAGTAAACAACTAGATAATAAATACCTTCAAAACTTCGGAACACGGTACATTAGCACAGAAGAAGATCGGAATGATACGCCATTGGTGTGCTGACCACTTTTTCAGTTGAACTATTTCATCTTCTTTTTCCCTGTCAATAACAAAATTGTTTGACCTTAAAAATGCATTCTTCCATGAAAGTTTGTACTTTGTATCATTTAACAATGTTAAATATAATATAATTATGAAAAGTGAGACTGAAATCGAAATTATAGTTTATACAAAAATAGTAAAGAACTAGGAACATTTTGTTTTATGTACTAAATATTAGTTATAGAATTACATGCTTAATGTTTAAAGGAACAGACAGGAATCAATTGGAATGTTTATTGTCGACTGTTCTTGATAAGATTAGTATTAAACATGAACAATATATTTTTCTTATCTTTCTCCAGAAATCTACAACTCAATGATATTACGATAGTGGCAACTGGTTCATTTAATAATTATTCTGTATTGGATGCTATGTAAGTTAATTTATTACTATTCCATGCATATATATATATATATAATGACTGAATGAATAGTCAACGATAAATATTACGGGGCGATGAATCATATAAACATGATTCAGTACACTAAAAAATATAATATATAACAAGTCTAAAAGGGTACAACATCACCAAAAACACAATACAACGAACCGTATGTTAGATATTTCGTATAGCAGATATCCTTTCTCGGTAATTGCACAATGACAAATGAACCATGTTGAGATCTCAACTGTCACCACTTTTGGGAATTTAGAGGTGTGCCAGTTCATATCGTAAAAATCTATTTTTGTTTTGGAATCTCTTTGCAGTCTGCGCCGTGTTTGGAAATTTGAAATTTTCCCAGCGTTCGCTTAAATTGCATAAAGGAGTAAGTTCAGTAAGACCGCATTTTGGCCCCAAATTATACATGTAGCAGTTTTACAAAATTGTGAAAATTTAATCTTTTATCTATTTATTTGAAAGTAGAATATTTCTGCTACACAAATATGGGTTGCTTTTGACAATAAAATGCACATATATCGAGTACTACTATCATTAAGTCATGCTAAATAACTGAAATCTTCATAATTTAAGCATTTTAATTAAATTTTAGACGGTTTCCGTCTTAAGGTGGCCCGGGACTAGTCGACTGCGCATAATTTCACGCATGATATTATTTAAAGTTTTTGTCGTAAATTCGATATATTTTCTTTTCAAATAGTTTGATTGAATAGAAATGTTAAATCATTGTTGTTATGTGAGATATAATATTTTTGTTGTAATCCGTATTTGTTAAAGGATCGAAATGACATGTCATCCATTTTCACCATTTTCCCGCCAAAATTGGGTTTTAAGGCAAAATATTTTTTTTCCTTATCGGTGACCCATGTTTTTTTTAATTGGCTCATTCTTTGAAGCTATATTCCAGCTTTTCATATTACAGTTCTGGACCAATTGCCATAGAACGCTTTTTTGATATTCCGATAAAATATGTCAACACCTCTATTTTCCCTATCATTTCATTGAAAAATGGTCCCTTCTACATACCTCTTTAAAAGTAGAATTTTGAGCTCAAATGGTCCGTGACCCCCTTTTTTTACCAATTTGATTCATTTACCTTAAATAATAGAATAACTAAAAATACGGCACTTCTGATAGAAACTTCGAATAGACCCGAGCCATCTGAAATGAAAGTGGCCGCATTCGTGTTCATTCATAATATTGAAATGTAAGTTGTATTTGATGATAATACATAACATATATAAATGTTGAGGATGAACACGGATGCGGCCACTTTCGTTTTTGACAAAAAAACATCTCAAAACTGACGTTTATTTTTGCATATTTGATAGATTTATATTTAAGCATTGGAGTGTTTATAATGACTTTATCAATAAAATCTTTCACACAAACGTATTGAAGCAATTGAAATAGACACTAATGAGGAAAAAAAGATTCCAAAATAGTTCGTTAGATGAACCTGAAATTCGAGGCTAAAATCGGCCCTTACCGGACCTACTCCTTTCATGATTTTGATAGAGTCTTAATTTGAATTGACATGATTCATTTGTCATCGTGCAATTACCGAGGAAGGATATCTGTTATCCGAAATATCTAACATATTGTTCGTTTTATTGTGTTGTTGGTGAGGTTGTACCCTTTTAGATTTGTTACATATATATTTATATATAGCCCAGGTGGTCGTGTGGTCTAGCAGGACGGCTGCAGTGCAGGCGATTTGGTGTCACGATATCACAGTAGCATGGGTTCGAATCCCGGCGAGGGAAGAACCAAAAATTTGCGAAAGCAAATTTACAGATCTAACATTGTTGGGTTGATGTTTAGACGAGTTGTATATATATAGATCTTAAATTGTTGGGTTGATGTTAAGACGAGTTGTATATATATAAATATATATAACTCGTCTAAACATCAACCCAACAATGTTAGATCTGTAAATTTGCTTTCGCAAATTTTTGGTTCTTCCCTCGCCGGGATTCGAACCCATGCTACTGTGATATCGTGACACCAAATCGCCTGCACTGCAGCCGTCCCGCTAGACCACACGACCACCTGGGCTCTGATATATATATATATATATATATATATACAACTCGTCTAAACATCAACCCAACAATGTTAGATCTGTAAATTTGCGAAATTCTTCCCTCGCCGGGATTGGAACCCATGCTACTGTGATATCGTGACACCAAATCGCCTGCACTGCAGCCGTCCCGCTAGACCACACGACCACATGGGCTCTAAAAAAAAAGAGCTTTCGCTGGCCATGTGTTACCTTTCCACGTCAGTTTTAATCTAGCGGCGTACTACAGTACATGATATATAAGGCATGAAGATCAGCATATATATAATGTCTAAAAATAGCAACAATCAACATTCAACATGGTTATGAACCATGCTGAAGGGGCAATTGTAAGTGCTGCAAAGTCGCAAACATCGAAACCCAGTTCATCAGCACAGTCAGAAATACACATTACAACATATTTATAACATCAAATTGCAAAACGCAAATCGCATTAATGTTCTAACGTGTGGAACTTGCAAATAACAATATGTTGGTGAAACAGAAACACCATTTAACATCCGACTAAATAACCATCGGTCATTTGATACAAAAGAAAGGAACTGCCCAATTACAAGACACCTTTTAAGAGCAGGACATGATTTTGAAAACGTCACATTTCAAATCATTGAGAAAAATCAAAATTGGGATACACAAAGAAGACTAAAAAAGAGAGAGATTTTGAATCCATCAGTTACGAACTCTTGAACCTGATGAACTCAATGAAAGGGACGAAAAAAGATTTAAAAGCAAATCAAAACCATAATTATCATGAAACCATACAAATTAATTTCTAGAAATTCATACAATTAATCGAACATCTATAAATGTGTTAAACTTTTATTCCAACTTCAAGTAGTTGCAGCTACAAACATATTTTATGCCCCATCAATAAATATGTTACACTTTCCCTCAACTCTTGTATAGATTAAGCTACGACAATATTTTTTTGTCATGCATCCGATTTTACTTTGAGAGATGCACACGCCTGTAAAGAATAGAAAATAATTCGCTTTCCATACCTTTGAATTTGAATTTCTGGTGCAGACTCATTCAGACACATGTTTTTTCCTTTAACATATTTAATGATGTACTGGGTCATTGTCACTACTGGTGAACATCCCGATGGTAACGTATACCATTGTAGATTGCGCATTGACACAGGCATGATTCAATGCATTAATTTTCTAAACAAATTGTCATCAGTTTTATATGACCCAGACGATGTATCAACTTGATGTAAGGTGGTAGGACTGTTATATTTAGCACTTTTCCGGTGCTAGTCTAGGCGCCCGACCATCCTCTAACCTCGAGCTCAGACAATAATGTTAGTGCAATACCATCCTTGATATTCCACTCTTCGTTTTTGTTAAACTTGCACTTCAAAACATTGTGGAGAATTTATCTTTGTTTCAAATAAAGAAATACTTGGCATGAGTAAAATTTAATTGTGTCAAGTTCTATAGAAATAAATTCACAAAATGTTTCCTTGCATATTACCATCAAGGGAAGTTGAAATATCAAATCATCACCGGTTTGCTTCCTGTGTATTCGATCAATCTGTGTATTATTTGTATTTGTATGAATCTAGTGAGTTAAGCCTTTTTTAACAGATTTTTATAGTTCTTTCTTATATTATACTGTAACACCACCGTCCAATGTTAGGGCGGGGGCAGGGGTATTACCATCCCGCTTACATGTTTAAACCCACAACATTCTGTATCCATGTGCCTGTCTTAATTGAGGAGCTTGTAACTCAGTGGTTGTCGTTAATGTATGTGTTTCATGTGTTTTTCGTACAAATTTGTACGTAAATTAGACCGTACTTTTTCGTATTTGAATTGTTTTTCATTGTTTATTCATGGTCTTTTGTAGCTGACTATAAATAAGGCTGTAGGGTGACCTATAATTGTTAATGTCTGTGTCATTTGATCTCTCTTGTGGAGAGTAATCCCATGGTAATCATACTACATCTTAGGTTTTATAGAAATGGTTTTCTGAAATCTTCTGAAACAGACAGAATTGTATCATGTTTATAATGTTCATCCGATTAATATTACACTTGTGGTATCTAAGTAATGAAACAAATCGACATAGGTTTGTCATTATTATTTTAACTTGCCAATACCATGTATGAGGCGTAAACAACAATCAAACCTCTTATAGTCAAAATCGCAGTCAACTAAAGTAAAATTAATTGTAAGGAACTAAATCGCTACGTCTGTCTAAAAGCAAATGCATAAAGACTACTAGTGTGTAAAATAACTGTGAAATATATTTCAATGTTTATTTATATGCACGCAGCTCAACATAACTTAAAATGAAATTCAATAAAAAAAATCATCATTTATTTCAGCTATCTTAACTATTGCAAAATCAATGTTATTCAGCCAGGGGCCTTTGCCATCTTACCTAAACTTCGATTATTGTAAGTATGTTTGTTTTGGGATAATGATTTACTTTGCTCAAACTATTTTGACAGGTTTATTTATAAAACCTTTCACTATTGGTCATATTTGAAGTTATCAGAATTCTTTGATATTCAGTTAAGCATATTTAAGGAACATATGAATATGTTGTTTCATAAAAACCTTTATAGTGACGTTCGTTTTCTTTATCACTCACAGCTACACATTTTAAAACGGTACAGTCCCTTTTAATTTGGCAAAGGTAATAGTAGTTTGTTTTGATAAAATGTGTTCATATTTATTTGATAGTTTGATTTAAAAAAAAAAGAACAAAACAATAAGGAAAGGCACAATAAGACTCTAAATGGAGTATACTGTGGATGCATTTATTATCGTAGGTACCAATTTTCGTGGATACTGTGAAAGTACTTTAATTCGTGGTTATCAATTTTCGTGGTTTGAGCAATATTGACATGTTCGTGGGTGTTTAAATTCGTGGATTTTGGTTTTCTAAAAAAAACTTAAAATTAGTTTTAAAAACGAAGGTTACAAAGAGTCTGGATTAAAGGAAATTGCAAAGTAAACATTCACCCGTTTAAACTGCAGTGATAACACTAATTAAGCCATGATAAAGTGATCAACAGATTAAAGTCCTCAAATGTGTTAATTAGGCCATACACATGTCACATTAAGAAAACAGTAACATAAACAAATGCTATAAAATCAAGCCCAACATGAAATTATTATTTCTCATATGTACGAGAACTATGAGGATATAAAATGAACACTTTATCATTCAAGCATATCAATACAGGAAATCTGACTTTTATCGATCAAAAATATATTTTATGAGAATTAAAAGATCAAAAGTTATTAACGATTAAATGGGTATATCCTGCATGCAGTTGTTGTTCTGTGACTGCTATTAAAGTATTCTCAGATGTGGCGTTATTCATTGTATTCTCTAGATCATATCAGTCGTCAAACCTACCGATGGGGAATTTTTCATGTCTTGATTTGGACAATGGTTGTTTTATTTCGTTGGAAATTTAAATTCGTGGATAAAGGCATCCACGCAAACCACGAAAATTGGTACCCCACGAATAAAAGTACTTTCACAGTATTTGATTTCATGGTTTTGACGATTTCTAAATACATTTCTAATGACAATTTGTTATTCGTTGGACATTTAAATTCGTGGTTCACGTGTACCATCGAAAACCACGACAATTGGTATCCAACGAATAATAATGAATCCACAGTATAAGACATGTAAGATGTCGATCACATTGAAAAGTACCAAATTGAATGTAAACACAAGTATTATAACTTATGTCAATTGACAATGCTAGCTCGTAAAAGTGTTCACCACTTTATGCATAAAAGGCGGCTGATAAACGTCTTTGTTACGTGTTTTTGGACTAACACTTTTGTAACCGTATTTCTTATAATTTTAGCAACAAAGCTACTTTATATAAAAAGGAGATGTGGTATGATTGCCAATGTGAAAACGGTCAACACGAGACCAAAAATTACACAAACATTAAGAACTATAGATCACCGTACGGTCTTCAACAATGAGAAAAGCCCATACCGCATAGTCAGCTATAAAGGCCACGATATGACAATGTAAAACAATTTACACGAGAGACAGAACGGCCTTATTTATATAAAAAAATGAATTATTTGTCATCATTGAATGACTGTTATCGTATTCGAATCATTTTGTTTTGTATTGAGGCAGAAATTCCCATCCAGGATTGTAAAAAGGCGTACAATATCGGTCTTATTGTTTGCGTCATCTGCAAAAAAAAACCTTTGGAACCGCGCATTTTAATGATAAATGAATTAAATAGTTTATACAGACCTTGAACAAATGCAAACTTTTCAAAACCGCGAAGTTGACTATTCATGAAATATTTTTCTCAATTAACGAAAGTAAATGATCAACAATACATTATAAATGTTTTACAGCTATAGTTATAAACACTTGCCTCGATTGTCTCATTTAGATTTGGAAAAAAAAATTTATATTTTATTTTCTAGATATCTGAATAATAATAACATCAGAACAATATCCAAAGAAACATTTGAAGGACTGGGAAACCTTGATCAAATGTATGTACATAAACGATTCTCAATTGGAAATTACGCACATTTCAACAGCTTTAATATATATTTAACTGAACTCCTCCTATTTTGAACTATATAGTGAAAGTTACAATATGGCCATAGTACATTCTTTGTATTTTGTTTATGGTGATGATATTACTCCCATCCCACAGTTGAACATGTTTAAGTGTGAAATTGTTTTTTTATCAGACAATTAAGAATATGATATTTTTTGAATTTAGTAAATACCAAAACTCTAAGATACTGTTTACATTTAAACTATCATATCATAATTCATTTCCTGAGGAAAACTGCAATATTGTATATGGTATATCACAAATCTTTTTGTTAATATTGGAATTATTAGCAATAGTTTGTTCTATGCTATTGCTATTATTAAAATTAAGTTCAGGAGGAGTCCGAGTCTGATGTCAGAAGATGTTACCAAAGAAAATAAATAAAGTGACAATGAAACAGTTAACGGACATGCCAGCTCCAAACTTCAATTAAACTGATTGACAGATTATGATTTCATCATATGAACATGATGAATATCAGGCACAATCCTTCCTGTTAGGGGTTTAGTATCATACCATCATATCATATATAATGGATTGAAACTAAACATGTTATAAATAAAATTGAGAACAGAAATGTTTCCTTTGGGGTGCTGTTACTTTGTAGCTGATTTGTCATCAACGATGGCTGCCAGCTTACATAGCAAAGCAAACTTGTCGATTGACGTCTTGTTGTAGTTATTGTTCTTATAAAGGTATTCATACAATTTCAATGAATTTATCGGTTATTTTTGTAAGATTAACAAAAGTATTGTGCTTTTGATTTGATAAAGTGGTATAAATTTAACCAAAAAAAGACTCGATCATTATTCTGTTCAAGAGAAATCCGAGTATAACATGTATAAGAAATAGCCAGTATTGTTAACATTTATAATTATCATCTTCTTAATCTGAAGTATATATGAAGTAAATCTATCCAGAGTTGGGGTAATTGTAATTGTAATAGTTAATCAACTGTAATTGATGACAATTTTTCAAGTAATCATTATAATCATTAATCAGCCAAAAATCTGATTACATGTATTTAATTTAATCAATTACTTTTCAAAATACCCTGTACTCCTGATTACTTTATGATTACATTCTGATTACAATGAAAAACTTCTTAAACTGTGTTTATGGTCAATAAAGGAAACTTTTTGTTATTCTTATTCAATTTATATTGAACATATTAAGATATTTTGGTTTACTATTTTTTATAAAGCATGACAATTGGTTTGTATACTTCAGTAACAAATAAACTGTTACAATATTGAAAAGTCGTCAATAGCCTAAGAAGAGACATATAATACAATTATATGTTTCTGGTCTTAGTAACAGATATTGTACACATATTCACAATTAAAAGATGTACATATATATATATATATATAACTGTTATGTTAATGTTGTGATTTTTGTCAACTTTGACTTGACAGGTAGGAAACCAAGTAAGGTTTGATTTTATTGCAATTACCAACTGAGTATAGCTGTAGGACAATATATATGGTAAAAGATAAATCAGACATGTGAAAATTTATCCAATTAGCACAAAATTAATTAAAAGTTTGACAAATATATAGATTCAAGATTCAAGATTCAAGATTCAAGATTCAATAGTTTATTAAAGTTTCACCACTTGAATAACATTATACATTCCAATATACATAAAAAACATTGCGTATTTAATGAAATATTGGATAACATATATAAAACATATTGCATATTAAAACTAACAGTAAAATATCATTAGCTTCTAAATACTAAAACATATACAAGTGCCATTCTATTAAGAATTATGAGAGACTAATATTAAAGGATTAATCATATTCAATATTTTACACAATTTTAAAAATATATATATCTAAGATTTAAAATACATCATTAGCTATATACAACTAAAAATATTGTTCTTCTTCTTAAAATATTAAAGGAGGTTTTAGCAACGACCTGACATAGCTCTTCATTACTGAATAAAAATATAAATTTTTCGTCAAAAGACAAGTTATACAATTGTTCGTTATGTTTCACTGCTTCATTATACAATATATTTCGAAGGTCTGCATATAAAGGACATAACGTAACTACATGTTTCTCGTCTTCAATTTCGTTATTACACATAAAACAACATCTTTCATTTATTGGCTTTTAATATATATCTTGTTTAAAATAAGCAAATTTTTGTATGTATTTGGACTGGTCATGTAAAATGCAAAGATTTTTGGCACTTATATTTTGTTTACATTTTAACCATAATAACCACCAAATGTAATTAACATAAATGATTGATGACTGTTTTACTGCTAGGACACATAACGCAAATAAGTCTCAATACCTTTCTTATAGTTACTTCCCAAGCCTCGATTCTACTCCCACAACATGACACAATTAGACAACGTATGGTTAACTACACAAATCACTGAGTCGTGTGTCATATTGTGTCTGTTGCATGTTATATTCTAATTAGAGCGACGGTTGACGCCTGTTAAATCGTTTGATTGCACAAAAATGTCATGTACTAAGTCAGGAACCTGTTTGTCAGTTGTTGTCGCCTGTCGACGGGGTTCATACTTGTGTTTCGTCGGTATTTTTGTTTTTTTGTTTTTATGGATTTACGCTTAGTCTATTCATTTCAATAGTAGCAAGATTTTGGTCTGAATCGGTCATTTTGGTCTGATCAAGTCTTAATCGACTTAAGTTACCGCTAGAGAAAAACGTTAAGACCAGTGTAGACACTCAGACTCTGTTAAGATATACTGTGTTCAGTCAGATTAGTCGTGTCAAGATAAACAAGACAGATTCATCTTGCATTCAATTAAGACTTGATTAGATCACGTTCAAATCAAATAAGACCAATGGTGAAAAACTAGTTTAGTTGCTGTAAGATCGTGTTCAGTTGTGTTAAGATTCAAAATATTTTGAATAAAACGGACGACACCTTATCTGTTTTTATCAGGGGTTACTCCCCCTTTATGAATCTCTATATCTTGGATGATATTCTTTTGTGGTCTTGTCATATGAGTGTATATCTATTTCATTAAATACAGTATGGGAACTTTAAAAACAATTCATTTATTTCTGATAGAATCTTTAACATTCCATTGGTTATATGAGAAAAGATGAATTGTTGTAACCGGGAAATATGTCATAAAACTTTGCAGCCAGGCTTTCTGACATAAAGAGGTCATGTGTGTATGCATTTCGCCTTTAAAGATATAGTGCTCAGTATTAAATATATCTCAAAGATGTTCTTAAACTGTTTTTTGTTTCTAATGTAGAGTAATAGTTATTATCTAAATTTGGTCACGAAACGTATATTTTAAGTTTATAATTTACTTTATATTTTAAAATTTTTCAAAGATGACAGATGCTTGGTGAAAGTTATCTACATTTTAATAAACGGATTAGTTAAGCAGTCAACCGAAACGGATCATCATAAACTTACTAAATAATAACCCATTCATGGACGTATGATGAATGAAGTTCCATGTTTTATCTTTTATATAAAATGTATAAGGTTAAACGGGGTTAAATTATTACATTAACAAATAAAACATTTTTTATTTTTAAATAAATGCAACAACAATAAAAGTATATTTAAAAAATTTAATTGACAGTTTATATTGACCATTATAAACATATAAAGACCAATGACAATAACTCCCTTGAATTTTTTTATTGTGATTTTTTTAGCACGAACTAAATACAGGAGTAAATCATATCATAGAAAAATATCAAACAACGTTATAAGTTAAGACACGATTGAGAAAATCTAAAGTACGGTTTATATGTCAGTTTCGTATCAGATTTTTTAGGTACCAGTATTACTACTCATTTTAAAAACAGTGAGACGCTTAATTGCTATTTCGGAATTGACCAAAAAGCTATAAAATAACGTAGCGAAATTACCGTACTTATAGAATAGACTTTTTTTTCCATTTTAATAGACCACTTTCGAGTTCATCCGTCACCGGAAAAAAATCGTCAATTATACGCGCCTTTATGACGTCATTTACCAGATAGAGGGGTCGCCTGTATCCCTGCACTATTTACGTTCATCAAGCGTCTAAGTAATCATTATTGTGCAAGATAAACTAGAAATAATGGTTGTTCTGTAGGTACTTAATGACAATTCCCTAATGACAGCAAAGCTGATTGTCAATTTTGAGAATTCAATTTGCCAAATTATTCGTACAATATAGAACTATAGTTTTCCAACCACTGGCTCAACATCGGAATGGAAGTGACGACGCCCCTAAACGCACAAATGACGTTCACTAAAACCAGGGTTTTTGACGGAAATGCATCGAACTCGAAAGTTGTCTATTGTTTTACACTATTCATTTTAGGGACCGTTATAGCTTGCTGTTCGATGAGAACCAAAGCTCCGTGTTGAGGCCGTACTTTTGACTTCTTATTAAAGTATACCATGTGACTATATGGAGAGTTTTTTCATTGGCACATATTTGTATTAACCGGGAGCAGTTTATAACATTTTCATTTAGATAAAAAAAAAATTAAAAAAAAATCAGTGAATCCAATGCATTTGTAGCATATTTTTACATTCAAAAGTATTTAATTTTGATTGGAAGTATACATTATTTGTATTGCATTGGTCCACAAATAATGTCCAGTGTGTCAAATATTAAAAATTGCAGCGTTCCATCTAAATCTATTATATTTCTTTTACTGATAAGATATGTTTTCTTCTCATTTTGTTTGATTTGGTTTAAATTGTTAAAACTAGTAAAGTGTGGTCCCTTTATAGCTTACCTTTCAGTGTTGAAATTATGACTGATTACTATAACAGATTGCGTCTTGGGTGAAAATATATCGTGTTTGGCACTCATATGTGTACCTCCTCTTTTTTTTTTCTTCTTCATATATATGTCTGCTGTATAGTTCACCTACATGTACTTCTATTGTACAAAATTTAAAATGGTCCGGTCAGATTAAGTATCGATTTGCGTATTTGTAAAATGTCATGTAGTTGGTACACACAGTGGCGGATTTGAAGGGGCATGGGGGTTTTGTCCCCTTTTTTTAATAGGAACATACGATTGGATCTTCTCTCTTTATCCTTGGTTGGGAACCCCTTTCAAAAAATGACTGGATCCGCCCCTGTACACAGAACTAGTACGCATTGTATTCAGGGCGATACAGACCACCACTGTCACTCTTTTTTGTAGATGGAATTAAAACGTTAAATTTTGTTTAAAAAGATTGGTGCACATACAATTGTGTAGTAATAGATTTCCAAAAATGAAATCTGCATATAGCATGTGGCATGACATAATTATTTATGAATTTGTAAAGTCACAAATTTAATAGCTTATTTGTTTTATTGTTAGATTTTTAAATTTTCGATAAATGACCGTGAATAGTAGAAAAACCTACAAATATGCTTTAAAGAAACAAATATACGGTAGCTGTACAGGGACTTTCTATAAGAGCTGTAACAACAATGAAATTAAAATACAGATATCTGATTTCATTATGCTACACATAAGCCTGCATTTTCGTCCTTCATTCTTTTTCATATATTTAGTTTGAGGTCTGTAAATTACGTTTAAAATATAAGCAGTAACTGTTGTTGGTTTTATCAACGTCAAAATATAATATCACAAACAAACAAACAAAAACAAAAACGAACCAAAAGACATCCAGAGAGCAAATAGATTTTTTCGGCTTGCAGTTGAATTATAAGTATAAAGAACAGTTATATAATAGCTATATCCCGCAAAAAGTTTTCTAGTTCCATGCCATAGTAGAGTAAAATGGCTCACTTTCATTTGACCTTTAAAGAGACAGGATTAGTTGACGCAGCTTTTGGAAAAAAAAAACTTTTATAAAAAAATAATTCAAACAGAAATCACAGCTTATTAGTGTGGATGTAGGGAAAACGAATGTAGTAACCTTTTTGGGAAGTTATATAAAATTCAAAACTATTAAACCGCTGGTTTTCCCGTTTGAATGGTTTTACACTAGTAATTTTGGGGTTCTTTATAGCTTGTTGTTCGGTGCGAGCCAAGGCTCCGTGTTGAAGGCCGTACATTAGTCTAAAATGGTTTACTTTAATTAATTGTTATATTAAAAATATTGGTAAACTTGCAATATATGTAAGATATATATGAAATAGAATAGGAATTATTGCAAATATAATATAAATATTTTGATAAGAATAAATTGTACTATATGTTACTTTTGGCTCAAAAAATTACACGATGTTAGGGACTTTGCGTTACCTTTCATCATTTCCTTGATTTATATTGGAAGCTTGCATTGAACTTCCCAAACGAAAGGTTTTGTCGGCCAATTGAAACAATAACTTTATACCATAACTGGTAGGGGTTTTAATTCTTTTTTCCTCAACCATACATTTGCATTTGGTTTCTGCAATGATCATCTCTTAATTTTGTATCCGTAAATTGTATCTTTCTAATTCGACGATGTTGTTTCTTTTCCAGACACCTCTCACACAACGATATATCTGATTTTAACAGTAATACTTTTGAGAACCTTCCATTGTTGAGATATTTGTAAGCATAGTATGAGAATAAAATAATTAATTTTACTATAATTTATTCATTTTGAATAATTTGATTTATAAAATTCGGATCTATCACCTTTACCATGTTTAACAGTATAATTCTTGCGGATTATATTTTGTATCGTTCTCGCCCTGTGAACACAAGACTGTAAAAATGGAAAAAATTAAACATATTATATACATAAACATATAATTATATAAACATATATATATATATATTATTTAAAAATGGAACAGTTACCAATTAAAATAGTTATAATTTAGATATAAACTTGAGCAACTTATTATTTACGAAGAATTGCAACACTAACTTCATTTGTAATATACGCTATATTCAAAAACTGGCATAGACATTCGCATGATACATGTGTAAATATTAACATTTATTGACATATGTCTGAATACAATTCATATCTTTCAGCTGAATTTTCCACTTGGAGCTCAAAGATCTTTCATATTTTTGTCTTTTACATGCATAGCAATTTTACAAAGGTTATTTATACATGTTACAGTAAATTTTTAACCAAGCAGATAATTCGTAGTCAATCAGATGATAGTGTGTTCTGTCTTACCATTCGTGGTTTTAACTATTGTTTATTTGTATGCATAAGTTATGACAATTAATCAGCTACATTGTTAATGTAATTGTTATTGTCAAGCAACTATATGGTTTTTATACAGTCTTGACTAAGGAAAAAACCGACATGGTTAGAAAATACAAATAATTACACCATTACAAACACAATTCCATAGTAATATTCTCTTATACGCTAGAAAATACGTAAAGTGAAACATTTCAAACTTTATCCTAATTTTATATTCTATTTTTAATGGGATATACTGGTTTACTGTCGTAAATCAATAGAAGATTTTTTTCAGTGGTTTACATGTTTTTATGTACTGCTATATCAATAGTTCATGTGTTTCTCTTTTCTGAGTGTTCTGGGGTATGATTTTTACTGAATCACGAAATGTATCCATTTATCTTTCGATCTGAACCTTTAAGCAATGATTACTCAATAAAATTGGAACAAACTGAAATTTCGATTATCAAAGAAAATAAACCCACAGAACCATTTAAATGTAGAAACAATAGATAAGAAAGTTTTGTATAAATCCATGTCATATTGCAACTTATGTTTCGATTCAAAGCACGTTGTTTCAGTTAATAAATAATTTGATTTTTTTCATTGCAGATATCTCGAATATAATAAGATCAGTCAAGTATCAGCAACGACATTTTTAGGGATGCTTCGGTTGTATGAGTTGTAAGCATTTTAAGTAAATTTGGTTAAGTTATATTTTTATTGGCTGCACATTTATGATACTCATTATAAGCTGTCTTTTCCATATACACATCACTTCTAAAAGGTATTACTTAGAATTGAAGCTTACAGAAAAAACACTGTATAATAATCAGATGTGTTTAAATGTATATCAGTTATTAGTTTGATCTAATGTTGCACCGTTATTACACTGTCATACATATTTTAGCGGGAGGGTTTGCCACCATGGAACGTGCTGAACCTCGCCACATTATATTATTGACCGTCCCAAATCGGGACACTAATCAAGAGGTTGTCGTTTTTACTAAATAGCATTTATATTTGTTTTAATGCTATTGTTTAAGGTCGTACATCAATCGGTTCGTTGTAACTATCGTTTGGGATACTAACATCAAATTGCTTAATATACGGTAAAGGGTTTGCTAATCATAGAAAGTTACTCAAAGTTGTTAACGTTCATTGTATCTGGTCACTCAATGAGAGGTTTCTCATTATCGATCAAACAAATTGTTCTTTTTTTCTTAAAATATGTTTACTTAGAATTGAAGCTTACAGAAAAAACACTGTATAATAATCAGATGTGTTTAAATGTATATCAGTTATTAGTTTGATCTAATGTTGCACCGTTATTACACTGTCATACATATTTTAGCAGGAGATCTTAACATCGTTCAAGACCGAGAGTTAAAATCATTTCTCAGTAAAGGACCTAAATATCGTCCCCCGTCAATTATTAATTGGAACGAGTGTCGTAATATCATCCACGACTCACTCCATACTTACTGTATGAAATGGATAAAACGGGAAAAAGCTGACAAAAAATCTTTGGACTCTTTTTTTAATTCAGTAATGAAGATAGTTGATATACGTATTCAACATTTTAAAGATCATTTTACTATTAACAATAACCACAATAAACATATTTCTCGTATCAAACATAAACTAAAAGAACTAGCCAAGGAATTTGTTTTTGTCCCGGCCGATAAAGCTGCTAATAATATTATTATTGTTTGACGTAAATTTTACATCGAGGTTCTGAAAAAGGAAATCACCAATTCACCAACATTCCAACTGACTCCATTTTCAGAAAACGAAATCTGTAACAAACATAAACTTTTAGCCACCGCTTTACAAGCAGAGCCAAATACAATGAAAGTTCGAACTATGTATTGGCTTCCGAAGCTACACAAAACCCCTTACAAATATAGATTTATTTCGTCTTCAAGCCATTGTTCAACTACTAAATTGTCTATTATTCTTACCAGCACACTTGGTACAATTAAAAACCTTATAATAAATTGTTCAAATAAGGCCTTCGAAAATAGTGGAATAAATTACTTTTGGAGTGTCAAGAACTCGTTGGAAGTACTTGATAAATTGCATGCTTATATTGGTGATTTTGAATCTGTTCAAAGTTTTGATTTTTCTACCCTGTATACCACATTGTCTCACATTCTCATTAAGAAAAAATTCACACACCTAATTAAATGGGCATTCAAAAAATCAGAATGTGAATATATATGTTCAAACTCTTTTAGGTCATTTTTTAGTAGCAATAAACAAAAAAACTATGTTAATTGGACATACTTTGATACTATATATGCCCTTGAATTTTTACTAGATAACATTTTTGTTCGCTTTGGGGATTCCGTATATCGTCAGATTATCGGAATTCCAATGGGGACTAACTGTGCACCACTTATTGCGGACCTCTTTTTGTATTGTTACGAGTTACAATTTATGACAAAAATAAGCAAAGACCCATCAAAACAACATCTGATAAACAAATTTAATAATACTTTTAGATATTTGGATGATATTTTGGCTCTCAATAATGACGACTTCAGTATGTATATTAATGAAATTTATCCTGGTGAACTCACTTTAAATAAAGCTAATACTAACAATGACCACTGCCCTTTCCTCGATCTTGATATCTATATCACTAACGGAAAGCTGAATACTAAAATTTATGATAAAAGGGATGATTTTTCATTTCCTATCGTTAATTATCCGTTTTTAGATGGTGACGTTCCCTTGTCACCATCTTACGGTGTTTATATATCTCAACTTGTACGATTCGCTCGTGTATGTAACAATGTTTTAGATTTTAACGAGAGAAATTTATGTATTACTGAAAAATTATTACACCAGGGTTTTCGATATCACAAACTAGTCAAAACATTTACTAAATTTTATCATCGGTATAAAGACATCATTCGTAAATATAGCTCAACATGCAGACTTTTTATACGTTCAGGTATTTCACATCCAATTTTTTATGGAAATATTCTTTATAAAGCACAAAGGTGTCAGTATTCACCTCATAAACTTACAAAACCTTTGAATAGACTTATTAAGAAGGGATATAATTACGATACTGTTGTCAAGTCATTAAAGATTGCATATTTTGGCGTTAATATTGAGTCACTGATAAGGTCTTTGCGTCGGAACTAAACACATTTATTCTAAAAACAGTTGTTGGCATGACACGGGTTATGTTCTTCTCATATATGTTATGATGGTATGATACTAAACCCCTTACGGGAAGGATTGTGCCTGATGTTCATATGATGAAATCATAATCTTTCAGTCAGTTTAATTGAAGTCTGGAGCTGGCATGTCAGTTAACTGCTAGTAGTCTGTTGTTATTTATGTATTATTGTCATTTTGTTTATTTTCTTTGGTTACATCTTCTGACATCAGACTCGGACTTCTCTTGAACTGAATTTTAATGTGCGTATTGTTATGCTTTTACTTTTCTACACTGGTTAGAGGTATAGGGGGAGGGTTGAGATCTCACAAACATGTTTAACCCCGCCGCATTTTTGCGCCTGTCCCAAGTCAGGAGCCTCTGGCCTTTGTTAGTCTTGTACTATTTAAATTTTAGTTTCTTGTGTACAATTTGGAAATTAGTATGGTGTTCATTATCGCTGAACTAGTATATATTTGTTTAGGGGCCAGCTGAAGGACGCCTCCGGGTGCGGGAATTTCTCGCTACATTGAAGACCTGTTGGTGACCTTCTGCTGTTGTGTTTCTTTATTTTGGTCGGGTTGTTGTCTCTTTGACACATTCCCCATTTCCATTCTCAATTTTATTATCGTATCAGTATTACCAATATTGATATCAAAATGATTATTTCTAAGGCGCAACATTTTTTTTGGATGTGCGGTTATTAATTATTAGAATTGGCTTGCTGTTAAATCAAAATACATTTGCTGTCAGAATTGTAATTTGTTTTTGCTTAAAAGCTCTTTGTTTGTGTTTCCTCACTGTTTTGAATTATATTCTGACATTTAGTAATAGATTCGAATTCACACTGTAAAAGGAAAATCACAAAAATACTAAACTATATATAATATATAATATACAACTCGTCTAAACATCAACCCAACAATGTTAGATCTGTAAATTTGCTTTCGCAAATTTTTGGTTCTTCCCTCGCCGGGATTCGAACCCATGCTTCTGTGATATCGTGACACCAAATCGCCTGCACTGCAGCCGTCCCGCTAGACCACACGACCACCTGGGCTCTATATATGCATAGTACATTGAAGTTTGCATTAAAAGAAACAATATTTCTGTAAATGACTTCTTTTTTTTTCTAAAATTATCTTTAAAAAAATAAAATTAAATGGCCTGCACACTCTTTATTCTGATAGGAAACCACACAATTTTCGCATCAAGTTCGGATATTTTGATATGAATTTTCATTTACGTATATATCAGACCAGCAACGTGAAAAAATGGAAACAAAGCTGTTTATGTATAAGTAATGTTACGGTCTATGATTTTAAACTCAAGATGATCTTACATCAGCGAACATATGTATACCAGCTGAAGGACGCCTCCGGGTGCGGGATTTTTTGCTACATTGAAGACCTGTTGGTGACTTTCTGCTGCTGTCTTTTATTTGGTCGGATTGTTGTCTCTTTGACACATTCCCCATTTCCATTCTCAATTTTATTACTCTAAATGCTAAAGGTCTTGTTTTTTTTCTCTCAGAAATCTTGGATATAACAGCATCAGTACATTAACGACAGGTACATTTGTTGGACTTGGATATCTTAGGACGATGTATGTATTGAACTATCATTGAAAAATACATTTAATAAAGACTCTTTCGTCACAAAGTAACGATTATTTAAACAAGATGTTATAAATGAATTGGTAAAATATTTCTTAAGAATTACCTAGAAATTTCAAGCTATAAACATTTAAAGACTATTATGCTGGTATGTCAAACGCGTGTTTCGTATCACAATGTCCCACTAAGGCGCTGCATTGTATCAGTTGTATCGAGAAAAAAAATCCATTACAACATAAATTGATGAATATCAAACGTTAAAAAATGCATCAAATCATATCTTCCACATATGAAGATATTTAAAAATGAAAAGTTTTTAAATTGAAAAATCAATACTATTTCATATTATTTTCCTATCTTTATATTTCTATCCTCAATACATGATAATAAAACACTACATATTTATTCATTACATATTTGAATATATATCACGCTTAGAAACTTGCAACACAATAGATTGACTACGATTGAAGACGGAGCAATTGGAGACATGCAACGCCTGTATTATCTGTAAGCTATCAAATAATGCAAAGTGATTTAAGACAATAAAAAAAAATAACAAACGATATGCTGGGTTTTAAGTAACAATAACAAACAATGTCAGCCTAAAGAATGTGAATACATTGTAAGCTTTCAGAAGTATGCAAAAAAAAAAATCATTGACAAATTGTGCACAGATTCAATACACATATAACACGTAGACGTATGAGATAAATGTTCAGACTTAGGCCGTGTTCACATTGACCTAAACTCTGTGTTGTGTTAGTGAAACTCACACGTAAACTAAACAGAATTACGTTCCCATTGATAAAACCCAATGTTTACATGTAGTTTAAATCATGTTTTGTCTACATGCAGTCGATAGTCGATGTAGGCCTTGTGTAGGTTAAGTGTACACTAAACTAGGCATTCAGAATTTTCATTTCCCCGTGTATATTTTAAAAAGAAACGATTTTTATATAAAATTGATACTTATAACACTTATAAATAAAGTTCTTTACCGAAATATTGGTCTAAACTTGATATATTCATTTGTTATAAAACACTTTACTCAGCCTTATTAACCCCTTATCAAGACTCAACCATCATTATTGCCGAACACATAATTCATTTGAATAGACCTTCCCGAATCGACTGGACGGACACACTGGCAGAAATATTTGCCACTGGTATTTACTCAAACAACGATTCACTCATCAATACATAACTGAAAAAAGGTTGAGGTTAATTGTTTGTTTGTGTAGTATCTCGGATCCGTTAAAATACAATTAGAAATAAAAAAATAATATTATAAAACAGAAAAGATAGAAATGTAGTGATCCTTAACATCGCAATTCTTTTATCGTATTTTAGCACGCTGATGCAGCCTATGTGTTTGATGCGTAATCTAGACATCTTTAAACTACTGCAAATCATCCAAAATAACTTTCAAGAAGGAGCAACCAGTTTACTTTTAAAAAAAAAAGGGGGGGGTCTGAATCAGATTTTTGTCTCGCGCGAAAGTTTCCATGGTACCGATTCAATATTTAACACTTTAATGTATTGGGAAACTTTGGATTCAGAATATCTGTTCATCCTAATCATCTGTATGACCAGATTTAAAAAAAATCAAATTGCGGAAAAATCCATTCCCCCATATTTCTTTTGGAGTCAAATGGTGGTTCCCTAACTGCTTAAAAAGTTGTTCGAAAATATGGTTCTACGTAATAAACATTTGAATGACATAAAGTTTACAAGTGTGAAAAAAATCTTATGTACAGGTACATGTAGCTAAACGAGGTGTAAAGATGTGAACAAATTTAATGTGAAACTAGTGTGCATTACATTAAACCAAATGTAAACATGTTTACTGTACACGGCGTTTGATGTAAACACGGCCTAATATACACAAGTATTTATAACAATAACTTGTTGAACATGGTGAAATCAATAGAAAAAATGGTAAGGAACATTTCCTCTGTCACATTTCTTCAACGTCGATGTTGCTGCGCATTGTCAAAAAAATTTTCTTAATTTTTGGGAAAATTCAGAAAATGTTTTAATTTTTTTTCTTCATAATATTTTTTTTTGGGGAGGCATTTTATCAACTTTTTTAAATGTTATTTTAATTCTGTTTTTTTCTCTGTTTTGTCAAATAATTAAGACCGAAATTTTTAGAAACCATAAATGAAAATCTATTCTATGCAAACACGTGTTGATGGAATCATTTCAAACCCGAGTCGTTGTTCACCTATTTTCTACAAAATACAATTAAAAAGTCACACATATTTTGCTAAACCAGAGGCTAAATATATTAACAACACATTAACCATGACATATTAACAAGTTGGAAAGTTACAATAATTTCAACATCAATGGTGTCTTCGCAAATAGGAAAATGTAGTAGCGAACATTATTTGACATTTTTTTGTTATTGTATCCCCTCTAATTAGATTTCTGCAATATCATGACTGCTCATTTATTAAGGTAACTGGACTATGTTGGCAGTTTGTTTAGTGTGTAGCAGATGGTTTATGCCAATGCGAAATACATATATATTCATACATGACTCTTGTGTTGTATGTGTATTGTTGTCTTAGAACAAGTTGGGGGTTAACAAATTAATGTGATTTGGTTTACTGTCCTATAATTCTAAATTATGTTAAATATTTAATATTTATCTTATGTATCTTATTTTATGCATTCATGTTCACTAAGTTACAACTGTTGTCTTTATATTAACAATAATCATAACTTTATACCAGGTTCTAATCAAAATTGAGTGAATAAACATAACTTGTTTAAACTCGTACACTGATTGATGATGTTTTATATGCAGGTACTTGCAAAATAATGACCTAGCAGTGATTTTCAATACAACTTTTTCCTATTTATCAAGGCTAAATAGTTTGTAAGTATGTATAAAAATAACACTCATTATAACTTTGTCCTTCTTTATGTATACGACCTACATACTTTTGTTATACATACATTTATTTAGTTTGTATACTCAATGAATTAAATACTATTTTAATTCAGTGCGTCCAAAGCATGTTTATTTTGGGTTAACCATTATCAGTAACGCTTTGAAATTTTGCGATCAGCCAGCAGTGATTATAAAATTACAATTCTACATATGCAGTAAATATTGGTGAAATGCGTGAATTATATATTGCAAGATGCCATGTATAAATTACGAAAATATCATTCACTGAGATATCATTTTAACTTAAGAATAAGCATAATAAGTGAAAGAGACGTTTACCTTACCTGGTGTGAAATGACACGACGGATGCAATACGTGGAAAAGGATCTGCTAGTACTTCTGGAGCACCTGAGATCATCCACTCCCCCAAGTTTTGTGTCACATTTCGTGTGCAGTCTTAATTCTGCTCTGTTGTATTCTTGTTGTACTTTTGTTTTGTGTATTTCCTTTTTAGACAAAGGATTGTCCGCTTATTTATAAATTTGAATGTTCATCTGGTATATTTAGACCCTCTTTTCCGTATAATCTGTTCAAAAGGCAAACATAACCGACATGATATGTACTGTCTTAATAAGCTGGGATTAATATTATGAGTAAATTGTAAAATTCAATATCATTCAGCTATATAATAGCACGAGTATCAATTTTATCTTAAACTAATGTCATCACAAATTGTTTTCCAACTTATATTTGTAGAAAACGAAAAGTGAAAAAATTTACGTAATTCAAGGCGACCGTTAAATGTTCAAACGATTAGGTCAAGATTTTTGGCCACATAATATATCAAATTCACACAATTGTTAAAGGTTAAGCTATTAATAGGAAAGTACAATTCTTTGGATCATACATTTTGGCTGTGTTTTTTACAATACAATGCACATACATTATGTACTAGCCTCATTAAATCAGGCTAACGACTGACACCTTCAAAATTTTAGCATTTCAGTTAAATTTTAGGCACGTATGCTCTTTAATAAAAGTGCCGAAAGTTTGTTTATTCTTAATAGTGTAGAATGTTTCTGATAATAATACATACATTTAACATAATTCACATTCAGCAAGTACCTTTGATTTGCCATATTTATCAATAAAAACTAAAGTTAATTTATTCGTTTACAGGGATTTGGGTAGCAATCGAATAGCAGAAATACAACCGAATTCCTTTACCAATTTGATTAATTTAAGAGTTTTGTAAGTTTGTCTATGTTAAAAGATCTGTGTAAAATTACGGACGACATCCAATTTCAATGAAGAACACAAAACTTTATTTACATAGTATTTGCACTGACTGCCCTCCTCTTAACATAGTTTGAGTAAAAACGTAAAATTGATTTTGGATAACCAAAACTTTGTTTACTCCCATCCTCCTCAAACTATTTGATTGAAGATTTTTATCCAACATTGATCTTTTGATTTCGCCCCCTTAAAATATCACGTCGTTTGTTTTTAAGAATGGACCGAATTTCAAAATCGAAAGACGAAAACATAATAAGTAAACACCCCCAAAGAAACAAGGACATTGTTATTCAACATAACAGATTGAGCTTCAAAACATTAAGTGTTTTAAATCCATATATTAATAAAATCGCCGACGTCTGATTCCGCATACGAACCAATATTCATATAAGACCAAACTAGTGACAAT
Organism: Mytilus trossulus; assembly: GCF_036588685.1. Lineage (NCBI taxonomy): Eukaryota > Metazoa > Mollusca > Bivalvia > Mytilida > Mytilidae > Mytilus > Mytilus trossulus. The sequence goes on along the minus strand of NC_086386.1, from coordinate 58,418,989 downwards.
TACAATCTTATGAGAGAATTAATGAAATGATTTATGATTTAAAAGTACTTTATTGTTCAACAAAATATATGTGCTTTAAAACATTTATTTTAAAGCATGAATCATCCAATTTATTTTCCTATCATATTGTAATTAAAATCAGACAATGATTATATACTGACAAACTGTTACAACTGATGACTTCTTCGCACACACTGAATTTTCAGACGAGTCAGTACGGAACGTCAACTCGTATACAATCGAAATTATCCATACATAACTGGCTGGATAATTTTTCACAACTCACAAATATCCATGAGGGGAGAGGCATATTTTTTCACCTGTTCAAAAACCTGCAATTGATTGTCCAAAGGACTGAACTCGTAATAATATGTTAATTTTGTAGACCGCTCCTACATTGCTTGCAACACTTAGTTATTCTTTTCAGAAAACCCATTGATGACTTACGTGAATCTATCGGTATTTTACGAATACGTCAGTAGATTCTTATGTATTGGTTTCGATACAGAAAAAATATATTTCGGTTGCAAACTCACAAGAACTCTTAAATACTAGTATCTTACTTGTATATCTTTGTTACATCATATGCACCTTCTTTTAGAAAACTAACAAACAATAGTATCAGCAATGTGAAGCAAGATATTTTCAGTGGATTGTCTTACTTCTACGAAATGTAAGTCTTTTGCATTAAGATACATTTTTCAACTGACATAATCATTATAGATCAACACTATAAAATTGAGAATGCAAATGGGGAATGTGTCAAAGCGACAACAACCCGACCATAGAACAGACAACAGCAGAAGGTCGACAATGGGTCTTCAATGAAGCGAGAAACTCCCACTACCGGAGGCGTTCTTCAGTTGGCCCCTTAACACATATACATACTAGTTCAGTGATAATAGACGTCATACTTAACTCCGAATTATACACAAGAAACGTAAATTAAAAATCATACCAGACTAATAAAGGCCAGTAGCCCTTTTTCCAAAAAAATAAGTGTAAAATTAATCTTACGATAAAAATATTTAGTTGAACTGTTAAGGAATATTTTCGACTTACGATAAATTTTACACTTAAGATTTGTTTGTGGAAAGGGCTGATCTGAAGCTTCTGAATATATACCTAGTACAACATTATACAAGACCACACTTGTTTGTGAGTGAAATCAAAGCTGATTAAGAAATGTTGTAGAAAAAAACCAAATCATGTTGGATAATTTTTTTCCAGTAAACATAAATAAAATAAATGTACAATGCAATAGTTGATCAATATTCATTTAAGATATGATAGGACGTTTATCCGTACGTCTCTTTTGATATTAAAGCCATAGTTAAATCATATGAACGTAACTTTCATAGATAGCAAATACTGCAAAGTTTTCAGAGAGCGAATAAATACATTTGCGAGGATTCTGGAAAAAAGTTTCTGATTAAAAAGAAAAAAATGTATTTATCATGATGATTTCCGAATCAGTTCAATATTTTTTGTAGATGGTTGAATAAAAATAATGTTACATACATAGAAGAGGGAGTATTTCAAAATATGCCTGCTTTAAGGTTGCTGTAAGTTTTTTTTTTTTAAATAGAACATATATTATATTGATTGCAAAATAAGTGACTCTAACAAGGAAGAGTTGAAGGGTTGCTGTTCCATTATATTAAACGTGATAACACATCATATGTATATGATGCATATTTTGTTCAGCCTGTTAATTAAGACATGTAAGATACGATTCAGAAAAAAAAATGACCAATATCTATATAACCTTTCATGTAAACTTTCTTTTTATTTAACACTGTATTAGATCTTTGAAAATTATTGACATCAACACAGGTGTTTGAGCATTGCACAGGATTAAGTCATGCCAACATTAGGATTCTTGATGTGTTAGTTTGCTTTTGGTTGGAAGAGTTAAGTGAAGGTGAATGTACCATGTTGTATTCTAGTGTTTACAATTTTTATGTTTTGTTTATTGTATTCTATACGCATATTTACAGTGCTCTGGACTTGTACTGTGATTGCAGCATAATTCCGTTTTGGAATTGGTTAAAACTAGTAGGGAAGTACGGGTCAACTATTACTTGCTTTGAGCGAAATGGTGCCTTTTTGCCAAGTTTACCTAGCTGCGCTTTCGACAAATGTAACGGTAAATAACACATTTGCAAGATTGTCTATGAAAAATTTATTATGAGCTTTAGCAATTAGTATCTGTATCACCACTTATAAAAAAATAATACCAATAAAAACCGCCTAATTGAAAAACTATCAGTGTCCGGATTAAAAAAATAACATAACTTTTAGGATTCCAAAAAAGAATTTTCGCTATTGACAGTGAAAAAGAATACATGCTTGATAATGCAATCCCGAGGTTCCAAACACAAAGCCTAATATTTCAAATCTGAAAAAATAATAAAAAGGGAAAAAAATCAAATAAACAGGTCGACATGTTCTAGAATTTTGGTAAATTGTTGGTTTACATACAGATTAGATTCAACTTTGTTTTGATAGTATTTTACACTATTTCAAGCTTAAGCAATCGTAATACAAATACAAATTATTTACAAATATTTTTTAAAGCACGAAATTTTTCACAAAATACTGTTTTAGAGTGGTGTATCAACACACTCACAAATTTCTATGACAACTATTACATTTTTGATTTTACTCGTCAATTGCCATAGGAACTATTTGTCCCGACAACTTCTGCACCAACGGAGGAACCTGTTTTGTAAATGAGTTTGGAGACCCTTCTTGTCTTTGTCCCGGAGATTGGACAGGTGCAAAATGCAATGGTAAATTCGTAAAGTAATGTATAACGAAACATTAAAGACTATATGTTTTACACAATTTTTTATGGAAATAATCACCATAAAAAGAAACTAACGAGGTAACACAAATATAACGTACTCTTAGACGGGGTGTTATCATACTTTGTTCATTCACTTCTACTCATCATCATATATGTAAACACGAAACGCATACTAATCAATAAACCAACTGCATGAACAAATTGAATACATATTTGCAAGTCATCTTTTCTATGTAGATTTTCTTTTTAGATTTGTTGTGCAATATCATTCTGATAACTGTCGTATATGTTGCTGATAATGGCTGAATAAAGGCAACCGTAGTATCATGCTGTTCAATACTCATTATTCAATTACATGGAGTTCTAAGATACCTGGCTATATGCTGCTTTCAGGGCAAACGATACAGTTCTGATCTTATATTGAAATTTTGATGAAAATTTCTATACCTTTAGGCTATTTTTTTTACCTGATTACGTCAAATATGTAATAAAAAAATATCTTCAGTTTTGTTTTAAAAAATAAACACAGATGTTTTTTGTTAAATTATTCATAATATCTATTATACATAAGTTTCCCATAAAATTAAGCATTTTTTTACTTAATAATGACTTATGTTTATCAAATGTTCATGAATAAAGAAAAAATCTTCTTTTTTGCTGTATATTTATCAAATTTAAAAAATTGCATGATTGACTTTTTTGTATGAAAATTGGTACAAATACTTTTCATACATACACATGTTATCAAACCAGATGTCATTTAAAAAAAAGAGGGGTCCATGAACTCGTTTTAAAGTTAAACAATTTGACTGATAACAATCAGTCGAAAATGCATCTTTTCCCGATATGTCACAGTATGACGTTCGCGAAAACAACGTTTTATGTTTGCAAAGTCATTACCTCCTCTGTAACTATATCGTATGGCCTTAACGCGCTATAAATACATTGCAATACTTGATGTTGCTATTAGAATATATTATATTGAAACGGTAAAATTTGTAGAATTTGTCTTCCTTTAACCGTATTGTTTATTTTAGTACATCCATGTTATAATAATCCATGTGGTATTAACGGTGTTTGTGAAATGGACGGTTATCAATCTGCAACATGTCATTGTTATGGCAACTGGACGGGGCAATTCTGCGAAAGTAAGTTATTGTTCAATTGTTTATTCAATGCAGTAAGTTGAATGTCATTTTATGCAATTTGATCAAGTTAATGATTTTATAAATGTGAACAAAGAACATTATTAGAGAAGTTTACGTTTTTGACGTACTTAAACGTAACAAATCTTTACATTTCAAAGATATGTTCATTGTTATTTCCCGTTGACCAAATATTCCTAGAATCAAGGTATGTTTCGTTGACATAAATGTTTGAGATGTTTCAGCGCATACAATTTAGAAATTTACTGTCACATGGCATTGTTGTACAAGCAGAGCTGTCAATCAAACTAATACATAACCATGACAGGTGAACCATGCCGTTAAGGTTTTTGGAAAAAGTAATCTTTATATATTTTTTCCTGTTGCATTGCCTGAAATATTGGAACCATATTATGCATAAGTGACAATCAAACCTGCATGAAGCAGCATATTTGATTTATTTAAAATTTCTGTTGCTTTCATTCGGTTAGCTATTAGACTTGTCTCATATGCATGATTATTTTATTAGTTGTTAGTGGCCTTGAACTAGCCTTCAGTACTCTCATATCTGTTCTTAGTGTCTTTTTTGTTGTTGGGAAATAAAATTGCCCAGCCACGTCCACTTGTATTTTTGTCCATCTGATGAGTATATACTTTTTCAAGTGATTTTTATAATTCGTTCTTACGTTGTACTGTTATACCAATGTCCAAGGCTATGTATGTACAGTGCCTGTCCTTAGTCAGGAGTCTGTAATTCAGTGGTTGTCGTTGATTTATGTGTTCCATATTTGTTCTTCGTTTTTTTTTATATAAATGAGGCCGTAAGTTTTCGCGTTTGGATTGTTTCACCTTGTTATTTCGGGGCCATTTATAGCGGACTATGCGGTATGGGCTTTGTTAATTTTTTAAGGCTGTACAGTGACCTATAGTTGCTCATTTCTCCGTCATTGGGTCTTTGTGGACAGTTGTCTCATCGGCAATTATACCACATCTTCTTTTTCATAAATCTGGATCATGATCACACAAACTGCAAGAAACTTGGATATATAGCACAATTGTGGTTCTATGTCGGTACATAGTTACAGAGGCGAATCTAGACATTTCTAAAAGAGGGGTCTCAGAATAAAAATGAAAAAAACAGTTGTTGTTTCCTTTTTTTCAATTTTCCGAAGACAAAACTATCCAATCAAAGACCTGCACCCCTGACACAGCCACTGAGTAAACCTTTTGTGACTTTTTATCTGTAGTACATGGTAGGCTTGTATGGTCTGCAGGCAAACTACCGAGTATGACCAACGATATTTGTCTTTCTTCTGTTTAACTGAAATTAATGCGCAGAATTTTATGACCCTGACCTTTTTCAATTTTAGTTTTTAAGTTCATTTTTTTTCTGAGTCACAATTTATTTAATAGATGATATTATATCATTATTGTTAAGTATACATCTTTTCTCGATGTATCTAACAATTATTGTGTTTCAAGTCATATAATCATGAGACAAAGGATTACATTATTCAACTTGTTTATGCTAAATTAAACTTGATGCACATAAATGTTTTCGTAGTGACGACATAGCACTCGCCACTAATTAATAATAAGACTGAAACGACCGAATCGAACTGAAAAACAAAGATTGTTTAGTTTATACAGTCCAATTTTCGGATCTGACACAGCCCTTGCCGTAATGTATACCAGTTGAGTCTGTTTAAGTCTCACTCACCTACACGACTTGGTATAACAAAATGAGAAGGATCCGTCCTTACTTAATTAACCACGCGGACTGTTATTTTAAAAAAGGACAAAAAAGGTATAAATGGTGACAATTTTATCTTTTAAGATCGAAAGTTAAACAAATCTTGCTTGACTGTATTCTGCAACTGTATGAACATTTTTATTCATCAGGACCTTTTATAAATCCAGCCCTTCTCTTTGCAAGTTACACATACCTCAACCTCACACTACGTTTAACTTTTACACTTGTCAACCTGTCGACCTGTCAAACTGTTAACCTGTACACTTGTCAACCTGTCGACCTGTCAAACTGTTAACCTTTACACTTGTCAACCTGTCGACCTGTCAAACTGTTAACCTTTACATTTGTCAACCTATGCATTTATCGAATATTAAACGTGTCGAACTTAACACTTGTCAACATTGTGAACCTTTTTAGTGTAAAACTGTCGGCCTGTGACTCTGTCAATTTATGAACTGTAACATACATGTATAAACCGATTTACTTCTTAAGTTAAACCGATTTACTTCATCAGTCAAACCGAATTACTCCTCCATTTTTCAGATTGAACTGTAGTATCGTTTATCTTACTAGACCTGACTCTATAGTTGAAATTGTGAATCCTGGTATAGTGAGGTCAATAGTTACCTCAGTCCTTTTCTAAAGATTGATCATTCTCGTCTAATAAGAGACATGAGTCATCTGCATACTGGCTTAATAGATACTCAGAATCATTTATTTTCATACCATTTATATCTGGGTTATTTTTAAGTGAATCACTCATAAGTTCTAAAGATGATATAAAGAGATATGGAGATAGAGAATTTACTTGTCTAACACCCCGACCAATATTAACAAATTGAAAGCTATGTCCATTATTTATAATACAGCTCTGAGATTCTGAATATAAGGTCTAGATCCATCTACAAAAAAAAGGATCAAATCTTAGGAAATACAAAGTCAAGTCTATAAATGACCACTCAAGAGTATCAAAAGCTTTCTCAAAGTCTAATAAATGTAAAATACCTTGTAGATTATCATATCTTGCCTTTTCCATAATGTCAAAAATAAGCCTGGTACAATCTCCAATATACAATCCCTTTAACTTCATCTGAGTTCAGTATTTTGGTGATTTTACTTTTTATGAAACCTTGCTGTGTTTCACTAATTATATCCCCAAGACAAAGTTGTATTATATTTGCTAATGCAGCTGATGCAATTTTTGTATCAACATTTGATAAGGTGATAGGTCTCCAGTTTTTTAATTGAAATTTTGATTTACCCTCTTTTGAAATGCATGTTATAACTCCTTGTTTCTGACTAACCGAAAAAGATCCAGTTTCTAGGCTATAATTCAAAGATTTTATAATAAACTAATGGCTGTCTATCCAAAAGAATTTATAAAATTCTATAGTTAATCCATCCATCTCTGGAGATTTACCATTTTTCATATTTTTCAAGATTTTTAAGCATTCATTAGTATTCAAATTACCCTCTGCCTGTAACCTCTGTTCATCAGAAAGTTTGCGGATAAAAGGAATATTTTCATAAAAAAATAGATGTTTATGTTTTTGATGAACAGTAGGATTTGTTGAGGAGTACAATGTTTCATAAAATGATTTTTGTTCTTCTAAAATTTCACGTTTAAATGTTGCTGGTTTCCTACATGTAAAAACACATACAGTTAAATGCATATAAAACAATAGGAGATGCTTGATCTTTCACAAAGTTTTGCACATTTAAAAAAAAAAACATATTGTGTACTATCATTCAACATGCATTTGACTAAATTTTATTAGACACTTTTTCAAAGTTTTTTGCAGATATAAAGAAACATATATCTGTTATTATTTCGCAGGAAGTCCATGTGAAACGCAATTATGCAACCAAAGCATGTGTTATTATAACGATACCGGCGCGTCAATATGTCTTAACTTACAAGAAATGCTTTGCTCAGGTGAGTTAATTTGAGTTGGTAAAATCTGTGATTTGAAAATGTGATCTTAAATATAACATACGAGAATTTTTTATGATATGTGCTTTAAAATTATTCTATATAAGTTAAAACAATATAACCATGATAACCATCCGTACAATTATTGTACTTACATGTAACATCTACGCAGAGAGTTTCATTTTCTAGCGACATTCATATGTTTAATATACACAAATACGCAGTTAATATTACCAAAACAAAAACGTTCAAAATTAAAGAATAATAACCTCATACTGAGCAAACAGTTTCTTTCTAAACTAAATATTTATATTGTATTTTTACTTTTTACTATGATTGCAATTTATTTTAACATTTACATGATGCATGTAGTAGCTAGTGCGTACAAGCTTATCCATAGTCAATGCAAACATAGTATTGGTATTGTTATATATTTATGTACTGTGTGCTTTTGGCTGCAATGAATGCTGTCTTGATATTCCAATGCAACTTTAAAAATTGAACAAGATGTAATGCATATGCCATAATTTCAGATTTAATCTCATTATATATTTTAAGCTTTATAATGAATACAGTACAATAGATCAATTTTGTTAAATTTGCCTTTTGAAAAGAAGAATCAAAACATGTTATAAGATAGCATTATATAATATTTTTTTAAAATAAATAAGGCCGTCAGTTTTCTTGTTTTAATTATTTTACATTGTCATTTTATACATTGCCTTTTATAGCTGACTATGCGGTATGGGCTTTGCTCATTGTTGAAGGCCTTACGGTGACGTATATTTGGTTTTTAATTTTTGTGTCATTTTGGTCTCCTGTGGAGAGTTGTCTTATTTTCAATCATATAACATCTTCTTTTTCATATTCAAAATAATCTTTAAATTTCTGTTGCAATGTTTTGTTTTATTTATAAATAACATGTACTTCATTTACTTTGTTATATATGTCATAATATATCATATATACCTGCCGTATGTCGATAACATCCGACAGTTGTATCAACTGATTATTCCTGGTGATATATCATTCGTTGTTCAATTCATTAATACCTTGATTACTTAATAAATACTTAGAAACATATGTTGATAAACAGTTGGTGGTAAACTAAAAACACTTACATTTAAAGAACTAATTGCATGATCTTTTCTATTTCAGAATACAGCTTCAATGATCATGATTAGATACCGAAATAACCACCAAAGTTTATTAAATAGTTGATAAGTGTTGTCTTTCTTCAATTTGCATTATGTGTCGTATCTTTCTGCTTAATTTGATCCCACCTTATTTAGCGTTCTTGTTAGTTTTAACATTCTTTATGTTTTAACGTTTTATTGACAATCATGAAAAGGTAGAAGATAGTACAAATAACCATGTAGAGACACTTGCGCAATGTATCTTAATTTCAAGTAAACTTTCACTAGGCATTATATCTGTTCGTGTATTTATTTTAACAAGACGTTAATAAATGTGTTTTGTTTTGCATAGGAATATTGCCTCTTCTGTCTGCCAGGTAGTTAGCGAGAAGTTCATGACTAACCACATTTTTATACTCAGGTACGTCAATCATTACGGTCATCAACATGTATATGGCAAGGTGATTTTTAGAATAAAAAAATAATGACGGGGTCGGATGGGCCGAACATAACACATATGGCAAACGCATGTATCAAAATAAGTCAGCAAAGAATGCATTTTTGTCTTCATTCACTATCTTTCTTTTGTGCTATTTTTCCTAAACTTGTAAATGTTAGTTTTTCAATCTCATTTACACTACATAACTGATGTCATTTGCATTCAAAATGGTGTGAGTTGAATATTTTAATGATTTTGATCTTTTTGCAGACGTGTCTAGTGGATATATCAAGTCTATATTTATGGATTTCTCACGAAGGCAAAGGGTAGACGTACGTCAACTTTATCATATATATATATAAAACCAATTGCAACTTAAATTAATTGCGACTTTGAAAACAATGTAAGTTGTATAACATTGCATTTTTTTCTCTTTTGAATTATTCCTTATGTCGACCGATAAAAAATTAAATGAAATACAAATATAAATGTTTCCAGATACTAGGAACATTTCAGTGACCAGGTTTGATATATGTCATAAAATATTGAGCAAGAAGCAGACTGCTTTGTTTGTATAATCGTGTTCTCTTTTAAAACAAGCAGCGTTTGACCGAACCAGAAAAAAGTTATCTGGAAAAAACATAAAAGAAGAACTTATAAAACATCATATTCCTAATTATTCTTGTCTTCATTGACAGGATTATTATTAATCATGTAGAGTGAAGGAACACATTCCGTATCATGACCGAACCAGCACCATTAATACACTGTTAAAATAATACACTTAAGGTACATATTTCTTAATATCTGGCTGCGTTCTTGAATATAAAAAAATATATATTGTATAATGTTATCATCGCTAAATATTTAGATACGTGTTTTTGTTTTCGATGACGCAAAAATTATATATATTGTTTAGTAGGTCTTTAGGTCATCCAGCACGTAGTGATGTTGCAGTGCTATGCTATTAATGATAGAACGAAAACTGTTTTGATAAAAGTAAATGACGAAGGATAACATACAACAATAATTCTTCAGTTTGTTGATGTTTTGTAGACTAGAAATTTCATCGGATTGATTAGTCAAAACATAACAAAAGAGACAAGCAACATTAAAAACCTAGATGTTTCACTCCAAATATAAAGCCATACGGATGTAAATTTATTTACATTCATGTACTGTATAATGCTAATATCGTTTTTCGAAGACTCTAAAATATAGCAATATATGTTTCCTTGATATAACTAGAAATCAAGTCTGATATTGCAAAAAGTAAAATCACAAAAATACTGAACTCAGAGAAAAATCAATTACTAGGAAAGTCCATAATATATGGCAAAATCAAATAACAAAACGCATCAAAAACGAATGGACAAGAACTGTCATATTCCTGACTTGGTACAGGCATTTTCAAATGTAGAAAATGGTGGATTAAACCTGGTTCTATAGCGCTAACCATCTCACTTTAATAACAGTCTCATCAAATTCCGTTATATTTACATGATGCGTTAAATAAACAGTCACAATTAATAAAAATAGTCAAAATATGGGTACATCAGTCATCATCGTATAACAATTTTAAAAGGGGACAATTTAACCGAACACAAAAACATCTTCTATCTACGAACACATTAATTGAATTAAGTGTCTGATGTCAGAAAATTGTATACGTCACATAAATTTGTCGTTCAATGTGCATACAAACAGTTTTAAAATTTACATAGACAATGTAAGCATACAGGGTTAAAAAGTCAAAAGTATGTAAGAATAAATTACAGAAATAGACCGATACTCAAACTAGTCCAAAAGTTATAGGTAGAATTTATGAGAATTCAAAAAATTTTAATACCACTGCGCGATTGAATGATTTTGACGTTTGTGGTTCAACGTATATAGTAATTCATAATAGAAATATATCATAATGAATATAATAAGTCAATATAATACTGACGGGATCTTTTAAATTACAGAGTCACGTAATAAGAACAAAAGAAATACAACAAGTCGCATATACAAAACAAACCACAAAAAAATGAAAGCCAATTCAAACACATTGACGAGATGTATAAGTACCGAGCCACGTCAAACTGATATCACATAAAACCATTCAACAGTAAAAGTAATATTAATAATAAAACAAAGACAAATGAAAGAACAATAAAACATGTTGTTAAGATGATAAACAACATCAGTACGCAGAATCTATACATCAAGACCATCGTGTATTATTTGAGAAGTTGATACGGAATATTTATCAACAAGGTCTTGATACCTTCTGATAAACTTTTTTAGAAAAAAGGTCGAGACGTTGTTTGACATATCCCTGGTTCATCAACTTTCTACGCAGACACTGATGACGTTTTACAAAGTCTGAGTAGGAGCTGCAAGCTCTTGAATATCGAATAAGTTGGGAAATATATATCCCATATGCAGGTGAAGTTGGTATATTGCAACTAAGGTGGAAGAAATTTATAATTTCAAAATTTAAATCGTCTGGTTTGTCATAGATTCTGGTACTGAGATAACTATGTAAGTCAAATTCGAGATATAAGTCTAAAAATGAGGCGGAGGAAGCTGTGTCTGTTGTTTCTTTAATCTCTAGTTCTGGGGGATATATCAATGGAACCCAATCAGAAAAGTTCGGATTGTTTATGGAAAGAACATCATCAATATATCTGAAAGTGAAATTAAATAATCTGGCTTCTTTGATCCTCTTGTTTTTGACAAGTGTCTGGAGGAACTCCGATTCATATGAATATAAGAAGAGGTCGGCAAGAAGAGGCGCACAGTTTGTTCCCATAGGAATGCCGACAATTTTTTGGAAAAGTCTACCTCCTAACTCAACAAATATGTTGTCGATAAGAAACTCTAGCATACTGACTACTTGTTCTTCTGTGTAGCATGTTTTACCTTTTTGTTTGTCACTATTAACGAAATATGCCTTATGAAATCCCAAAGTAATAAATTTATAGCGTATGCTACCATTTTTATGTTGAAAGGCATTGTGGATAATTTCTTTTAGGCGATTTTTTCAATTTTACATGGGGAATGGTGGTATACAGGGTTGAAAAATCAAAAGTTTTGATGGAACTAATTTCAGAAAAAGACCGAGATTTAAAATTGTCTAGAAGTTCTTTAGAACTTTTAAGAATCCACATATGGTTAATACCACTACGCGAGTAAACAGTTTCACAGTATTTCTGAAGACTCTCTTTCACTGCGGACAGAATTTAGTCAATCTAATAGACAATTCTTTTGTTGAACATGAAGATGAGCCAGCAATATACCGTTGCTTGTACGGAATTTTATAAAGCTTTGGTATCCAATACAAACAAGGTAAGTCCTCCGATTTGGTGTTCAGTGTAATGTTTATTGAAGCCATGAAGGACTTATGATTTGCTAAAATCTCATCCTTGTCAAATGATATGTCTTTGTATGTGGGATTACCTGAGTGCTCCGTTATACCCAATTCTTTTACATGACAAAACTTATTGAAATTATTGAACTTTTCTCATTGGATCATTGTTTTTAACGGAACTTTTGCAACACAATTATGCATTTGTGTGTATACAATAAAGGATGTTGTGTGATGCAGTGCGATTGCCAGCGAGACAACTCTCTCCAATCGACTAATTGAAACAAAACTTAAAAACTATAGGTCAACGTACAGCCTTCAATTTATTTATCGTGTTAAGTCATCATTCCAAATTTCATGATAACTTTTAGAATACAATGTGTTCAGATCTTACAATCCTTACAATTTTCAATACAATTAAAATCCATGTTTATTTTTAGTTTAAAGACCACTGATTGAAATTGGAAACAACGAAACTGAAATGCCAGTCGAAAGATTTATTTAACGGTCACGACACGACGAAGTAACAATGTAACATAGCTACTCGTTTGTTGTTGTCAAATCTGTGTTGATTGCAGACTTAAATAAGCAACGAATAATATTGTTAAAATGATGTTATATATTGTGTTACACATTGTTATTTGAATTCTCCTAATACTAGTATTTACGGACAATGAATACCCACAGAGACAAAATATCATAAACATCGTTTTAAGGTTTGGTGTATCAAATATGTAAAAAAATATACAAGTAATTGTAACTTAATTAAAATCATTGTTGTCAAAGACAATATATTATAGTCAACTAGCCATTACACATGTTGAAGTACCCATTGTAAAATTGTCACATGAACATACGGTATGGGTTTTGCTGGATAGTGGATACGGTGGTCTATATAGATGTTGACCTGAACTTATAATTCAATGTGGTATCTGGTAGAGAATTGGACCATGTGCAATCATATTAATGTACCTCTTCTTATTCCTGTTTTAACTATTCACAATTAAAATGAAGTCTATTCAAACACAAATTTTATAAAGTCTTTTATAAGAACATACACTTTTGTATAGACAATTCATATACATGATATGGTATATTATACGTTACGTACATGTACTGAACATTATATACTTGATTCAATGTACTTAACATTGTATACTTCATTCACTGTTTTTAATGTAGCTTTTTGCTTCCCTTTTGCTTTCAGAAGTTAAGATGTTTTTTTTATTAGATGTCGTTTTTCAATTCCGAAAATAAAAATAATTTAAATAATTCTTCCAATTTTGACTATGACATTTCTCATGAAACATTTGCTTATATAGCAACAAAAACACAACTAAAATATAAACTTTTACCTTTTCGAAAAGATAAGGATTGTCTACTCAAGAAATAGATTCCTTAGCTCTTTTGTAGACTTAACTCGCGTCTGCTGTACACCGTTTAAATTCTGAAATCTTGTATATCTACCTACATGTACCTCTTTATATCAATTGATTATTTTGAGAGTATGATCAGGTATTCATAAAACTTCTAAATTACAATATCCTTTGGCAAAATCAAGTTTCCCTGTAGAATGATTTAATTGATTTGCGTAAAATCTGAAAATTCTTAAAATTTCAGATATTTCTTGGGACCAAAATAAGTTTCTTTATAAGAAGTTCCTATTAATTGCATGCCACAGGTTGCACAAGACTTTTTTTTATCTATACAATATCTAACATTATCAAAGACAGCTTCAATAACGAGTTGAGAAGACATCATGCACGAAAAAAAATATAAAGATATAATAGATAAAAGAAATGATCAAGAACTTCAGATTATAAAGCAAACTGAGTGAATAAATTCAAATTGCGATTGGTGTGTGCAGTTTGCATAAGTCATCCGGTTTGTAAAAATTGGGATTTGCAAAAGGGTTACATGTATCATAGGAAAAAGTATGTACATTCCAAAGGAAAATATAAGTTAGTCAAGCTTTAAAATGTATATTCAAATAGTAACTGTAAATGATACACTTTTAACCGGCTTCTAATAGTCACAGTCAATTATTTCAACTCAAAGGCAAACACAAATTCGGGAACAATGTTTTGGTGACCCTGGAGTTAGTGGTCTTAGGTACACGTATTGATTTTCTTTTTTAAAGATGACAACTTGTTTTTGTTTCCATTTGAAAAAGACACGAAAAAGAACCTTATTCACAACAATAAAATAAAATTAAAATTAAAAAAAAAGAATTTTACTTATCAAACTATATCCTTAAATGACAGTCATTGATGCTCAATGAATACAACGCATTGCAATTTGATTAAGATACGAAATAAAATGATGCAAGGAGAGATGGTATAAGTGCTTATGAGATAACTCTCCACCATAGTCACAATTTGTAAAAGAAACTAGTATAGGCCAAAGTAGAAACAACACATTAGATTAATATGTGTCTGAATCCCGTTTCATGACAATTTTAAGTCTACACAACAGGACTTCCCAAAGTTAAAAAGTAAAATATCCAATACAGGAATGCATACATATAAAGTGATTCGACAAAAGTAGAAAAATTACAGCAGACATATAAAATACATTAGATGAAAACTTATCATAGATACCAGGATTAAAATTTTGCATTTTCGTCAGACGCGTGTTTCTTCTACAAAAGACTCATTAGAGACGCTCGAACCAGAAAAATAAATAAAAGGCCATATAAAGCACGAAGATGAGGAGTATAGACGACCAAAAGTTCCTTAAAGTTAGCCAAATTCAGGTAATGTCATTTATTCCTAAAGTAGAAAAGCCTTAGTATTTTCAAACTTTCACAGTTTAAAAAAAATTGTTAATTTATGTGTATGACCATATATATCAATGATAACACGACTTAAGCAATACGAATCTATTGTTAGAAATTAATTGTTAACTAGACGGTTGATATCAATTATTGTGATAACGTTTTTGAAAATCTACATATCAGCTGAAAGCTCTTTCATATACGATGAGATGGAAAATGTATTCTGAGTACGCTGAAGAAGTTGGCATATAATGTGTCGTGCTGTTAAGTTAAGCAAAACTCAATTTCTAAATAGAAATCGCCTTAGTGTCATACATTCAGGTACTTGATGATCGATGCGGTCAAATTCTAGGTAAATTGAAGAAAGAAACGTATGGGTGGTTTTCTCTTTTATATGTTCAGGAAGACATATTAATGAAACCTTATCAGATTTTTTTACTAGTAATATAATGGAAGTAACACAATTGATATACCTGTACGTGGAATTAAATAATCTGCACTTAAATTAGCATAAAAACATTCGTCGTCTAGATTCTGCTTATAAGTATAATTTCTCACGTTTCGTAGTATAGGGAGAAATTATTGTATATACGGTACTAGCGTAGTAATTTTATAAGTTTAAGTCACTAGGTATAAGACACGTGACTAATTTTATGGCGGGAAATTTTTTCCTGATATTATCACTTTCTAGCCCGCCACAGACAGGGCAACATTCAAGTATGGACACCGGAATATCTAGTTCAATTAAAGACGCCATTTCGCATGAAGTGAAGAATGCCGTTACTAACCTTCAACAAGACATATTGAATAGCATTTCTTCTATCATGGATTCCAGATTATCGTCTTTCCAATCCAACATAAGACAATCTCAACAGGACATTTCACAGTCTCAAATGTACAAAATCGAGCAGACCGTTACCGACAATTACTCATTCAAGAGAAAAGGCAATGAGAACCAGTTTAAACATGAATGCAGGGTACTTTCCAAGCTGAAAGAAGCAGACGTGAACTTAGAAGGGCCAGATTTGAGCGTCGATTCCGTACAAACAGCTAAAGCAAAGATAGTAGAAGGTATGGAATTAGTTAAAGAAAGACAAAAACTGATTAAAATGGCAGATTTCTCGGAACTGGGTTGGAAGGTTGTGAGTGAATATGTGACAAATCCTATCGCCGACAATTCGGAAGATGAGAAGAAAATAATCAGGGCACAAAACAGAGCAGAAAGAAAACAGAAAGCAGAGAAATCTAAGAAAATTGTCCCAAGAAAAGCACCATACACAAGAGAGAAGACAGAGAATACCAACCCTTCTTGGAAACCTGGCAGGTGCTTCAACTGTGGATTGAGAGGCCATTGGACGGACAATTGTCCGGATAAGAAGAAGATAAGTACTTTTAAAACTTTATTTAATTTGCCAATCTTGACTAATAGTATTTGTTCAAATTTAAATGATACTGAACATAGTTCAATAGAAACTGATGGTCACATGACAGTTTATTGCAATAATAAGGTCAGTTTTAAATCGCCGTTAAATGTCACGGTTGGTCAGCCTTCAGGTATTTTCTCACCTGTTGGTCAGTTAAAATCTAAATTACCTGAATGGAAATCAATTACAAGCAATACACATATTTTGGATGTTATCGAAAACGGATACAAGATACCTTTCAAGACAGAACCAAAATCAGAATTGTTGAAGAATAACAGATCTTCACTTGATAATCCAAAATTTGTTAAAGATGAAATAAGAAAATTAATAGAGAAAAAATGTATTTCAGAAGTAAAAGAAAGACCGTTTGTTGTAAACACTCTTACAGTTGCTTACAATAAGAACAAACCTAGGCTGGTTTTAGATTGTCGGCATTTGAACCCACATCTATTTAAATTTAGATTTAAGTACGAAGATACAGAAAACGCACGAGACCTTTTTAAAAAGGGTGATTTTCTATTTAGCTATGATTTGAAATCGGCATATCACCATATTGAGATCACAGAAATACACAGGTCTTTTCTTGGTTTTGCATTTGTTTTCGACGGCATTATGCGTTATTTTGTGTTTAATGTATTGCCATTTGGTATTGCAACAGCCGGGTATATATTTACCAAAGTGCTAAGAGAAGTGGTCAAACACATGAGGGCAGAAGGTAAACGTGTCATCATGTTTTTAGATGACGGTCTCGGAGGGGACAATGATTTTGAAAATTGTATGAATAGTAGTTTTGAAGTTAAGAATACACTCGAAAGATTAGGATTTTTAATAGCTCATGAAAAATGTCATTGGTTACCTAGTCAGAGTATGGATTGGTTAGGTTACACATGGGATACCATAATAGGTAGAGTTTTTATTAAGGAAGAAAGGATTGAGAAAGCCGAAAATAGTATTCGCATATTATGCAGAGAAGCTACAAACGGTAGATTGTTATTCAGTGCTAGATTTTTAGCCAGTATTTTGGGTCAAATCATTTCCATGATGATTGTTATTGGTGACAAGGTGAGATTGCACACCAGATACTTGTATGATTGTATCATGGGACGAGCAAGTTGGGATGCTCCTGTAAAGATGAACCCAGATGCTCTTACAGAAATTTTATTCTGGGAAAGCTCGCTCAGAAAATTAAATGAGCAGGGTGTTGACATTTGCAGAGTTGATCATGATTTTGTGTCAGATTTTGACATTTTTTGAGACGCCTCAGATGTAGGCTTCGGTGGTTATTTATCCACTCAGTTTAGCGTTGTTACTTGTGTTGACAACAGTGAAATGTCAGGTAATTGGACAGGTGATGAAAAGTTGGAAAGTTCAACGTGGCGCGAATTAGAATGCGCAAGACGAATATTATGTACTTATGAAAGTAAATTTAGTTTAGATAACAAGTCAGTTAGCATTAATTCGGACAATAAAAACGTTCCACACATACTAAAGGTCGGCAGTAAGAAAAGCATACTGCAAAACATAGCAGTAGATATTCACAATATTTGTTCAGAAAAGAACATTACTTTAAACTCTAAATGGCTACCAAGGGCAGATAATCAATATGCAGACAAATTGAGCAGAAACACTGATAACGATGATTGGGGTATTCATGGCGAATTGTTTAATTATTTCAATGGTACATGGGGACCATATAACATTGACAGGTTCGCTACACATTATAATACACAATGCACACGTTTCAACTCAAAGCATTGGTGTCCAGGTTCAGAAGGCATAGACGCATTCTCTCAAAATTGGGGTAAAGACACAAATTGGTTAGTTCCACCACCATCTCTTGTTCCTATGGTTTTACAAAAAATTCAGCATGACAAGGCTGCATGTACCTTAGTTATTCCTGAATGGAAATCGGCTCCTTTTTGGCCATTGATTTTCACATCAAAAGGTATAGCACATTATATACAAGACATAGAATATTTGTCGGGAAAAAGGGTGATAGTAAAAGGAGCAGGCAAAAACGGAGTTTTCGCAAAGTTGCCAATGAAATTTAGAATGCTAGATTTGAGAATAGTTTTTTAATAATACAATTGTTATTTGCAGGCGTGAACCTTAGACGAAACGTTGAAGCTGCTTTAGTAGAGAGTGGCGTTTCAGAGAACTGTAACATTTACAACTTAGCTGGAAAGATGACTACATTCCTTGTTGATTCGAGAAGTGAGAATACCTGTAAAAAGTACTATTCAAGTTTTAATAGATGGAAGAAATTCGCAATCGAAAACAGTTTAAATGAATTGCCTGCCGAGCCTGTTCATGTAGCTCTTTACATTACAAAATTGATAGATGAACAATGTTCTCCAAGTGTTGTAAATTCAGCTGTATATTCAATCAAATGGGCCCATGATATTAACGGTTTTAATGATCCGACAGAAAATTCATTTGTAAAATATCTTTTAGAATCCGCCAAAAGACGTAATGGAAGGCCTGTAAACAAAAAGGATTCAGTTAACAATGACATGTTGATTGATTTATGCTCTATGTACACAGATAGTTCAGATTTACTTATAGTTAGGGATCTCACTATGATTTTGTTGTCTTATTCGGGTTTTCTTAGGTTCGATGAGATTAGTAAATTAAGATGCAAAGATGTTAGTATTTTCGAAGATCATTTAAAACTTTTTATTTCTCATAGCAAAACGGATCAATACAGACAAGGGAATGAAATTCTTATTTCTAAAGGTATTTCTATCGCTTGTCCAGTTAACATGTATTTAAGATATTTGTCTTTAGCTGGTTTGGACGCACAATCTGAACAATTCATATTTAAACCTATATTTAGATCCAAAGGCGTAGCCAAACTTATATATAAGAATAAATCTATTAGCTACACTGCAGCTAAAGAAAACATTGTAAAGAGACTTAAGCAGGTAGCCCCAAGTCTAAATCTTGGTCTTCATTCTTTACGATCGGGTGGTGCAACTGCAGCTGCTAAGTCTAATGTAAATGAAAGATGCATAAAGCGACATGGGAGATGGAAGACAGATTTTTCCAAAGATGGTTATATCGAAGATACTTTAGAAAAGAGAATTTCAGTCTCACAAAAATTGGGTCTTTGATATATATATCTATTATTTTTACTACACTCCACCATTTCTTTGGTATTTCTATGCTTGCTGGGCTATCGGCAATACTATATATATTGTATTCATTCATGCCTTATAATAGATATGAGCGTATAGGGTATACGTATAATTTCTCACGTTTCGTAGTATAGGGAGAAATTATTGTATATACGGTACTAGCGTAGTAATTTTATAAGTTTAAGTCACTAGGTATAAGACACGTGACTAATTTTATAGCGGGAAATTTTTTCCCTGATATTATCACTTTCTAGCCCGCCACAGACAGGGCAACATTCAAGTTCCAGTAAAACTATGTATATAATTTGATACATGCATTTATATATATTTTTCAAAACAATATATTCGTCTGAGTATGTCTCGTGAGATGACTTGTCGCATGAGGTCGGACCCAGGTTTCCAGTTTACCCCATTAATGGGTTTTGTTTGGTTGTTCCTGGCTGGCGAGGTCGTTGATGATCGAGTTATTTATGTATGTATTTAGTTACATGTTTACATTCATGTCGGCTATATTTTAGCTCTCGTTGGTACAAGGTTTACTTTTTCTAGCTAAGTTGTACCTAACAGGATATTTCAAGTTTTTTTGCTATTAGGAGTCATTTTGGTTATTGTTGTTTTCCAATGTTTATATATATATATATATATTTATTGAGATACATGTATGTAAATAAATTAATAAATTCCGTTGTCCACTATGCTTGCTGGGCTATCGGCAATACTATATATATTGTATTCATTCATGCCTTATAATAGATATGAGCGTATAGGGTATACCTTTAACTAATTGTATATCCCAATGTCTAATAAATGCATATCTGTATATAGTTTATGAGATGAATAATGTTAACATGCAGCAAGCAACTTCGATTTATGAGTTTGACTGTCCCTTTGGTATCCAGTGTCCATCTTTTAAACCTGTGTCTACGTGACGAAACACTTATGACAAGGTACGTGATAAGCTGTTGATCACGAACTTTGACATGATATGAACGTTTAATCTGGACATTTATGATACGATCTCGCCAACCAAATTCCTAAAATTTGGTAAATGACGTCGAATTTAGATTTCGGTGCAAACACCGATAATCAATTCCATTTGATTTTTTTAATGTACATTGACCTACTTGTTGTATCGTTTTTATGCCTACCAACCTATTTAAAATTGAGACGTAACTGTATCTATTGGTTATTTTATTTTTTCCAAATGTTTGGGTAATTTGTTATTGTTTTTGTTGTTGCTTATCCTCGTTTTTTGTTTGTTTATTTTCATATTGTTTTTAAATTCTTAAACACCTATTTCCTGTCAATTTTTTTTAGTCATATCAATAGTATGTATATTTGATATACATGTATGACAGCTGTTCAAAAGGTTTGCGCACTAAAACGACTCTCAACATTTATATTGTACCAATAGTATATCATTCAATTCGACAGCTATACAAATACTTATATTGGTATATGTATACTTGAGACATGCATGGCATTAAAGTATGTCAGCTATAAATAACACTTCTAGTATTTAACAATTACATAATATATAAAACACGTAACAATCCAACAAATTATTATAGCGAGGGATGCTTTTATGGCTTGTTTAAGTAATCATGTTTTATTGTTTTTCTTCAAGAATGAGTATCTGTAAAAAAAACAGCGATATAAACAAACCTTCAATAAGATTTATTAGGATTGAATGAATGAATCTTTATTGCAAAGCATAGACATGCTATGGCAAAATTAACAACATATATTACATAATATAAAACATGAATAGACAACAGAGAACAATTATAGTATGATACAATGACATATAAATTAAGTTATGAGACTATATAAGATCGAATAATCCATGCAGGTTTTACATAATTACATAATTTGATCGTAAGAGACTTACTAGAAGCTTGTAGTACATTTAATAATTTAATATTATTAGGCCAATGACAAAAGTACTTTGGTAAAAATTGTGTTCGTACAGATCTATAAGATGGACAAACAAGAACAAAATGGTATTCATCTTCAATAACACACATTTTACAACATTCACATAAACGATTTTCTCTAGTACTATTATTATAACGACCAACTTCAATATCTAACTTTAATGTTCCACTACGTAACTTTGTAAACAGATTAACATTATTGCTAGAAGACAGATATTTTTCAATATAAAAAAGTTAATTTAAATGTACTATAAAAAGACAGTTTACTACATTCTTGAATAGTAGTTGACCAATTCTACAATTATTGATCTTTAATACGAGTTTTAATGTTATTTATACAAATTGAGCTAGCATCTTGGTTTAGCCATAAATAATGGTTGCAGTTATGAAGTTTTAAAAATTGACAAACAAAGGTCTATGAATTCGAATATGTTTAAATTATTTTTTTACCACATGATGTCTCCCTGATTGATTATATGTTGATACAGTAAATCAATCAAATATCAGGAAACAGTTATTAGTCATAGGTGAACAAACTTCTTGTAAATTTTACGGTTGATGAGGTAAAAGATTGTCGGACCTGTGGTTTACTTAAATTATAAGATTATTAAAATATCA
Organism: Mytilus trossulus; assembly: GCF_036588685.1. Taxonomy (NCBI): domain Eukaryota; kingdom Metazoa; phylum Mollusca; class Bivalvia; order Mytilida; family Mytilidae; genus Mytilus; species Mytilus trossulus. Next base: position 58,396,524 of record NC_086386.1, on the reverse strand, counting down.
TGAACTACTGTTGTACGTTAAAACATACGCATCCATTCTCATCCAATGAAAAGTCACTGTATTGTCCTTCTACTTTACAAAGGACGTATTTTTCATGTAGTTACTACTATAAACTGCTCTTCATAAATGAATTTTCATTGTGAGGTTCATTAATGAAAGTGAACTTTTAATAACTACACTTATGAAGTGTACAATCCCCTGAGACATTTTCCTTTTAAAAAGCCTACTAACTAAAGATAAAAAATAAAAGAATTATGAAAATTCTTTAAAATGTACATATGCATAATGGTTCATATATATTACAAACAAAAATGTAATGAAATGGGGCGAAGATGTTGGTTGAATCATCTTTTTACAATTTTTAAACAAGTGAATGTAATGGATTTTTAAGGTAAGAATTTTACAATGAGAAAGGATAATTGTTAAACATGTTTAAGGTCACTCGAAAAAGTGAATTTGTTCGTAATTATTCAGACAAAACTTGGTCTTGTTTTATGAAGATTTAAAACCCTCGACTACGTCTTGGGCTTAAACTCTGCACAAATTATTTCACAATATTGTGTTACCTTATGCTTTACTTACACTATTTTTTATCATTCGTTTATATAACCAAACAAAAATAACTAACACCTGACATTTATGTTTGTTTCAATTAACAAACACCGTTATTGATCGGTCGAACAAAAAAACATAGAAAGTTCGAAACACACTTCAACTTTTAAAAAGTATGCAAACATATTCGGGGAATTTACTTTTGCGATTTCCCATGACCTGCCAAAATAGGTGAAAAGAAATAGGACGCGAAAACGTACTATATATGCTAAAAAAAGAGTCCTAGTAAACAGGATTAAATGATGTCCGTTTGGGAATAATGGAAAGGGAGTGGAAAAAAATATATAAATGTCTTACATTAAACATGTTTAAGAATATTTAAAATAAAAAACACATCATTTTATTTTATTAAATCACTACATGTACTTGAAAGCCCAATACTCATTGTTTTTAATATCTTTTTTAGATAAACAAAAAAAAATAATATTACTTGTGAAAACAGTCAGAATATTAAAGCTCTTATTCTTTCAATATTGTATATATGAGGGTGCGGTATGAGGTTGGGGCTCTTCAATTAAGGTGTTAGACCATCATCCATTTCTCATCAGTAGTTTTTGTTAAATTGGTACTTTAAAAAAGATGTGCAGAATTTATCATTGTTTAAAAGAGATAAATACTTGGCATGAGTAAAGTTTCATCTTGTCCAGTACTATACAAAATATTTCACATATCATTTATTGCATATAAGAAAACCAAATTCAATGGAAGTTTACCAAACAAATGTTATCCCTTATTCAACATAGGCACAAGCTTAAGTAACAATGTAACATCGAAATATTCGACAGAAACCACCTCCAAAAAAGTAATGGTGCTTTCAAATACCTAAGATATATTTTTATGTCCCAGAAATGTTTTACTGCAATAACATGAATAAAGTGCAGGATTAATTACCTAAACTATCTAGTTCATGGGCATACTTTTTTTCAAACTATTTTCGTATGCAAACAGATGTGACGTACAATGGTTTGGTAGAATTACACCTTAAAAAGACTTTTTGTTGAGTAAACTAAATGTGGCTTTTCTTCCATTGAACTTCTGGTTATTTCAAGCATTTCTGACATTTTTGTCATAATCAGTTTCATAGTTTGACAAACATCTAGTATAATGTAAGACAACATTAACGGCGGAATCATGATAGAATATCGTGTGCACCAATAAATTATCAAATACTTATCTCATTTGTTAACAAATAGTTGAATTTGCTTCACATATGACTAAAGGATAATAAATATCACCAAAAATGCGTTTTATCTTCTTTATTTAATCTAGTTTGGTCCATTTATACATCTAATTTCCTCAAATTTCAACTTTTCTCGCAAATATATGTTATAAAAAAATGAGTATGTGAAGTATTTAAGCAGAATACAGAATCTCTATGAAAATTCACTGCCTCCAAGTAGGTTTCAATAAGTCCTTACGTAAAATTTAATTTACGCCGCGTTCCACAGTGAGACATAACAGGCTTCTCTTGTAGTGAATAATTTGTTACTGGCTCAAAAATTGAAAAAGATTGAATCCATTCAGAATATTGAATTTCTTGTAATATTTCACTTTAATTGCAAGCAATTTTAACATTAACACATGAGAGTGCTTATAAGGTCAAAAGTGCATGAACAGGTTCCCATTTCAGGTGAAATACCACAAATTTCTCCTATAAGTCTTTGTTTAGTTTGAACTTTAAACACAAAATGTGCAAACATTATCTTTGTTTCAATTATATAGACATATTTGGCATGAGTGAATGTTTCTGCATACTTTACCAGTAATTATTTCTATCATGTTTGTTTTCTTCTATATTGGTACCTTGATTGATAGTCTTAATCGATTGATGAGATTAGAAAGTAAACACAAGACTTCTTAGGAAATTTATATCTTAAACCGTTGCATGTAGTTTCACAATATTAGAATAATTCTTACAATTCTTACTACTAAGTATTTATGGGAAGTAAGAACTTCAAGGCAAAAGAGAATACGAACAATTGGGAAAATAACTACAAGTTACTGGTTTACATGCCTTAACCAACAATATCAAATGCTAGAAACAAAGATAAACAATTTTAGAATAACTTATTATCTTATTATCTCGTTATTAAACCCCTTGACAATTGGAACAATATATCTGCTCGACTTGAAACCTGTATGGCGGACATAAGCTCTTGGATGTGTTCAAATAAGCTAAAATTGAATGAAGATAAAACTGAGCTGATAATTTTCTCACCGAAACACCGATTAAAAGAGTTTTCAGACTGCCATCTCACTTTTGGTAAAAACATCGTTAGCAATTCAGCATGCGTCAAGAACCTTGGTGTTTACTTTGACAAAACATTGGCGATGGACAAACAGATTAGTGCAACCTCAAAATCTTGTTTCTATCAGATCAGAAATATCGGTCGGATTCGTCCATTCATTACAGAGAATGCAGCAAAGACACTTGTTTGCTCTTTAGTAACGTCTCGATTGGACTATGGAAATGCGTTATTATATGGACTTCCCGCAAATGCAATCCAACGATTACAGCGTGTCCAAAACACTGCCGCAAAATTAATAACAAGAAAGAAGAAAAACGAACACGTAAGTCCAATTTTAAAATCTCTTCATTGGCTGCCGGTAGCATATCGATGCAAATACAAAGTGTTGCTTTATGTGTTTAAAGCTCTGAAACAAGAAGCACCCGTGTACCTTCAAGATCTAGTTATCATTTACAAGCCAACAAGAACTCTTCGGTCAGAAAACAACATGCTTTTAGTCAAACCAATAGTAAGAACAAAAACATACGGAGAGAGACGGTTTGATAGAGCGGCCGCCGTTTTATGGAATGACTTGCCGAAAGAATTGCGAAACACTGAATCTGTGAATGCTTTCAAGAAAAACATAAAAACTTATTTATTCAGACAGGCTTTTCCACATAATTAATACTCGGACAGTTGTAGACTTTTATTTGATCTCAGATTATATTTTTATGTATCATATTAACTTTTTATTGCATTTTTATTACCTTTACATTTTTTAATTTATTTATTTTTTAAGATATTTCTCATACCTACGTATTTTTCCTTTTTATTTCCTTTACTCTTTTTATTTTTAGACATAAAGCTATTTGTCTTTTTTTTTTTTTTTTTTTTTTTTTTTTTTTAAACTGAAGCACTCCTGTTGATTTGCTTTTAATACTTTTTTTTTTTCAAAATTAGCTTTCATTTTTTTTAAATCGTTTTTGATGAATAAGTTTTAATTTTCATATATTTAGTCGTATATTTTTATTTTTTATGGTTTCTATTTGTATTTGATTTTTAAATATGTTTAAATGTACTTGTTTCATTGTTTTTATGCATTGTAAAGCGCTTAGAGTAAATGTTTATTTAGATAAGCGCTATATAAGCACTGTAAATAATAAAAGCAAGATAAAGGCCTTAATTTGTATAAAAGTACTTTCACCACTTAACTGTCTTAATCTTGTGCAGAAACACGTTCACATCATATTTAACATCGTAAAACACGACGCGAATGTATTTGCTAATGTGTTTGATAATCATGGGTTATGTATTCTCTTCAATTTAAATAAAACTAATACAAATTCAATATTGGGTGTACACTTTAAAGCATAGTTCTATTTCTATCATAACTATCCTGTTTGTATTTTATATCTGAAGTGTTGTTCGATTATTTTGTGCTTAAATGACCTAGCTAGTATATAAACAATTGTAAGTGCGGTGAGGCATTTTACTGAATAACAAACTAAATGCGAAGTATCATATTCGATTAAAGTTAACTTTATATATTTTTCTTTGTATGAAAAATTACATGCTTCTTAGTTAACTTTCCACACAGGGATTATAACGTTATTCATAATGTTCATTCAATACATGACATCTTTTGAAATGGCAACACCTTAACTTACAAAAGACTTTGTTCGTAACTATATACATCATTATGTAATTATAGGGTGTATGCATAATTGTATATACGCATTTTAATTAAAAGTTTCGAATAACTGCGACGCATATTTTCATTACATGTTACAAATATGATCCCAAATTTCTATAAGTCTAAGTGGTGAAAGTATTTGTATACAAATTAATGACTTTATCTTGCTATAAAAGTACGATATTTATCTTTGTATAAATACATGCTACATTTCACAGCTAAAGTCTTAATCCTTATTCTCAACATTTTTTTCATATTTTTTATATGGGTGAGTTATTCTTATTAACATGTCTCTACATTTGTTTTATTTTTGACATTAACACGTTTTGTAGAAGTGTTTAACTTGTGAATTTGAAGTAACGAATAAGGGAGTATATATACACATAGATTTTCTTTACAACGAAAAAACCCAGAAAGTTATAAAAAGATAATTAAATGACATAGCTTGTATTTGTAAACAGCTGGTTAAGGATTATTGATTGTTAAATTTCGGGGAAGAGGATAACGGGTCATACATTTGATACGTTGCGACGGTAACATGTCAAATTGTCAACTAATTAGTAGAAATGGTCAAATGTAAGTTTCACATTGAGACATTTGTTTACATTTACAAATTATAATGTTAATAATAAAGCAAGAGGTAGAACATGTAGCACCAAGATACACTATGAAGGAGTTTCTTATTTACATATTCGATGAATTTTGAGGTAGACTTTTAACAAAACAATGTGGGCACTCTCGATTTCATTATCATACTTTTTGAGACCTAAAAATGTATCCAATTCCGTTCTTCTTTTGTTTTACACTAATTTCAGTATCTGGTTGGACAAAGCAGTATGCTATCAATGTTTAAATGTAGATAATAACTATTAAATGATCTTACTCATGAAACATGATAACATTGACTAAATATATAGAAATGGACTGCAAGCAATGGTCTTAACAGCCGTGAACTTATAAATAGATAAGCCTTGGTCATTGACCGAAATAAAACAAAAACTAAATCGGTTTGTTCGGTCTTTTACATTTTTATAGAACAGGTCAATTCTAGAACGGTAAAATAGCAGTCTTAAACATGTTAAAACAGGATTTTGATTTTTATACAAATAATATTTGAAGAACATTGATTTAATTCTAATATTCAAAATTGAATGTAAGAAAGTACGAAATTTTCGATTAAAACCTTTTTTTATCAATAAATGTACCTTTTTGTGCCTTACACCATTTTTTTACTTATATCAATCATACTTTTTTAGAACACGCACTGTAAAATATATGATGTGTTTTTCTTATACGTGATTATTACAACGAGAAATGATTTAGGTGAGATGTGTTTGTAAAAATACGACCGCGAATTATGAACGTTTACAAGAGAAGCTATACACAAAATCATTTAAATTAACCTTCATCTACTATTCTTTTGTAAAATTATAATAAACAAGTGGTCATATCATATCCAATTACTGGTTTTTTAAATGAATTTCAAATTAAAATCAAAGTCGCCACATAGAGCTTAAATATGGCAAATAGTCAATAAAAATACGGATGATAACTTATTCACAATATTCTGGGGAACAAAAACCTGAAATAGGTAAAGGTGAACCAGGAAGCGTTTACTAATCAATAGAGCATGTTCCATTATACCAATTCAAAGGGTCTTCTTATAGTAAGCAATAGAATACGCTGACAGACTTTAAACTTTGCACATTTTATTCATTTAAACACAAATTTCTTTAATCGATGACGTCTTTATATTGGGTAAGTGTTTCAACTTTTATTTTGTCTATCGACGTCATGTCAATATAGAATATTAAAAATGAATTGAAAAGATGTCAGTGGTTTGCCATAAAACATAATTATTATATGTATATATGGTATATGTGATACCAGCTTTTAACTTAGTTTCTACAGAACATTAAGAGTTTGACAATCGTGTACATGAGTAAATCATAATTTTATTTGAGTTCTGCATTTGTCTTAGCCTTTATTTTTTATGTAATTTTATGGCTTGGATGCAAACGGAGAAGACGAAAGTTTTGTATTTGTTTGTTACCAGTGACTGAAAAGTTATTTTTTTCTCCCCACTAGTTGGTTTATGAATGTCTTAAAAGAATATAAAACACAAAGACCTCTGATTAAAACAAAATACGTAATAAGTAAAATCAAGGAAAATACATTAGTTTAACCCTTTCAACCTAATTGAGATTGGAAATAGGTCTAAACGGCGGAAAACAGTCAATTGCTACCAATGGAAAAGCAGCTTTTCAGATGACAATAGTTTTGTTTCTGCGTTGACTGACAATTATGCAGTTTCAATGAGTTAAGAATTTGTGACCTTAACCACTACTTGTCGAGGATGTTTTCACTGCATTAGTATAGTAATAGTGTTATCATTGAAATGATTTATTATGTATTTTCAGCAGATGAACTGTTTATTTTCAGAATTTATACAGAATCTTTTACCTTTCATAATAAAAGATTTCAAACAGACAATGTGCCCTATTGATAATGCATTGTAAATAATTAAGCAATTGTACCCTTTATGACCAATCATAACTTTGACCTTTGAAATTGACATCAATTTTATAATCATATATCAAAAAGCTCAAATCAAAAGGTCCTAGACGGGTACCTTAAAGACTAACGGCTTATTAGATTCATCAACATACAACCTACGGCAATTATTTAAATTTGATATAATTTGTATTAATAGTCAACTGATAAGTTCGACATAAATGTATTAAAGTTACGCCATGTCCCAAGGATTTTTTTCGATTTTGTATTTGTAATGGTTTGTTTTAGAACAAAGCCATAATACAGTTTTCGGTGTAAGGGGAGACAACTGCTACACAGTATCGTTACTGTATAGTTCCCTAACCAAAAGATGGATTTCGGTCAACTGATTCTTGTTTTTTATGTCGTTGCTAGGGACATCGACCTCTGACCTTGACCTAATATTGTATAAAATGTGCATAGCTTGTTTGAGTTATAAGCAAACAGTCTTCATTTCGGAACCTAAAAACAGTTTTGGTGTCCAAGGTCCATAATGATTCGTCTAATATTTTTTTGGAACCAACATAACACACGTATAATTCGATAAGACACACATTGTCTTTATTATATGTTATCAGCCATCTATTACGGTTATTTAGTAAATCCGATATCAAGCGAAGGTCAAAATCTATGTCATGACCTTTACCTTTGACCTTGAGTCATTTTCATGTATACATGAATTGATAATCATTGGTAAATATCATAGGTAGCAACGACTGTTTGTGAGGTTTATTTTAATAACCGACACTGGTTAATTTTCAAATGGGCACAACCTTAACAATAAATAGTTGATTTTTTTGGATTTGAATGACACAACGAACCGTGGTTTAGTCCTGATCAAATTCCACCCTTCGTTTTGTTGTTCTACCTATCATGGTTGCAATATTTGAATGATAACAAGGTTGTCGTTGTAAGTTGAGATAACCGCTATACAATAAATGTTACGACGTGGTGAAGACATTGTTTTAATTTTACAATAATCTGGTTTTAATTACAGTCTATTTAAAAACAATAATTATTATAATAAAATAAATCTCACTGATGAGTAATTAATCAGTTTTAATGCACACAAATAACCGTTTTGTATTAAAGGGAGAACATTTTGAGCTTTTTCAATGATATAAACATTTTTAAAGTCATCTGGGGCCAAAACGAATAGATTTTCCTTTTAATTGTGTGCACCTAATAGTGTAATATATATAAATAATGATAATGAAAAAGAAAGTTTAAATTTTTGCTACAATTATTGTACCCTCGAGCCTTCTTAATAATCATCGCACATCAAGATTAATTCATGTATTAATAACCACGAATTTGCGGAATTAAAAGAACTTAACATCTTATACCGTATTATTTTGAAAAGTGGTAAAACAATCATACAGCCTTTCCTGCAATAATAACACATGTTTTAAAAGTCTGATAAAATTGATTGTTGATCTGTAATACATGATTGTTTTCATTTAAAAAACAATATGTCAACAGTATAAACAATCAATATGCCAACAGGACATTAAAATATAGGACTTTAGTGTTATTTACACTATTCACATGACTTTACAATCATTGATATTTATTACAACGATATATATCTTCATTTCAAATGACTTTTGGTGATGTGACAATTTGTTCACAGTTAACGAATCTGCATGTCTCTACAACATGTTAAATAAAATAAGACGGGTTGTTCTGACCAACACCTTTATTTTAAACATGGAAAATATGATGTAATTAATCATATGTATTGATTTAATTTTAAATTAATATGGATCTGATTTCTGTCGCGCAAGAACTGTAGACTACCTCGATTTGAATAATTGGTATTTTCTTACATTGACATGAAATTGAGAATGGAATAACATTAACGGTACCAATTTTCCTGCACCAGATGCGCATTTCGACAATACATGTCTTTTCAATGGTGCTCGTGTCCAACATATTTGAAATCTAAAGCTTATATAAAGATGAAGAGCTATAATCAAAAAGCACCAAAAAATGTCCGAAATATGGGACTAACAACTATAATTAAACAGTCTTTATCCTTGTTCTAGTAATAGTCCAACCTTGATGAAGATGATTTGTATATCAACGTTGCTGTTGATTTCCATTATGCATGTTACCATAGTGGAATTGTGTCCTGATAACTGTACCTGTTCATATCCGAGTGGCAATTTAAATGTATTCTGTAAAAGTAGAGGGCTAACGCAAGTACCACTGGACATTCCAAGTGATGTGTATATTATGTGAGTAGTTTTTTGTTTGAGGAATTTATATATAGCTTACATTTGTTTTAATTCAGTCTTTATAACACAAAGCTAGATATATGATGATATAATTAGCAGAGTGGTGACTAGAAAGTAATTGTCACCACGTGAGAAACATCCATAGAAGATAAATAATTTAAACTATTGCTCTAGTTTTGAGACATACATCATGCCTTGCTATCTCCGCTAGTCCAACTAAAATAATTATTCAAAAGATTCAACCTGATTAATTTGTAAACGTCAACAAACTTTCTGTTCTTGCTGTTGTATATTAATTAATCATAATAAAGTGTGAGACCCCATTTAGTACTTGTGAAAACTAAAGTTACCGTTTCAACACAGAAATGCACGATTTAAAAAAAATAACAAAAAAAGAAATCATTATATTCATATATTGTACTTTTACACAGTCATTATCAAGAATTGATCAAATGCTTTAAATAACTTGCTCTAGAATTTTAATATCGGGCAGTTATGTGGATTCATTATTATTCGTTAGATATAAACTTTTGTGGTTTTCGCGGGTACAGGTGAACCACGAATAAATATATTCGACAAATGACAAATTTTCTATCAGTTTGTGAATACGACATATGCAAAACCACGAAATTTCATATCAACAAAAGGACAAGTTTTCCGCAATCCACGAAAATTGGTACATTTGAAAATATATGAATCCACAGTATATGTTTGATATTTGGCGGTTGAATCAATAGGACACAAATACCAAAACCAAAATTATGTTGTATGCATGTATAGGTAACAATAACCTTTTTTCAGTTATAAATTGAAATTATTATGCCATAGAAAATTTTGTGCAGTTCTTAAAACTATAATGAAGATTATCATTGACTTGTTTAGAAGAGGGGCGACAGATACAAGAGGAACAGTTAAACTCATATATCGATAATAAACTGACAACGCTATGGCTAAAAATAAAAAGACAAATAGACGAACAGTACACATGACACAGTATAGAAACATAAATACTAAGCAAGCGGAACCCCTGCAAAAACTGAAGGTGATCACAGGTGCTCTGGAAGGATAAGCAGATAAGCTCCGTAACATGTGACACCCGTTGTGTTGCGCATGTTATCACACAGCCGGTAAATAGGTAATTTGGTAGGTAACCAAAGTGAAAAAGAACAGGCTTGTAGTTACAACATAAGTAACGGATCCCATATAATCTTTGAAACAGATATTCCATTACGGTCAACAAACTCGTGATTGATTCCGAAAAATGTACTAAAGGATGATTTCAAATTCACCATTTACAACTCTTGTTTTTATAGCCTACTTGCGAGAAGCAACTATCTATCAAGAAATCAAAATAGGAAAGTCAAGCATATGAATATCGTATCAATTTGGGAATATATACTCCATATGCAGGCCCTTCTGGAATGGTGCTACATAGATATAAAAAAATCACATTTCGGAAGTTCAAATCATTTTGTTTTGTTCTAAAGTTTTGTTTTCAACCGACCCTAATTGTCACGTTCTAGCTGTAACTCAGGATAAAAGGATATATATATATATCTAGTTCGATAGGATATAACTCCAACGGAAAATAAAACCACCTATCTTGGAGCATATTATAGACCACCATCAGACAAAGGGGAATCACTAGAACATCTAGGTACCTCACTAAATAGGATATGCAACATATCCAGTGCAAATATCATGCTCAGTGGCGATTTCAATTTAGGCAATATTGACTGGTCAAATTCATCAGTAATACCTAGCAAATCAGATCCTTCTCTTCATCAACACCTACTAGACATATTACAAGATCACAATCTCACACAGGTAGTCGACAAACCAACAAGAAATGACCGCACACTTGATCTACTGTGCATGTCAAATCCATCCCTAGTAAACAGAGTAGAAACATTACCACCACTAGGTGACCATGACATAATCTTCAGTGAAATTAATCTTTCCCGCTCGAAATGGGACTGCCAACAATCAGTTCAAAAACATGTCCTTCAAACGTAACAAATATGTTGTCAATAAAGAAATCAAGCATATTTTAATGAGTTTAATTATAAGTACAAATGTGGAATTAAAGCTGTTTAAAGAGTAGAAAACAAGTTTTATGGGTATTTCAATGACACAAAAGTCCTTCAACTAAATCAAAACAAAATCGAGAGGTCAACAAAATGTCTTCAAAAAACACAGGTGTGTACAGTTCCGTCTGTCTAGATCCAAATTTCTGCAAGCCTTTAATATGTTTAAACTAATACGGTAAAAATAGTCCGCGATACATAATACCTACTATATTTCTTGCGTCGAACAAGACCAGAATAAAATAGAAAGTCACTCAAGTTACACAAATTAATAATTTTGATTTTCAAAACAATATTATAATTTTGAAGCAGCTCTTTGCAATAATTGGCAGGATTAAAATTTTTAAGCCTGCAACGTTTTTTTTTCTTTCGTTATCGTTGAGGTAACCAGAGGGGACGCACTGATTATTATAAATCGCGATATATTTTCGAATCTAGCAAGTATCCGTATATTTTTCTATGTGCTACGTGTACAGTGTACAGCAGTCAACATTGTGTTGTAATCTTAATTACTAAACAAACAAACAAATATGTAACAAATAAGCAAAGAATGGCATAAACACCAAGCAAAGAATGGCATATACACCAAGCATATAAGCAAATATTTAAGACAAGAAAACACAAATTTACAATAGTACAATGCTGATATAGCATATTAACAAATGAATGACATGATTAGTGTTAAATAAAAATAACGAGATATTTTAATCTCTTATTTTTTTCTTCAAATGCTTGACGCATGATAGTAACTTTTGACGACTGAACACGATGCCCACCTTTTTAGTTCGGACACAAATTTAAATCTAGAAAAAAACAAATACTTCTAATTTAACAGTATTGGTGATCTAAAATTCGACTCAGTTTTCAAAATAAACTATGCTATTGTTAATTTAGAATAACATTGATTATGTTCTTTCATTAAACAATCCTTACTTTTCTGTTTGGGTTCCATAAATATATCCCCAAGAACTAGAACTTTAAAAACAACATACACGGCTTCCACCGCCTCATTTTTAGACTTATATCTCGAATTTGACTTACACAGTCATCTGAGTACCAGAATCTATGACAAACAAGCGATTTTAATGTTAAATTAGAAATTTCCCCACCTTAGTAGCATTATACGAACTTCACCTGCATATGGGATATATATTTCCCAACTAATTCGATATTCAAGAGCTTGCAGCTCCTACTCGGACTTTGTAAAACGTCATCAGTATCTGTGTAGAAAGTTGATTAACCAGGGGTATTTCAAAGAACGTCTCGTCCTTTTTTCTAAAAAAGTTCATCGGAAGGTACCAAGAACTTGTTGATAAATATTCCGTATCAACTTCACAAATAATACATGATGGTCTTGATGTATAGATTCTGCGTACTGATCCTGTTTATCATCTTTACAACGAGTTATATTGTTCTTTCGTTTGTTTTTGTTCTATTATTAGGTCTTTCCACCTTTCCGTGGAAATACCTATTGATTTTGTTCTGATTATTATTTTTTTTTTCTTCCGCCTAATTTCTTTCTTGCGTAGTATTGTTGTTTCACAAGATGTGGCTTAGATATTTGGAATATGATATCGTAAAGTGTATGCGCTTTAAAAACTGACAACTGTGTAACCAAATACTTTACGTTGTTAGAGTTACCTCCCCAAACACTGTTTTTCTTGTGGCCACTACTCCTCCGTAACCGTAAAAGATTACGACAAATTTGTTTTACCAATTTGCTCATTACGTCTTCAGGATTAGGATCTTAAATTGACCGAAGCTATCCAGAGACTCCATATGAGAGTTATTTCCCCTTTTGCATTTGTGATAAGTGATATGCATATGAACTCATTAACCTTTTGGCGTATAAACCTAGAATCGCTTTATTTGGTGTCCTTGGGTCCCAACTTAAAAAATGAGTTCAAAATCAAAGGTCAAGATCATGATCTAAATTTTGACATTCACTTCAAACTTCTTTTTCTTTGAAAAAAGTTAGGGATAAATTTGAAAAAAATGTGAGCAAAATGTTAGTCTCGACATAATTTATGTCGTAAATTTTTTTCGAAAAAATACGAGTAGTATTTTGGGTGTTTTCATGCCACTGAAATGGGAAAATCAACATATTGACTAATTATAGCTCCAAATTTTACAGCTCTCATGATGCGTACATGCAATGTATCTTTGTAAATCATACAATCATACACTGCCCACACACAACTACCCATTTGCCCCCCCCCTTTTTTTTTGTTTAGGAATCCCATTTCTATTCTACATGTATTATAGAAATGCTAATCCATCTTTTTTATGAATAAATTACTTTCCGAAATGCAAATCTATTCCTGCAAAATGAAATATCTGCTCCATATCATGTACATGTATTTCTGAAAATTAATCGATAAGCGTTTTGTTAAAGTACTATATAACACCAGCATTATATTTGTGTGCATGCAATGAATGAGTCGACCAGTGGTCAGCGGTCAGTGATTGGACAATAGTCTACATGTACCTGTAAAATAAATCGAGAAAATATATTTTCCGTTAGCAGTATAATTCACGTGCAGTCCGCTTTACGTTCCAATCTGGATTAAGAAATTAAAAACAATGACGTAGAAATCAATTCAAAGTTCGTAAATAGTAGTAAAATCCTAGATTCAAACTTCTAAACAAAAAGTCATGTATTAAAAATAAAAAATCTGTGTTCCCGTTGATACGTGTACAAAAAAAGCATGCACGATCCGACATCAATGAACTGTAAGTGAAAGACAATTAAATCCGTTTACACATTCTATATACATAGTTGTGATCAGGACGACGTCTCTCTCTGCAAAGGATTATAATATAAATCTCTTTGACTATATCAGCTTGGTGACGTCACAATCGCTGCATCCGGTACTACCTAAAATGAAAAAGGGTTTTTCCCCTATCGAAAAAAATTAAAATGTGCACGTACATTTCAAACCATGCAGATCAGGTTCGATTTACTTTAAATACAAAATTGAATACAATGCACACACAATAAGATTAATAAGTAAAAAAGACACAAAAAAACCTATAAAAAACCATTTATAAAGGAAGATGCAAATATTTTTTTTTTATAGGCGTGTATATATCCTTGCATGTTCCTACAAATATCATAATTTAAATACAACTAAAGTTTTGCACGGACCCGTTTTCACGTGTTCCTAGAGGCTAGGTCTCAAGTGTTTAAACACGGACACTAGGCTCTCAATGCCGTTTTCAAGTGTTCACAGAGGCTAGGTCTCAAGTGTTTAAACACGGGCACTAGGCTCTCAATGCCGTTTTCAAGTGTTCACAGAGGCTAGGTCTCAAGTGTTTAAACACGGGCACTGGGCTCTCAATGACGTTTTCAAGTGTTCACAGAGGCTAGGTGTCAAGTGTTTAAACACGGGCACTAGGCTCTCAATGCCGTTTTCAAGTGTTCACAGAGGCTAGGTCTCAAGTGTTTAAACACGGGCACTAGGCTTTCAATGCCGTTTTCAAGTGTTCACAGAGGCTAGGTCTCAAGTGTTTAAACACGGGCACTAGGCTCTCAATGCCGTTTTCAACGTGTTCCGTGAGGCTTTAAATCTATCGATATATCAATCAATCAATCAACCAATCAACTGATTAATCAACCAACCAACCAACCAACCAACCAACCAACCAACCAACCAACCAATCTATCAATCAATCATTTAAGCAATTAATAAAAATCAATCATGTTACAGAGTGGAAAGACCGTTAACAATTGTTTTTAAACAATTGATTTATATTTAATATTACTTTTACTGTTGGATTGATTTATGTGATATCCATTCAACGTGGCTTGGTACTTCTGCTTCCCGTCAATGTGTTTGTATTATCTTTTATTTTTTGCTGGTCTGTTTTGTATATGCGACTTTTTGTATTTCTTTGGTTCATATAACGTGACTCTGTACTTTAAAAGATCCCGTCAGTATGATATTGTTCTACTATATCTCATTATGATATATTTCTATAATAAATTAGAAATTACGTTGAACCACAAACGTCAAAATTATTCAATCGCATAATGGAATGAACTATTTGTGGATCCTCATAAATTCTATATAACTTTTGAACTATTTTAAATCTCAGTCTATTTCTTAATTAATTCTTACATACTCTTGATTATTTAACCCGGTATGCTGACATTGCCCATGTGAAATTTTAATTTAATTAAAATTGTTTGTATAAACAGTGAAAGACAAAAAATATGTGATGTATACAAATTTTCTGACCGTCAGACACGCGAATCAATACATATGTTTGTAGATAGATGTTTTTTTTGGTTTTGTTAAATTGTTCCTTTTAAAATTGTTACACGATGACGAGTGCTGTACCCATATTATGACTATTTTATTTATTATGTCTGTTAAGTTCACGCATCATGGTAATTATAACGGAATTTGATGAGACTGTCATCAAAGTGAGCGGTTTAGCGCTATAAAACAGGTTTAATTAACCATTTTGTACATTTGAAAATGCCTGTACCAAGTCAGGAATATGACAGTTCTTGTCCATTCGATTTTGATGTGTTTTGTTATTTGATTTTGTCATGTGATTATGGACTTTCCTATTGATTTTCCTCTGAGTTCCGTTTTTTTGTGATTTTAATTTTTTTCTTAAAATCTAAACATATATACCCTGATACCCATATTTTTAAAACTTCAAAGATTGACTGAATTAATCACATTTGAGTTGCCAAATTTTTTAAACCAATGATTCAAATGTGTTGGAATTTCTATTAGATGTTAAGCTATAAGTTTATCAATTAGAGAAAAAAAAAGACAGGTGTTTGTTGTGTAAATTGTTGGATACTCCCGTAAACAGTTCAAATGTTGAAAAATTAAAATAATAAAAACATACAGATATAGCTATTTATAATTTTAATTAAAGTGAATGTATGTGAAAATGCACGATTTCATGGAGATTATACATGCTAAAGTACTATTAGATGATATATTTGTTGTCGCTCGTGAATGGAATATGAGTCAAATTTCATGTATCGCTTAGGGTTTGTGTTTTCTAGGTAATTCTACTACAAATATATTTCATGGACAAATTTAATAAAAGAAAATAATAGCTTTTATTGTATTGATCTAATAATTTAACATAACATTTGTAGGGTACAATTGACGATAAAACGGGGAATGTGTCGAATATTGTAATTATAATTTCAATTGCACAACATTACTGTTTTTGTTTTAGAGATCTGTCTTACAACAGCATCCTAACAATAGAAGCTGAAGCGTTTGCTGATCTGAATGACCTTTATGGAATGTATGTTTTTATCTATTTACCATCATATTTTTGTGAATTGTTGAAGGTTCACACATATCTTTCTGAAACGGTAATATTTTCTGAACAACATATAAAAGGAACCCGAGGTTCAGTGGTTGTCGTTTGTTGATGTGGGTCATGAATGTTTCTTATTTGCTGTTGGATGTGAGCCAATGCTGCGTTATGAAGACCGTACTTTTCTTTTACAAATTATGACTTGGATGGAGAGTTGTATCTTTGGCACTCATAACACAAACGAGCGTTTACCTTCGTGATTACATCCGCGTTAACGCGAAAAATTGCGTGGTTCATTTTTGTAAAGAGTAAACGCGCGTTTACTTTCGCGTTTACTTCCTTGTGAACGTAAACAAAGCCGCATGTTATATGTGTTTTAAACAGTTAATGGACGTTAACTGTTTGTAAAAAACGCAGTTTGGAATGCATATTTATGTAAATGTGTTCAATACAACGCTACCAATATTTGATTTTCAACCATCAACATTTGTTTTCAACATTCAACGTTTGCTTTAAACAATTGATTTTTAACTGTTAACATTCGTTATAAACATTCCATACAACATTCGTTATAAACATTCCATTCGACATTCGTTTTCAACATTCCATTCGACATTCGTTTTCAACATACTTCATTCGTTTTCAACATTCAACATTCTTTAACAACATTCAACATTCTTTAACAACATTCATTTTTAACTTTCAATATTCGTTTTCATCATTTAAGATTCATTTTCAACATTTAAGGTTCGCTTTCAACATTCAACAATCGTAATCGACAGAACCTGTAATTGATTTTGAGATCGATTGCCCATCCAAATTTTGCGTCTATCGTCATTGACCGTCGTTTGTTACATTTTAAATATGCATGCGCCCTTCTGAATCTTGTTTGCAGTTTTTAATTCTTTAGAACTGATACATGCACGGTTTACTCTTCTTATCCCAGGCATAGATTACCTTAGCAATATTTGGGACAACTTTTTGGAATTTTGGATCCTCAATGCTCGTCAACTTCGTACTTATTTGGCTTTATATTTTTTTTTATATGAGCGTTACTGATGAGTCTTATGTGGACGAAACGCGCGTCTGGCGTACCAAATAATAATCCTGGTACCTTTGATAACTATTTAATTCAAACGATTTAAGGCTCAACTCTTGAGATGAAATGGTAAGGAATACAAGGGGTTCTTGAAACGCCAAGCAACAAATTGATATTGTGCAGGATGCATACATGGCGGTATATTTGCATCTAGGTCCAAATGGAAAACAACATATTGGTTTAATTGAAGACAATACAATTAAATAACTATTCAAAATTTCCGAAATATTCAAAGCTTTGTATCAGGTCTGCTAATCAATCAAGGTTATGAATTTTCACTTTATGATTTTTTTCATTAAGATAGCGAAAACGATTTACAAAGCTATTTCGTGTTTTATATTTATATGTTAACATAAGCCATTAACAATTGGATCTTTAATATTTGTTGATCATGACCCTTTCTGAACTATTTAGACTACTATACTCAAGCAATATACAACGAATTAAAACTGGAGCATTCAAGAACCTGCCTAGTTTAGACTATATGTAAGTTGTTTCATCTGTTAGCATATTTAGTTTTTAGGATCGATGTAACTGATGATAGTTCATACGTATTAATACATATACAAGTATTGTTTTACTTAAATGCAATTGCCATGCATATGCAATGTGTAATTAACATAGTCATTAATACTTTCTGCCGCTAAAATATTTTTGTTAAATATGCATTTCTCACTTTGTCAAATGTAGTTCAATTTCATAATAGTTTTGCAAGCATTAAGTAACTCCCTAATTAAATGCATTTGGATACGTCTTATTAGCATATCATGATATACAGGATGTGTTTAACGACGAATCTTGTGATGAATGAATAGTTATTTGTAAATAACGCACAGCAAAGGAACATTACAATTAAAAAAGAAGAAGCAGAAGGGTTAAATATACAACCCACATTTGCCCGGAATTTATTTATATTCAATGTTTATATAGTAAATATAAAATAATATTAGTTACATGACGTTTTAGTGACCTACTACGTTATATATCTATATGAGGTCGGTATAATTCATATGCGCTAGGGCGAAGCTCGAATCCCTTCACAAAATTAATTTGATTCATATATATCGAATTATAGAGCTTTCTTACAAATTGACGAAAGGTACGTATGCTTGACGAATCATACGTAAGACTCGTTCTAGGGATCCTTTATTTTGACATATTTAAATAATAGTCGTGAAACTTCGGACAATTATCGTACATGCAACGACACTTATTAAATTAGATTTTTCTTGAGATATATTTAGGATTTTGGGACGTACGATAGGTTAGAATATGATTATTGATACCACCAGGTCGGAGGAGAGAACACTACAAAATATTCTCAATATAGATTAGTCAGACGAAAAAATGCCCCTTTTAAAAGACTAAAAACCGGTCCCTCCCCCACTCTTCAATATAACAATGTTGCACTGCTCACCCTGAGAAAATGTTAAAGCAAATACATTATCTTTTTCCCTAACAGAAACATAAATATTTCCTTGATTCAAAATTTGCAACACTCAAAATAATAAAATGAAAATGAAGAAAAAAAGATGATCTTCACACTATGCCATGTGCTGATGCTCGTTTCATAACTTTTGAATCATCGCCTCTCCCCTGGTAAAATTCATTGCCCCCTTAAAATGTGTATATATGATACACCGGAGCAACGGACGTTTTTTAGCGAATAACTGCGTTTTACCTATAGTCCTGAACATTCGTGAAATATAAGCCACTGGAAGATAAGTGACAACTTCGCGTCTATCTTCCAAACATCGTCATTATAAAATCCATAATATATATGGTTCAAAATTTTTGATTTAATTTCTTAATATACAGTCTTTTTTCTAGATTTATCCGACATTACTTTTTAAAAACATTGTAGCATCAGTTTTTAGCAAATCTCGATATTCCGTTTTGACAATTTGCTGAAAGTGTACTGTAACAAATAAAAATAAATGTGAATCTTCTCGTTAAATTTAGACTGTCGTACTTCAATAATATCATTGAAATGTTAATCGTGAAATTCGTGCTTGAAAAATTCCCGCGGAAATGTCTGTACTTCGGGGTGGATTACGTAAGTAACGTATCGGACGTTAGTGCATTTAACACTATTTTTCTCTGTTTGATTATATTAAAATCGTGTATTATTTGCGATGTTTTTATTTTTTTAAAAGAAACTTGATTTAGTAAAGAATGCTGTTTTACTGGATAAAACAAGGACTCTTTTAACTGTTATTGTAGAAATGAAATACGTGCTCCCTTTGCGTTCGTTTGTACCTTTCGTCAATTTGTAAGAAAGCTCTATCATAACGTGTAATGCATTTATTCCACTGACTATCTTAACATTGGTTTAAAGACTAGCGGTCTATCAAAGATTTTAAGTCTTCAATACTTAGTATTCAGAACCTTCTTCCATGTGTCTCTATATACAAAAATAATACCAACAATACACACTTGTTAGCTTTAAATTAGTTTCAGGCATTAATTCCAATCGTTCATTACTGACAAGTATCACTTTCTTCGTCTGTTAGAACCTTCTGGATTTCTTTTTCGTGTCTTTTGCTTAGGATTATATTATACATCATTATTGTTTAATATAAATACTATAATCACATTATACAACATAATGTAGTCAAACATGTATACACAAAAGTATGTTAGATGGCGCTTGGATTTTTTGTTGTTGCTTTTGCATACTATATACAATAATATTACAGCTTTACATAATTTGTCACTTATGCTGATCAATTTGTTTTGATGAATCTCATATAATTATCAATAATCACTGACACACTTAAACAATTATGAATTGCATGTGAACATTGTTTTGATATTTTTCAGACATCTGTGGAGTAATAGGATAACACAAATTGAAGGGAACGCTTTTAGAAATCTGTCGAAGTTTACATCTATGTAAGCATATTTGTTCATTATGTTTATATTGATATTCAGTATTTATTGAACAAACCAAAATTTCAAGCACACATCCCTTTTCAGGGAGTGAAATATTTTAATGAATGAAGACTCGCATTACAAGTTCATACAGTTTTATTTCCTATCTAAACTTTCTTATTCTGATTAACAACAAGTAGCTTTAGCAAATGTATATAAACTTCTTGTTTTAACTTGCAACTGACGTCCGAAATATTCTAACATATAATTCACATGCGTTAAAAAGTAACTGAAATAACTGTCCTTGTTCAATATGTTCAATGTTAAAAATGTTTTGTCTTGATCTGTTGACAGCGATCTGCATTATAACAACATAGGAACACTATCAGCAGACACGTTTGTAGAACTGGAAAGCCTTAACACGATGTATGTTATCGTCTTATATAATGTTGTATTTGAAATATATAATATTTCCTCCTGTTATTTTAAATTAATAATTCTCAACAAATTTGAATTCTTTGTGGAGTTCTTATTTGCATGTTATCATAGTTGTATATAAACATTATTGATCAAAATATATATAAGAAAAAAAATAACGAGAACACAAAGCACATTTCAAAGAAAAAAACAGAATACAAATTAATGTACCTTAAAGGATCTTGATTACTGATTTTTATTCAGAATTATGATATTATGATTAATTTTTAGATATACACATGAGAAAAAAACTGCCTGACTATTCAAATGAAGGGAATCGCCCACACTTATATCTAAAAAATTCAGAAGTCAGAAATCAGGTGTCCCTGTTATAAATGATATTTTGATATCTTAGCTGTATTTGATAAAACTACACTAACTTAAATGTTTATTGTATGATTTTCATAATGAACACCACGTAGAAGGTTATACCAGAGTCAAGTTAAACGGATAGAGAGTGGAGCATTCAAAGATCTGCCAAACTTATCATATTTGTAAGATATCATGCAGAAACAATCGATATAAGCATAAACATCAATTTTTTAAGCACTTTCGTGGAAAAATATGTATATGTGAATTTGTGTTACTCAGCACAACTGCTAGAAACATAATATGTTTGTTAATTACACGGTAATACATTATTGCCCATGGATTAGCTACAAGGATAAGTTATTTGAATCTTCTTATTTTTGAATATTAAACTGAACATTCCTAAAGTTTATATAAAACTATTTCATTACAAATGTGAATGGCATTACATCAGTTGAATATGAAAGGTATTATTCTTTGATTCAATTATATTATATTATAATACATATATCAATTTGATTTTGACCGTAAACATAGTACAGTATATATATTTCTTTATAAATAATATCTTAAATTACAAATGAAAGAATTGCATGAAATTCTTACCGATAACTAAAACATTGAGAATTTTTTTGCAGGGATCTTGGTTTAAATGGTATTACAGATATTCAGGGAAATGCTTTCCAAAATCTTTCCAGCTTAAAAACCTTGTAAGCAAATAAGAGAGAGAGAGAGAGAGAGAGAGAGAGAGAGAGAGAGAGAGAGAGAGAGAGAGAGAGAGAGAGAGAGAGAGAGAGAGAAAGAGCTGTTGATAGATATGGAAATATGTAATGTGAGTGCCAATAAGACAAATCTCCATCAAAATAACGATTTATTAAAGTAAACTAGTATAGGTCAATGTACGGCCTTCAACAAAGAGCCAAACAAAAAGCTATAAAGGGCCCCAAAATTACTAGACTAGTGCAAAACCATTCAAACGGGAAAACCAGCAGTCTAATCTATATAAAAAACGAGAAACTAGAAACACGTAAAAATATAAACCTACGACAACTATTGTACATCAGATTCCTGACTTAGGACAGGTGCAAACATTTGAAGGGGGATTAAACGTTATAATAGTACCAAAGCTTCTAAACAATAGCATAACATCACAACAAAGAAACCATACGATAAAATATCAAATGGCTTAACTCAATCAAAAAACGTAAATTAACACACTATGCACTAACAAATTAGATCTGCGATACCTGAATACAAATGCGCAGTCAATAAAATATAAGGGACAAACAGCAAACAAACAAGTTTAAACAAAGCCATGGCAAGACGCCATCTTCAAATATTTAACCCTTCGAAAATAATCACTTTTGAAAAAAAAACCGTTTTAATAATAGGTAAGAGCACAATTAATTGATATCAAATTGAAAATGGAAACGGGAATATGTCAAACAAACAGCAAACCGACCAAAAAGTTACATGCATTTTTTGAGGAATTTTAATTATTTACCTGCTAATAGTGCTATTTTTTATTTCAAGTATTATTTTAGCTCATACATATAAATATTTGTCCAAGCGTACAAAAATGTACATTATTGTTGTCGTAATTTCATCACCTTTAAAAAATGCTCAAGGACCTATCAATTTTATAACACTTTTGTTTAATATATCTCAGTATATACTACGTTTTGAAAAAGTCTAAACGGAAGTTATAATTTCTAATTTATACTACTTTACCACTTCATGCGATTTTGGTGTTTGTTATTCTAAAAACAATAGTAATTTTGATGGCTTTAATAAAACTTCCAAGAATCTACCACACACACACATTCATTATTTATCTAACTTCGGCAACGGATTCATTCATAAGTTAATAAGTTTTGAATCGGTGATCTCTGAATGCAATTAAGTGTGTCGATAATACAATTAAAAATTTGTCATCAATGTAAAAACCGGCAAAATTGATTTGTTAAATAAATATGCATGTGGAGATTGCATTTTGGTGGCAAATGATGCTTAGCAGCAATATTGTTTTGTATTCTATTCATATAAAGTAGGTTTTGTATCAAAATGGTGAGATTTATTTTATTACTTTTCAGAACAAATCATTTGAAATAAAACATCCATTAGTGCATCAAACATTATTTCTCTCTCTCATAACATTTATAAGTGTTTTTATACATTAGTCCGACAAGATGTTCAAAGTAATTCAGGTTTTAAATATCATGACAAAAGGATAGACAGCATTTGCGCGTTTATGTTATAGATAATGCATATTTTAAGGTTTTTCTTGCCGTAGAACACACCGAGGGGTGTCATGATTGCTCAAATGAAAGACCGACGGGAGGGAGGTCTTTTTTTTAACAATCCTGACACCCCGAGGTGTGTTCTACGACAAGAAAAACCTTAAAATATGCATTATCTGACTTATATACCGTCAAAAAATATTAATTTTATAAAGATTTGCAAAATTTAGTATCCTATTTAACCGACAACACTAAAGTGGGATATTCCTTTCTAATGCGTTCAGGTTTTAATACGCCCTGCGGCTCATTTAAAATATGAAATAAAACTCACTAAATAATTTAGATATAAACCTTTTAAAAATTGTTATCCATACACAATAAAAATATTACTGTAACTGCATGAAGTAAGACACAAATGTATTGTTACCATCCGATAACGGTGTATGACAAATACAAGACACATTGAAAGTTATTTATTCTACCACTTAGCTTAAGGAAAAGAGGGAGGGGTATGTTTTTTTCTATTTGTTATGTTTTTTCTATCATTCTATCGCGGAAAAGTGGTTATTTTTTAGCAATTTTACATGAATCGAATGAAAAATTCAGAAAGATTGTCTTTTGAATAGCAATACATTTTATTAAAAGATAATCAGGATATGATTATATACCCTCCGCACCCGACCCTGTCGTGAGTTACGTTAAGATTATTCAATAGAATATGAGATTATCTTATTAGTTGATTATTTGATAGAGTAAAAGGTATACATAAATTTTAAAAAGTTAAGAAATGACACGAAGACGCATATAAATATTTGTAGGTCACAGTATGATTTCCTATTCAGTGTGTATCGTTCTGAACATGTATGAAATATTTGCCACTGGACGTTAAACAAGCAACCATAAATCAATCAACCTATTCAGTTTGAGTCAATAAGATTTTCAAAATCTTACACACGAATACGTTAAATCTTTATTTTATGAAAGTCTACATTAAAATTCATCTGACATATATGATAATGTTTCTTTATTATAGCGATAAATCAACAAAACTTCACGTTATTTGTTTCTAAAATTAAAATGCGGGACTACAATGACGGTTTCTTTTACATCTACCATCGATTGAACTTCAAAAAATAATGTTCAAATCGGCAACAAAAAACTATTAGACCAATAAAGTAAATCATAGATTGCATGTTTATCAAGGAAAATAATGACCGGCTTACACAGGTCATTATTTTATGCCTTGGAACATATATCATTGAAACATGGTATCGTCCGGGTTGATTCTGAAAAAGAATGACCTGACGTTCTGAAAGAAAATAACTCAATATAGGTATATAAATCTAAATGATTATTGCAGGGACCTGAATAGAAATTCTATATCAGTTATTGAAAATACAACATTTGCTGGTTTACCGAATTTGTTCACTCTGTAAGTAAAAAAAATGTTTGTAGATTGTAATACTATTGTGTGCTTAAGAAAATCTGGTCAGTGTACACAGTTTGCTCATGACAAAACAATCATCTCGATCAGAATATTGTGGAGAATATAAATTGATTAAGTATTGAAGAACTGAAAAAAAGGACAAAAGATACCAGAGAGAGAGTCAAACTCATATATAGAACATAAATAGAACGCCATGGCTAAAAATAAAAAGACAAAGAGACAAATAATAGTACAGAAAACACAACATAAAAAACTAGAGACACCAAAACTTTTGGTGAACTCATGTGCTTCGGAAGGGTAAGCAGATCCTGTTCCACATGTGGCACCCATCGTGTTGCAAATGTTATTATAAATACAGTCAAAAGTCTAATTCGGTAAGTTACATTGTAAAAAGGGAAAGGGATGAAAGGGAGAAAAGAGGGGAAAGGGGGAAAAGAATACAAATAATAATGAATAAATGAAAACAAAAAGACAAACAGACAAACAATAGTGCAGAAGACATAGTAAACTAACGACTTAGCAACTCGAACCCCACCACAAACGGAGGGTAATGTAAGGTGATTCGGAAAGTTAAGAATATCCTACTCCACATGTGTCAACAGTCGGGTTGCTCCTGTTATAACACATCCGACAACGTCTAAATTGGTAGGTCTCATTGGTGAAACGGGAAGGGGACAATGTAAGATTTTTGCAGATTCTTTATTCGCTTTGTGTTGTGTTGGACATTTTACAGCGACATAATTTTTCCAGACTTACATTTATTTCATGAATGTTGATCAACAATGAGAGATTACAGTTTTACTTTGTTGCGTTATATTTTGACATGCGAAAATTGCAAAACTAAATCGATGGTACAAATTATTTGGTTCAGAGTTTCTTCATAGTAAGATAACATAAACATTTCAAATGTCAAAAATCTTTATAATAAAGCATAATCCTATCTCAAATTACATCAACGTTTAGGTCAAATACAGTAAAAGTGTGCACACACAATTACAAGGTAGACGCTATCGAACGTTAAGTAGTTTGAACATATTTTGTTTGACTAAATGTGCAAAAGGGAGGACACACAAGTTAATCAAACTTATAAAGTCTTCTCCCACGTTTAGTTTAGTACTATATGTACCATTATTCTTACGATTGTAAAATAAATTTAAACAAACGAAGAATGATTAACTGACTTTTGTTATAGAATGAAAACAAATAAATGTTCATGTCAGATCGTTTAAATATGTCAGAGGCGGATATCTTTAAAAACAAATTGGGCGTAGCTTCAACCATGGATTGCCATAAAAATATGCTGTACCCCATTTTTTGAAAGATCTCCGCTTTTGATTTATTCTAACGATCTGACATGAACATTTATTTGTTTTCATTATTTTACAAAAGTCACTAAATCATGTATACGCCTTTTTTCCTTTAGATTCAAATTGAGTTACATATCAAATAAGCAAATTATGGTACAACATCAAATTGTAGATAATATACCATGGTTTTTCCTTAAAACACTCTTATTATTATATTAAAACATCAACAGAAAAAATGCAATGTATTTTTACATTTTAGTGTGAAAGATAAAACCATAAAGAAATACAGACTTTCAAGTAAAATAATGTGTTCATGTTTTTTATTGTTTCAGGGATTTAGATTATAATACTATAGCAGTTATACAGCCAAATGCGTTTTCCAACTTGTCAAATTTGGGTATTTTGTAAGTTTGTTGACACGTTAAATCTTGTTGATAATTATAAAGTGTGATACAATACATATGAAATACTGGAATAACATCAGAACAATGATCAATAAACGAGGAAATATTTAGTGAACCCACTTTACAACAATCATAAAATAAGATTTATTGTTTTTTGCGTTACGCTTTAAAAACATTAATCCAATATAGCCTGATGAGTTGGTATAATTTAAGTCAAAACATCTAAATATTCAACTTAAAAAAATCATTCGTCGTGTTTCAGACAAGACTGATACATCTTAGTTAGAGTGATGTGACCTTAGTATTTATTGTTTAATAAACAAAAAATTCAGATGATGAAAAAAAAATAGCATCATATAATAACGCATTGTTTTAAAATTCAATAATTATTTTGTTTTTTTCTGTGTGCATGTACAACGCTCTGTTATATTCTTCTTCTTAACCGATCAAAATTTACACCTGAAAGCCTGATGATCAACCGTTTACTATTGTCCAATATCCTTTCGTATTATTTTAAACAATTTTCTTACATTTCAAATATTTACAGAAAATTATCCTCCAATATAATTAATGATGTGAAAAAGGATTATTTCAATGGCTTAGACAATATACAAGAAATGTAAGTTATCCATACATAATATTAATTAGTGTGTTAGATATATTGATAAAGCAAGGGAGTTCTTTAAAATAGATCGTAATACATTCTAATACAAAAAGAAAATTAAAAATAGAAAATATAACACACACAAGAATAAGACATGTAAAATGTATAGTTTTTATTGATACACTTTTGGATATCATCCGTGTGATATTTTAAACACAAGTGTTACACTGACATTTCAATTTTGCCTTTGCGAATATATAATTTTGTTATTATTTTTAGATAAAAACAAATCTGTCATTCTAAACTGAAAAAGAACACATTGCCAATTGAAATGTAATACTTAATTCGTTCTGAACAATCATGAAATACTTGCCACTTGACGATAAGCAACTAACAATCGATCAATAAGTATTTGATAGGTGAAAGCTGTCTCTTTTATGTATAGCGTAAATTGAGAAATACAAATATAAATAAATATGTATATACATACTTCCACCGTAGATATATACGATACACCTGACCCTCAGTTTAAGTTTCTTTCACATTAAAGTGTAAATGTATTAATGAAACATTTTCAATATTAGTACACGACATATATAAAATTACATGTATTTGTACATGCAGATTGATGTCTGGAAATAAATTAACGTTTGTTGACGGAGAAACGTTTCAAGATATGAAGAACTTAACTGTTCTGTAAGTTTAAATAATATAATACAAATGATGTGTATACAATTACTCTTGGTAAAAAAAAGCTATGGGCATCATTATAGTTTGAGGCGATAGAAGTTTAACATTATGCTCAGGTCAACACTGAGTTAAACAAAAAACACAAGATAACAAACTACAAAAATCAACATAGCAAAAATAGCAAACTGCATGGTAGATTTAAATCGCATAATCAAACTTTAAAAAAAATCAAACGAATGGAACAAAAACACATGACATATTCCTGACTTGGTACTTGGATTTTACTGTTTAGACTAAGTTGGGTTTTACCTGGGTTTATAGCTAGCTTAACCTCTTAGTTGTACGACAGACGCACGACTTCAATCAGAATGATTGAATAATGTGAACAAAACATACATGATAGAAAAGGAAATTAAAAAATTGAGGTAGAGTAGTCAACATTGTGTTAAACTTTTAATCCCTAGAAAAACCAACACATTTAGTCTGAGATGCATGATTTTATTATTAGTTGTCAGTAATTGCGATTACTCGCAGATCTCTTTTTAGTGTATTTTTATTGATGGCATGTACAAGTACCCGGCCTCGTCAACTTGTATTTGTAATATTTGTATTTATATTCATCTGATGAGTTTAGTATCAACTGATTTGTATAGTTCGTTCTTATAATGTACTGTCAAACCACTGTGCACGGTTATAGGGAGGGTTGGAATCCCGCTTAATGTTTAACCCCGTCACATTCTGTATGTATATGTTTGTCCCTATTCGGTAACCTGTAATTCATTGGTTCTTGTTTATTTACGTGTTACATACTTATTTGTTTTTCTTTCATTTTTGTACAAACATTAGCCCGTTAGTTTTCTCGTTTAGATTGTTTTACTTTTCATTTCGGAGCCTTTTATATTGACTATGCAGTATGGGCTTTGCTCAATGTTGCAGGTCGTACGGTGACCTATAGTTTATAATATCTGTGTCATTTGATGTTTGTTGGGGAGTCTTATTGGTAATCGTACCATATCTTCTTTTATTTATACATATATGTTTATACAAACTGGCACAGCATACCTACTAGATATTAGGATTGATATCAGTATTCGCGCGAGACTCGCTCTTTGTCAACAAAAGACTCACCAGTGACGCTCCAATAGAAAAAAAGTTAAAAGGGTCAAATAAAGTACGCAGATGAAGTGCGTTCAGCATGTTGAGGGCCATAAATTCCTAAAAGTTCAAGTAAGAAACCTGGTTGTTGCAAAAAATAAGACGGCTGTTTATCGACATCAACATTTTCAGTGAGACGAATTCTAATAATCTTTAAAAAAAAACCAACAAAAAACAAAAAACACACACATACAAATAAAAAAACAAAACGTGAATCATAAAATACGTCATCAACTGACAAACTTGATAATTAATAATATTATGACGAGCAGTACATAGATCGTAGAGAAAATGACATCGTCAAGGCTGAAATAAGAAGACAAAAAGACGCATAACGAATCATAAAACACAACATTTAATAATAACGTGTAGAAATAGAATAAAACAAAAATGTTTCAAAACTAATTACTCATATGAACGCTTAGATGATCAAAACAGAACTAAAAGACATACCGTAACAGAACAACATTGCATAAAATATTCTCAAAAGAAAAAAAAATGCAAAGACATAAAATCATCAAATTTGGATGCAGCGATTGGTTAAACAGTTTGTTTCCACAATCAACGAATACATGCTCGCAAGAAATACTAGCTTATATTGATAACCTGACACACTTTTATACGTTATCCTAACTTTTCAATAGTATACAATATCTACCCTATACCATCAATCGCTGAAAACTAGCGTGCCTTTTGTCGTAACATTGTTTCGAAGGAACCTTCATATTAGCTCGTTCCTTTATTTTTCTGTCTTGCGACAGAAAACATAATGTTCAAATGAGAAAATAAAAAAAAGACACAGACACCTATCACACAAAAGCGACAGTTTGCTTAGAACTCCAAACAAAATGAAAACATTTTTGCCTAAATAAAAAAAAAGTTGCGTACAGTTACAAGGAATGAATAACCCTTGTTTTAACTGATGGAACATACTACAACTTATACCTTTTATTGACAGTAATCTTGACGTATATTGTGACTGCAACATAAAGACGTTCCTGAATTGGCTAAATGTTGTCGAAAAGTACGAGTCCACTATTAATTGTGTTGATTACAACGATGCTCCTCTGACAACTTTGCCTTCCTGTTTTTTCGACAAATGCAATGGTAAATCATGGATACTTTTAAGTATATTTTTAAACAAACATATGTTATAACTTACAACCAGATATTATATTAATCGACACATTTAAAAGTGAAAATGTCCTCTAGGATCGTGTCTTAGTGTAGAATTAAAAAAAAAAACCAAACAAGTCTAAGTGACAGATATCATTGTAAAAAGTAAATCGGTTTTAATCGAACCCTACTCTTGCAATATTTAGGCAAATGTTCTCTTAAATTATTTGTATACATATGACCCGCATGAATGAGATAACTTTTATTGGTCCAACGTTAAATTCTAAAAAACATGTGTTTTCGGTAGACACATATCTTTAAACAACTGCTTTTTCATGTCTTCAAACATGTATGCCATATCTGCGGTGACCTCTAGTTGTTAATGTCTGTGTCATTTTGGTCTTTTGTGGATAGTTGTCTCATTGGCATCATACCACATCTTCTTTTTTATATTTCGTTTGTAATAATAACAACTACATGCAAACATTATCAAGACATATGCACAGTTGATATGGAAAAGATAGCGACAAATAACATATTTACATGTTATACTATAATCTACAAATGTAGAAGCTAACTTACATCAAAATATAACTAAACAGGACCTCAATGTTCGACGATTGTATGCAACCAGAACGATTGCTATTATAACTATACTGGAGAAGTGATATGCAGGAACGAACAAGACATCAAGTGCACTGGTAAATATATAGAAATTTCTTAAAATCCTTTATTATTATTAAAAAATGTTATGTATACATGGAAAGTTATAGTTTTAAAGTATAATGTCACAATACGAGATATCAAGTTAGTAAAACCAAATTTAAAACTATAAACATTTTTCAAATAATGGTGTGTTCAAAGTTTGTTTTTCAAATATTTTATCTTATCTCCTAACACTATGTGAAACCTATTACAAACATTTCACCATCTACAAATAACAATATTGTTATATTTCATTTCATAATTGATTTTGTTGTTACTATATGTTTTATGTTTGGTGTTTATTATATGTCGTAGCTTTATGTTTAACCACCTAATGCATTGTTGTAGTATTAGAGTTTGATTTATGCTTGATTAATGATTTAAGCTGCGTTTGATGACTTAAGTATGTTATCTGGTATTGATTGTACTATGCATAACTATTTGTAATGTCTCGTGTATTTAATTATGTTGCTGTTATCATGGCTATCAAATAATATTTTACAAAAGACATGTTATATTACTTTATATTACAAAACTAAAATATACAGAAATACAATTTCTAATTTGATCATGTTAATATCTTTTTACATAACTTAATAACTATTTGTATGCGTTCCTTTTTTTTAAAAATTAGATCTAAAAATAATTTAATGTGTCGTAATTGAAATTTTTAGATCAAGAATGATATATTTTCTATTATTATAGATCGTAAAAAATAATAATTAAGTTTTGTTTGATGTGTTCTTTAACGTGAAATTAAATCTATTTACTTTATATGATGTTTCCTCATTAGATATTATTTTGTTGAGGTTCAAAATAAAGAAACAAATTGTGTTATTACTA
Source organism: Mytilus trossulus (assembly GCF_036588685.1). Lineage (NCBI taxonomy): Eukaryota > Metazoa > Mollusca > Bivalvia > Mytilida > Mytilidae > Mytilus > Mytilus trossulus. Next base: position 58,364,543 of record NC_086386.1, on the reverse strand, counting down.
TGGCATTTTGTTAATTATACAATTGATCAATATTCAATTTGTTAAATACATGTATTAATATTTTTATGAATAATTTTATATTTAATTTTTTTTTCAGTACATAAAGCCACTGTCAGAAATACGTTAGCAAAGACAAAAAAAATAAGCATCTTATATAGATATAAGAAGATGTGGTACGAGAGCCAATGAAACAACAATCAATCCTATTCACAATCTGTACAAGTAAATCATTATAGGTCAATTGACGATCTTCAAAACGGAGCATAAGCTCACAACGAACAGTAAGCTATTAGGGTCTCACAAATTACTAGTGAAAACCACCAAATCATGCAAATATTTGAATTTTTTGTTAACATTTTCCCCATATTTAAGCTAAACGATGAATAGAAATACAATACTAATATAAAACATTATCCTTTACAAACTTGCAGCAATTTAGATGATGTCTTAACACAAAACGTTTTAGTCGATGTTGAAAACGTAATGAAACATGGATATGCTCGACGACAAAAACAAAACCCAGTCAATAAATTCCATCTCTGATCATAATTAAATACACTTATGCACACAATGGATCAACACAGTACTTTGATCGAATCCTTCATGTCTCAAAATTAATTAAAAAACGTGAAAAAAGGGACGCAAAAACATGGAAACAAAGACAAAAGATATATTGAACTAGTTTTCTCCGTATGTAAGGACACTTCTATAACACACATTATAGTTTGAAGACTTATGTATTCGGAAGCAGTCACCACGTATTGATGCTACTTTTTTGTGTTTGTATTAAAATGTAAAGAAGTTAAAATAACTTTTATCTATCAACGGATATTTTGTAGGTACGGGTTATTGTGTTTGTTGATTTCCTTATATAAAACACATTTGGTAAGTAACGTTATTTTGAAACACGCAAACTATCAAGAGAACCTTCCAAGTCATATTGTATTCACTCGAACTAGGAAAATGACTTACTCTTAAAGTAGGCCAATGATCTAAACATTTCAAGTCGGTGAAATTTGAACATGTAAGATAAAAGTTGTAACTGAATTATGTATGTCATTATGATACAGTGTACTAAATATGTACACAGTATGGTTTTTTCGTGTTGAAAACGATATTCTCATTTGTATGTTACATTATTCTTATGTTACATAATAACTTAGTTCCATACGTATCATCTTCCATCCTCCCTTGTTCTGTTTTTGTTGGGATTGAGTTGCTCAATATTTCGTAGTCTTAGTTGGGTTTATTTTGGCAGATTTATCTTTAAAGTGTGGGTTTTTATTGTCAGTTAGGTATCATCGTCTTGTTTTGTTATCCAACGTAGTATATTGCAATTTCAATATTTCATAAAATCATCAAATTTATAAAAACAGTCTACATAGTATTGTATGTACGCCTATGCATAAGATTTTATGTTAGCATTATACTACATAAACCAGGCCTATTTGGTGGCGCTACTACTCTCACTTTATATTGAATTGTTTGCAAATAATTCCGATCAAACCCATTATATGGACCGTCTGATACGAATATTTTGTGATGTATTTTTTCGATGAAATGAAAGTTTTTTCCTCCGTGTTGAAGGCCTAAGTATGACGATCAGAAAAAAGCGCTGTTCTTTCTTTCTTGTATATGCGTGTTTGTTTTGTTGCTATACATTTATATTTTTTCATTTTGTGTAATGGACTAATACCGATATTTTTTTTCTTTTTTTCTATCAGTTGAGGGACGACTTACATGGCCAAAAAAAAGTAAAAAGGACAACGAAATGTCTGACAAAAATGGTTACAGGGACAACATACCTTGAAAATGACTAGGAGGAGAAATACGAAAAAACGTTACAATACATGTCTGAAACTTTATTGTATGCAAAGGAACATGTAAACTAATTCGTGGACAGTCTTATTTCCCCCCCGATTTTATACATGATATTTGTGAAAAAAATATTATATTGAATTGAAACAGATAAACTGATGTCTATCATTTAGCAATGTATATCCGTATATTCATAAATGTATTTTTTAAAAATACATTTAAGTGTAACAGATGCATTGGAATTGGTTTTATATAATGACTTTTTTTATGTACATGTATTTTATTTTCATATTTTGCTTTGTAAGTTTGTCTGGTAATATTTCATCAGTATGACGATATATGTACATGTAGGTTACCAGTAGCTCAAAAGAGGGACGAAAGATACCAGAGGGACAGTCAAACTCATTAATCGAAAATAAACTGACAACGCTATGGCTAAAAATGAAGAAAAAAAAGACCAAACAGACACTTGAGTCGCTTTAGTGTAGTCACATGTTGTCTATATTTTCGAAGGTACATAGAAAACGGCGGAAAGAAAAACTGTTTATACACGGTTATTTCTAGAATATCTGAAGACAGATATATTGTGTGATTGTCATACTAGTGGTAAAAGTTTTAAATACATGTATGTATGATCGATCATTTGAATAAAATACACAGGAAGTATACGAACAAATAATAAGCCATAATAATAATTGAAATAACTGCTAAAATGTTTTTTATTATCAAAGTGCCAATATGAAACCTATAAATTTCTAACGAAAAGAAAATGATATCAAAAAAGAAAATATAATTAAGGAACTGAAGATTTTGATAAAAATATGGCCAGAAAGTTATAGCATTCGTATGATGTAAATACAGGATATACCGACCCAAAGAATAATGTCAATCTCTAACTTCGTCCTCAGTTAATATACTTCCGTCAGGTCATATATCCTTGTATCGACCTCATATAAAAGGTATAATTGTTTATTATTATTAGAATATATAATCACTAAGATACTGAACTCAGGGGTAAATCTAATCGGAAAGTCCATAATCACTTGGCAAAATCAAATGACAAAACACATCAAAAAACGAATGGGATTCCTGACTTGGTACAAGCATTTTAAAATGTAAAAAATGGTGAATTAAACCTGACTTTAAAGCGCTAAACCTATCACTTTGATGACAGTCTCATCAAATTTCGTTATATTTACAATGATGCGTGAACTAAACAGGCATACTAAATAAAATAGTAAAACTATGGGTACCGCAGTCATCATCGATTATATAGAATTTATGAGAATCCACATGTAGTTCGTTCCACTACGCGATTGAATAATTTTGACGTTTGTGGTTCAACGTATTTTCTAATTCATAATAGAAATATATCATAATGACATATACAAGAACAATATCATACTGACGGGATATTTTAAAGTACACAGTCACTTTATAAGATCCAACGAAACACAAACAAGTCGCTTAATATACAAAACACATCAGCTAAAAATGAAAGATAATACAAACACATTGACGGGATGTCTAAGTACCGAGCCACGTTAAATGAAACAATAGTAGTAGTAGTGGTAGAAGTAGTATCACTTGTTATCGATACGAACAGTGATACCCATTTCACAGTGTTAACATAAATTATTAAAGTTGGGCCATTCTTCCGAATAACAATTATATGACAAATATATGCATACCGTAATATATTAGTGTTGTGTATGTATAAGTTAAATAAAAAGACACAATAAACAATTATAAAAAAAATGTTGACAGTGCTATCAAAACCAAACAAATAAATATACAAATGTCTATCAGAATTTTAGAATTTTAAAATATGTTAAGGAGATTAACGTACATTCAAAGATGAGATAAACACACTTCCTCAACATTAATGCGTTATGAAGTATTATACCTTTCACACACTGTATCTGCTTAAACGAGTGAATATTTGCATTGTTGACCTTATAGTCTTAAGCACAAATATAAATAACACCACTAATCGACAAAAAACGTAAAACGTCAATACCCTAGAAAGCTAAATTAAAATTATAACATTAACAAATTGGGTCAGTTCTCACAAAATTTTGTAATCAAATAGATATAGTAAACAACAACTAGTCATGTTTGTTGTTCTTCTAGCTCTGAAACGAGGTTTAATCAACATTTCCTTCTGGAAGTATCTGTTCTAAGTAAAAAAAATATGGCATCTGTTTTCCATGCGTCCCGTTCTTCGGTAAATTTTAGTGCTTAACGGTTGAATGGTATTATTGATATTCGTCCTTTTGTTTATACTTTTCTTATAACTCAAATATATAGACCATTTAAACACTATAACATTCAGTTAAATGTATTTTTAAAATGATTGCTTATAATAACCATGCCAAATTTTTAAATGACGTTCATGTAGCTATTACATTTTTCAACTCAATCAGTTTATTTAAGATACGACTAGGCGTTTCATGTTCATTTAACTCTTACAGTGCAATAACTTTTTTCAGAAGATATTCCTCCATGACTGGTAAAGAAAGTTAAGCGCTTCCTACATTTGTTTTTGTCCTATGCCCACACATTCTAAAACAACGTTTTTTATTGTTATGAGAATGAACCTGATTATAACCAATCATTTGTTCTAATCATAAACTGTTTTTTAAAATGACAATGAAAATTTTAAACGGTCCCCTTGAAACGGAGACAAAAAATGTTTAATTGTACACAGCTGATACACATTAAAATGCCTCTACGTTCTGAAAAAGAAGTCCTTATTTTTTTCAAAATACTGACCACAGACGAACACTCAATAGATACAACGTTCACATACATATCCTAGCAACGAGCGACATTCTTCATCATTCCATCCATACAATGTCTTTCTGCAATACTCTTTACAGTAATTGACACAATTTTCTTTATAAAACCCGTTAGGTTCTCCTAGTAACCAGTTGGTATAGTTAGTTCCAGAACCGTCTGAAATCCATTTCCATTGGCCTTCATTTGTAATATCATTTAATCCAATCCATGCATCATCTTAAATAAAGATTAACATGGTTGATACATGTACATGCGGTACTGAGTTATGATAGGAGCCTTTGGAGTAATTTTTACAAAAGGACATGCACATTTATAAGTAAAATGTAAGATGTACAATTTACTTTTTTTTTTCAATATTTGCTTTCACAAAATGGTGTTTATTTATGAATGAATGAGACCTGTAAGTAGTGCTTGATAATAGAAAAGGTAATATTTTCGATACGTCATACAATTTAACATTGTGTGAAATAAAGCTAATTCGGCAGTTGTAAGAATAACACTATTTATCGACAATGTTTTATCCATGTTGGCAAGGACTCAAACTATTACATATTATATAACATATGAATGCTGCTCAGATAAACTTTAAGTTATCATTTATCTTTCTTATAATGTCTCAAACATGATTTATATATATGATACATGTATATCAAGATCTCAAAAATTAAAAGACTATTGAAATATTTGTGTTTAGTTTATTAAGACCAGCTGTTAACGTGTTGATCTTAGCGCACGATGAACTCTATATGTGATTTTAACTGAAACATGTATAAGATATTTTGTTATTTTATGATCAATTTTTTTTTATACCTGTTAATTGAGATATCAACCATGTGTTTTCAAACTCATTCGCAATCTTTGCCAAATGCCCTCCATATTCTTCACAGTTAATCTGCAACAATAAAAATGTAGCTCACGGAGGGATTTTCTATTTTTACTTTAATTTGAGAGAATTGAACAACAAACCACTCACTCGTTTGTAAATACATCGTTGATGTATGAAATAAAAGTAAAATAAAAATAAAACACATCAGCAATGTCCGTGTACAATATTGCGCAAAGCGGAGTTGTGTATTAAATTAATTATTGGATCAATACGTGATTAGCACGTTTTGTTGAATACCTAACGATCTCAATCTACTCAATTTGCACTAGAGTATCGTAAAATACAGATTAAACCTCACAAATTCATTGATATTAAATATTTGTTACCATGTGAAGCAATATTAACATGCTTGATTTGTACATTTATTTCAGGTGGTAGGGGCTACAAAATAAGGACACATTTAAAAGCGCCGTATTTTTTTTACAATAATACTTATATATACTAAGATTTTAAACATTTACTTTCACGTCAAAATACTCCTCAAATAGTAACGAACTACATGATTATGCAAATGATATACTCTTATGTTCAGTGAAAAATGAAGTAGGTCCGTTTATATTTTGTTTAATCTCTTTTACTTATACCTTTTCACCAATAATCTTCATGAATTCTCCTCAACTATAAAATAATTCGACGAAAGTCTACTAATATCAGAATCTTCTACATCGATAACAAAGAGAAAATCCATCTAAACCCTACAAACATTAGAGATTCGCTTGAACTCAATAGCAGATAAACCGATTACATTCGTGTAGAAAATTCCCACTTATTTTTACATGTGATATCACGTTCAGGGAAGGGACTCTCATGGTTTCGTTGAATGCCAAAACAACTATTCTGAATGCATCTTAAGATATAGGAGGAACACAACCTTTATCTAGCCCCAATGTTATCTATAATAAGTTTTAACATTTCAAGCAAGCATTTCTATGTGTTTTTAGTTCAAATTAAATTGTAATCGAATCAAATCAAAAACCCTCCTTAGCCTGACTTGTGCTAACGCCTATATAACATATCTTAGGTTTCATAAAAGAGTACACGGGTTCTAAGACGTATGGTAGTACAACAAGGTGCTTTTGATATGAACAATAGGATAATAACACCCTCCTATCATTATTGCGTATATGAATATTTTCCAGCCGGGGCGTAGCGTATTCATTCAAAACTTTTTACCGGAAATGTTACTATTTGGAAATTCAAGTTCAAATCATCTCAGCGATACACGTTATTGTATAGCAAGATATTCCTACATGAAAAACGGCATAAGGGACATGCATCGTTTGAGGTTGAATCGATTCACATTTACGTTATTGGACACCTATGATTTTAAAATCGATTATAAGCGCTTTACATTATTAAAGTTCTAATATATGATAACATAGAACCAAGTTTAAGAACATATTATAGTATGTATTATAAACGTTTCTATGGAATGAATTTGCCATTTATGAAAACAAAACATACCACAGCTTGTTTCCAATTAACCTTTTCGTATACAAATAGATAGCATTTGTCTGAAACAAAGGTCCAGCCATCAAAGCATTTTTCTGAAACAGTATAGAAATACATTTAAACCATGCAGAACAAAACGTGATTCTTTCTGTAACTCTGTCTGTTTGTTTTTCGACTTGTAAATTTGTGTATCTTTATAATATTACTGCCTCTTTTTACTCAATTTGAGCAATTTGAGCAAATATGACATACACATACATAAGCCGAGTAATAATAAAACTACACAAACACAACCACTCGGTCCTCAACTAACTATACAACATGCTATCCGCTAAATTTTATTTATCATCATGTTATTTGTATTAATTTTGTAAATGGCTCTGTTATGTCTTTTTTAAACAACAGACTTCCCCTAAAACACAAGTAAACACTTTAATACAACATTTAACATAACTTCGTGTTCACAAGTAATGCATTGTTGTACTGTTCAGAAAAGTTAGGATTTTCCATGTTTACCATTTTACGGTTCTACTTATTTTTTTAATTTCATGTATTTATGGTTTTGTTGTAAAGGCGTAGGAGTCTGATTTTAAATACTTAACTTTAAAAATATTTTAATTATAAAATTAACTTTCTTCACATGTAGCATTACAATTTTATCTTTCACCACACATAACATTATAATCTTACTTTTATCAACGCAAGAAAACCAGCTTTCCCATTGCATTGAAGGCAGACAGTCTGAGAATGGTTTTCCATTCATTTCATAGTTATGTTTACATTTGAATTTGATTGCAGCTCCAATATTTCTATATGGTCCAAACTTTTCATCACTGACTGCATTGGGGGAAAACGGACTGTCAACACAGACTGAAAAAAATATTATAAAATATAGTATAAACATTGATATACCTATACCACAAATGTAACAGGAGTATTCAATAAAACAGTACTTACAGCATTGCACGATGCCTAATTGTGTGTATCAGTAACTTAAGTTCGGTCCATCTTATGATATGACACAAATTGCCTCGAAGAGATCTCTATAGTGGTGACAGGGTTATTTTTTGGATAAATGAATAAGAATATTAATTAACATAATTACGCAAACACAATTGGTCACCAAGTTAGTTGTAATGTAATTCTGTTCGACATGATAAAGATTACCCCACCATTAACGTGTTAGTCTGGATAAACATAGAATATTCAAAGGACAACAAAAATTGACGTAGTTTTCAATGACAACATTTTCTTAAGTCTTAGGGTTTTGTATCGCTAAACAAGAAAATACAAACAGACAAAAAATAGTACACAAGACACAACATAGAAACTATGGATTTAGCAACACGAAGCCCACCAAAAACTAGGTGCTCATGTAGGGTAAACATATCCTGTTAAACATGTGGCACACATAGTGTAGCTCATTTTATTACAGACCGGGTAAATTGTCTAAGTCAGTAAACTACATTCATCCACAGTAAGGGGATTGTAGTAACAATACAAGGGACATATCTGATATCATCTGTGGAATGAATGTTCCATTACGTTCGATAACTGAAGTACGGAAAGAAAACTAGAATAACATTGACTTTCTATTCTTTCTTCTTTCTTCTGGAAAATGAAATTATTTTCATTATCAATCCACTCTATTACCTTTATACCATATTCTTTCCAATATCACCTTTAAGTATCATTAAATTCCTTTTCTGAGGAATTGATCGACGTTAATTAGGATATGAAATACATGTTTTATGCAATTTCATAATTATATTCAAAAATATGTTTTAGTTGCTGTGTTTTTATCGATTCCAGGCTATGCACATGTCCATGTTCTGTTCTAATTTTATTTAAAAAAAAAATACTACTTAATGATTGTTCACAAGTTGTCTGTCTTTAATACTAACATAATGCCAAAAAATGAATTAGAACTATATCTTTTTTTGTATACTTCGACGCATAAACGATCTGACCAGCCTATGTAATTAAAGAGGAGCGTGTAAGTTTAAAAATCATCATGCATTTGTATAACATGTTTAAGTATACATTAAAAAAAATCGTATTTGCAGGATGGTATGAAACTTACATGCAGGTTCACATTTCCAATTTGCACCGTCGAAAAAACATTTCTCTCCATTTTTACAGGTATGACCTGTACATTCCCCTGCTATGCTCTGTAATAAAATAAATATCACAAAATAACTAATCCGTGGAAAGAATAGTTATTATTCTTTATGATGCAAAGTGATGTTCATGACGATTGCTTAAATAATCGAATATTGTTTAAAGTTCCTATGGTATATTGTGCTATGGTATGGTCGTCAGTAATTGTTAGTGGAAACTTGAATGCCCGGAGAGAACAAATATCCTTTGATGAAAAATATGACAACAATTGATTACGTTGACATGCTAGTGATCTAGTAGGTCCACTACTCATATCACTTGGACACCCTGAGTAAATGTTAAACAGTAACTAAGTGTAATACCAAAAAAAATATCAATAAAATAGGATAAATCCAGTAACTACTTATATTATATAAAAAAAAAGTATAAGAAAAATGGTGATTTCTCAATGTTTTTAGTGTTAAATGTTTTAATATGATTTAATTCAATGATTCATTATTTGTCATTCCGTTTAATTTATCATTTAGCAATGTATTTTAAATTCCAGAAGCTTCAGTATGTTCGTTACAGTCCTAAAACTATTGGTACGAAGCAAACATATTTGTAATTGATAGTTACTATATGGAACTTAATTTCTTGCAATTATCTTTATTTTGAAACATCGCGTTGATAACGCAGTAAGTAGTGCTGTTTTCAGTGGTCTCTGAACCTGGTTATGAGATCCGGAAGATATAGATTAAAATGGGCGTCATGTATCAAGTACATGTAAATAATTACATTAATTAAAACCCCATTTAATTGGAATGTAAATGCTGACAAATAAGACTTAAATCATCACATACATAATTGATCTTAATGCATATACATGAACTCATTAGGTATGCATATCAATACGTAGTGGAGACGATTATATACATTTTAAATCGTACATGATACTGATTGTTGTCAATAGTTATCAAAGGTAACAGGATTTCAAGTGTTGATATCCAGTTTAAAAACCCGGTTCATTTTGTGCTGATATCCATCGGGAGATGTATTTTGATATTGCTTTACCTTTAATACTCTCATAGTACACACTCATTTGTGTTATATATACATTAAGTTAGTGATCTAAATGCATAAAAGATAATTCAAATCGATCGATTTTATTTCGCCAAATTTAAATTTCGAATTCATCGGTCAATTTTCATAGAAAAAATCACTTTGACCTTTAATTTTAGTATGTGTAACTAGTAAAATAATCATAAACGTTTAACCCTCAGCTTCAAAACAAGTCTTACACGCCACTTTGTCATTCATCAAATAACATAAGTGTAGGCATCATTTATTTCAGATTTAAAAAAAACAACAGTTAAATCCCAAATATCACAAACAGACAGGTGTTAAATGGACTAATTTCTAGCATGAAAATTTTTACTATATACTACTTAGATTACAATTTTTTTTTGTATCAGACGATGGTGAGAACACAAGATTATGATCTCAATACACGGTATAAGAAAACTGCACCGTATATATCTGTATTGTAACGAGAACTTGCACATTGTACATCAAAGAAATACTATAACCAATTATTATATCAACAGACTTTTTGAAGTTACATACTTGTACGATACTGTAAATTAAGAACTGTTTGCGAAAAATGCAACAGGGTTATACTCGCAAGAAAGTAAACTCGTATTATGAATTTTCTTTAGTCATATGAATTCAACAGGAATTTTTTCTCAAAATCGCAAACACTAACATCGTATTTCAGTCATAAAAATAATTTCTGAATTTGCAGTACCTCGAAAAAACATAAATGTATCGTGTTAATGTAGAATCGGTCTATAAACGGGTAAAGTGCGAACTATTACTAACGAATAATAAAAGTAAATGTAGCAGAACTGAAAATATCATTTGCATTCTTCTAGATAATTTTATATCATAGTCCTTATTTCCACTGCAATACACTTGACACTCACGATCGTTCTACACATGATAAGATGTTGTAGGATAGAGAATGCAAAAATATGAAAAGTAAAAGAACTAGGCAATTACCTACAAATTAAGACACAATGTGACACTTCAAAGACTAAAACAATTTAATGCGACGGAATGCATAAGAAGAAACTCACTGCTGAAGAATTTGAGCTTGTTATTTTACAATTTGAGAAGGAACTTTCAAATTGTAATTGTCTTTGAAAATTATTATTGCATCCATTATCAGATCCTGCATGTACATATACTTTGGTAAAAGGTTATCTAAAAAATGCAAAATAATATTTCCAGTTTGGCTTCATTTATTTCTATTACCATGACGTTTATAACGACCAACAATTTTTTTTTTACTAAACTGAATCAATGACCCAGTTTCATATGTAATAAAACTTGTTGAACCTCTTTTTGAATCTTGTTCTTAATACATGTACATTTGTATTAAATGTCATCTTTTGTGTTTATCAACTTACTAAATTAGTTATGTAGAACAAAAAAAAACAATACTAAAAAAAGGAATATATACCGTATAGCGGGTTATTTTCGCGAGTGTAAAATTTCGCGATTTTCATTGAATAAGGTATACGAAAAATTTTGGCGGTTATTATTTTGGCGGATTCATCATTTTAACATAACCTTTGCATGTACACTTTTAAATTGGCGGAATTTATTTTGGCGATTTTGTTCTATCCGCGAAAATAAGCGAAAATTTACACCCCGGGAAAATAACCCGCTATACGGTATTAGGTATCTGAAATTATAGCAGCTTACCTCGTTCCATGTTTTGATTGCACTGTAGACACAGTCTATCTCAGTAGTCAGTTCTTTTAACTCCCCAAGTATATCACACATCAACCACAGCTGTCTATAATTAATACCAGTACAGTGTGACGTTATCATACATTCTTTCACACATTCAAGCATACTTATACGAATCAGTCGTCGAAGTATATCAGTAGATTGGCATTTCTCAAACTGTAAAACACCCGGATGCCTTATACTTTGTTTCCAACAATCTAAGTTATCTTTATAGCACACATTTGTTAATCCAAGCCCGCCAGATATCCACATCAAATACATGTGTATGTATGAAAAACCCTTCATTCTATTTATTCAAATCCAGGAGGCGTAATTAACAAGCTCCGATGTGACTGTCTGTTCTGATCAGAAAAATATATAATTGATTTTTTGGAAAACTTTATTGTTTCTTTGTTCTCATTGATTTGCGATATCATGTGCAGTGTCCATAAAACAATCTTACTAATAATTTATGAAGTAAATTATTTAAGTCTCTTCTAAAATGGAATCCAAGACTGTTCATTTGTCTTTAGTCTTTTTAAATTCTCTGATGTTAAAAAACATGAAGGAAAATCAAAACAAAAATCAAAACAAAAGAAGAAAGTAAAACTATCTGTTTATTATGAAATATCAAAATCGGAAATTCAAACAATTCAAACGAAAAAAAAAAACAACTGACAAAGTGTTATATTTTGGATTTGGTACATATGTTTACTTGTTTATCAAAACTTTATGAACATTTGATTATATTTTGTCAAATATCACACATTGGTATGCGATATTAGGTATTCAACAGAACAGAAATCTCCTTCATGCTTGGAAATCATTTCAGTTAAAAGATGTGATTTTTGCAGACAATCAATTTTTAAAAACGAATTCCCCTTTCACATTTCACATTTGAATATGATATAATTCAGCTGCACACCGTAATGCTAGCACATAACCTATAACGATATTGAATGAATTATGTCAATTTCTTTATATTTGTATCTGTAAAAAAATCATGATTTGATATTGATGAAATGTGTATTCACAATAACGATATTCTCTCTTAACTGTATGACTTTAATTAAATCGAATGTTTGCCATTATATGTCATGACAGGTGATGAATACAAAAAAAAAGAAATAGAATAAAACACAAAGATATTTCACATCGTTATATTTGGTGAACATAATTTCAAATAACCTCCTATGTTCATTTCCTTTATTCATGGGCCCATTATAAGTGTACCACAATAATTCTAGTACTTAGGTAGTTATTAAAGTAGAAAAAACTGGAAAGGTCGTTTCAAATTTGCACATCAGTCATCTTGAATACGCATATTGGTTGCGGTCAGTGGCCGATGTCACAAACATATTATAATATGAAACCGTTTTTTTTTATGTATATAAAACATTAAAAGTGATGTGATCAGTTTAACGATTTTTATTCAGCCTGAACATGCAAAGATAATACTGCCTACAAAGCGATATAACTCTTGTTCATTTACAAAGTAAAACAAGACTTTTTAACAAGTGGACCATTTTCTAGTCCTTGAAATTAGGTTTTACCAACCGTTTTCATCATCTTTATCAGGAATGTATGTGCAATGTCAGGAATATGGTTGGTTGATAAAGTGAAACATTTGATTTTGTCAAATTATCTCAATTCCTCTGGTTTAATCGAACGTTAGTAATATTGAAACCTTTTAAAGACCTGTATAGTGATAGAATATTCATACACTGAACAAAGATCATCTAAGTACACCCTTGAAACACGAATGTTTTCAATGTAAACCATTAGAGACATAACAAGAACATACAATATCCACCCCTATCAGAAAAAAGATTATTTGTTTTTTTATTTTATCAGCCATTTCAGGTCAGTTACACAAACATATTAATCAAACTCATATGGTGCGTTACACTTTTGGCTTGACTCTTTTTAGGTCTACAAACAGAAGAATAAGGTTAGCGCATCGGATACCCATGATTTATTAGGCTCTAATTTCGATTTATGGCAGTGAACTAGATGATGACTTATCATTCGTATTATGTTATAACTGTCAATTCTGATGACATATAATATTGAAACGTTCGTCCTGAAAAATACGGACACACAAGTTTTTTTCTGGTCAAATGCCTCTCCTTGTATAAAACAAATAATTGTTTAAATGACGCGAACAGACGACCACTCAATTAGGATGGCGTTCGCATACATATCCTAGGAGCATTTTGCATCTTGTATCATTCCAACCATAAAATGTCTTTCCACAATAGTTTTTACAGTAATTAGCACAGTTTTCCTCTGTTCCGCCGTTTGGTTCAGCAGATAACCAATTTGTATAGTTAAGGGGTGAATTATCTGAAATCCATCGCCATTGGCCTTCATTTTCAATATCGTTCAATCCAATCCATACACTATCTGCAAAAGATACAAGCTTCATGCATGACGTTTAAGTGAAAACGGGATCTTCAAACGTTTAAGTGAAATGCTCTCTGTTTTAATAAACCTGTGCTTTCACGGATTAATATGCGTATCCGTTTTCGAAAGTTTAGAAGCACCATAAGGTAAACAAGATATTTTGGTCTAGATATACAATCATCCAATGTTTTCTTTTAAGTTGTAAGAATAACCTAATGAAATATACATGTTTGCATTCTTTGTCAACCATATAAAACGGTTTAATGTCATTTGTATCTAAAAGATGTTTATGCATTACTTATAGAATGTGTCGATCATGTTTCTCTTTCATCGAGATGGTTTCAAAGGTTTTACCTGTTAATTGTGAAATCAGCCATGAATCTTCTATCTCATTCTCAACCTTTGCCAATTGTCCATCATATTCTTCACATTTAGTCTACAATGATACACATGCAGCTTGAATAGAGATTTTACAACTTTATTTTGTTCCTTATCGTTCACGTCACGAAGAAAAATGACTATATACATATCTTAGACACAACTTTCTGAAAACATTTCATAAGATTGTTCAAATATCGTCATTAAATCGACGTCAGATAAACAGATTCCAATATTTCTAATTTCAAATCCCGACAATTCAATTTCAATACATAAAAGGCTACGCAAGCCTCGCGCTTCATATAAGTGGAATATTATTTTTTCAACAAGGACAACAAAGAAATTAAAAATCCTTTCGGTTAAAATTTATACGTAGATTTCATCTAATTCACATAGTTTACACTATTAACTTTGAAATAAACATCAGCATATATCGCACATATTTACATTGAAAATGATAGATACAGACGAACACATTCAAGAAGTAGATCATCGATAATTAGTACTTATGTCTATTGATACGTAAGTTCCGATTTAAGTAACATACCACAGCTTCTTCCCAAACAATTTTTTCATACACAATCATAAAACATTTTTTAGAAACAAAGCTCCATCCATCAGAACATGTTCCTGAAAAAGTAGATAACTCGATTTAGAATATGAAACATAAAAGATAATAATATTATATTCTTTATTACAGAACTATTGCTGAATTATCAATATAAATATGATATAATATAATAATTTAAACAAATAACAATAAACGAGATTTCTGCGTAATTATTAATTAATGGCAAATGCTGTAACATATTTTCAACTGTTAATTGTTTTGTATACTGTTTTCGTTTTGATAGTTATAAGTTAATACACTTAATTGTTATTTTGCCTCTCTTTTACGCGTTTCAATTTTCCTAGAAGTTTTCTGCAGATTTCAATATTTCTATAAAAACAAGAAACGCACATATATAGTTCCAACCACCAGCAACTATGCATGTCCAAACTAATAAAGGTATGAGTTTGATTCAGTTAGTGAACTCTCACTTTTTTATAATACAAAAACGATACTTGTGTCTTTGTAATATTAACATATTATAAATTACCTAGTCAGTTTCATTTCGGTTCACGGCATTCGGCTCTCCGATTAATAAGAATGGTTATGTTAAATTAGTTAAACGAAACACATCGCATTTCAACATAAACAAATACCTTTCATCACACATAAGAACCTGTTTTCCCATTTTCCTGTAGGCTGACATTCTGCATATGGTCGTCCTTTCAGTTCATAACCTTGTTCACATTTGAATTTAACTGCAGCTCCAATATTTCTATATAAACCAAATCTTTCAGCACTGACTGCATTGCTGGCATATGGACTATCAACGCAAACTGTATAATTATACAAAAACAAACAAATAGATAGTAACAAGATGAAAGTAATATCATATTTTTTACACGAATACAAAACAGACCATTGCATAGTGTTTATTTTTAGATATGATTAACATAGTTCGTCCTATAATTTGATTAAAGATAATCTTCCTCGCAACGCTATGTCTAAAATGGAACATCCATTGATTGTATAAAACAATTAAGTTATTCAGTTTGAGATGAGCCATGTTGCCTCCCCTTTGTCGTTTATATATGAATCACCTCCTTACTACACTTTATGCATTTATGTGAGAATAACTTATTAAATTTGATGTGTTTACATGACTAGAAATGATCTGTTTGTCTTTAAAGTGAAATAACCACATTCGCTTTAATTTTCATATTTTAGGTTTTAAATAAAAGTAAAACATTTCGTACATGCTGGAGAGTATTAAAGTTGTTCCCAACTTTTATAACATACAATGCAGGTTCGAAAAAGCAAAACTGAATAGGAGTTATCTTTTCTGATATACACTCTGAAAAACACTATGATAGGCCCGTATATAGGAAAATAATCAAACAAGCTTATTTTTCTTAACTCAACTAACTCCATTATTAATGAGAATAATATACAAACCATATATTTTATATTACCGTGAAGGTTAAACTACTTACATGCAGGTTCACATTTCCGATTTTCACCGTCGAAATAACATTTCTCTCCATTGTTACACATATGGAATTCACACTGACCTGCAATGCCCTATAATGTTCATTACCATTTATTCATAGTTGAATAACGATACATATGTTATTGTAGAAACAGATAATATTAAATTCATTTGGGGTTCTTGGGGGCGAGCTTTCTATAATGTTCATTGACATTAATTTATAGTTAAATAATGATACCTATGTCATAGTAGAAAATATAATATTAAACTTATTTTGGATTTTTGAGGACGACCTTTCTAAATTGATTAATCTAAATAACTATATTAGTATCCTGTATACACTTAAGTTGTGAGATCAAACTCTGACATCTAGACGGATTGAGACATCCATCAAAATAAGTCTCTACCTGTACTGTAATACCTGTGCTCAATTCCAATCATTATTGGCTCCGTTTAGCAATTTTCATTTCTTAGACAACTATTGGTCGTTTTTTTCGGGTACTTAAATGTCTTGTAGCATTGAAAATTAACCACAATCAAATAGCAAATAGTCATTAGACTTTAGTGAAGTACTAAACAGTCAATTAATCGCTATCAAACAATTTGGGTTTATATTTTCATTATCCCTGGATTAAAATAGATATATCACTTGAATTAATAGTGTGAGTTACAGAGGATTTATTCGACGATGACATGTATTTCGTTATCAGTGCTTTGAATTTAAATCCTGAACAAATGTATAATTTAGGTGTTTGAAAGCTCTTTATTGGTTCCTACATGTCCAGGCTTAAAATAAATATTGGTGATCGTTCCTGACAAACACAAATCATAAAAGGCGCTCCTCTTGACACACCACAATTGTAAACGAAGCTGTCTTGTTTATCCCAAAACGTATGAAGTGTCGATTTTAAATTATTAATCCGTTAGCCGTTCGTCAAATCATTTGAATCATAGTGGACGTAAAGTACTTGTTAAGGAAGTTATATGTCAGACTGAAACATGACAACCATACACGATGGGCCTGTGGTAATATACATGGTGACACATACGAAGTCAACTCATTCAATTTGTCATTAATCTTATGATAGAATTTAGAAATATACATGGAAAACTTGGTAATATATCATACATTAAGTTAATGTGTTCGTACAGTATAGGTATCTAGTGTGGTGCAAGTCTATACCGACGGATAAATATAATGTATATGATGTATACTGTTTGGATTATTTTCTTTTATAAAGAGTAAGTACTTGATACATTCTAATCTGTGATATGAAACAAACTGAGGGACCAGAAAAAAAGCAGGATGTCGGAATACACAGATTTTTTCTGCAACGATATGTATATTTTGGAACCCTGAAAATGTGTCGCTAAAAGCAGATGTTGGAATACTAGGACTCAGATGTCGAATCAGGCATCTTACACTGTACTTAGAACATATAAACTCAAACTCCATTTTGGTTTTGTTTGTATTTTTAATAGTTTAAAAATGAAACCCAAAAAACGCTCACTTGCATTTAATCAATTAAATATGTAGAACCCGTCGTTCTAGTTATATGAAACGATTCACACATAAATCGTGAAACAGACGTTTTTTTTTTACTTTGATACATACTAACGTGTATTACTCAGATTCCAAACACGTATATCGTTGAGGTTTATAGTTGTGTATATCAAACGGACAACTTTCGGTGCAACTCCTATGTTGGACATTTACAAGTACAAAAATGTAAAAAAAAAAAATTATAAGCCAACGACAAAGATCATTGCATATGCAAAGTGATCTGTGTCATTTATATAGTGTGAATATGTGACATCGGTTAAGGTGCTTATTATGCTTATAGCAACCACAATAGTGTATTGTTATTTCGAATTAGAGACCCTGTTTCATATGAAATATAAGATTCGAAAACATTTGATATGTGATTACTCGCTTTCTTAAGGTACACGCATTTAATATTAAATATCAGTACTGTGTGTTAAACTAATGATTATGTTCCCATTATCAAAATCATTAGGCAGAATACAAAACAACACGAAATACTCGAAGAAAAATGTTAAAGACTTTTATTTTTATAGACACAGACATACCAGGCTTAGCACTATTGGGTATCTGAATCAAGTACCTTTTTTTCGTGTGCTTGAAAAATACAAAAATATTGCATTATAAGTTCCAGTTTCATTTATAATTTGAAAATCTTTATCCCTTAATCATGAATCTGATTTATGATTTGAATTTCTAAGTTGCATTTATCTTGTATGTTCTAGAAACTTATATAGACACGTATTTTTTTCACATTACTTTTGGAAAGAGTTAAGGTGTACAGTACGAACTCTTTGTTTATATTTTTTTAGATTCCAAAATGTAATCAGCCAAACGAAGTTTAAGAAACACGCATTAGAACAAAACACTTTTTGAAATAAGCATTTAAAGCAAAGACAATAACAACCAAAACCAAGGTGTTAACAAAGACTAAAAAAAACCAAAGGACATGTACATCAACAGTTAAATAATAAATAAGAAACACCACGAACTCCACTCAAAACCGGGAGTGAAATCAGGTGCTCCGGAAGGGTAATCAAAATATGTTAACTCCACGGATGACCTTTAATTCCTTTGACTTCTCTGGGATTTGAGTTGTACAGTTGTTTATGGTTTTTGAAATGTTTTTTGACTGTCGTTTGCCAATTTGTTCGGGTTTTGTTTGTTTCTGTTTCTTTTTTTATTAAATCCTTGATTTTTTTCCTTGATTTTTTTTTTTTATTAAATTATTGATTCTTCTCTGACCTTCTTTTTTTTTTATTAAATCAATGATTCTTCCTTGACCTTTTTTTTTGTTATTAAATCATTGATTACCTCCCTGACCTTATTATATACAAATATTCAAACTGGAAGTTATTTGAATTGTATTTCAATGTAGTACTGTTTGGTCTAAATTTTAAAATTTCATACAATGATTATTAAAAAAAACACAATAAAATAGACAATAGAAAACCAATAGAAATACAACTAAGACAACCACAGAAACTAATGCTTACAACAACAAACAAGGGATAAGGAAGAAACAAAACAGATAAAAAAACCGGAAAAATATGATATACGAAAGAGAAATACTCATTAATAACCAATGATTTCTATTCACTTCTGAGTCATTGAAAATTTAATGTGACTTGGCCTCTTTTAGTATGACCTTTATTTCTTATAGTATTAAACTTACCCTGTCCCATGTTTTTATTGCACTGTAAACACAGTTCATTTCAAGAGTCAGATCTTGTGTATCTCCAAGTATGTCACACATAAGCCACATATGTCTATAATTAATACCAGTGCAATTAGACGTTATCATACATTCTGTCACACATTCAAGCATACTTATACGAAACAATCGTCTTAGTATGTCAGTGGATTGGCTTCTTCCAAACTGTAAAACACCCGGTTGTCTTATATTTTGTTTCCAACAGTCTAAGTTATCTTTATGACATACAGCTTTTAATCCAACAACACAATAATTTGACATCAAACAAATTTGTAAAACAGAAAGAACCTTCATTTTTTCAAGTTGCCAATGAAAAAAACAATTTCTGTATATTAGTGCGACTTTGTGCTCTGTTTGGAACATATAATTGATTTTTGGATAAACTTTTATTTTATTTTATTTAATGATCATTGATTGGTCTTATCATGTACGCATATTATTTGTAAAAGCCATGAAAGATAAAGCATATCATATTTGTTGATAATCAATCTAACCAATAATTCATGAAGTAAAGCATTAAATATCTTTCAAAATGGAACCCAATATGTCTTAATATTCTGAAATCTTCGACATATTTCCCGATGTTTAATGGTGTCTATGTCCTCAGTTAAGATATGATGCACACTTTGTAAGTGTTTGATACGTATAAGTATGCGATAATATGGCCCGAGAACACAATTATTTCGTAGTGCATTTCTTTTAGACAATACATTCAAATTAAAAAAATCGCACCAGCTCTTTCTCAAAAAGATTTGTACAGTGTAGTGTACTACCAGAGAGACAAATAATATCAAAATTATAGAAATTTCTACCAGCTCTAACTCAAAATATTGACAATTCTGTGTTAAAGGGGTGTAAAATTCAGGTTGACAGCTTCAGACGTGATAACATTTGACCTTTTTGAACTGGACCAAATCACTACTTAACATAAAGATTCAGCACCCAAATTGTTTAAACATGTAATTACACCCCCCTACTTAATATTATACGCATTTAATATAAAAAAATAAATTGGGAAAGTGTATCAAATAAAACATGCAAGTTATACACTGTTTACACTGAGGACTATATTATTAAACAACGAAAACCAAAGGACGATAACTGTGTCCTTGGACCATATGCATCAAAACAATACATCCTTGCAATATATTAGGTTGGTACATCTTCTTTTTTGGTAGACATTCATCATTTTAACAATACTTTCTCCTTTTACACTTGGTATACTAATGTAATTTAGCTGCACAATGCTAGTTGAACACATTTTAAATAAGATATATGAATACGTGTACTTTATTCTAGTTTTAATTCTTGATATGAAATTGAGAAAATTTTAATTTAAGATAACTGCATTCATCATAGATATAGGAAGATGTGGTGTGAGTGCCAATGAGACAACTCTCCATCCAAATAACAATTTAAAAAATAAACCATTATAGGTTAAAGTACGGCCTTCAACACGGAGCCTTGGCTCACACCGAACAACAAGCTATAAAGGGCCCCAAAATTACTAGGGTAAAACCATTCAAACGGGAAAACCAACGGTCTAATCTATATAAACAAAACGAGAAACGAGAAACACGTATATAATACATAAACAAACGACAACTACTGTACATCAGATTCCTGACTTAGGATCATCCTCGTTTTGATATTAATGATCTCGAATGTATTACAACACAAGGTACGAAACAAAAAACCTCGATTGTTATGTTTAATCGATAACCCATATTTTGACATGTTTTACCTGTTATTAATGTTTGTTTTGATTACACATGTTGTCAATATAATGGATTTTGATACGAATGTCATACCAGTGAGGGATTTAATCATATTTAGAACAAGGGTTTAGCCCACATTGTTTCCAAAAAAAAAAATGCCGGTAACAAGTCAGGAATTTGACAGTTGTTAAATAAAGGATACTACAGATACAGTTAAGTCTGTCTCATGTCTTGACTAACATCTAGAAATTTACAATAAGGGTCGGTTGAAAACAAAACTTTACGATCAAAGAGATCCGCTTCCCAATTGTGAGCTTTCCATTTCTATGTATCAGCTTTCAAACATAGCCTGCATACGGAGTAAATATCTCCCAATTGACACAATATTCCGGGCTTGTATTTCCTATCATTATTTGCCTGATAGAGGATTGCTGCTCTGAAGGAAGCTATTAAACCAGCATTTCCAAATGGTGAAGTTGAAATCAATCATCCCTTCGTACGGACGCCATCGCGAGTTGGTTCAACGTTATGGAATAACTGTTTCGCAGATGATATAGAATATGTTTCTTATATCGTAACCACAATACCCTTTCTTTTTCACGATTGTGACCTACCGAATAGGACTTTTAACGGATTTATAATACAATAAGCAACACGATGCGTGACACATGTAAAGCAGGATCTGCTTTCCCTAGCCATGGTTTATTCTTATTTCAATATATAATTGTCCTTCTGGTATCTTGCCTCCATCGCCTTTGTTATTCATTCGTTTGGTGTGTTTGAGTTTTCGATATTGCTATTTGAAAAGATACGTTTCATTTTTCCTCGGAATTCAGTATTTTAATGATTATTTTTTGTTATCAAAAGCAGTCCAGTTTGGAATTTTGTACTGAGTTCTGTAATGTTGTTATTTCACTTTAGATTTCAATCCCTGGAATCGATAAAAAAAAAAATATTGTAGTTTTTTAAATCAATTCTATAGTAATCAACACAGCGATACAAACTATCATGATCCTCTGTTTATATATAATGATTTTGTTATCTATTAGAAAACAAACTTTGAGACCAATTGGTAATTTTGGTACTCTTAAGTGAAAAACCGCAGTAAATATTTTATCTGTTTAACCTCTATAAAGTTAAACTTCATAAAACAAATGATTATAAAATCAATATATTTCTGTATTTTTAGTTAATCTTTTTTGTTGCAAATATTAAGGATGTTAATCATGTTTTTCCTTATATCTAGATGTAGGCTTGCTGGTCGGTGTAAGTCATGGCTCCGTGTTGAAGGCGGTATCTTTACCTATAATGGTTTACTTTTATCAATTGTTGTTTCGATGGAGAGTTGCCTCATTGGTACTCATACCATATCTTCTTATATCTATAATATATTCAATTGGGTTGACCTTTTTTTTATGTCAACCAATTTAAAAAGAAATATATCTTATGTTTTGTTTCATTGACGATACAAAAAAGGGTTATCAAATCATACAAATAGCAGGTTCAATAAATGAGAATAGGAAATAAAAATAGAAATTGAAATCAAATATTACAAGGAAATGCTTTTGTTATTTTTTTATTGATGGTTTCCTATACACATTATAGATTGTACTATCAAACATCACTTATTATGAAGATATCGTTATGGTGCGTTTTTAATTTCTTTCATACATGAATATTAATAACATGAATAATGAATTATTGTATTCAGAATGTATAATGATTCTATTATTATAATACTAATGAGATGTCAACGCACCGACAGAACACATTTGGTATAAATCTGGTACACATATAACACAATTGAATTAAATGTCTGTGCATCATGCTTTCTTTTATCATAAACTGATTATCATAAAACTTGGTATTAATATTATATCTTTTATGATTCTTGGCAAGTTAAAGTAATATAGCTCAAATTATTATCTGGATTTTTTTAATTTAAAAAAAGTTGGGAGGTACACGCAAAGTAGGCATACATCGGATGCAACCATTATGTAGTTAAATCGGTAACAAATGAGTGCAGTTATTCATATGAAATGTACAAAAAAGTATTATTCTATTGCTACATGATATTTTCATAACGGGTAACATATATGTAGGACTCAAATCTATGGCGGGTTCCAAATCTATTGCAGATTCCTAATCTATGGCAAATATGACGTTACAAACGCCAAACAACTCAAATCTATTGCAGATTTTTGTTTTCTCCAAATCTATGGCAGATCTAACATATAACGTCACAATTTAATAACGCCATATTACATCGTCGCCGCCGCAAACGATGGCGGAGCCCATATATTTGAACACCATTCTAGATGACAACAATTTGACGACGGTTTACATAAAAATGTAACCCATAATCCAGAATAGGGACACAATGTGCTGTACCAGTCGAAGTCCGCGATGAAAAAGGACACCACTTTTTTCAGTAACGGATATTTCAGAAAAAGGAGTTATTATAGTAAACATTTTACTGTCTACGGTTGGCAAAGCTTATAAAGTGAAACATGAAATTAACGGATACCAATCTTATTTAGATCGTCATAAAATAAAAAAGACGCCGTAACGATGAATAACATATTATTTGAACATTCAAATTGTTCATTTTTATTTATACTCCTTTTTTTATTTATTAAAAATCAACCTTCTTGTTTGTTAAGGGACTTAACGTTAATTACTAGTTGGTTAAATAAATGCACAGATTAGAAAATGTTTATTTTTACGGGGCACATAATTTCAATCTTGAAGTTTGTATTTATGTTATGAATTCATAATTTTTTATTTTTTTTTGCCGCCATGATTTTGTTGACCAGTATTGACTGTTTATTTCACAAATGTGTGTAGACATGATTCCCTTGTCGTACATTAAATAATGAAAGTTATAATGGTCGTATGTGTACTTCCGTGATTATTTTCCATTTGCAATTCATTTTCCATAGACTTGGACACAATAAAAACCGCAAAAGATTAGGAAATAACAATACTTGCCATAGATTAGGATTGTAAAAAATCTGCCATAGATTTGGGATGGCATGACATCACATTTGCCATAGATTTGAAACCCACCATAGATTTGAGTCTTACATATACATGGTCACTTCCGCAATGAACTCACAAAAAAATGTTTCTGTCAATAAAAAAAGGAAACAACGAAAAACAAATAGTATTAGACATGTTAATTGCATGATTTTTTTATAATTTGTTAGTGACTTTGAACTAGATGTCAGATAACTTCGAGTACTCTCAGATCTGTTCATTGTGTCTTTTTGTGTGGGGATGTATAAGTGCCCGGCCACGTTCACCTGTATGTTTGTCCATCTAATGAGATAAGCCTTTTCTAGTTGATTTTTCTAGTTCGTTCTTATGTTGAACTGTTATACCACTGCCCCAGGTTAGTGGAGGGTTGGGATCCCGCTAACATGTTTAACCCCGCCACATTATTTATGTATGTGCTTGTCCCATGTCAGTTGTTAATGTCTGTGTCATTTTGGTCTCTTGTGGACAGTTGTCCCATTGGCAATTACACTACATCTTCTTTTTTATATGTAAGTTAAAGTGTCTACCGGCTGTATATTAAACACGCATAGTTTTCCCAATTTGGTAGCAACAATTCATATAATTTTATATTTCAACATGTTTCTTTAGGGAGCAAGATATGCAGAGTGTATAAAACAGTTAAGCCTTTTTACACAACGTCCACAACACGTAATTCATGGCATGCTCGTTTTCTATAATTCATATTCCTATTATTTGAAAAAAATGGGAGAAAAAAGATAAATAAGATAAATAAAAATAATTCAGATGTTTGTGTCTACAAAATTAAAAAAGATTTCTTAAATATGAAAATATGAAAACATTAAAATATATTTAAACGATTGTCAAAAAATATTTGTGACTTGTTTTGTCCTATTAAATTTGTGACTTTACATATTTGTCCAATGACTTTTGTCCTGTTACTTTCTGTCCACTTACCATCCATATTGATCAAACATTTTTTCACAAATTAAGCTAAAAGGGGTGGGGTGGGGAGGTTGTGAATCAATGTTTTTTTCCTACATTGAACTTTTGATGTCGACTGTTGTGATATTATTATAGTAAAATAACATGTTATTTGTTGGGATGTTAGGAAGATATCCTTAAATTTTGAAATATCCACATAAAGTTATGTACACAGCATGCACAGATTAATACAAATAATTTCGTTGCAAGGTATACAATTAGAACAGGAATATTTTTTACAAAATAAATAGTTTTATAGTACGTAAACAAAAGTGACAATTTATCAGCTCACATATAAACCAATCACAGGTGGTTTATATAAAATGCATTGAGACGAGATATACTAATAAATAAGTAAATAACTTATAACAGAAATGTATTATAAATTGTACAAACAGGTGAAATCAACACGAAAGATTTGAGAGTTATCTCACTTACTGAAAACTGGTTTAAATCAAGAAAAAAAACCATCAATGATTAAGAATACATAATTATGCAACAGAGACTTAAGTCAGAATCAACACAAAAATGAACAATACAAAATCGTTTAGCATAGTTTAAAGTCGACTACATATTGCATACTATGTCTAAAAAGGGAAAACACAAATTGTAAAGCTGAAATGTGACAAAGTCGTTGAAAATGAATTCTGCTACTTTAACTAACATTTGTAAACAGTAAGTACGCATTTTAAGATATTCCCCATAAGAAACCGAAATGAGATAAACAAAAAGCTAGTGCAATATACATTTGCACGCTTTGGACATTCTTTGTGACAATGGTGTACTCGTATTTGTAGAATCAACGTGAGCAATGTTCTTTACTCAATTCTGGTTTTGTAAAGATATACTAAGGGGACATAATCCGATTTTTACCATTTCTTATTTTAGTTTGATATTATCCATACATTGATACTGACGCAGCTATTGTTTTTGAAGAAATCATGGTATTCAGAATTAGGGTGAATCAAATTTGTCTGTGTTTGCAGACTAACCACAGTTAAACTTTTTCATAAAACATAATTGGCGGTATTATAAATCGGTTAATTTGAGGATTCATTGCATAATACAAATTCTAAAAGTATATATACACAATAAGTATATAAGTGTGTCCTTATCGATTAAGTCTGAATGCATTTCCTTCCTTTTTTATTTCAAAAACGTAAAAGACACCATTAACCAATATGTGTCATATCTTATGATTAACATAGATATTTTACCGCATCATACGAAATTGACCAGGTGTGTACTGTATTATGAAAACAACATATCAGTTTCTTAATTCAGAATATTTGTAGCCGTCCTTTAAAATCAGATATTTTTTTTCTCAGAACAACAATACTTTACCGCGTATATTTGATGATGTCAAAATTAACAAGAAGTCAAAAGTGAGCTACGGAACATAATAAAATACATTTTTTGTCATTGCTCTGTAAAACTTTCTTTTAGAAATTATATTGAACAAAGTATTATTCAAATCAAAGGCAAAAAAAGGATATACGAAATTCAATGTTACAAAATGTACATTTAAAATAAACTGTGAAATAAAATGGAGAAGTTCGTTACTATCCCATATTGCAATTCATAATATTTAATTTCTCCCTCTGTAATGATAATACCAACAGGTATATATGACGACCAACGCTCGTTACCAGGCATCTATTACCTTATCTGTATTTGCCAAACATTTTGAAATGCTATTCAGCTGTATACTTGTTTGGTTTGCTACCTATTTTGACCCGAGGTTCACTGATGAGTCTTATATAGATGTATCACGTTATAAGCCTGGTATCATTGATAACAATTTGTTGGTTCTTGTTTTATTTTTCATATTAATCCTTTGAATATTTTCATTTTCCGTTTTTATCATATAATGGTACTCATAAGTGCATAACTTTCCAGGAGAATAATTTCAAATAGAGAGCATGCAAAAAACATTGATAAATTATAAACAGTTCAATTTCAAATAAAAGATTATTTCACCGTTTACACAGACACAATTTATATTTGAAAAGTAATAAAGCTTATCAACGGGTGAACAAGTTGTCAAGTACTTTTTCTCTTCGATTGGTATGATTGAAGGCTTGATGACATTTGCTATTTCTTATTGAAAAATAATGAGAAAAAATATCCAGACTATATGTCTACACATTGTGCCCTTATCCGTCAATTTGACCAAACGCTACGAACATATGCTGCACAACATACGTAACAAAGAAGGTGAAAACATATAAGTATTTTTTTTACCCCGATAGACTACAGTAAATTGAAATAAATTAAGAGGCAGACGTCTGCTACTCAATGTATATCCATGTATCTTTAGTTGCTATTCGTAGTTCAACGATATTTGATATCACGAGTTTATATATAGATAAATATTGACAGTAAACTAATTTATAGACATAAATTCAAATGATGAAAAAAATATTAACAGGTCCTGGCATGTGTATATAAAAGAAACTTTATTTGTAATAAATCATATTACCTACAATTTTATGGCATCTCTACACAATATTTTTGTACATTACCATTTAAATGTCGCTACCATCAATTAATTGTTTCCTTTATCTATAATTAACACTGTAGAGAAAAGTATTAACTAATTCATAGATAATATCCCACTACCGGAATGTTTTATAAAATTTGACACTAATTGTACTGTCATATTTTGAAAACACTTTACACTCAGCAACAATTGTGTTATCATGCTAGATATGTTGTAGTAAAGACGAAAAGATTATGATGAGTTCATCTCATTAAACTATTAACCATGGCGCATCATATCTTACATGTCTTATATCGAGTACAAAATACTATTGAAACGAAACACTACGATATTATATATATATGGTGAAATATTGGATATACATCATCAACTAGATCACTAATCTAAACAGACTGTATGTACATTTATTCAGTTGATACGAAAACAGAACACAGTTATTAATTCATTATAAAAGGAAATATTTGAATAAATATACAGATATTGTCGCATTGGCAATCATACCACATCTTCTTTTTTTTTTTATATAAGAAGAAATAAGTATATGTACCAATGGACAGAAAAAACACTTACTATGATTGCATTAACAGTGATGACTGTTTCAAATTGTATTATTGCTCTATGATTTCAATGATGCTTCTAAACGAAAATATCACAACAAGTCATATGCTCATGAAGTACTTAAAATGTGTTTATTCTTTTGGTATTTTTCAGACCCAAATATTCTCTATGTATAACCATGATAACAGGTGAAATGTTTGTATTTTAACAATTATTGCAAAAGAAAATATAGAATACAGTCTGAACTATGATACATGTTACGGATATTTTATTGAAAAACAGTTTAAATCTTTATTTTTATTTAGCATATTAGAGGAAACATACTGTGCTGTGGATTTGTTAATTATGGGTAATGATGTTGATATATAACCTTACAGATTTATATATGTTTTGTCATTGTTTTTTGTTATAGGTGTTTTATTGGAACTTTAAAGATAACAATCACTTCAAAAAAGGGCATCAGATAAACCATATGTAAATACTTACTATACATTAATTTTGTTGTTTTACATTTAAATGTCACCAACACAGAAGGCGAAAGAATTCATAACATCATTAAACACATCGATTTACACAAAGATGACTTCGATTATTTGAGCATTGAATCAACAGTACACATTAAGCAATTATTACATCAGCATTGCATTTTCACAAGAATAAAAGTGTTATCAAATGAAAACACACTTGTATTTGAATTCCATGAATACATTGGATTTTTAAAAAAATAATTCCCTCTACAATTGCATTAGCTTAAAACAATGGCGCAGCACGGAACATGGCACATTTTTTCGAGAAATATAACCTAACCGCGGTAGACTTGATACTAGGCTTAAATTTACCGTTCAGTTGTATACTATACGTCACCATATGGGCTTCAACAATGTGCAAAGCCGATACCGCATAGTCAGTATAAAAGGCCAGTCGTACACATTCACATGGTTTGGCCTTTTTAACTTTTTGGATTCGAGCGTCACTGATGAGTCTTGTAGACGAAACGCGTCTGGCGTATATACTAAATTTAGTCCTGGTATTTATGATGATTTAATGGTCATATAAGTCAGTTTTACACCTCCATATGGTTCAACCACCACAGTAGACCAATTATATCTAGAAAAAGAAGATGTGGAATGATTGCCAATGAGACAACTATCCACAAAAGACCAACATGACACAAACATTAACGACTATAGGTCACCTATGGTGATATGTTTAAATTTTGTGAAGTCAACTTGCTTTCATAATATCCGTAATGAACCTAAGGTTTCCACGTTTTGCATTATTAAGCTGCTGTTTTGATACATCTTACATGCAGATCACTTTCAATTTGTAGTTGCAACATGTTGGATTCATCAACCGATCAAATGAATATCTGTCGAGATAAAGAAATATTGCATATTTGAAAATATTTGGAATTATTGAAATTAAATATGAACAGGAAATAAATGACATTTTATTTTATACTTCCTTATATACAAATGCATAACTCTAGCTTTCAACCTCTTTTTTTTTCGTTTTAACAAATACCAACCGGTGTTGTATTTAAGATATTCAATTGGTAATTAAAATATCAATGTGCTGTTTATAATTTGACATGTTTAAGGGCATACGATACAGTTTTGATCCTGTATTTACACGTTCATGAAAATTTGCATGTAGGCTCTTTATTATCTGATTAAATCAAATATGTTATAAAAAATATACCTTCATGTGCTACTTTTTAAGTAAAATGAGGTCGAAATTTTGTATATTTGCTCAAAATTCAGAATTGTGGCCGTAATTTCTCTTTCGAAAGATAGACATAACTTTTTTGTTATAAAAGATAAACACAAATTAGTTTTTGTTAAATAATCAGTTATCTCTGTATTTTATAAATATTTAAAAAATATACAAGTTTTTATTCAGAAATAACTCATATTTATCAAATGTTCATGACTTGAGGAAAAAACGTCATTTTTTACTGCATGTTTATCAAAATTAAAAAAATTCCTCTATTTACAGTTTTATAACATTTGGGTCACAAAATCTCCCTGCAAAATGAAACAAAATGCTGTTTTGAAAAATAGGGGTCCATGAACTCGTTTTCAAATTAAATCAGTTTGAATGATACAAATCAGGCGAAAAATGCATCTATTCCCGATATGTCACAGTTTGCCGTCGCGAAAATAACAAATTACGTTAGCAACGTCATTACCTCCCCTGTAACTGTATCGTATGCCCTTAAGTGCAGACAAATGGTCAGATATTTCTTGAAATATTGGAATGAAAAAAAATCAGCATGTTCCGTAAAACACAATGTAAGGTTCATTTGACTCATTTCTTTGTTTTAAATACGCTTACATTTAATTTCAGGAGCTAACAACCTAAGATGAGACTGTAAGTTGCATTGTATGCGCACTTATTTTTTGTTGTATGAAGCGTGTTACATTCTACATTATGTGGTTTTATAAAAATTATGCAAAAACCAAATTGTTTGATGTTGTAACTAATCAAAAACTAATTATTATAGGAGAAATTCAATCATTAAAGATTACTCTTGGTTTTCAAAAAACTGTAATATGTATTAAACTCAGTGGATAATTTGATTTTTCATTGCCAATGCTTTAATTGTATATGTTCAGTTGTAACTTAGGGGACGACCATTTGATATTCTGGGGGGCCAGGAGGATTTGTTTTTGATCAGTTATTTATTTTTGTAAACTGAGAGGACAGATTATTCATTTTCTGCACTATTGAAGCAAGATTTTTCATTTTCATTAAAGCATGGGACTGATCATTCATTGTTTACCACTATATTTATGATATTCGAAAAACATACAATTTTTTTGAATATTTGTTAATTATGAATAATTAGATATAGGAAGATGTGGTGTGAGTGCCATTGAGACAACACTCCATCCAAATAACCATTTAAAAAAAGGCAAACCATTAATACATGTATAGTCAAGTCATTCTGTACCATTTAATCAGAATACTAGTAGATCATTATCCCCTTCAGAAATTGTAAGATTCAAGATTTCATTCATAACCTCAGACACATACTTGTGTACAAGAGGACAATATATAAAAATATTTTAAGATAATACATAGCGAGACAGGACAGACGAAACACAAATACTATTTTGTTTTTTGATTTTGCCATGTGATTATGGACTTTCCAAATTGATTTTCCTCTGAGTTCAGTATTTTTGTGATTTTACTTTATACATAGTAATAAGTATATTATAAGAGACAATTGGTATAAATAGATTAAGTATTTTATAATTTTCTGAACGAAAAGAATCATTTATATTCCCAAGCTATTTACACGTATTGCATACATAATGTATGGCATTAAAGTTAATTTAGTTTGGTTTTACCTAGCCTCTTTCAAAAGTATTGTCAAACATATATTGCTGAGTTGAGCGAGGAAAACATGTTTTTGAATGGTTTTGGAACCGCTGAAGGCCCAATAAGCTATAGACCTGCTGAGTTATTTATTTTCAATACATTGCAAGTCAGGTAATTTATTTTCAAACTACCACAGAACAAACCATTTATTTTTTGTGATTATCAAGGCTGAGTTATTTATTTTCAAAATCCTCCTGCCCCCCCCCCCCCCCAGAATATCAAATGGTCCCTTTAGTGCATTTTACAATCTTGATGGAGCATCAGAGTAATGTCTGTGACACCTCATATTTAAAAGAAAAAATCATTACCCGTTCTGAGGTCTTGTTGTCAGTTTTAAAGTTTTCTTAAGGAGACTACCTAAAAAAGAAACTGTAATTATTGCAATCAAAGATGAGTAAACATGGTAAACATGGTATATGTTTGTAAGCTTTAATATTAGTAAACAACTAGTGCATATCATTTGATTTCATAACGATTGAAAACGGCCTACGCTTGATATCAACTCGATTTATTTAATTTTAATAATTGATAAGCGCAATAATATTTAAAAAAGGTACCTGGTGTTTATGTTTGTGCAATTTATTTTACGATCAGGTTTGACCAGTTCCGATCCAATTTTCTTTTCACTTTTAATATTATCATTTTCTTATAATTACAATTATTATTTGATCAAATTCTGTAAAAATGACAATCGCATCTAGAAAAGTGACTTAATTGCAGTTCTGTCATAGTTTTTAATGAATTTACAGGAACTCCTTTTTCGTATTTAGTTTTCATCAAGGCAATATTGATGTCATTCGAATTGAAACATTTTGTTCGGTTGAATAGGGTAAGTTATTTGCTATTTTTTTTATACTTGGATCTGTCTAATTGGTTTCTTTTTCTTAATTTGTCGGTTATAGTATTTCAACGCCATGATATACTTATTTTTTTTCTTTTGTAGACCTTATTGATTTTCACACTGATTTCCGTCAAATTCTGAGATAATTGTGTTACGATCAAACAAAATACAATTATGGCCCGTTGAAAAAGGTGAATATCAAAAATTGTCAACACGGGAAGGTTATTTCAATGAGGGCACAGTTCGAAGTGAAATAACTTTTAAGGGTTGTCAATTTTGGATATTCATCGATGCTAAGGTGCCACAATTGTTTTATTATACCGAACTAACAGTGGAAAGGCCTTTGAACACTTTCTATATTTTTTAAACTTTCCAAAACAAAGACAAGCTAACGTTTGAAAATACATTTGTGTTCTAGATTTTCTCGAATGTACAACACAGGTAGAATCTTTTTGTAATATATTGATTGCCCTGAAAATGACAGCTTCTTTAACAGAGAAATCACCAGCTGCTGATACTTTATTCATGTCCAAAGCCCTATTTCCTTGTCTCACGGTGAGCTTCCAGTGTAACGTGAACGCTGCCATTTTGTTTATTTACGTTTGTGACGTCATTTTCATGGGAGATAACTCAAGAATAAATCAACAAACTCAAAAGGTTATTCGCCGGTGAATAATAGGGTTATTCACCGCGGGTGGAAATTTTTATCCTTATTCGTCCTTCCTTGTAATTGACTGAAAAACAACTGAATTATTCAACACGTTCAAAGTCTGATAACTTTTCACCTAATACAATTGTTTAAAATACATGTAAGGTATAATTCCTCGCAAGATCAATCTATCTTTTAAGGCTTCTATAGGGTTGATAAAACACTTGTAAGGAAAAGTCGACACTCATAAAGTGAATTATGACACTAATTTATAAAAACATACAATACATCGGAAAATC
Organism: Mytilus trossulus; assembly: GCF_036588685.1. Classification (NCBI taxonomy): domain Eukaryota; kingdom Metazoa; phylum Mollusca; class Bivalvia; order Mytilida; family Mytilidae; genus Mytilus; species Mytilus trossulus. Next base: position 58,330,652 of record NC_086386.1, on the reverse strand, counting down.
AATGCGACAATGTTAAAACAAAAATGTATCAGACATTGAATAATGCTCAAACCTATTATTTTATTGTATTTTAACAGTTTAATACAGATAATTAAAGGATGTCAAACTGATTTTAATTTCAGATGTTTAGGTGAAACAATATTTTCGTAATATATTTGATAAGATAAAATGTTTTAAATATATGAAGTGGTTTCATAGATTTGAGAATTGATAGAATTGATACACGTTTGGTCAATTTGTTTTATATGAAGGATACAATTAGATCCGTCATTTGGACTCTAATTGGAATTGATAAACTGTTTATCCCAAATGAAAGAAACTACTTATATATGTTCCCTTAATGATAGTCAAAGTTTTATAAAAGAGGATGCATCCCTCAAATTTTTCCTCTACGCGAGCACAAAATATGGTCTTTTTGACTTGTTTTGAAAACGTGTTATCATAATGGGGTATATGTGGATTTGTGAGAAAAAAATGGAATTTAAACGTCGGAACAAAATATGAAAGAATGTTAAATACACACAAACAGAAAAACAAAAATACTTAATATAATGCGTTGCATGTTTCCTAGCTTTATAAATCCGTGACAAAACAGCCGGAGTCTTTTGAATTGATATGTATTCTTTGTAATGGTATGTATGCATTAAACAAAACTGGATCTATAATCAGATATCATCTCAAACTATGACCCGAGATATGACGTTCAAATACCAGAATTTTAATTTTCAATATCAGAAAACGTAGTATACATTGGTTTCTCTAGTTTTTACTCGATTTATACTTCTATCTGAGGTGTTGATTGTGTTTGTTTATTAAATCAACGTGTGGTCTGTTTGATTAAAGTTTGCCATTGGTCAACATTCCATTTTGACCTCTCATATTGTTGTTTTCCTCTGAAATTCCCATTGAGACATCATGAAAAAGGCGATCATGTGTGGTGACGTAACATAGAAAGAATTCATGATTTGCAAATTATTCGAAAAGAAGGATTATGAATGTCTACATATCTTCAAAATATCAAAGGAGTAGAATCCACCTCAAAAGTTCGTACATTACGTTATTTACCCCTCTAGACACTTGATGTTTGAGTATCTAAGACGCTAGGAGAACTTTGCGTTTAAAATAGGAAAGTGTATTACTGTTTCTAATAGATACATAGCGTATCACTCTGAATGCAGTAGTTGAATCCATATATGCATCTCTTAGATGACACTTAATATTATCAAAATTATAACACACATCCCGTATGTAAAGAGTAGCTTAAAACTTATTGAGATACATGTAGAAAACGTAAAACGTAATTTTACATGGATACGTGCTACTAGATTTCCTTCATTGCATTTGTATATCCATCAACACTATTGACTGACATCATGAGTGATGTATAGCAAGAGACGCTGTCTGCCGTTCCGGCTATTATGTCGTTTCTGCTATCTTTAATGTGTGTCTGTTTGAAAAATTTTCAGGTTTTGATCATTGGCAAACACATCTCGTTTAAACAAACCCGTCGTGTTCCCTTACACATGACTTGATAAAACAAATATTTGTTAAAGACATTTCTTGATCATAAGACCGCTGTCTTTTAAGTCTTCAAATATCAATAAGTTTAAGTAGATGGGTGTCTGAAGTTTCTAATCAGCAGATCATTGACGCAAATGCAATAAAGACATACAATTTATACATTTAAATAACTGGATTTAAAATCCATTTATTTTCAATTAAAATTCGTTTCACAAGTCTGTGTAATAATGCTTGAACGGTTAATAGTCCCGGCTAAAATCAATTTGGATAAATTGTTATTGGAAGCAATAGCCTTTCGCAAAGCGTTAGTTTTTTAAGTATTTCTTTCATAAAACAAGACCTTATTGTTTTATTTATAAAAGAACACTGTAACTAGACATTACTTTCCATTGCATTTAAATTTCCAATGTTTTTTCAATATCATAAATTTCAGCAACCCATTTGTCTCACTATGATATTATTACGTATGTATTTCTGTATCGGCCTTATAATTGTTCCGAGGCTTGCTGTAATGGCCTGTGGCGAAGCCAAATGCCAATACAGCTGGCCGAGGACAAATAACAAGGCCAATACAGAAATACATGTAATAGTATCTTTATGAATTAACTACAGTATTACAATTTTTTTTAATTTCATTTCACAAGAGATGAATATTTTTACCTTGAAGTGGACCTATCCAAATCACAGTTTCTTTTTATATGTATATGTATAATCAGATAATACTCTGGTGCTGTCTTCAGCATTTTATCATCTGATGAATTTTTCTACCCTTTCCAGTCACTTTAAAGTGTTACAATTTTAATTTCGACGCAACACATAAATAATAATTGGAAAGGTACTGCCATTGCATGTGTTATGCAAACAAATGTAGGAGTTGGAAATGATACAACTATCCATTAGCCAAATGACAAAAGAACGAAGATTTGCATTAAAAATAAATGACACAAAAAGTAAACAGGTCCGAGGTCGTCAAGCAATAAACTTTGTGATAATCTACTCGTTCCACAAACCTGAAATAATTTCATCGTTTGCTTTCAAAATGCTTTTTAAGTTAATGTGATCGTCTTTAGCCTGAACTTTACAGCATGTTTATGATGACTAACTGAAAACTGCGTCTTCCAAGCAACTGTATACGTTCCGTTTGTGTTTATCGTGACTTTCGATTTAAAAACTTGAGACATTCCGAAATTCTGTATTTGTGTCAACTTGACCAATATAGAATAAGTCGGCCAATACAGACAACAATATATATTGGCCGAGTTATTCTGTATTAGTCGAGTTTGCACCTTCTATTACAAAGTCCAATAACAGTGTAGTTAATTAATAATACTTGTTATTGCATTGCGTTATAGTCGACATTTTTTTATTACCTATTTAATACAATAAGGCTATTTGAACTAAAGAGTACACAACTTCAATGTTTTACGCAATCTGAGATAGTGAAATAAATTTGATTGAAACCAATATAATTCTTATCTGCGCTTCCTCTTTGAACTGCTTTCCCCTATCAAGATAGATAAGAAAAAATGTTGTCTTGCTGTAATACATTTAACTATAATGGTAGCACGGGTATAAACTTCCTATGTTTAAACGATTCATGATTTGCAGGAAATCAAGCAATTAACGCGTCTCGAGAAATCGTGGTTGTTTTCACTCTGACATTGGACTAGTTCTAGACAATATAGGCATGGAACCAACGTATTTGTAAGATATCTCATATGAAAATATTGAACAATGTGCTCATACAATTTATATAATTCTGCGTCAATTTATCCCAACCTGCACCCAATGTATAAGAAAACATGTAAGCAACCTGTGGTTCGTTTGATTTCAGGACTTCATTGGTTAAAATCCGATTATAACGTCGAATTTTCTTGCAAAAATACGACCATGCCTGATGACGTCTCATAGAAAAAACACATCTTATTGCAGATCATTCGAAAAGAATGAATAAGTTTGCCTGCGTTATGTTAAAAATCATTAGAGAAACAGATTCCACCACCAAATATCGTGTAATACGAAATTTATCCACTCTCGAAAGTTACATTTTAAATATTTAACTGTCGAGGGTGGATAAATTACGTATTACACTCGATGCAGGAGTAGAATCTATATGTTTTATCGGGGCCTTTTATAGCTGACTATGCGGTATAGGCTTTGCTCATTGTTAAAGGCCGTACGGTGACCTATAGTTGTTAATGTCTGTGTCATTTTTGTCTTTTTTGGATAGTTGTCTCATTTGCAATCATACCATATCTTCTTTTTATATACTAGAAAAGACATGTCACAAAATGTATTATTTGACATAGATTCTACCAATTACGAATTCTCATAAAACATGTTAACAGAACAACATACAGCAACATTTGATACAGGTTATTTAAAAACAAATAGATATGGAAAAATTGTCAACCATTACGCCGACCTACAGTTTTGCACTGTGCTATGAATTAATATGTTTTGTTGCGGTTTATTGATGTTTATATTTGAAAACTACTTGTTGTAGCGCATTTTGTTATTATTATTTTCACAGATTAAAAAAAATATCGACACAGCATGCTTTTATTTTTATTTTATTGCACTATGTCTTTCCCTGGGTAATATCACGTGAGTGTACAACTAAAATAGTGTACGGATACATATAACTCGTTTCGACCTATTACAGTTACAACAACAATTTAAAGATTGAATGTCACATGAACTGATAATGCAAATCAACATTTCTAAATGTAAATATACAAAAGAAGATTTTATATGATTGCCAATCAGACAACTCCCCAGAAGAGACCAAATGACACAGACGTTAACCAGCACCCGTCATCGTATGGCCGTCAACAATGAGCAAAGTCCACGTTGCAAAGTCAGCTATAAAAGGCCCGACATGACAAATGTGAAACCATTCAAGTCGGAGTCGGAGTATCCAATAGCACCCTCTTATGGGATTAACTCTATATACTTAATATTCACTGATTTGTATCGTGTGTTCATTGGTTTGTGTGGTGTATGAAGCGTGTTATATTCTACATGATGTCATTTTGTAATAATTATGAAACAATCATTTGATGTAGTAACTCGTCGAAAGCTCATTATTATAGGAGGAAGTCAATCTATAAAGATTACTCTTTGATTTTAAAAACAGTAATATGTACTTAACTCAGTGGAAATTTGAATATAACATTTTCCATTGCCAGTTCTTAAATCTTATATGTTTTTTTGTTGTAGCTTAGTGCATTTTACAATGTTGTTGGCAAATCAAAGTAATGTCATTTTAAATTTCTTAGGAAAACATCTATTTCCGTTCTGTGGTCTTGATGTCAATTTGTTAGTTCTTGCAGGAAATTTTCCAAAGTAGAAAATATAATTATCGTATTCAAAGATGCATAAACATGCTATGTGTTCATCAGTTGTAATATTAGTAAACATATAGTGCATAAGTTTTGATGCCATAACGAGTGAACATGGTATATCGCTTGATATGAACTTAGATGTATTGCATTTCAATAAAATGATCCGTGCATTCATATGTACGTTAGTTTTAAGATTTTGAGATTATGTTTGTTGAGTAAAAATCTAATATTCTTTTCACTCTACATATTGTCATTTTCTTATTACAAACTAGTTTGTAAAATATGCATATTTTGAAGTTTCCCATAGGAAAACACTTGATTGCATCGAACGTAATGGCTTTTATTCTGAACAAATATTCCTATTATATAATCTTACAAAATGTAATGCACGCATTTTCAAATTTTAAATGAAATGTAATTACACAAAATAATAATATTTGTTTTAGAAATTGTCAAACGTACGCAAGTCTGTATAGAAATGCTTTAATTCTAAATTATAAATTACTGCAATTACTGTTAGTGACAATTTTAAAGATCTTCAAGCACCTGTTCGATTGAACACGACAGTAATTAACAAACCAAACTACAATAATTGTGCGTTTAAATTTTGTAAAAGTGACAATCGTATTCTAGAAAAATGTTTCTTCTTGCAGTTCTGTCACAAATTTTAATGAATTTACGTAGACTGCTTTTTCGTATTTAGTTTTCAATACGGAAACATTGACGCCATGTACCTGGAAGCATTTTGTTCGAATGAACATGCTATCAAATTACACATTGTCAAGTTTTGACTTTCTGAATTAAATCAATTGTGCAATAAGCTTTGAAACTATATTGTTTGTCAAATCCAATTCGTAATTATTTTTTCTCCTAAAAATAATTGTTATTTACCAAAAGAAGGAACTAATGTAAGCAGATCAAATGAAAATGAAAGAAAGTACACATATAAACAATGATGACATTAAATATAACTGTTTTTCAGGATACTAATGTATCTCATATAATATTTTGAATTATAATCTAAATTGTGAATATCTTGGTATACTTAGTATTTTCGAACTCAAACGAAAAAAGGCAGTTGTTGTTGCCTTTTAAAGAACGAGACGACATCAAACACACATTATAAATTAGTATCACACATGTTTATAGTAACTGCTAAGTGCATCTGCAATGTACAGAATATTCAGTTCATCTCGTTTGACAAATGTGTTAATAAAAACCGTGATTCGAGCGTCACTGGTGAGTTTTATGTAAACCAGACGCGCTTCTTGTGCATATATAACATTTCAATCCTAGCATTTAAGATAGGTTTATCTACATAAATTATATCAAAATCGATTAATCACTCTGGATCTGAATAGGTATTCCATAAAATGTTATAGAGGTATGATAACGTAATTTTTTACAGGACTCGTACCAAACGATTAAATTAACGTTACAAATACTCAATTTAACGAATGAAATATCACCAAGCAAGACCCATCACTTGGAACAGTCTCATATGTAGCGCGGTATGATATAATGTTTGTGAAATTTTAATATTTTATCTTTTTAAACCAAACTTTATTTGTTTTGAGCGTAATTTGTGAAGAAAAGGCTGGATTTTGGCGAGGTAACACAGTTATCCTTCTACTATAATTGTTCCTGATAAGGACAATACTTTATCTGCACGTTTATTTATATCAAGATTATGAAAATTATTATAACGTTTTTTTTTTAATTCAACAAGAATTCAATAAGAATTCATTGGCATTTCAAACACATCTGAAGTAAGGACATTATAAACTGTTATAATAAAATTATGTTTTTACTATGAAAAACAATGACACGAACTTTGAAGCAGATTTAAGATATAATTCAAATTAACGCAACATACCGTCCGGTTGTTATAAGGAAGTAAAAGTAAAAACAACATTATCCAATTTAGCGCCTTGATTGATTGTCGATTTGCATCACGATAACAACTATGACTCTTTGAATATCTTAACAGTTTCTTTCAGATTAGATTACAACCACAGTAATCATTTGTGAATATATCTCACGACGGTTGCACGACAGTTGAGATTTCATGTTAATTAAAAGAAGTGCAAGTTTTATGTTGACAATATTCTGTTATCAAATCAAAAGAAACCACAAACGTAGACGAATTGTAGATATTCATAATTTATTTTAAACTACATACAATAATATTATGATAACCTAGGTTTTGATTCATATAACACAAACCATTAATGGGGTAGATATTTTGTTGTCCTGGTTGTTCTTTATTTTGTGGTGTTTAATTTCTTGTATCTGCATTTGCGACATTTTCTTATATAAAATAATGCCAACAAAATTTAAAAAAAATCCCTAGTCTAATGTAAGCTACATGAAACGAAATATATCAAACGAAAATAATGAAACTAAAGAGTATATAGCAAAATTGTGATTGGGTAGAAAGGAATTACAGTGATGTTATTCTTTGATTTTAGTCCATTTGACAATGTAAAGCAATTAGTACGACATGTTATTTGAGAGGGAAAAATATTTAGATCATAGCAACGAAGCAATTATAGGGTGCAAGCAGGGATATAAATTACTGTGGATTCATTATAATTCGTTGGATACAAATTTTCGTAGGTTTCTCTGGTAACAAGAATTCAAATGTTCAACGAATAACATATTTCTAATACGCTTTGTATAAAGTATACAGAGATTGGCAAAACCACGAAACCAATTATCCACTAATATCCAATTTTTCAGCAATCCACAAAAATTCATAACCACGAAAATAAATGAATCCACAGTATTTATGTAATATGATTTTTAAAACCTGTAAAGTATTACAGGGTAATTTATTTGATGTTTTGCTTTTGTTTTAAACATGTTAAACATGGACCTGTCTTGTTGGTTTTGATTTCCGTGCACGTTTTGTATATATTTTGTAACATAATGCAAAGAAAGTGCCTCAATTTATTTCAAGATTTTTCCTTGATTTGGCTGGCATTGTGTTTTAACGCATGTTAGACTCATCTTTTTATCAGTCTAATTCATTTTTACACTTTATTAATTCTCACACTGATTTCAGTCAATTTCTGATTTAATTGGGAAACGATCAAACAAAATAATTTAATTTTTTGAAAGATGATCAATCTGATAATGCTTTTAAGCTTATATAAGGTTGACAAAACTCTTGACACTCGTTCATCGTATAATGACACTAATTTATAAAAATATTGAATTATACAATCCATTGGGAAATCTAGCGGAAAATTGTGAGACAAAAATATATTTCGCTGAGGTGAATGAACAAACATATCGTACTTATGCCTGTTAATATACTGATTTAAATTTAACATGTTTTTGTCAACTATTTTTCATATTGAATATTTAGATAAAATGTGATATAAAGATAAACATGATATTATCCAAAAGACCACATGTATAGTCAATTTGTTTTTGAAGACTAATATGAATTGTTTTCTTTGGACTGCGATGTACTGATAATCGATAAAAACAAAAATACAACTAGTAAATGCATCTTTAATGAGAAGCGGCAAAATAAATAGAGGCGGTCAAGTGTATACCCCAACCACATGAACAGAAAAAAGACGCAACGTTCAGATCTAATAGTACTCGACTGTTCTATAAGACTTGTAGAGAATAATTACTCTTTACTAATTCATAATTTATAAATAATACATTGTATACGAGGTAGATAAAAAAATCTAAAACTTAATAATAAACTTGTGTAGAAATACATGCGTTTTGATAATCCCACGCTATTGACTCACATTACACCTATGTCTAACATGTTTCTTGAATTGAATTGAACCGTTAACATCGAAAAACTATTTGCTATCATACAAACTGTGTATATGGTTACACGAATTTGAAAAAAAGTGGTAAAAGCGATTATTCACAAGAAAAAAAATGTTGGAGTGAACCAGAACTGATTAATTGCATAAAAATAAAAATAAACAATTTTTGTTTAAGTGTTCCATTTATTTTGAAATAATAGTGAAGAGAGCACTGTTGTGTTTCTGCGGATCTGCTTTTATGAAATGTGTCAAAATCTCAAAGTGTAGCTTAGTGTTGATTCCATATAATAGGTGACTAGAGGATGTTTAATCTGACGTTCGTGCAATTATCTCAGTTGTATTACTGTCTTGGATTTGTATATGTATAATCTGTTTGCAAGATTAAACATTAATAAACAAAGTCGTCTGCACATATGTATAAAGAAAGAGGTGGTATAAGTGCCAATAAGACAACTCTCCATCCAAGTAAGATAATAAAATTAAACCATCAAAGGTCAATGTACGAACTTCAACACGGAGGCTTCGCCCAAACCGAAAAGCAAGCTATGAAGGGACCAACAATTTACTAGTGTGAAACCTTTCCTACGAGAAAACCAACTTAAGAAAAAAAGAAAGGTCCGAAATATCGTGAGCCTAAATCAATCAATTGGAAATACAACATGTTGATTGATTCAGTCTAGGATTATGCGAGACAATGGGCTAAGCGCTAGAAGGAAGACGTAGGCACTCTTTCCGAATGGATTAAGGCTGTGAGGTCATTAATACAAATCAGAATTAAGAAACTGAATGTGTCCATCAATGCCCATGCTACGTCAATCTTTAAAGACCCCAACGTCGATTAACACCTATCCGACCTCCATGATACATATGTTGTTGTCACGCAGACAAAGCCCAAAATAACATCGTTGTTGTGTGTAGAAATTATAACATTAACTGCTTGATAAACGAATAAGGTATTGACCATTCACTTGGGAACCCAACATATACCCTCACGACACTTACCAAAGAGGAAATCCTGGATAATCATAGGTCTGTTCTTTATTCCTTTGGAATTTCAACCAAAAATAAAGAACTGGATCTTCCATCACTGTATTGGATACCTAACTACATAAGTGTCCTTACAAACATCGTTATATTGCTGGGTCTTCCAAGTGCTCCACGAAACCTCTTTCTAAATTATTAACATCTATCTAGTTATTGTGAAACTGCATATTCTAGAGGTGGCGTACATCAGATGTGGATACTTAAAAATTCAAAAGATCTTTTAGAGTACATACAATCTAACTCTCTTTCATCTTGTAACAGTATTAAAACATTTGACTTTTCTATTCTTTACACAAGTATTCCACATTCAAAACTAAAAGACAAATGGAAAGATTTGGTATTGCTTTGCTTCATAAAAAGAATGGCCAACGTAGATACAAGTATCTTGTCTTAGGAAGGAATAATCCTACTTTGTAAAGGATCACTCTGGTTTAATTTTTTTTTACTGACAACAGATTTGTTACGTTCGGAGGACGTGTTTTTATACAGACTGTCGGTAATCCAATGGGAACAAACTGTGTCCCTCTGCTTGCCGATTTATTTCTTTCTTATTATGAGGCTGACTTCATTTAGGAACTTCTTAGAAAGAAAGATAAGCAGTATCCTTTAACTCTACTTTCCGCTATATAGATGATGTTCTTTCACTAATTTTAATTCAAAATTTGGTGACTATGTGGAACGCATCTATCCCATTGAACTAGAGATAAAGGATACTACAGATACAGTTAAGTCGGCTTCATATCTTGACATACATCCAGAAATTGACAATGAGGGTCGGTTGAAAACAAAACTTTACGACAAAAGAGATGATTTCAGCTTTCCAATTATGAGTTCCATTTCTAAGTAGCAACATTCCAGCAGCACCTGCATACGGGATATACATCTCCCAATTGATACGATATTCCCGCGCTTGCATTTCCTATCATGATTTTCTTGATAGAGGGTTGCTAACAAGAAAGCTTTTAAACCAAGAGTTTTAGATGGTGAAGTTGAAATCATCCCTTCGTATAATTTACGGAAGCCATCACGAGTTGGTGGACCGTTATGGAATAACCGTTTCACTAATGATATCGAATATGTTCTTTACGTCGTAACTACAATCCCCTTCCCTTTCATGAATGTTACTTACCGAATTAGACTATTTACCGGATTTGATATCACAGAAGCAACACGACGGGTGCCACATGTGGAGCAGGATTTGCTTACCCTTCCGGAGCACCTGAGATCACCCCTAGTTTTTGGTGGGGTTAGTGTTGTTTATTCTTAAGTTTTCTATGTTTTGTCATGTATACTATTGTTTGTCTGTTTGTCTTTTTCATTTTCAGCCATGGCGTTGTCAGTTTTTTTAGATTTATGAGTTTGACTGTCCCTTTGGTATCTTTCGTCCCTCTTTTCAAAAACAGACATTTTGGCAGACATTTATTTTATTACTACATGTAGGCATCTGCCTTTCAAGTATTCAAATTTCAAGAACTTTAACAGATACTTAGGTGAAGTTTTTAATCAACAAAACGGTAAAGTTAAGAAATAATTCATGGAGGATTGAATATATGGTGATTTTTAACACGGGTTGGGCCTTTATGACAAATATTTTACCACCCTGAGCGATAGAGGGGTTAAACTATCGGCATAAAGGGACAACCCGTGGTAAAATCTAGATATATTCAAGACCCCATGACTTATTTCGATTCTAATAGGACAAATACGGCAGTTGTTTTGGATCGAGGCGCTCTAGGTGAAGGCATTATTTGCCGTTCTCATAAATAAACGCACTATTAAATTGACTTGAAATAACGGAGCAAACTGATTGAGTGACATGCTTAAACTATTTTAAATAACAAAATTAACAGATTTGGATGAATGGAAATGATAATTTTACTTAAATGTCTTATATGTATACAAAAATTGCTGATACAACTAATTTTAGCATCGTTTGTTTACATTTCCTTATTGTGATGATTTTTGGTTTCACAATCGTGTACTCTCACGTAGAATGCTTATATTCTGACGTCAGCATCCTATGACGTCGAGCAGCTCATTCATAAAAAGGCATATGACGTGGGAGCACAGCCCAAACAATATATTCATATTTTACCACGAGTGTGTACTCAAAGCGTTTGAAGAATAGATGTTATAAAGACGTACAATTTCTCAATACAAATAACTTAATATAAGATGCAATTATTTTCAATTGGCAATATTTTTGATTTTAAATCAAATTCGTTTCCAAAGATATTTTAACCATGCTTGAATTGTCCAAAACAAGAAATCGATTTGGTTGATTGCTAACTTAGATAATAAACTTTTCTCCGAAATTGTAACCATTCCACGTAAACTTCCAAAACAGTATTGCAGAGTGTTGTAGTTTTGTCCAAAACGTTCTTTTTTACCATATAGAATGTTGAAACTGTAAGTGCTAGAGTGTAGTTTCCATATCATATATAAACGTTTCTGTAACTTTGCAATACTCTAATGTTGGTTTAATATTTCAAGTGTGTTGTTCTTTATAATATTCCTCAATATCAAAGTGTCTTTGTATTGCACTGCTTTAATGACCACATGATTTATTGAATGACTTTGTAAAATAAAACAACCATATACGCACTGAAAGTACACAGTATTAGCATTTGCTAACTGAAATCGATCAAAACTAAATTTTCCTTAACGTAACAGCGCTTTCTATTTTTAATTCTCTCAGCTATAAAAATAAATAAGCAAGAAATATTTTATCCTCGCTGAAGTACATTTAAAAAAAGGTTAGTTACTGAATAAACGTCATGTGTTTAAATTGTTTACATTATAATCGATCAATTCCAGGAAATCAAGCAATTAACGTGTCTCGACAACTCGTGATTGTTTTCACTCTGACATTGGACTAGCTTTACACTACTTATCTTGACAATATAATAAAAGTATTGGTAAAGAATATAGTAATTTTTTTTAAACAATTTGTAGCAGAACATATGGAAAACGGTCACAAATATTTTCCCAAAGATATATCATAATTAATGGAAACATCTCACAAAGACCTCATCATTAATGAAATAGCATGTACATAATAACAGAAAAAAAATGCAACTTCCGATTAATGAAATTTGTTAAACTTTAAATCAATTTGAAACAAACATTATAAAACATTGTAGTCGTCTTATAAACGTGTTTAACAATTTCTCCCTGCTTTGTGTATACATATGTATACATATGTTATCCGTGTTTTTATTCTCCAACAAGTTCAGTTGTGATATATTACAATTACAACTGCTAAGCCTTATTTGTAAATTAACGTTTCTGTCTGCACTCAAAGCCTTCTAAATAGAGTTTTTATTACGTATGTTTGTAGATGTTTTCTGCTAATTATGTTATAAAGTAATCTTTAATTCAAAGGTCATCGTCTTAATATTTGTGACATGATTCACCGCGTGTTATGTCTGATCATGTGAGACCTTATGTGATTGGTTATTTATAATGATTGAAATTGGTCTTGACCCATTTTTTTGTTCATATGATGACTGAACAGTGTGCACAGTAGCATTTGATTGCGGCATTTATTTTATCAGTCGTAATAGAAATTCAGATGGTGTCAGAAAGTACACATACATATTGTATTTTACCATCCCTGTTTGCTACTTTACAAAAAAAGGTAACATCTAGATATTTTATTCAAGATGCGGCATGATTGCCAGGAGCACTGAAAAACAGGCTTCTGACTTGGGACAGGCACATACATACAGAATGTTGCAGTGTTAAATATGGCGTTTTTAATTAAATTCATGTTAAAATCAATCGGGTCCAGGACCAATCCAGTATATTTTATCATAATCCTTCGTATTTAATTTAATTTTCTATGTGCATACATTTAGAGTACTTAAGAGCTGGTAAACTCTGTGTATGATATTAAAATATTTCCGGTTATGGAATACATTCTTCTGCATTTATTTCCATATTTTTCTAGATATCCACAATTGCATGTTTGTAGTATAATTATTGTGTGTGTACTAAAGAAAGGTGTTTCGGTTATGGTCATTTTAGACCTAGGCTTATCCTCATCAGGTATCCCTAGCCTATATGTTTCATCTTCTGTAATACATAGCATTATAGTTCAAATTTGATTTCTCTTATGGGGATAAGTAAAACAATCGTGTGTATGAGTGTGTTTTTTCCGAGATGCAAACAGTTGCAGCTTAATTTTTAAAAACAATGAAAAACATTATGTTAAAACAAGAATGAAGACAGATGAAGAACATAACAAATACACATACTTAAAATATCAAAATTATGAAGACTTATAACCAAATGCTTAAGATGATCAACACCATTTCAATATAAGGAACATTTCCTGACAAATTTTATTTGTCGGAAACAAATATTACTGAGCAGTAATTGAATAGAAAGTACAGTATATCAACAAAAATGACAACATAACGTGACAATTCGCGTTAAAGGTTTGGCATGCATTGGTATACACAATTTCGCTGTAGATGTTCTACAGGTCTAATACTTCTTTCTTTTTGTTGTAAACATGCAAATTCCCTTGGATTTGAATCTGTTTTGATTTTGTGTTCACAATTGATAGATGAAATTGAGTTTTGATATACCAGTATTGCTTAAACTATACTTTTGCATTAAGTATGTATTTCTAAAACATTAATACAAGCTTTTAAGATACGTTTCATTGTATATTGGGTTGTATCTAGGATGGTGATTGGTATATTTTGTGTCTGAGTTGTGTCTGAGTTTTGAATGAGAAAGACTTCTGCAACGGTTTTAAGAATAACATGTTAAGAAGCTGTTGAAAGTATGGTTTGACAGTTTTCTGAAAATTAAGCAGTAGTATACCGATGTAAGAGAGTCATCAATCGACTGAGAGAAAACAGATCCGGGTAACAAAGGAAAACCGACAGAAACATATTAGTGATAAGAGGAAAACAACAAATCAACAGAACACTGGAGTGCAACAAGAAACAAAACACAATCACAATTGTCTAACATAGAAATAAATTATTAAAATTAATATATATTTTGATATATTTACCTACAGTATAAGTTCATCGTTACAGTAAAAATACAATGCAATGTCATTACGTCTGCATATTTGTTTCCTTTTTGTTTATTTAAATTAGGACTTTGCAAACCTCCTTTCAATAAAGTACACCATAATTTAAGACACCCTTAGTGATACCTGTTATAAAATAAATCGGAGAAGTATTTTACTTATTTTGAGAAATTTCCGAAGAGGGAACGATTGATATCCTATGAATGTTCTACTTTTTTTTTCTCAAGAACTTTTCTGAATTTGTCTGTCATTGTGTTTTAACGCTTTGATCGACTCATATGTTTATAAATCTCGTTGATTTTGTATACCTTATTAATTCTCACACTGATTTCAGTCAATTTCTTAGATAATTGTGTTACGATCAAACAATAGGATGTAATTCCTCGCAAGATGATTATATCGGATAATGCTTTACGGTTTATATAAGGTTGACAAAACACTTGCAGGTAAAAAAAATGATACATATCATTCGTATAATGACACTTATATATAAAAACAATTTGTACAATCCATTGGGAGATATAGAAGATAATGTTGAGACAAAAATGTATTTTAGAAAGGTGAATGATCAAGCATTACACACTTCTTTATGGTGATACTGATACATATATACAGTTTCATATACTGATTAAGATTCCATATGTGTTTGATAAGATAAATTGTGATTTTTAGATAAACATGATATAATGGATTTATACATTTGATAATTTATCAGAAAACAACAGGTTTTGTCAATTTGTTGTATGAATGATATGATTAAATGCTATAAAATTTGGACTGCAATGTACTTACAATTAATCAAGGTTTCCTTCCTTTATATGAGCTGCTATCCAAAGCTGATGACTGCCATCTTGATCTGGAGACTTTCAGCAGGGGTTCAACATCAGATCCAGGCTTTATCAGCAAATTCATGTCCCCAATTTGTAAATGTTGGTGGCCAGAAACCATTAGTGACAAATGGTTAGGGGAAGAAACCAACAAAGAACCAGCAATTACACAGCAAAGCAGGAGAACTTGACAATGGATTGAGCACACTTTGAGGAAACCTGTAGGTACCATCACTAGGTAGGCATTATAATGGAAACCCCAAGGACATCTGAGCCCGGGAAGACGTTTTTCAAACTGGAGATGATCAAGGCACAAGGAGCTTGTGAAAATTGGATAAACCTGGAGCAAAGCAAAAGGAATAGCCCGATATAGAGTAAGGTGGAAAGCGACTGTTACAGCCCTATGTTCCACAAGGAACGAAGAGGATTAAGTCCAGTCAAAGTACGATTGCCAAAAACGCTTATAAGATGATGTTTTATACACAGAAGATGCTTAGCCTGTAGTCTATGTAGTTCTCTCATTTGTATTTATTTCCTAAGTTTGTATCTGTTTAATCAATTTGCAAGATTTAAACATTGTAAATAAATGTTGTTTTAACAAAACCCTGTGTACTTTACAAATTTCTTAATAACTCAGCCTTTTTTGCAAACATTTCTAAAGTTAAATAAATAGGCTGTCTGTCAAAATTTCAATTTTCAAGAACTTTAAGTAGTTTAGTGTATGAAGTTTCAAATCAACTTAACATCAAAGTAGATAGTATAAAGACATACAATTTATCCATACAACTAGTTTGATATAAAATGCATTTATTTTCAATTGGAAATTTTCTTCATTTGAATTTAAATTCGTCTCAATAGACATTTCAATCAGACTTGAAGATACAAATGGTGTAAATAAGACATCAATTTGGTTGATCGTTATCTAAGATAATAACCTTTTCCTCAAAATTGTGAGCATTTCAAGAACGTTTCAAGAAAGATATTGCAGAGTGTTGTGGTTTGTTTAAACGTCCTTTTTACATGTATTAACACATAGAAGTTTGAATCTGTGAATGTTAAAAAAAAATTTAACGTCGCTGTAACTTAACAATACTCTTCTTGTTTACAACTATTTCAAATGTGTTGTTCTGAATAATATTCGTCAATACCAAAATGTTTTTTTTTTATTTTTGATTGCATAATTTAATAGCCCTCATGATGAATAACATGACTTTTTGTGTTGAATAAAACAACGATAATTATACTAGAAGTGCACAATATCAACATATTCGATCAAAAATAGTAAACCTGACGTAACTTTGTTTCCTATATTTACCTCTTTCCGACAGTGAAATAGATAAGAAAACAAAAAATTCTTTGCTTAAATGGATTATAGTACGTTGATAGGATCGGAATAAACTTCCTGTATTTAAACTATCTTCATTGTCATCAATCAATTCCAGGAAATCAAGCAATTATTGTGTCTCGACAACTCGTGATTGTTTTCACTCTGACATTGTACTAGTTACACACTACTTATCGTAAAAATATAGCAATGGAATAGCAGTCTTGTTGAGATATCTAATGGAAATTTATATCTTTTCATGGGTATCAATTTTCATAGATCGAGGTAAACGAACATTTTCGTGGATATTTAATTTCGTGGATTCTTTAATCTCTGCATACAAAGCCTATAGAAGATTTATAATTTGTTGAACAGTTAAGAATCGTGGTTCATCTGTACCCACGAAACCGACGGAAATTGGTATCCAACGAATGATAATGAACCTCAATGATATGTTGTTAGCAGTATGAAAAATAAAAAGCAAAACTAATAAATCCCTTCGCAAAAGATATGTAAAATCACATGGATTTTTTGACAAATTACCCAACACGTACGACAAAACATGCCCACAGAAAAAAAGATGCAACTTGCGATAAAGGTAACTAAAAATATTTTACATCAATCTTTAACAATCATTATAAAGCATTGTAGCCGTTCGTAAAAAATGTTTAACGATTTTTTCTTGCTTTGCGTATACATGTTTTTTACCAATGTTTCTATTCCCACACAATATCAGTTGTACTAGAAATGGATCAGAACGGGGTCCTGTATTGCATATTAAACGGTCTCTTTGTTAATTGGGAAAGTCTTTTGGTCACTTACATATGAACACAATTGAGCTGGTTTTGTTTTCCAAACATACTCGTAATCTTAATGCTCTAAATACAAATGTATAATAAACTTATGACTAAGTATATCATTGAATATAGTTTAGGTTTAAAAGAAACAGTCATATTTAAACATGTTTTGTCAAATGAATACCTCAGATTGTCTTAAAACAATTCAATTTCCTGACGGACTACTGTCTTACAATGAAACATATCACCAACATGATTTAAGAGCTTTACAAAATAATATAAGTATTGAAATTTGAAAATATATTGCGGATATTGTTTTATTGTTGCAGTTGAATTCGATAAATGTACTAAATTTGCAATAAACCTTTACGAGGTTTATCTTTAAGATCTAATTGATGAGTACGAAATCGCAAAGCATAACTTAAACATTGAAATATATAAAAAAAAAAAATGAAAACTCATACGTGATAACATTAACATCTACACCAATGAAATATATATCAAAGTATGTTATAAAACCAACCAATCGCATACGGTCTGTTATTAATACGACTTTTTTCTCTCTGTTTTCTTTATGGTGAAGATACACTCAAGTATATAGTGCCTGTCTTACTTAAGCATCCCTTATGTGGTTCAATAGTATACATGTATGTTACAATCTAACGTCCTGTAATCGATATACGTCTTAAACATCATTCTGGTACGTGTACGGTATATTTGTTTGAAATTGTATACCAAGCATTTGAAATTCTTTAAAACGTCACAGAACCATAGTATTAAGCGCTGTAGTATAATTTTTTCGTTCACTTATCTAATTTTAACCATTGTATATGCTGTACAAATGAGTATAGTTAGTGTAGTAGATTTATTTTGAACTTGTACATTACCAAATGTAATTACAAATACCCTACCAACACAGTTAAAAGTGTTATATACAAGAAATATGGCAATAAGAACGTGGAAATCGTGTACTCTTTTTGATGTGTAAATAGAGAGCAAACAAAACGAAAATTTTGTATTGAATATAATCAAATCAAACTGAGAGTTAAATTCGGTAGATTATATCTACAAAAACAGCTAAAGATAATCACTAAACACATGCTATGAGACTACCAAAAGACAGCATTAGTTAACAGAGGTTCGATTCTCATATAACGTGTACGAATATTTAACAAAATACAGGTAACAACAACTTACTGGCATATTAGTTTTGATTATTTACCCTTGTATTTGATTAACAGCAGTATATTCATATCCAACTGCTTGGCTATAGTTCTAATTTGATATTAATCATGTTAATGTCTGCGGGCAAAGCCTCTTAATATAAATCCACTGTTTATAGTGATGGTACTAGATGTTCTCCGCTAAATAATATCTAAAGTAATCTTTAATTCAAAGGTCAGTGTCTGGATCTTATTGATATGTATAACTTTTCTGATGATAAGCCATGGTATAATGAATTTTTTAACGATTGGAAATGCTGTTGACCTGTTTTTGTTTTTATTAATTTGGTGGCCTTGTATCATTATTGCCTTCGCTAGTTTCTTTTACAATTGTAAGTTATAATGTCAATAAAACAAAATGTTTAAAACCAAGACTTAAGCTACATTGTAACGAACAATATAATGTATTTTGTCTTCTCTGTTCGCTGCTTGACAATCAAAGTGTTAAAGCAATATAACTTTTCGACTTGAATATTCTTTCTTTTTAACCCAGAAATTCCTACAAATAGCGCCAGATTATATTATTATGCATCTCCTATAACATGTATAAGAACGAAACAAGAATGAAACAGAAGAATAAACAAGACTTTACAAGAAACTCGTAAACCGCGACCAACTAACGGATTGAATACCGAACTAAACAGTAACTAGCCTTATTGTAAACAATAGGGAACGTTACTTAACTGAGGATCGATTCTCATAAACCGTTTACGAACACAAAAATAAAATAACAAAAACACATTAACTGGATCGTCCGATCTCTAAAAGTAGCGCCGTCTATGGTGGTGTCATCGACATACAGTCTTCGATGTCAAATTTATAATGCTACAAAATCGGGGTAATTACTAATTGGACTCACATATCAAAGGTTTGCATTTTGTTCATTTATGAATTGAGACACATTCATAAGTATTGATTAACCCATTATTGGTGGTTCCATAAAGTGTTTGAAATGTTGTTTTCGTCTGTAATTCAGCGTAACTGTATTTTGAGACTTGCATATTTCAAAGGCCTTTTCAAAAAGCGTCAAGATGTTGTGTGGCCTTCTTTTTAAATATTGTTTTTGAGCAAAAGAAATAGTAACGGATAATACTTGTATTAGAACGTTTGATCCAAAAGCTTTTTTTTTAAACTCCAAACAACATTGAATTAGATATACATACACGTTCATATCCATCCAAATTTCGTATTGCATTTGAATCATTGTATTTTTCTCATAAATTATCAATCAAATGATAAGAATTAACTTACTGATGTCCTTTATCTGATTGACATATCATATATATATATATTTTAAATAGCTAGAAATTTTGTTACTTGAATTTTCTGTCTGTAGTCGAAGCTTTCTTAATATAAATCCAGTTTTTATTGCCTATGTTATTATATGTCTACCGCTAAATACTTTTGAAAGTAATCTTTATTTCAAAGGTCAACGTCTGAATCGTACTGATATGATGAAAACTGCGACTTTTGATGATATAAATCCGAATGTTAACGATTATTCATAATGATTGGAATAGTTTTTCGCCCATTTCTCGGTAATCTGTTGGCTGACCTTTTTTGAATAATCTCCTGTAATGGTGACATTTATTATGTCAGTTCTAATGATAATAAAAATGGTTTAAGAAAGTGCACAAATATCAGATTCAATTTATTATAAAAAAAAGTATTTTTATCATTTTGCTGCTTGCTTGTTTATCAAATAATTGTATTGTTCAAAACTACATGCATCGCATGTTAAATTACCATGAATAGATATGTGGTGACATAGAAGAAAGTTATGTGAAAGTCTATACATGCATTCAAACATGATATTATTGACAGGATGTTTTACGTTTTGAATATTTCTTTTTATCTGAGTTATTGTCTATGTATTGAAAAAGAATGAAAATTTTTTAATACAAGTGAATGAGGTATACTGGGTATATGTATATGAAATTTGAAAACAAAACTATATAAACTATGATAACAAATGTAGGATCCAACTACCGCCGACAACAATGATTTTAATTGGAGTTGGATATACACGTCAATCTGTATATGTCGTTATAGGATTTTGAACTAGGAGTTTCAAATAGTGAAGTTTTAATCATCCGTTCGACAATTTTACGGACGCCATCACAAAAAGATGGTTAACTGTTTTGGAATAACCGTTTCTCAAATTATATCGGATACTTTCCTTACGTCGTAACGTCGTAACTACAATCCCCTTCCTTTTCCTGAACGTGACTTACCGAAAAAGACTATTTACCGGATTTGTTATAATATTAGCAACACGACGGGTGCCGCATGTGGAGCAGAGTCTGCTTAACCTTCCGGAACACCTGAGATCGATCATAATTTTGGTGGGGTTCGTGTTGCTTATTCTTTGTTTTCTATGTTGTGACATGTGAACTATTGTTAGTCTGTTTGTCTCGAACTTGAATAAGCTGAGACAATATTCAACCAATTCCACCATTTCGCATGTTTAGCCATTTAAGACAGGCATAGTTTTCAGTTATAGATTAAGTTGGGCAGATAATTGGATAACATAATGTGAATACAAAGTTTTTAAATTAGAAATCAGTTTCTGAAATAAGACTTCCTTAATCACATCCAACGAAACAAAGCTATATAATGTGCGTTTCGCATTTCTAACAGTGACAGTTACGCAATGACAAAAATTAAAGGAAACATAATCATCAAGGCATTACAAATCCTTAACGTTTACACATACTTCTGAATTATAAATACCTATATCCAAAAGTATAAGATGAGTAACACAATCAAATTATATGTTACAGATTAAGGTATACAGTGTTTGTAGTAAAATACATTTTTTACTGAGCAGTAAGCAAAACGACCCGATTGGCAACAATCAATGACAACAGAACATGTGCATTTCATTGCAGTTGGTACATTTATGTTAGTAAACGATCACGATGGCATTGCTTGTGTCTCAATTTTTGTCAACCAATTGTAGACCATGTTTAACCTTTTGGGTTGATCTACCATGATTTGTTTGCTCTGTCAGTTGATAAATTTGAGTACTAGTGCAATGCTATTGTTGTTGAGGTATGCACTGCGTTGTTCTTAATCATTCTAAAGAGAAAAATAAGGCATAATGTATGAATCATCAGTATCGTATGTATCTCTTAATGCACATAACATGGAGATATAAAGCGGTTCATGTTCATAATATGCTTGGGAATTGATCTTTGCCATTTATGTGAGCTGGCATGCTTTCTAAATCTGGCTTTTTTGTGATTTTGCATAATCTTTTTTTTTTTTATTGAGAAGCTTATCTTCGTTTATAAGACTTTTTGTGATGATCCATCAATTTATAATTTTTTTATATACTGTGTACATGAATATACTTTTCAATATTGTTTTTTAGATAAATATGATGGATTTAAAATTGAAACATGTGTTACACTAAGTGAAACACTATGGCTGACCAGGTACATGATAAGGTTAAAGATTAAACGAGGGATGCTTATCTTGGAGCATACAGCGTGTATCATTACAGAATAACAAGACAAAATAATGCATTAACATTGAACACATTTCAATTTCATCCACGTTAAACACGTTACATTAAAAACAAACTCAATTCTATTCGAACACTTTGAACATGTTAAAAAGCACATAACCCATTTCTGAATGTAAAGTGCACCTTACTACTTGACACTTTTACCAAATACACCGGAAGTTTGAAATCACACTTAATATCATAATATACTATTTCATAACTATAAATATTCATATAACTGTCGTTGTTGTTAAGGTGGTAAAAACGCGGTTTTAAAAATGATTATGCTATATTCAATCCATAAACAAGTTTAAATCTTTTATCAATGGTGATTAATGGAGACTTTATGACTATATAAAATGAAAAACTTTTATAATCAGATTTTGTTTCCGTGTACGGATCAACATCACAGCATCTCAAAATTAATGTTAATGGCAGATTATATAATGGATCAACAGAAAAATATAATATCAGAAAATATTTACTCGAAATACATTAAATCACATTGCATGGAATCAACACAAAGAGTATGCATGACTGGTCTAACTATTCATTTAATGTGTTTCACAGTCGCAGATCAGTTGACAGGCTTTTTTTCAAATGACATTGATTTATTATCATATGTTGTACTGTTATGCTACCTGCTAAGGTTAGGGGATAGGGGTTGACAAAAAAGTGTTATCCATCCCCCTTCTTGTCAGACCAAAGTTAAGAGCCTGTAATTTAGTAGTTATTTTTGGTTAAATTTGCAAAGTTCTAAATGATTTCATTTGAACTGAAGATTGGTCGTTAGAATCTCGTTTGTATGCATTTGTTTTTTAATAGTGCTTTCACAGCGAATCTTACTTCAAATGCAGATCAATAGTGACATGCAGTTTGGCTTGTTAGACAAAATACTTATCACAGTATTATCATATATGGCTAAATATCAACAAACTATATACACTACTACGAATTCAAAAACAAAAAACTGTTATTTACAATTTGATGTGTTTTTTGCGTGAAAATTTGAAACTCAGAACTTGCATTTTAACGTAGTTATATATATATGGATTTAATTGTCTTTTTTATGAACATTAATGTTAATAATGTTCTCTGCAGTTTTGTATACTTATGTTTTAATATAAATTCCATGTTGCTTCCACATGATAATGTTCTATCAGAAAGTGCTTATTGCAATTAACGTATTTATCTTTTTTAAAGACTGGCCTCAAATGTATGTATTTTTTTATTCCTTCAAGCATCGCTATTTTATTTGATTCTAACATAAACGAATAACTCTA
Organism: Mytilus trossulus; assembly: GCF_036588685.1. NCBI lineage: Eukaryota > Metazoa > Mollusca > Bivalvia > Mytilida > Mytilidae > Mytilus > Mytilus trossulus. Next base: position 58,306,922 of record NC_086386.1, on the reverse strand, counting down.
TCTGATACCCAGTGTGAAATTATTTAGAATTTTACAATAGATAGTTTATATATTGTTAAAACAGTCAACAATTAACTGGTCGGATTGCATAATATACATTAAGAGTAAGACGGATGATAGTCAATATCAGTTAAACGAGGTCCGAACCTCATTAAACGTGAAAGAATAAAACAATAAAGATAAAAAAAAATAAAAAAATAAAGGGATCGTATGACTATTTAAAGAAGAAAACTAATGCGTTGACTGGATAAAATTTCACTCTATGTCGTCATCATCGACAAAGTCGTCACTCGCATGTTTTAGAACACTACAAAATCGGATTAAATCTTATAAAACTACTGTTAAGCTTTCCAAATATCTAAGTTTTGATTTTTTTGTAAGGAATTGAGATAAAGACATGGAGCAATGATTAACCAATTACTGTTGGTGAACTAACAATTTTTGAAACTCTTAGTGTATTTGTTATGAACAATACTTCTCTGTTTGATAACAGTTATTTTATGAGGCATTGTTGTTTACTATTTTAAAACATTCAGTTAGTGAAATGTTTGTATTTATTTTATTATTGAAACGTTTGATAACAAATTTTTTTTTTAGACCCAAAACAAACTTGATAAAGACATACATGTACTTGCATATCAATGTAAATATCATAGTGCGTTTGCCTTATTGTGGAATTCCCAGAAATCATTAATAAAATTATCTGGTTTCAGCGTCTTTCATCAGATTGCATCTTATTTAATTTCAATTGCAAACCGTATTTGAAACTTGAACTTTCTGTCTGCTGTTACAGCCTTCATAATAAAAACCAAAATGTTGTTACATGTGTTATTAGGTGTCTTCCGCGAAAGACTATTTGAAGTAATCTTTATTTTAAAGATCAACGTCTGAATCGTACTGATAGGATGAAAAGTGCGACTTTTGATGATTTAAATCCGAATGTAATTGATTAATCATAATGATTGGAATCGTTTTTGACCCATTTCTTGCTAATCTTTTGGCTGACCTTTTAAATAATCGCCTTTCGTGGTGACATTTAATAATGTCAGTTCTAATGATAATAAAATTGATTTAAAAAAGTGCAGAGATATCCGATTAAATTGATATTTACAAAAAAAACAGTATATCTAAGTTTGGCTTTTTTTTTTTTGCTGCTTGTTAATCAAATAACTGTATTGTTAAAAACTACGTATATAGCATGTTCAATTAACGCCAATAAATATGTTTGGACATAAAATAACGTAATATTAAACGCGACATATGCCTACATATATATGCAAACATGATATGTTCGTGACCATGTCAGTATTGTCTTTATGTTAAAATAAACTGAATATTTTGAACGGATGTATTTCTTCCTATTAGATTCCTATAGAATAGACATAAAAAAAACATACAAAACTCAAGACAAGTTCGTAACGGAATGTCGTTTGTAGAGTGTCAAAATCTAAAGAAATTGCAGATAAAACATGTCATACCATCATAAGAAAAAAATAAAAATATCAAACAGATACTAATGCAAACTATTCACGTTTTTATATCTGAGCATGTACATTGTAGATTATATTCAATCTCTTGTTTTATAAAGGGGGTGGGTGTAAGTATACCTAGTGAATACTGAACATTTTGCATTCAATATTTAAAGTACCAAACTGAATGTAAATTAACTCATCATATATACCAGGACAAAATTAAGTATATACGCCAGACGCGCGCTTCGTCTACAAAAGACTCATCAGTGACGCTCGAGTCCAAAAAAAGTTAAAAAAGGCAAAATAAAGTACGAAGTTGAAGAGCATTATACACTTGATTGCAATGCCATTATTTGTTCTTCAGAAACAAATTATCGAATGCAGCAATTATACATCATGAGTCGAGTATATCATTGTGACTTTATTATGTTCAAATACTCTTTATCGTGTTTCCCCTCCCGGAGAAACAGTTTGGTTTATACTAAATCTTTACTTATCTTTCTATAAAGTGTGAGTTGTCGTCTAAGTCTAAAATGTATACAGTATAGATAGATGTAAGACATAACAACAAATACATCAATAAATAAAGATTATTCATACAAGATAACACTCAGAAAAGTTTGTTCATGTTCTTTAAGAGCAATAAACAACCAAGATCCCAAAAGGTTTTCACTGTTCATTTAAGGTAATCTATTCCTGATCAAGACAATTCCAGAAAAATGCGTCTGTGTGTAATATTGTAACTTACATAATTTGTTTGAATCCACTATATGCATTCCTGCTTTTTATGAAGGGTATATTTTTTTCTTCAACTTAATAGCATAGAACAAACGTGTCAGTTACAGTGTATGGTTATGAGTGAATGCAAGATAAATCAGTATTCATCAAAGTCGATATTTAACAACACAAATGAATAGTACATGTCAGTTTGTAATAGTATGCATATCTGCACTAATGCAAATGAATAACTCATTTAAACCCATTAAACAGTATTTAGCGGTAACTGATATCCTGTAATTAGATTTATGTAGAATATGGTTTCTTATTTGTTATACGGGTTGTAAAATCTAATTAAAACGGAAACTGTTCTGTCCTGTTGCGTCACAACAATCCGCTTATCTGATGACAACAACATAGTATTTTAGTACATAACCTATATTAGTCAAATGTATTGTAAGGTAAATTGGGTTTGCATTTACTTGTAATTAAAATAATATTTTTATACTAGAAAATATAACAATGCAATGCTCTGTTGAATAACATTTTACAGTTCAAACTGTTTTTGATCATGAAATGTTGCTTCTTTAGTTCAGATCAATTTGTATTGGAATGGCTTAAATGACAATACATGTATGAAAAGGAATATCATGTGTATACGGAAACATGTATTTAATTGAGGACAAATAGTTTAAGTAGCAGATGAAAGACCATCTACTAAACAAAAGGGAGGAAGCATTTCAGATAAACTATGACTGTTGCGGCAAATTGAATTGTAATAAACGTGAAAATACAGAAATACATGGAAGTGTATCTTTGAATGAGGCCATACAGTTAACACAGGAACTATGTATATAAACATGTGATGAAGAATACAAATTAATTTCCATTTGCAATACTGTGGATTCATTAATATTCGTTGGATATCAATTTTAGTGAATTTCGTTGGTATAGGGAAAACACAGATTTAATGTTTAACAATACACATTTTCTTAAGAAATGTATGCAGACTTTTCCGACAACCACGATATTAGAGTATTAAAGTGTATCACGGAATTTGTTTTGTCTATAGGCTTACATTGATTGCGAATTCTCTCGTTTGATATAGTTCCCAAAACTATACCACATTGCAGTATGTTTCTTTCAATACCAGTTCATGGCGGATACAGGGTATTTCTATATCATTATCGAGAAAGAGACTATAGAAAAAATATGATCTAAACAATTTCTAGGTTCTTATTCCCGCCTACAAGAATGATATTTATTGGTATTGGATATACATGTCGATCTCTATATGTTGTTATACAATGTATGTTGATTGACCTTTTTATATCAACGTTGCTTCATATCTTCAGTACTGGTGCAATGTTATTATATTTTTTATGCCAAAACAGTGACCGAGTTTAGGTATGCACTGTGTTGTTCTTAATTATTTTAAAGATAAGTAAATATATAATGTATGAATAAACACTTCTTCAGCATCATCTGTATCTCTAAATGCACATTACACTGATGAGTCTTTAGTAGACGAAACGCGCGTCTGGCGTATATACAAAATTTAGTCCTTGTATCTATGATGAGTGTATTTACATGGACATATAGAGCTGTTAATGTTCATAATATGCTTGGAAATTAATCTTCGACTTAAATGTGAGCTTGCATGCTTTCTAAATCTCGCTTTTTGGGGATTTTGCATAACCACATGTTTTAGCACTTTTTATTTTGTTTATTTCGAAGCTTATTGTAGTTTATGAATGCTATGTTTATGTTACTTGACTTATCTGACTTATTCATAATGATTGTTCAATTTATATTCAACTTTTTATATACTTTGTACATGTATATACTTTTCACTGTTGTTTTTTAGATAAATATGGCGGATTTTAAATTGAAACATGTTTTACACTCAATGAAACATTATCACTGATAAGGTACATGCTAATGTTAAAGATTACAAGAGGGATATTTAATTTGGAGCATGCAGCAATTATCATTATAGAATAGCAAGACAAAATAATGCATTAACTTTGGACAACTTTCAATTTCATGCACGATAAACATGTGACATTAAGAAAAAACTCAATTCAATTCGAAAACTTTGAACATGTTCAAAAGCACATATTAACCAATTTTTGAATGTTAAGTGCACTTACTACTCGACATGTTTAACAAGTACACCGGAAGTGTGAAATCACGCTTAATATCATATTATATCATTTCATAACTATTAATAATCATAACTGTTGTTGCTGTTAAAGTTGCAAAAAAACGCGATTTTAATCCATTTTTCAAAGAACAATAAAGGAATCATTCTGTTGAATTCAACACTTTAACAAGTTTAAATCTGTTATCATTGGTGATTAATGGAGATTTTAAGACTAAATGAAATGACGAACTTTTATAATCAGATTTTGTTTCCGTGTACGGATTAACATCACAGCATCTCAAATGTAAATGGGAGATTATATAATGGGATCAACATAGAAATATAATATCAGAAACTATTTACTTGATACATTGCATTGAATACCCACACAGAATTTGCATGATTTTGCTAACCATTCATTTAAAGCGTGTTACAGTAGCAGATCAGTTGACAAGATTTTTTCAAATAACCTTGATATTTTTTCAAACATGTATTTTGTACTTTAATGCTACTGTCAAAGGTTAGGGGGTTGACAAAATGTGTTACCCATCCCCCTTCCTGTCAGACCAAAGTTTAGAGCCTGTAATTAAGTAGTTATTTGTGGTTAAAATTTGCACAGTCATAAATGACTTGATTTGAATTGAAGATTGATCGTTAAGATCTCGTTGTGTTCATTGTATTATTATTATTTAAGTGCATTTCCAGCGAAAGCTTCAAATGCAGATCAATAGTGGCATGCAGTTGAGCATGTTATGAAAGGCTGGCTTCAAATATCTTTTTTCTTATTCATTCAAGCATTGCTATTTTATTAGATACTAACACATGCGATAACTGAATCTGAAACCCAGTGTGAAATTATAAAGAATTTAACAATACATAAAAAACGTATTGTTAAATCAGTCACCAATTTAAAAGTGTTCGGATTGTCGGACTTGAAATCGGATTGACTATAATGTACAACGTAAGACCAAAAAAGTCAACTTCTGTAAACCGATGTTAAACCTCGTGAAAACTGTAACATTAACAAATAAAGATAGCAATCACGAGTGACGGAATCGCATGACTTGTAAAGGAGCAAAACTAAGAGCGTTGACTGTTTAAAAATAACTCTCTATGTCGGTACATGTAGCATCTACAAAGTCGGAAATCCCAAATTAAAAAAAAAATACAAAATCGGAATAACGAATATTAGACTACCTTTTCAGCTTTCCGGATGTCTTAGTTTATACTTTTTTTGTAAAGAAATATAGATAAAGACATAGAGCAATGATCAGTCAATTATTGTAAATTAACTAACAATTTTCGAAACGTTGAGTGTATTTGTTATGAACCATACTTCTCTGTTTAATAAAGGTTTTTTTATGAGGCATTGTTGTTTACGGGTTTGATACATTCAATTAGTGAAATGTTTGAAGAAAAAAGCTGACTTTTATTATCAAACATCTCTATTTCTAGACCCAAAATAACATTGATTACTACATACATTGTACATGCACTTGCATATCAATGTAAATTTTTTAGTTCGTTTGCCTTATTGTGTAATTCCCAGAAATCATTTATCAAATGATCACGTTTTACTGTCTTTCATCAGATTGCATCATATTTAATTTCAATTGCAAACAATATTTGTTACTTGAACTTTCTGTATGGTATCAAAGCCCTCTTCATAAAAGCCGAGATGTTATTACCTGTGTAATTATGTGTTTTCCGCGAACGACTTTTGAAAGTAATCTTCATTTCAAAGGTCAACGTCTGAATCGTACTGATATGATGAAAAGTGCGACTTTTGATGATTTAAATCCGAATGTAATTGTTTATTCTTAATAATTGGAACTGTTATGGCCCATTTCTTGCTGATCTGTTGTCTGACCTTTTTGAATAATCGCCTGTCGTGGTGTCATTTATTATGTCAGTTCTAATGATATTAAAATTGATTTAAGAAAGTGTAAAGATATCAGATTTAATTGATTATAAAAAAAAAGTATATCGAACTTTGTCTTTTCATTTTCTGCTTGCTTGTTAATCAACTAATTGTATTGTTCAATATACATACATTGCATGTTAAATTACCATGAATAGATATGTCGTGACAAAGAAGGACGTTATGTGATTTCTAATGTGAAATTATATCTATCCCTACATACATGTATATATGAAACATAATATGTTCGCGACATTGTCAGTTTTGAAAGAGCAATTGAAGTGTTTTTTTTTTTAAATCAGAGTTATTGGCTTTGTGTTTAAAAAACTGAATATTTAACATGTTTAAAAATCATTGATTTCTTCTTTACAGATTCCTATTACATGTATAACATTGATTTAAAAAAACATACATAACTCCAGGTAAAATCCGTAAAGGAATGTCATTTGTTAGACTGTCAAAAACCAAATTTCAATAACATCGTATGAATTAAAATTATTTCTGGCTTGGAACAGACATTTCATTATGTAGAAAATTAATTTTTAATAGATTAAACATGTTATACAATCATATAAAAAAGTACAATTAATCAAATAATAATGCAAACTATTCGTTTTTTTTTTAAATTTCTAATCATGTACATTGTATTCAATATTTTTCTTAGGGGATGTGGTGGTAAGTTAACCTACTACACACAGAAAATTTTACCTACAAGAAATATAATACAAATTTTATATACATGATTGAAATGCCATTAACTCTTCCTGATAAACAAATTATCGAAAGCAGCAAAATAGATTGTTTGTCGAGTATATCATTGAATATAGCATTCGCCTTTTCCATGTTTAAAGAAAACTTTTTTTTTATACGGAGAAACAGTTTCGGTGTATACTAAACTTGTACCCGCTCTTTATTTAGAAGGGTGACTTGTCGTATACGTCAAACATTAATAGCATTAAGATGAAAGACATAACAATAAACAAGTCCTAAGGTAAAGCTTCATCATATTATATAACATTCATAAAATGTTCCATTATAGTTGAACATTTTGAAGTTTGTTCAAAATCAACGAAAACCTGAGATTCCAAAGGGTTTCACCCAGCTTATTTAAAGTAATATGTTCCTGCGATAGAGAATGCCTGAAACATGCGTCAGTGTGTAGTATTGTAACTTACCTTCTCTGTTTGAATAACTAATAAACGGTATATTTTTTTTCTTCAACTTAATAGCATGTAGCAAAAGGGTTAGTTACAAATGTATAATTATGAGTAAATGCAAAAACATCAGTATTCATCAAAGTTGATATTTCACAACATAATTGAATAGTATACGTTGGTTTGTAATAATATGTTTATGCAAATGTTTAATTAGTTTTAACCCATTAAACACGTTATAGCGGTAACTGATTGTACTATGGTTGGATTTATGTAGAATATACTTTTCGTATTTGTAATACAGGTTGTAAAATTTGATTAATCAGGAAACATAATGCCCTATTGCATCCCTACAATCCGCTCATCTGATGACAACGACAGAATATTACAGTACATAACCCATATAGGCAAGTTTTATCGCAAATTAAATTGGATTGTCATCCATTTGTCATTAAAATAACAATGTTTACTAGAAAATACAACAATACAATGCTCTTTCCAATGTCATATAACAGTAAGAACTGATTTTTTTATCATAAAATGTTGACTTTTGAGTTCAGATCTCGAATTTGATCAAATTGTATTAGAATGACAATGAAAAGGAATACCATGTATATACGGAAACACATATTTTTTTTAAGACAAATAATGTAAGTTGCAGAAGAAAGACCATCTACTTAACAAAAGGAAAGAAAGCATTTCAGATAAGCCATGACTTTTGTAAGACATGTATTAAGAAATACATGGCAGGATATCTTCGAATGAGACAATACAGTTAACACGGGAACTATATATATATATATATAAACATGTGATGAAGAATGGGAATTATCTTAATTTGCAATACTGTGGATTCATTAATGTTCGTTGGATATTAATTTTCGTGGATTTTGTTGTTAAAGGGAAATCACGGATTTAAATGTTCAACGAAATACAATTTTTCTAAAGAATTGTATGCAGACTTTGCTGACACCACGAAATTTGATATCCGCGAATATTCAAGATTTCCTAAAAATCCACGAAAATAAGTACCCACGAAAATAAAGGTCAAATTCCAGGCTACAAAATGATCTTCATTGGTATTGGATATACACGTCGATCTTTATATATGTTGATTGACCTTTTTATATCAATGTTGCTTCAAATCTCTTACGTTTTTATTCATTTTAATTAAATGCAGATATATTAGCAGGGCAATGTATGGTTATTTTTTTTAATTTGATAACATATTAAAATTTCAAGTCAGACATATAATAAGAAGGGAAACATTGGATCAATCATATTATACGACAGAAGACGGAAGCTATCAAATTTCAGCTGAGACAGTATTTAACCAATTCCACCATTTCGCGTTTTTATCTTTTTAAGAAAGACATAGTTTTCAGTTATAGATTAAGTTGGGCAGATAATTGAACAACGCAATGTGAATAAAAACGTATCTAAATTAAGAATCAGTTTCCGAAATAAGACTTCCTTAATGATATACAAAGTAATAAAACTATGTATGTGCCTTACAGTTACGCAATGACCAAAATAAAATGAAAAAGAAAATCATTAAAGCATTACAAAACCGAAAGGTTTACACATACCTCTGAATTATAAATATTTATATCCAAATATATAAGATTAGTAACACAATCAAAATATATGTTACAGTTTAAGGTATATAGTGTTAGTGATAAAATACAATTCAGTATTTAAAAAGACCCGATTGGCAACAGACAATGACAACAGAAAGTGTGCATTGCCCATGCCGTTGGTGTATTTGTGTTAGTAAACGATTACGATGGTAATGCTTGTTGTCTCAATTTTTTAAACCAATTGTAGACAAGTTAAACCTTTTTGGGTTGGTTGTACCATGATTTGTTTAGTCAGTCGATTGATAAAATTTGAGTGCTAGTGCAATGATATTGTAATAATTATGCCAAAACAGTGACCGAGTTGAGATACGCATTGCGTTGTTCTGTTTCATATTAAAGAGACATTAAAATATAATGAGGGTGGGTAGGAGGGGTCCTGATCCCGAATTCCCGGGCTTAAAAACACGAAATCCCGATATCCCGAAATCCCTCAATTAAAATCACGAAATGCCGAGATCCCGATAAAGGTCCTTTCCCCCTTCTATAATGTATGTTTAAACACTTCATCAGATTCATATGTATCTCTAAATGCACATTACATGGACATATGAAGCGGTTCATGTTCAGTATATACTAATAAATTGATGTTCGCCTTTTATGTGAACTTGAATGCTTTCCAAATCTCGCTTTTCTGGAGATTTTGCATAATCATATGTTTTAACACGTTTGTATTTTTTTTAATTTAATAGCTTATCTTCGTTTATGAATTTATATCGCAACTTTTTTATATCCTTTGTACATGTATATACTTTTCTATATTTTTTTTTAGATAAATATTATTTAAAATTGAAACTATTTTTTACACAAAGTGAAACAATATGACTGACCAGGTACATAATAATATTGACGATTACACGAGGGATGTTTATTTTGGAGCATACTACAGCATGTATTTATCATATAATTACAGAATAGCAAGACAAAAGAATGCATTAACATTGAACATTTTTTTAATTCATGCACCTTAAACATATTACAATGAAAACAAACGCATCTCACTTCGAAACATTTGAACATGTTAAAAGGACAAAACCCATTTTTGAATGTTAAGTGCACCTTACTACTCGACACTTTTAACAAATACAGCGGAAGTGTGAAATCACGCTACATATCATATTATACCTTTCATAACTAAAAATATTCACAACTGTAATTGCTGTTTAAGTGGTACAGAACGCAGTTTTAATCCATTTCATAAAGAATAAAAAGTATATTTTCCAAGGAGACCATACAGTTAACATTGGAAATGTATATGCACACGTGATGAATATGGGGAATGACTATGTTTCAACCTTTTTAATTTGCAATAGTTCTAACTGTGCATGTGTACATTCTCTTAGAGGAGTATAGTGAATAAAACATTTTTTCTTGTCTATAGGCTAACATTGCTTTTGAGTTTTGTTTTTAGATATAGGTCCTACAACTATACCATGATGCAGTATGTTTCTTTTAATACAAATAAACTGGGTAGTTGTATATCAAATTTGAAAACAAAACTATACAATAAATGATCTAAAAAATGTAGGGTCCAACTCCCGTTGACAAGAATGATCTTCCGTGGAATTGGATATTCATGTCAATCTGGATATATATGTCGATTACCATTTTTATATCAGCGTTATTTTAAATGTGTTATATCTTTGAATATTTCTAAATCAGATGCAGATATATAAGCAGGCAATGTATAATTAATGTTGTCATTTGATAAAATATTAAAATTCAGAGCCAGAAACATAATTATATATGAAACATAGGATCGATCATATTATATGACAGAAAACGGGGACTATCATATTTCAAACTAAATAAGCTAAGACAGTATTAAACCAATTCCACCATTTCGCGTTTTTTTTATCCACTTAAAGCCAACATAGTTTTCACTTATATATTAAGTTGGTCAAATAATTGGACAATGAAATGTGCATACAAAGTATTTTTTTAATTAAGAATCAGTTTCCGAAATAAGAATTCCTTAATTGTTAATTATATCTAAAGTAAGAAAACTATATAATTTGTTTTTATGTGTTTTCCGAATTTCTAACAGTTACAGTTAAACAATGACGAAAGAAAATCACCAATATAATTTCCTAATTTGTATCACCAATGCATTACAAAACCGTACCGTTTACACATACTCCTGAATTATAAATACTTGTATCCAAATGTATAAGATGAGTAACACAATCAAAATATATATTACAGTATGAAAGAGGGACGAAAGATACCAAAGGGACAGTCAAACTCATAAACCTAAAACGAACTGACAACGTCATGGCTAAAAATGAAAAAAACAAAAAGACAAACAATAGTACACATGACACAACATAGAAAACTTAAGAATAAACAATACGAACCCCACCAAACACTAGGGGTGATCGCAGGTGTTCCGGAAGGGTAAGCAAATCCTGCTCCACATCTGGCATCCGTTGTGTTGATTATGTGATAACATATCCGGTATAAAGTATAATTCGATAGGTCACATTCATGAAAGGGAAGGGGATTGTAGTTTCGACGTAAGGAACATATCCGATATCATTTTTGAAACGGTTATTCCATAACAGTCGACCAACTCGTGATGGCGTCCGTAAAATTTACGAAGGGATGATTTCAATTTTACCATTTGGAACTCTTGGTTTAATAGCTTCCTAGTGAGCAGCAACCCTCTATCAAGAAAATCATGATAGGAAATGCAAGCACGGGATTAGCATATCAACTGGGAGATATATACCTCGTATGCAGGTGCTGCTGGAATGTTGCTACTTAGAAATGGAAAGTTCACAATTGGAAAGCTGAAATCATCTCTTTTGTCGTAAGGTTTAGTTTCCAATCGACCCTCATTGTCAGTTTCTAGATGTAAGTCAAGATATTAAGCCGACTTAACTGTATCTGTAGTATCCTTTATCTTCAGTTCTATGGGATAGGTGCGTTTCACATTGTCACCAAATTTTGAATTATTTAGTGAAAGAACATCATCTATATAGCGGACAGTAGAGTTAAAGGATACTGCTAACCTCTTATCTTTCTTCCCAAGAATTTCCTGCATAAAGTCAGCCTCATAATAATAAAGACATACGTCGGTGAGTAGATGAGCACAGTTTGTTCCATTGCAATGCCGACAGTCTGTTGAAAAACACGTTCTCTGAACGTAATAAATATGTTGTCACTCAAGAAATCAAGCATCTTGATAATATCAGTTTCAGAGAATTTTTTGTTTGAATCAGAGAGGTACTTTACAAAGTAGGACTTTATTAGGTGTATATTGTTTGTGGTAGAATTCAATTTGTACTGAGCAGTAAACAAACAGACCCGACTGGCAACAAACAACGACAACATAACGTGTGCATTTCTCACAAGGTTTGTGCATTTGTGTAAGTAAACGTTTACGGTGACAATGCATGTGTTCTCAATTTTTTTTTCAACCGATTGTAGACCATGTTTTACCATTGATTGATGCGTCAGGCGATTGATAAAATTTGAGTACCTGTGCACAGCTGTTGTCAATGATTGTACTTAGTATGCCAAAGCAGTGAACGAATTCAGGTTAGCACTATGTAGTCCTTTAATCTTATTAAAGAGAAGTTAAGATATAATGTAAACTTAAACACATCTCCCGCAGCATCTGTATATCTAAATGCACATTACTTGAACATATAAAACGGTTCATGCTCGTAATATGCTTGGAAATTTAACTACTTCTTTTATGTTTTCTTATTTTCGCTTTTCTCTGATTTTTTATAATCGTATGTGTCGAAACTTTTCTTTTTTTAGAAACTTGTCCTCGTTAATGAAGACTATGATAATTGTTTTCGACTTATTTGACGTATGCATGGTGATTGTTCAAGTTATTTTTAAACATTTTTGTATACATGTATATAATTTTCAATATTGTTTTTTTAGACGTATATGATTTAAAATTGAAACAAGTTTTACACTAATTGAAACAATATAACTCCCTTTGTACATGATAATGTAAAAGGTAACACGAGAGATGCTTATTTTGGAGCATACAGCGTGTATCATTACAGAACAGCAAGACACAAAAGTAAAATCACAATAAAACTGAACTTAGAGGAATACATTTGGAAAGTCCATAATCACATGGTGAAATCTAATAACAAAACGCATCAAAAACGAATTGACAAGAACTGTAATATTACTGACTTGGTACAGGCATTTTTAAATGTAGAAAAAAGAATGCATTTACATGGAACAACTTTTGATTCCATGCACGTTAAACACGTTTGAATTAAAACAAACTTATTTCACTTCGAAAACTTTGAACATGCTAAAAATCACATAACCCGTTTATCAATGTTAAGTGCACTTTACTACTCGACATTTTTAACAAATACACCGGAAGTGTGAGTTCACGCTTAATATCATATTATACAATTTCATAACTATAAATATTCATAACTGTTGTTGCTGTTAAAGTGGTAAAACGCGGGTTTAATTCATTTGCAAAGAATAATAGAGAAATGATTATGTTGAATTCAACACATTAACACGTTTAAATCTTTTCTCATTGGTGATTAATGGAGATTTTATGATTAAATCAAATGACAAACTCTTATAATCAGATTTTGTTTCCGTGTGCGGATTGACATCACAGCATCACAAATGTAAATGACAGATTATATAACGAGATAAACATGGAAATATAATTTTAGAAAATCTTTACTCGAATATTTTGAAATAAATAATTTTAATTGCATTGAATTTTCACGAAGAATATGCATAGTTGTGTTTTAACCATTCATTTGAAGTGTGTTGCAGTCACATAAAAAGTGATAGGCCTCAAGCTTAAGTACAAGTGCCATATATAGTTTATTCATATGTTTTACTGTCATGCCACCGTCGAAGATCGAGGGGATGAGAAACACGTGTCATTCCTCCATCTCCTTTAATTTACCTTCATATTTCACTAGCCAGTAGTTCAGTAGTTGTCGTTGGTTTATCGATTAGCTATAGGAAGATGTAATGTGAGTGCCAATGAGACAACTCTCCATCCAAATAAGTTTTAGAAAGGTTTGTTTAGTTTTCAATCGACCCTCGTTGTCAGTTTCTAGATGTAAGTCAAGATATTAAGCCGACTTAACTGTATCTGTAGTATCCTTTATCTTCAGTTCTATGGGATAGATGCGTTTCACATTGTCACCAAATTTTGAATTATTTAGTGAAAGAACATCATCTATATAGCGGAAAGTAGAGTTAAAGGATATTGCTAACTTCTTATCTTTCTTCCCAAGAATTTCCTGCATAAAGTCAGCCTCATAATAATAAAGAACTACGTCGTCAAGTAGGGGAGCACAGATTGTTCCATTGCAATGCCGACAGTCTGTTGAAAAACACGTCCTCTGAACGTAATAAATATGTTGTCACTCAAGAAATCAAGCATCTTGATAATATCAGTTTCAGATAATTTTTTGTTTGAATCAGAGAGGTACTTTACAAAGTAGGATTTTATTAGGTATATATTGTTTGTGGTAGAATTCAATTTGTACTGAGCAGTAAACAAACAGACCCGACTGGCAACAAACAACGACAACATAACGTGTGCATTTCTCACACTTTTTGTGCATTTGTGTAAGTAAACGTTTACGGTGACAATGCATGTGTTCTCAATTTTTTTTTCAACCGATTGTAGACCATGTTTTACCATTGTTTGATGCGTCAGTCGATTGATAAAATTTAAGTACCTGTGCACAGCTGTTGTCAATGATTGTATTTATTATGCCAAAGCAGTGGACGAATTCAGGTTAGCACTATGTAGTTCTTTAATCATATTAAAGAGAAGTTAAGATATAATGTAGACTTAAACACATCTCCCACAGCATCTGTATATCTAAATGCTCATTACTTGAACATATAAAACGGTTCATGTTCGTAATATGCTTGGAAATTTAACTACTTCTTTTATGTTTTCTTATTTTCGCTTTTCTCTGATTTTGTATAATCGTAACTTTTCTTTTTTTAGAAACTTGTCCTCGTTAATGAAGCCTATGATAATTTTATTCGACTTATTTGACGTATGCATGGTGATTGTTCAAGTTCTTTTCAACATTTTTGTATACTTGGTACATGTATATGTTACAGGCATTTTCTAAATTTAGGCATTTTGAAAAATGACTGAATTTTTATGCATTTTCTAAAATGCCTAAAGTTGACAGGCATTTTATAAAATGCCTAAAAAAACCTAGTCATTTTGTAAAATGCCTGAAATTTTTAATGAAAATTTTACATATTGCCTGGTCTGTTTCAGGCAAATTATGTAAATATAAAATACATGAAATAGATGATAAAAACTATATTGTAAAGATACAAAAAGGGTTGAGTTAAATAAATTTAAGATTATTCTTTAAAAATGTAACAAGTGTTAATAAGAAAATCTGTAGGCTTCAAGGTGCCTGAATTGCTCATCTTGCAAAATATTGAAAATAAAAGTATGATACACTCAAAGAATATTTTAACAATTGGTCAAGTTAAAAAAAAAAGACATAATGACATATGAAGATTGAGTTAACGACTTCTGTTACCATTAAGTTGCCTCATAGGCCTATTGAATATGCATGAAATATTTGCCACTTAAAAAGCATGCACCATTCAATGTCTGATACTATTACTTGTCATCTGTCTTCAAAAAAGGAGGTTATCAAAAATGATGAAAGAAGGCATGCATCAGACTCAATGTCAAAACAAGCTGTCAGGTTAGAAATCTAACGGAAAGAGTTTTGACAGAGGTAGATATTGGAGTGAATGTATTAGTCACAATTCCCCATGTTGATGGAGGGAAAGGAGACCTGTGTAACCTTATGGATGTTGTTACCGGAAAGGAAGAGCATGGTTATCAACTGGGAATTAAAGATGGAATACTACGTGGACTATACATCAGGAATCAGTTTGAACGGTCTGACAATAACTTTATTGCTATTCAATCCGTAAATTATGATAATGAAGTATCCTTCATTAAATCTGTCAGTAAAGTTTCTTTGTGCGAAGGTCAGGGTTACACAAAATGTGGCCGTAGTGCTAGTGGTAAGACTGGCTGTAACACTTAATGTTGTCTTTGCAAAAGACAGAAAAAATGTGTAACAGTTGCTGTCATCCAATCATTACATGTAGCAGAAATAATTGTCATATTCAGTGTTAATGTAAATGATTTAATTACAATTATAAAACTGTAACTGTTTAAATTGCTTGCTATATTTAGTGATAGAATAAAATCATCTCTTTGATATTTCCAGTCGTTAAATTTTGAGTACATTCCGTTTAGTTTTAGTCTTTTAGGCATCTTGTAAAATGCCTTACGATTTTTTCAGGCATTTTATAAAAATGCCTGAAAAAATTAGTCAATTTGTAAAATGCCTAAATCAAGCAGGCATTTTAGATAATGCTTAAAAATTTCAGTCATTTTACAAAATGCCTAAATTTAAAATGCCTGTAACATATATACTTTTCAATATTGTTTTTTAGACGTATATAATTTAAAATTGAAACAAGTTTTACACTAATTGAAACAATATGACTCCCTAGGTACATGATAATGTTAAAGGTAACACGAGAGATGCTTATTTTGGAGCATGCAGCGTGTATCATTACAGAACAGCAAGACAAAAAAGTAAAATCACAATAAAACTGAACTTAGAGGAATAAATTCGGAAAGTCCATAATCACATGGCGAAATCAAATAACAAAACGCATCAAAAACGAATTGACAAGCACTGTCATATTACTGACTTGGTACAGGCATTTTCAAATATAGAAAAAACAATGCATTTACATGGAACAACTTTTGATTTCATTGACGTTAAACACGTTTCAATTAAAACAAACTTATCTCACTTCGAAAACTTTGAACATGTTAAAAATCACATAACCCGTTTATGAATGTTAAGGGCACTTTACTACTCGACATTTTTAACAAATACACCGGAAGTGTGAGTTCACGCTTAATATCATATTATACCATTTCATAACTATAAATATTCATAACTGTTGTTGCTGTTTAAGTGGTAAAAACGCGGTTTTAATCCATTTTTCAAAGAATAATAGAGAAATGATTATGTTGAATTCAACACATTAACACGTTTAAATCTTTTCTCATTGGTGATTAATGGAGATTTTATGATTAAATGAAATGACAAAATCTTATAATCAGATTTTGTTTCCGTGTGCGGATTGACATCACAGCATCACAAATGTAAATGACAGATTATATAACGAGATAAACATGGAAATATAATTTTAGAAAATCTTTACTCGAATATTTTGAAATAAATAATATTAAATTGCATTGAATTTTCACGAAGAATATGCATAGTTGTGTTTTAACCATTCATTTGAAGTGTGTTGCAGTCACAGAAAAAGTGATAGGCCTCAAGCTTAAGTACAAGTGCCATATATAGTTTATTCATATGTTTTACTGTCATGCCACCGTCGAAGATCGAAGGGATGAGAAACACGTGTCATTCCTCCATCTCCTTTAATTTACCTTCATATTTCACTAGCCAGTAGTTCAGTAGTTGTCGTTGGTTTATCGATTAGCTATAGGAAGATGTAATGTGAGTGCCAATGAGACAACTCTCCATCCAAATAACAATTTAAAAAAGTAAACCATTATAGGTTAACGCAGTCCTTTAACACGGAGCCTTGGCTCACACCGAACAACAAGCTATAAAGGGACCCAAAATTACTAGTGTTAAACCATTCAAACGGGAAAACCAACGGGCTTATCTATATTAAAAAAGAACGAGAAACGAGAAACGCGTAGTATAAAAATCATAAACAAACGACAACTACAATACATCAGATTCCTGACTTAGGACTGGTGCAAACATTCTGGTATGTTGTTTTTTTGTTAATTTTTCGTTACAAATCAGGCTGTTAAGCGCGATGGCGAAATAGGGAAAAAACGAATTTCACTTCATAATATGCGGGTAAATTTTGCACAGTCCTAAACAAAACGATTTAATTTGAATTTAAGATTGGTCATTAAAATCTCAATTTGTGCGTTATATTATTTATTTTAGTTTAGCGTTTATACAGCTAATTAGACCAAATCGTGATTTAAATTATTTTCCAATCGTTGTATTTTTCAAAAAGATTTGAATATGTTTTATTAATGTTACATTTATACAACAATGAACTTATTTGCACGACTAAAGGGTTACATACCATGTTAACATCGAATGAGCACGAACGACGTGAATAACTATTTACAACACTTATATAAAAGAGAAAACGAATATACATGTAATAATGTGTATTACAAAAGAGAGTAATAATAATCCTCAATATATGTGTTCGTTATACTTCACAAACATAGAAAGCTTTTCGATCCTTTACTTTGTATTTATCTATGATTTTAGTTAAGACTTACTGATAACTCGTCAAACACAAACATTTTATTTTACATGTTGTGGACGTTTTTTTAACACATTGCCAAACTATCATTTGAAAATATCAAAATGTTTGTATTCTTGATCCAAACCTTGTTCCTAAAAACAACGTACATATATCTAAAATATAAGATATTAATTTTAATATGTGTATCATATATTTTTCAATTATTTTAAATATTAGTAGGTATACTGAACGGCTTTAGAAACGCAACACTAGATAATTTTTGTGATATTTTTGAATGAATTTGTCAAAGTCAGAAGCGATGACTGCCTGTTACTAACGCCAAAATGATTGTCAGAAAGGTCGACAAATTCTGTCTGACATTTTTTGGGTTCTGTTTTACACGTTCTGATTTTGCATTTGTTCAACCCATTAATTGGTTTAGAGGGCTTTACATGTTTTCCTTCAGTCAATTCTTTGGCAATGTAGTTCATGGTTAACATTTATGGCATGAATCTGAACTCAATGGCACTTGGCAATTTGGTTATCAGTTAACGTTGTAATATCACAGCAACAGTATGCGTAAATATTTTTCAGAAAAGAGAGTTTTTTCATTGGCATATTGAAATGTTTCATAACGTTAAAGTAAGATGTTTTGTATTTTACATCTGACAAATACCGGCTAAATGTTATACTCTGACAAACATGCACACTTTTTTAAATAATCTTACTGATAATATATCATGTATATTCAACATCTTTGTTTAACATTCCACAGATAATTTGTTTTTGTATAAGGTGATTGTTTGTTTAATTTACCCCCTGTAAACTTTTAAAAGCTTGATTGTATCTCATTTTTAATGCAGTCGGGTCTTAGTTTTTAAAACATAAAACAAACAAAAACAGACATTTTTCTTTAATGTTCTTTCAATTCGTTAGAGTATATTTTAGAAATTACGAAATGAAAAATGTCTATGAAATTTAATTGTCCTCTTTCAGATCTTTAATTCAATATGCGTGTCATTATGCTATAACGAAAAACCAACATTTTGCAAAACTGACGCAGAAAGCGACTGTTATGTTTTGTCACAAGTGAATATCAGGAACCAGTTTGCAGATCTAGAATTTAAATAAAACACATTATTTAGTAAAAAAGGTTGAAATCCTCAGATGAAACATGTGCATTTCTTTTGCTTTTCGATCGTAATAGAAATTACTACATCTGTTCCCATATGTGCAGGTTAAAAAGAAGAGCCCCTTGAAAAAATAGTTTATGCATGTATCTCTCATTTAGCTTTATAAAAGGTTCGGCATCTACAACACCAATAAATTTGTACATGTATATACAAAACAAGAGATGTGGAAGTGTTTGACTGACAAATAATGAAACTTACAGCTATCAATCATTTTTCAAATGACTTCGAAATACGACTTTATAGTTCACTGTACGGCCTTAAAAAATGAGAAAACCGATATCGTAATCTCAAATTTGACAGGACTTGACAAGCAAAATTTGTTCTAACACACTAGAAAAAACACCTTAATTTTTAACAATACATATTATGAAAGAACAAATATGTCTCAAACAGAAACCAGCAACCATCTGTTACAAAAGGCATAATGCACCATATTATTTACAGTCAGAAACAACAATTATTATTCACACTAGGCACTAGATAAGTAATTGTGTTTTCTTTCCTGTATTTTAACGAACAAATAAATACATTAATAATTTTTCACCAATCATTGTTGTGCCAATTGTAAACATAATTTCTCATAGTGTATTTTACATTAACTTAAGGAGGTACCCCTAGGTTAAGGGAACTAACTCTTAAAATCATCAGTACGTTTGTGTCAACAACTTTCATTAATATATTCTAAGCTTTTATGTTACATAGATTATTTCCACTCTGTTTTAGGTAAATGCTTAACATACATTGATGATACTTAAATTTTACAAACGCCTAAATGATTTAAAGAGTTATCTCCCTGAACCAAGGTCTTCCCCCTTAAGGTTCATCAACAAAGGGAATTGAAAAACACGAGTAGTGTTATCATTGCAAACATGTACTTTGAATAACACACTTATTCATCTAGGAAAAGGACAAGGCATTGGATACCTAGATATTGAAAAGTTACAAAAGTTTAAATTTGGTGAAAATTAAATTCTGAAATTAATTTTATTGTGTGGAAGTTAGTATATTAACAAAGGCAGTTTTATTTGATACTGTCTACACAGTTACACAGATACAATCAATTACTATTGAAACATGTATATAGTCCATCCTTTCTCTAGTTCAATGGCCGTGCTTTGAGCTATAATGATTTACTTTTACACATTGCAAAATTGTCCGTGTATGATTAAGGTTTCTATTATATGAAATTGAAATTCCAAACCCAAATACAATTGAGAATGAAACATCGTATCAGTTATATTATAAGACAAAATAAACACAATATCCAATCCCAAAATGAAATAAACTGAGACAGTATTTATCTAATTTCTTTATTTGTGGTTTTCATCTAATAAAGACAGACATAGTTTTCAGTGTATAGATCACGTTGAGAAAAAATAAGATGACTAATTTGTACACAAATATTTTACAATATGAAACAGTTGCAATGCTGCATTGTCTCTTATTAATTCTTATGTATTTCATTTATGGTTATGTTGTGAGTTCTCAACAGTTCAGTTTTTTTCGCTGTCGATGATCTATGTCTTTATTTTCGTTCGTTGAGATCATCTAAATCTTTTTTGGGTAAATGTTATCTTGATTTTTGTGTTTAAAATTGTAAGATAGAAATTGATTATTGGTACATTCGTATTGCATTAAAATTGAACGAGTTGTGGTATGCATTTCGTGGTACTTTGTTTCTTTTTGTTTCTTAGACGAATCATGTTAATCATGTTAATGTTAAGAAGTACATGAATGATTTTTATTATCGACAGTTTTCAGCGTGTATCAATAAACAAATTCATGCACATGGAACATATCAATAGAAATGAAATTCAAACACATTTTAAATGGACAAAAATCATGAACGCTCATAACCGATTTTAGAATTTTAAGTATAACCATACAACTCTTCAGCTTTTACAAACATAGCAGAAATGTTAAATCGCGCTTAATATTGTATTATATCTATTTATGATTATACATATGCATAACTGTTGTTACATGTACTGCTAATGTGGTTGAATACGCGGGTTTCCTACAAAGAATAAAAGAAAAATGATTAGATTGAATTCAACACATTAACAAGTTAAAACTGTTATTTTGTCATTGATAACTCGAAAAAGTTTTTATAATGAAATGAAACGACGAATTGTGAAAATCAGGTTCGTATTTTCAGTACAGCAGAATTAAATGTAAATTAGAGACATAAGAAAATATGAAAACTCAGAGAAATTAAATTATAAACAAATTTTCACAATTTTAAGAATGTTGAACTTGAATAAATTGCATTCACTTTATACTAGGGGTTACCTATAACTATGATATATACATTTTAAATCAAGTGTATTTGAGTCGCAGATCAGTGTATATGCTTTTGTAATTTACTGTTGTATTTCGTTCTCGTGTTCTGCTGTTACGATGTTATTGGAAATTGACAGACATGATTATTTCCAACAATCTAGTGTGCCTGACATGTGCATGCATTTCAGTAGTTTTCGTTGGTACATTGCCTGGTATTTTTTGTTTGTGTAAAGTTTTCGGGTTGAAATTAAGCCGTGATGTTTTAAGTTTAACTGTTTAATATATTTCACTTCGAGGTCTTTCATGATGAATTATACGAGACGGGCTCTTCTTCTTGTTACATGATAATGAAGTGAGTGTCATTAATACACGTACTTGAAATCCACTGGACGTTCCGATATCGGAAATGAGGACAAAAAACATGGTCCTTCTTCTGAAGAAAAAACTCTTAGTGGAATTTGATATTCACGTCGCTATTTATATTTTGTCGCTTGTTGGTTTGAATCAGAAGTGATTCTCGTGTTTCTTAAATTACATCTATGGTTCTGTGTTTGATTGGTTTACCATAAGAAATGTTTGGGGCACTGTATAGTTTTATAATCGGTGTGACCCATGGCTCCGTGTTGAAGTACGCACTTTGACTTACAAATGTTCACTTTACAAATTTTGTCTCGTTGCATTCATACAACATCTTCGTATATCTATTAGTTTCAACGATATTTTGAATTGATTATAGATCTGTTAAGAAAGAGGATCTAGTTATATCAGCAATTAAATTGGCCGTGTATGATTTAGGTTTTTACTCGATAACATATTGAAATTCCAACCACAAATCGTATTTAGAATGAAACATTGTATCAATCATATTATGCGACAAAACAAGCAAACTGTCCAATCTCAGAATGTAATAAGCTGAGACATTATTTATCCAATTACTTCATTCTCGCTTTTTGTTTATCTATTTAAAACATATATGGTTTTCAGTTTATATGCCAAATTAAGCAAATAAGATTAGAAGTACTCAATGTGTACCAAACTCTTTTAACAAAGGAACCAATCAATAACCTATGTCGTCGGTAACTATTTTCAACGTTTAACAACTATATAGGTGCGCTTCGATGTTAAAATAGTTACAGGACAGGAGTTATTTCGTAACCACGAAACATATTAGAAACGCATGGGAACAAATCAAAACTGTATCGTTGACAACTGTTTGTAAATGTTACATACTTATTCCCAAATTGATACGACGAACAACTAAACCAAAGCTACATGTTTTTTACAATTAATGCTGTGTATTGTCTGTCAACTACAAAATGATCACTGTATTAACAAACGACACTGTCATCGAGTTGAGTGAGTTGGTGTTCCTTTGTGATAAATCTGTGTATAAATCAAGGATGCATCTATGCTGCTTCTGTGTAGGTCTTAAATACTATTTTTTTCTCAATTAAATGATAATGTTATCTAATATTTGCTTGATATTTTTTCATGCGTTTATGAGGAAGACATTTGAAAAACATCAAAATTGACGTGTTGTTTTAAATTTTTAAGATAGAATCATATTTTGCTTTTTGTCCTTTTTGGATTTTTTTAATTTATTTTAAGTCTTTATAACATATTCTTTAACATTTTTTTCAGCCACATTCTTGACTTGGAACAAATATTTTCTTAGATAGAAAATGGTGGATAACACCTGCTTCTATAGCTAGTTAAATCTCTCACTAGTATAAAAGTCGCAGCAAAATATATGTCGATGCAAACAAATTAGCAAGAAATTATTTGCATCTATAATCCCTTCAAATACATAAAGATACACACTCATCATTGATTTATTTATTTGACATAGATGTATAAATTAGACAATGAAATAATAAATTATACAACAATGCCATATTTGTATAATATATAAGGTGTGTTTTTGGTTTTGATAGACTGTTTTCTGTAAAAATAGATAAATGTATATTGGTTGATAAAAAACCAGGAGCTCGTTTGGATTTAGCAATAATAAAATATATCAGTACAATGTATGATATACACATGATATATGATATTAGACAAAAAACACATTCAATATAAGTAGGGTGTACACGTCCGAATGTTAAGCCACAGCAAATTGGTCAAACTAACACATCAGAAATATATCTATCACATATATATATACAATCGTTGTACAATTCGTAACGGGAACCATTCATACATTCAAGTATAACAGTGATGTATCAGATTCAAAAAAAATGTCAACTCGACTTACCGCCAGAATACAAATACATGTATATGACAATTGTGTTAATGTTTCACTTAAAGTTGACTTGCCACTCTACACATGTATTCTTTTAATTTCTGACAACCGTAACTTGCATTTGGAAAACAAAGTTTTAAGTGACTGGCGTGATTCTGATCTTGTTTGTCTATTTGTTTAATGTTTATACTGCGACTAGTATGAACTATTATTTTTAAGAATAAAATAACAAACTTAACCTAAAATATCGCAAATTGTCACCTTGATACATTGTACCTTGTCATGCTTTGATATTTTTTGTGTACTTGCTCTTTTTTGTTTTTGATAGAAGTTGATAACAGTTTTAATATAGAGTAAGTAGTAAACATATTTGTTTATGAAAAATTAAAATCTGCCCAAGTTACTAAAACGTAAAGTTTTTCACAACCATGTTGAACATTATACAATTCCATGTACTATTATATATAAATATAGCAAAAACATGAACAAATGAATTTGCTCATTTCACGAATGATCAAAAATATTTGTAAATTTGTAACAAGAAGCCAATACACACATTGTTAATAGTAGAAACGCTAGAAAAGCATAGCAACCAATTATCTGATATACAGCAAACATGTACACGTGTTTATCACACCAATTGCTTGGTTCATGTAGCAACTGTTTATAATGGGGCTGCCATATTTCAAAAACCCAGTATGTACCAGCTATTAGCCATGCTAATAAAAAAGTTGAAATTATCATATCCATCATGTGATATGTTTTTGCTGCAAATGCTCCATCGCCACCATGGCCGTCATAAAAGCTATCCATGTCATCATAGCGACGGTATCGAATATTTCGCCATATTGTTCCGAGTACCTTTAGCATCCCAAAGCAGCCTCCAACTAGTAAGTATACTGGAACTTTCTTCTGTTTTGGACATTCATTCAGGTATTTGACACCTTAAACGTAAACAAGAAAATTTTTAAATACTAGCTATCAACCATTGTTAGTCATAAGTACATTCATTGCCAAATTTTACATGTATATTCGGGCTACAATGGACATATGAATTATTTGTGTATGCCAATGACAGAGTCACTCAACAACAAGACATGCATGCAATATGTTGTATCAGTTTCCACACGAGGTGTAATATACTAGTTCGTGAATTCATTTGTTAGCAGAAAAAAAAACAACAATTAATTAATAATTTCTGGTAATATTCTACATTTTTAATTATATTGCTCTCACTATTGATAATTGATCCAGATTTACCTACCTACTGACATCATGGTAATCGGTAAGGCCATTGATAAACCAACAATCACTGTAACAAGGACTAAAACAGAAATGAAATGTGATACAAATCAATCAATACGAATAAAATAAGACGTTCTGTCTAGTCATCCGCGTCCTCATACATTCAATATCCAACAAACAAGCTACACAAATCAGTTTTTATTAAAATAAAAGTATTTCATAAGATCTGCATTGATCAATTCTTTACAATAGTCGTGATCATCGACCAAAGTATAATGTATCATATAGCCAAGGTTGTCTGCAATTATTTTTTAAGTGAATTCCATAGCAATAAATAAGCGTGTTGGCTTTCTCTTTTAAAGTATTTTCCAACTTTATAGAAGTCTTAAGTATTATCAAAATGGTTCATCATGCAGGAGGAAACGACAGCCTGATGTTTTATGCTAACATAATTATCTCAGCATTGAATTTTATAGTCAAAGAAGTTCAGAAGGTACAGAAAGAATACCATTACATAAAACACTTTGGTACGTACATGTATATTATGACAAATATTTGTATTATTTACAGTGCTACGATTTCAATTTTCATAGGGGATCAGTATTCTTGTTATTCTAAGTTTAAGAATGAAAACAAAACATAGCCTGTTTACCGTTCACATGAAATTTATACCTCATGCATTTAGTTTTGCGTACATGTAGCAACAGACTGTTTCAATGAAGAGAACTGAAAGTTAAAGTATTAGCCTGCCGTCCAGCGAAATCAATACACACAACATATCAAGCCGGATATAAACAATCTTAAATAATAGAAAAGGTTCCATATAGAAAATTCATATGATTCATATTAACATTAAAGATGGCAGAACGTTATATCGATTATGACAATTACAAATTAGCCGTGTTTATGTTGGACAGGATCCACGAAGTCTGAAGTACATGTATCGTATTGATATGAAATCATATTAGCTGGAAAATTGTTTCACACACATATATAGTTAATAACATGTAACCTGATATTAAATGTGTTGTCTCAATCTTAAAATCCTCGTTCAGTCAGTATATCATGTAGAATAAGCTGCATATGCGTTGTAAATAGTGCAAGTTGTTTTACTAACAAGACTAAGATTGGTTGCACTGCAAACTTTTGAATTGAATTTGCTTTGGAAAGAATAGACATGACAACTCTGTGTTAGCGAGGCATATTAAAAACGTTTGTAGGAATTGTAAAACATAATTTATTCACCTGTATGACACATTATTTTACTACTTCTGCAAATGAAATCACATGTGTTTTCAGCCTCTTTGTTTGCCTCCTGGATTTGTATCATAATTGCTTCATATTGGGGCTCTTGGTCACATTGTTTGTTTTTTCTCCAATCAATTGATGTTTTACACAACTGCTTTTCATCGTCAAATGACTGAAAATTAAAAGAAAAGGCCGATATAATATCACCAAAAATAACACTAGCGAAAACTGTTTTCATTACTACTTCAAAAAGCTACTAGGAGTCGCCGATTGAGTTGAGTATTTTGAATGTCACTTACATTACAACTACATATAAATATCATTGTACATTCCAACAATTACATGTAAGTTATATTCGTCACGATTTGAAAGGTGTCATATATTTGTTAATGTCATAACTGCGTTTCAGGAATCATTGCTTGTCAATTTATAGCTTTCCAGTTGACCACTTTTTGTGTCCACTCATAGTAAGTATTGCACCTTTTTTTATTACTCTCTAACATTTTTGTAGTCGAACATAAAATGTAATTGAATAGGTATTAGGAAGAATAGCTGCCACAAACGTTGTATACATTTCACGTTAATATTTTTTTACAATACACTTTAATTTAGTGTGGCTTTCTATACTAATCAAACATGCATTCACCTTTTATTTTTACATATAGCCTTATATAAGTATCGTGGATTTAATTATGTCTATTAAAAGACAACGTGATGTATACGTAAATGAGACACGTTTGAGTAAGATAAAATTGAGAATGAAAATGGGGAAGGTGTCAAAGAGACAATAACCCGACCATAGAGCTGACAACAGCAGAAGTTCACCATCAAGTCTTCAATGCAGCGAGAAATTCCAGCACCCGGAAGCGGTCTTCAGCTGGTACCCCTTAACAAATATATTTATTATACTTCACGTTAAAATGCCATATTTTGATTGGCTAAGACGAGTGTGTCAATTTACTCTATCACATGGCTGAGCCGGGACAATTTGTTTTAATGTGACCCTCTCGTCTACACTAATCAGAAATCGATAATTCAAAGAATTGAATTTACATCAAGGAATTACATAGAATGCTTAAGTTCTTCGTTTTGGCTCAGATTTTAATATCGACTGTTAGAATAAATAAAATAAAACATCTTGCTTGACTTTTATTGGGTTTTTTTTCTAATGCCCGTAATGTTGTTATAAACGTGACGTCATAGAAAATACTTTTGAAATAAAAGTAATCCGTAAAAGTCAATAATGATAGGACATTCAGTATAATAAATTAAATAACACATAGCTGAGAGGGTGATAGAGCAGATTCGAACCCCTCGAAAAGGCATTGTCAACCTTGGCTGCGCCGCGGTTGACAATGTTTTCTCGGGGTACCGATCTGTTCTATCACCCTCTCAGCTATGTGTTATTTATATAATATACTAGTTCAGTCATAATGAACGCCATACTAAACTCCAAATTACAAAATATAAAAAAGGCTAGAGGCACCTGCTTTGGGACAGGCCCAAAAATGCGGCGGGGTTAAACATGTTTATGAGATCTCAACCCTCCCCCTATACCTCTTACTAATGCAGAAACGTAAACGTATAACAATACGCACATTGAACTTCAGTTTAAGAGAAGACCGATTCTGATGTCAGAAGAAGCAACCAAAGAAAATAAACAAAATGCCAATAATATATAATTAAAAAAGACTACTAGCAGTTAACTGACTTGCCGGCTCGTGACTTCAATTAAACTGATTGAAAGAGTATGTCTTCATCATATGAATGTCAGGCACGATCCTTCCGTGAAGGGTTCAGTATTATACCATCATAACATGCATGATAGGAAAATAACCCGTGTCATGCCAACAACTGGTTTTTAAATAAATGTGTTTAGTTCCGATGCAAAGACCCTATAAGTAAATCAATACTAACGCCAAAATATACAATCTTTAATGTTCTGACTACAGTACCGTAACTATATCCCTTCTTAATAAGTCTATTTAAAGGTTGTTTTAGCCTCTTAGGTGAATACTAATATTTTTGTGCTTTTAAAAGAATATGTCCATAAAATATTGGATGTGAAGTACCTGAACCTTTTAGAAGTCTGCAGGTTGAGCTATATTTACGAATGATGTTCTTATACCGATGATAACATTTAGTAATTTGTTTGACTAGTTTGTGATATCGAAAACTCTGGTGTAATATTTTTACAAATCTAAAACATTGTTACATATACGAGCGAATCGTACAAGTTGAAATATATAAACACCGTAAATGGTGACAAGAGAAAGTCACTATCTAAAAATGGATAATTAACGATAGGAAATGAGAAATTATGTCTTTTATCATAAATTTTAGTATGAAGCTTTCCGTTAATGATACAGATATCAAGATCGTGGAAAGGGCAGTGGTCATTGTTAGTTTTAGCTTTATTTAAAGTAAGTTAAACAGGGCACATTTCTTAGTATACATACCAAAGTCGGAACTATTGAGAGTCAAATGATCATCCAATATCGGAAAGTATGATTAAATTTGTGTATCAGATGTTGTTTCGATGGGGCTTTGCTGATTTTTGTCATAAATTGTAACTCATAGCAATACAAAAACAGGTCCGCAATAAGTGGTGCACAGTTAGTCCCTATAAAAATTCCGATAACCTGACGATATCCGGATATCCGAAAAATATTATCTAGTAACAATCCAAGGGCAGATATAGTATCAAAGCATGTCTAATTAACATAGTTTTTTTTGCTTATTGCTACTTAAAATGACCTTAAAGAATTTGAACATATATATTCACATTCTGACTTTTTAAATGCGCATCTAATTAGGTGTGTGAATTTTTCTTTATGAGAATATGAGGCAATGTGGTATAAAGGTTAGAAAAATCAATACTTTGAACAGATTCAAAATCCCTAATATATGCATGCCATTTATAAAATACTTCCAACGAGTTCTTGAAACTCCAAATTAACTAATTCCATTGTATTCGAAGGCCTTGTTTGAACATTTTGTTATCAGGTTTTTGATTGTACCAAGTGTACTGGTACGAATAATAGATAAGTTAGTAGTGGAACAATGGCTTGATGAGGAAATAAATCTATATTTGTAAGTTGTTTTATGTAGTCTCGAAAGCCAATACATATTTGGTACTTTCAATGTTTTTGTTTCTGCTTGTAAAGCGGTAGATACAAGTTTATTGTCCGGTCATATATGTTAGCAACCTCACAAAATGTATCCATTCTATTAACGGCTAACGTGTACAATTGTTCAGAGTGGTTACATACCAGAAACCATATCACAACTCATGAGTCGAGGGAGAAGAATACAGTAAGGGCAATGAGCGGAAGAAAAAACATGACAAATCAGAGTATATTTCTTTGTTTCTAATAAATAGGATTGATATAATATAGACAACCAAAATATACATGTACCGTATACAGCTCCATTAGTCGTATACGTTTTCATGTTTCTATTAAGATATATTGTAGACCCATAATGAACTGATTTACAGATTAACTTAAACATGTTAAACATACAACTAATATCTCTTATTCTAACACATGTTGCAATTGTGATAAAAATACGCAACACTATAGTAGTCTCGTCTTTTTGTTAAAATTACACTTTTAAATAGTATCTTCTACAACCGTTGATCAGTCATATTAAAGCTGGAACATTTGAAGCGTCTTCTGAAGATTGTTTTGATGTGCAATAATTTATTCATCAAAGTTTACTGCGAATTTCTGATCAAATCAAATTAATTTGCTAGGAATGCAATCCTTTATATTACAAAATGGCTCAACAGATAAGTTAAGTAATTGTTAATTTTTATCTTTAAAAAGCGACTTTCAACATGTTTTATATGTATCACATTCTGTGTTATTGACTTTCTAAAAAAAGTAACAGGAAGCCACGTCACATTGTAGGTGTGTATAATTGAACCTGACGAAATATGGATGATACAAAAACATCATGCATATGTGACGTATGATAAAATTTGACATACTACAATATATGACGTGCACAACCCTATGACGTGCGATAACATATGACACGACGGCATGCAGCTTGAAACTGTATGTCTACAATATAATCTACAAAAAATCGATCAACATCTTGCATTTTATTTATGTTTGTTTCTTGTTATATTTTCATGAAAAAATCATTGACATCTATACATTTAGAACTTTTAAGTTGTTTTTAAGTAATGGCGATTGGAAATATTGGGTATGGTTGGTGAAACCTTGAAGGACGCATTTCTTTAAGATGAACAAATTGAAGAAAAAAGAAGTAAGAAATCAACACGTCATACTGAGTTATAAATACTAACAATTATACCGATAAAGTATCTGAAAGTGAGTGTAAACACGAATGTGATGTGTGTAGTAAATGAAAGTTATTTTTTCTTTGTTTCGTTTCTGTGTTTGAAAATATATAATTTGCTAAAATCAACAGCCATTAACGAAAAGTCGGGGGAAAAAGAGGGGGGGGGGGGAATATCGTGTGAAGTTATATTGTGTAATGCCTTATTTAGAGTAACGTATAACAAAGATAACAAATCAAATCGTATGCTTCTATTTCGCACAGTATTCAATAATGCTCAATACGTTTTCTTAATTAAATTAATTACTCCTCAAAATATTAAATAACAAATACAATCATTAAACTATTTCTTTCTCTACAATACACACTATAAATTTATCATATATATCACGTTTATATGTCGGTTTTCCATTTTACCAATATGTAACCAACACGTAAATGTACATCATTCAGACACTATAACACTTAGTATTCTTGAACCGTAGTATGTTATTATTGAATAAACAATTATTATGAAAATCTCGTTGAAGGAAATCCTTATAAATATACATTGTAAGATTTTAAGTCTTGATTGATTCTTTTCTGTCATATTGTCAATCAACAATCAATTTAGGAAGCTTATTAGATAAAGCTGTTTATTTGTAACATTAGAATTTTCAAACAATATGGTGCATGAAATAGATTTATATCGTAAATCGGCTTCAAGTGCTTGATATATTTTCCCATAAAAATAAATCTTTATTTTGTTTAACAGTGCATATTTTGGTTTTAGGAGGCATTTCGGACTTACATGCCATTTTAAGATTATGTTGATTTTTTTTTTATATAAAACGAAGCGTTTGTTTAACAAATTAAAAGACTTTTAACATCATTTTGCATGTTGTGGGGATCACACATTGCTGCTTTTGATATTACTAATACATTTGTTAAAACGGTATCATATTCCTGCTCACAAATATCAGAGTCTCGTATTGGCTCGTTTGCCGCATTTATAAAAACTAAATAATGAAGATCCATCTATAAAGGAATTATCATTCAGTAAATTGTAAAAGTGAATATTTTGTTTAATAAAATGTTAGCTACACCTTTACCGTTTCTGATCTGATCGTATATACTTTGGATAAATCGAAACATTTCCAAATGAGTCAATATACTAATTTGACGTATTTGTACGTATACGATATCTTTTGCTATAATGGTTAAGTTAACACAATGATGTGAAATGCATACTTATCATCTGATGCTGTAATTAATATTCGAGTAAAATTATATCGCAAATTTAAAAATCGGCGAAAACATCATAATTTTAATTTTTCAAAATCGAGACAAATGCGTTACTTAGAGTGATAACTTCTATCATAATTCTTCTTCTTAAAGTTTACAACTAGCAGAATAGTTCAGAGAAAAATTGTATCTCAAATTTTTAAAACATCATGATTATAGCAATGCATATATTATACGATAAATAGACGTTATAGGAGGCAAGTTTTCTTCAACTTGAAAAGTATGGAAAAAACAGAAATAATTGATTATTGTTGTCATTATGTACGTATTTACTGACTTTAGTGAAACTTACATATGATGAATTTGGTTTGAATTTATAGGCTTCTTTTTGTCATATAATTCCAAAAATGTCTTCATCCTTTGTTTTTAATGTCTATGTTTTGCTTGTCTGTATTCATCATGCATTAAGCTACCAATAAAATTCATTTTTATTTTTAATCTTAAAGAATCTAACTTATATGCTGTTAAGGGTTTTCGAACGGTTTATCTACTAATTAGAAAACTTCTAGTGCACGTTAATAACAATTTTATTTATTGCTTTTATATATCATCAAAGGCTATTCTTAATTACCAAGAAAATGTTCTTTAGATATGTCGAACGGCTACTTCTCGAACAAAAGAAATAAAGAAAATCGGACACTTACCCCCTTTTTTCCAAAACAGGTCATTTTCACCTTGCAACTTTCCAACACGATATTGTAATGTATAGTAAAGTTGTAAATTATAAAATATTGAACTGTGTTAATCTTGATCGAATGTGTAACAGTTGTTTCCTTACACCTGGTACATTTGAATGTACAACACTTTTGTAAAGAGTTTAATTCTATTTTCTATATAAGAAACAGAATATAAGAATATAGTTAAAAACAAACTGGAGAAAAGAAGAAAAAAACACTGATCAAGGATTACATTTGTTAGACCATTGTGAACAAACCTAAGTTTATTGCATTATAGTTTTTACGTGTATTCTTTTTTTTCGATATGGGGATTGTCATAATTTGTTCATTTATTTTGACGGACTGTATTTCAATTATGTATCGATTAACATAGTTTTCCTAGTTAGTAACTGACAAAAAGATGTTGTGGGAAAATATTTGTTAAAAGGGAATATAGATAGATATATACATGGATGTAATATAGAAAGAGGTACATAGTAGATACCTTTAGGACACAAAAGTGCAATTCAAGGACATAATTTGAATTGTGATATACATTTTAAAGTGATATTAAACTTAAATTATTTTTTTTTTTTAGTATTGTTCACATAATCGAATAGCTAAATTTAACTCAACTAAAGTAAACGTAACCTCGTTTTAAACAAAAATCCTTTTTTTTAATTCATCAAAGTATTCATAATGTACCATCATTAAGTCATTGGCCTGCCAGACTCTTATTCGTCAGTTTCTTTCCGTATGTTCTGACCTCAACTACGAGACCTTTCATTATACGTTCGAAATAACATATCGCAAATGCGAGGATAAAACCTGAAGATAATGTAAACGCGCGTGCTCTAGGAGGTAAGTATTAATAGTAGATTCTTTTATTTACCTTAAATGAAACTGTACTCGCTACAGTTTTTATAATAGTCTAGACTCATTTACTTTCAATAGAACCGGGGTACATGTAATATTTTTTTTTTGCAACTTGTCCCCGTGTTACTTAATTAACATTTAACTTAATTTAAAAAAAAAAAAAAATTATCTACATGTGAAGCATGTATGTACCGAATTGCGTAAATCGACTGCTTAATGACCAATATAGTACAGTTTTATTCCGTTTGCTATACATAAATGAAATTTTTGTTTTATATTCTACAGATCTCATTTAAAAAAAAAATATTTCAACTGAATGTAGCAATTATCTTTGAGACAGTAAAGTGTTGCCTGAAAACAACATCAAGATGTTCATATTTCAAGGATAGACTTTTAATAACATAATGAAATTCGATGCCACCAATGACAGTGGTTTTATCATTATTGATTTCAACAGATCATTTGGGAGAACAAATCAATGATAGGTTCAACATGTAGCTGTTCATTTCATAGATTGTGGTAAACTGATTTTTAATATGAAAATCATGAGAGACTCATGACGGAATTACGTGAATGTATTGAGTAGTGTGATTGGCGAGCATTGTCTTGTCTTGTTTTATTTATATTTGCATCATTATATATGTCCACATATGTAACGATCATACATGATCTTAAAATGTAAGACGACACATGCAACGAATATGTCGTCTTGGATCTTAATATTCAATACATTTTTAGATATTACGAAAAAAAACAGACCTTATGATTACAATCTGTGTTTCAAAGTTACTGAGAGTACATTGAAATGGCATGATACTCTTAAAATGTCATTACATATTTGTAAAAAAGATGATTTGATTGATAATATTGAAAACCCTTACATTATTTTGCAAAGATGGCGTTTCAGAGTATTGTATGTTGTTGATTGTTTTAGTAGTATATATCAGGTTTTTTTTAGAGAAATGTTTTTAGTTAAAATAATTTCTCGGTTAATGAAAAAGTAGTTCCGGCACTTAAAACATACCTCGTTTCAGAAGGCTATTGACATACAAGTAAAATGTTTAGCTAAGTGTAAACCCAGTTTTATTCCACCATTTTCTAAATGCCTGTACCAAGTCCGGAATATGAAAGTTGTTATCAGTTCGATTGATGTTTTTTAGTCTCTAATTTTGTCATTTGCCATTTGCTTATAAACTTTCCATGCAGAATTCTTCTAGGAATTTTTCTTTTTTTTTTACTTCTCTTTTTATAAGTTCTTAGAAAATTGTTAATCTAACTATATAAAATTCGTTACCGATGCACGTTTGATTTTTTGATAACGATAAATACAGTTGTAAAATTATTGTATACTTGATTTTAATAGTTAGATAATGGTTAAGCAATATTCATGTCCTCCAACAGTTTCAATAGAATATATACCGATTACAGTAAAAGCACATACATCAATGCTAGCTCAACTATATTTTTTTTCGCTTGATATATTTTGATGAACTTAAACATTATTAGTAATGAACTATATTACACACACTTAAGCACAATAGCAAGTCTTATGTGTAAAAATAATGTAGTTTTATCTTTAAACAAGTTTATAGTTATATCAGTCCCTATCCATGACTGCTCAATATTAAATAACCAATATGCGTTCATGTAATTTGTAAACCACAACTCCCGCGTGTGCCTTCATTTAACAAAGTGTTGTTTAAATCAGTTTTCCTATTGATGTATTATTACATATCAACTATTTTTACAAATACCTTTTATATAAAATTGACATGGTCTGCTTTGACACCAATGCTATATGAAGCAATATAACTGTAATATTCTGAATATATCATTGTTCAAGTTTTAGTTATAGACACATGTTTGTGTTCTACGCTGAGGAATAATTCAATCATGAGCATAAACACATATTTAAGCAATAAAATTTAAGAACTTCACCAAGTTTTGAATTCATCCATACTGACTACATGTATGTTTGTATAATACACATAAGAAATACTAGTGAATTTATAGAATGAATTAAAAAAAAAAAGATTTTATAAGATTTATCGCATGGACATAACTTTGGAGCGAGTTTGTGTAAATGCAATTGTACAAATAAAACATTGTTTGTGCAGACATCGTATATACAAATATTTCTAACCCATGATATTACATTAAATATCAACATGTTTATAATCTTAAAAAAATCAAAATCAAATAATGTATATTGATCTTCACATAGTTTGTACTTTTTATTTTAAAGAATCTAAATTATCGGTTTTTATTCTCGATGATTATCAAACACTTTTTTTATATTACTTAGTAATTGTATTGGTCGTTATGGACAAGTTAAATTGGTAAAATTAATTGAGTTACGTTCTAGTCTTAGATACCATGATAGATTATCAAGATTAAGCAAGAAAAACATCCTCAAATTATACTGGAAAAGTGAAAAAAAATCCTATCTTCTTAGCCACCATAAAAAGTAATGAAAAATATAAACTTACCCCCTTTTTACAAAACCATGTCATTTTCACATTGCCAGTGTCCGACATGATATCGTAACTTGTAGTAAAGTTGTAATTGATAAAATATTAACTATGTTACTCTGGATCGAATGTGAAACATGTGGTAACTAACATCTGGTGCATTTGAATGTACAACACGTTTGTATCGAGTGTTACTTGATTGTATCTTTTGAAAAAAAAATACAGTTGCAATCACAATAGTGATCACCCATGATAAAATACAGATAACGAACTTTATTTGAAGAAATAAAGTAACCTTATCTGTATTGAAATAATATTTAAATTTCCACGTGTATTTTTTCAGATAAAAGGGATGTAATTCTTTCTTCATTTATGTTGACAGACTGTATATCAATCACGTGAGAGATCAATGAATGGTTTATTACTTTTTAAAGTTATGTTGTGGGAAAAAAATTGATGAAACAGAATATGGACAGATTTAATATAAATAACAATATCGATCCGTTTTTTTATAATAATAAAAATATGAATATTGTAGATATATTCATTATGCAAAAACAAATGAAAGAAACATATACATGTAATATTGTATTATTCATGTTATTTACGTGAAAAAAAATAAAAAAATAAATAGCAAAACATTATTCTTTTAGATTTGTTAATAGAAAAATAATCATACTGATACATTGTAATACTCCGATTTACATTGTTATATTTGTTCATAACGAATGCGCTAAGAAGTAATAAATACCGCATACATGTTATACCTGATTATATACCCCATAACAATTAATGTAAAGTGTATAGTCTTTATATAGCAATGCTAAGTTTTCCATAAAAAATACTTCAGAAAAAAGCAAAAGAAAATAGTTGCAGTTGCACCTTATTATACATTTTGTATACTGATTAATTTCACACAACTTCATCTTTTTAAAGATTTCTTGCATATTTTGCTGTTACCATTTACATGACTTACTATTCATTAAAAAACTACCAAGACTGATAACAGAAAGACGACTTCAAATAAAATTGAGAAAGAAAATGGTGAATGTGTCAAAGCGGCAACAACCCGACTATAGATCAGACAACAGCCGAAAGCCACCAAAGGATCTTCAATGTAGAGAGAAACGCCCGCGCTCGTAGGCGTTCTTCAGCTGGCCCCTTAAAATATGTTTACTAGTACAGTGATAATGGACGTCACACTAAACTCCGAATTATACACAAGCAACTAAAATCAAAAATCATACAAGACTAACATAGGCCAGCGGCTCCTGACTTGGGACAACTCACAATTGTGGTGGGGTTAATCATGTTTATAACATCTCAACCCTCCCCTTTACCTCTGGCCAATGTTGAAAAGTAAACGCATAACTAAAGTCCGTTTTATGACAAATGCATGATTTGTAATAAATGGAACTATTTTAGTTTAACTTACTTCGACAAAAGATACAATGTTTGGGGTTTGAAGACACAACTGAATGTACTTTATACGATAAGATGTATTTTAAGAAGTTAGTCTATTAGTTTATGACCCCATAACCATCACGTCTTCAATTAAGCAGATGTTTTAAATTGTCAATTAATTAATTTTATGTAATCTTTAATCTCCAAATATCGAAATTTATGTACCCACTTGCGTAAATGAACAATCTGTATGACAACTATCATTTAGTATTATTTAATTTTCTATATAGAATTGAATATTTGTGATTAACATTCAAAAAGTTCACATATCAAGAAGTAATGTCAGCTCAAAGAAGCAATTATTATTGATTAGCAACATTTTCCCCTGAAGGAAACATCAAGGAGTTCATATTTTAAAGATTACATTCTTATTACACCAAACAATTTTTTTAATGATTACAGTTGTTTTTTGTAAATGGATTTCATAATATTATTTTACAAAATAATTAGTTATGCAACTTAGACAGCAGTGGTTTTCATTTGTTTTACACTTGAACATTCAATTTCAAGAACCAATCATAAGTACGGAAACCAGGAAGATAATACTTGCTATCTATATTTATAAATGTGAATATATAATAGCATCATAGTTCATTTAAATTCATATATAAAAAAAGAGTAACGATGAAGATTATTGTATTCTTTATACTTGAATTTAAGAATATTATAATATTGTCTTTAGTTTTATTGTCGTGACTAGATGTGTCGCATGGGTTTATATATGTATCTATACATGTACATTATATGCTTTTTTAGTTTAGCTACACGTATGTATAATGATTGAAACCTACAGCGATAATAAATTAATACTTATTACAATTCTTGTCAAATAACATACGCTGCCATCAAGCTCATTGTCAAAACTAAGAAAAAAGGGGAACAATCAATTTCGAATATGTGTATTATACGGGCGTTATTAAATTTGATAACATGTAATGAAGAAATGTATATCATTAATTTCAGATCAGTGAATTGAATTGTAGTATAATATTATTGAACATTGTATTAAATTGTTATAGTCTAATATAAAATATAAGAAAATACTTATCTATCTGAAACCTTGTTCGTATAGATACTAACCATTTCAGGGTACTTTACAGTTAAAAGGCATAAACACCACAATAAAAACTGCTATCAATATTCAAAACGTAGTACTATCAATTTCCTCAAGAAGTTTTTTTGTGTTCTCGCTTATTTTTTCTTTCAATTGTTTATCTTTATCTAATATTTCTTCTTTAACTTTGTCATAAACTGAAGTGTTAAATTTGTCGAGACTTGTCTCATGAGCAGTTAATTCACACACTTTCTGATTTATACTATTTTCCTTTGTTTTGAGAATTTTAATTTTTCATGAAAAGCTTCAGTTATTCCTGTCATGCTATGGTTCTTATGAAATCTAGAAATGCAACTTTGACAAACAAGTTCATTACACATGACACAAAATGACCAACACCACTGTCCTAAGTGTTTGACACATTGGATCTTTGTCATGTCTGTGTTTTGTTCTTGATCGGTTTGGTGCTTTAAAAAGTCATTTATGTCTACAATTAGGAGATAACTGTATTGTATTTTAAGCTCCGACATCATCAATTGGGGATTTGATGGTCGCAAATTGATTTCAATGTAAAATAGCAGAACAAGGATCATGCACGTACCTAACGTTAGATAGTTCAAGGAATGTATGTAGTACGCCTTTTGTCTTTCTACTGTTATATAACACCAGTTTGATTAAAACATTTAGATTCAAATGGCGTTCACTTTAACTAAATATATGAAATGGCATGTAAAAGTTAAGATAACTTTCATAATTTGAAATTTATTGACGGAAATCTGCAATATGCATCACTTTTCTCTTAATCAAGTCTATGACATGATGGCGTGTTTTGAATTGGAAAACATAAAGTTGCTGTTATGTTTGACAATTGTCATTTTGGTCAATAAAACAGATTTCAGAAATAGTCATTTATTTCATTTTCAAGAAATATTTACTCTTGAATTGATGCATTTATTAACCAACCTGCCTCAATGAACAAATATCATTTAGTGTTATTCCCTTGACTATACAGATTAAAATTTGTGTTAAAATTCTAAAAGATTACAATGATTACAGTCAAGAAGTTTTGTTTACTAAAATTAATAATTATCTTTGATACACGACAGTTTTCCCTGAAGGAAACATCAAGAAATTCATATTTCAAGGATCGACTTTTAATTACATCAAAAAAGATATCGAAGGGGATGTCAAAATATAATTTTACAATATAATTGATGAATTGTCAACAATTAGAAAATGACTCCACTAAGAACCAGCAAACATTGGTCTTAAACAAGGTTAAGGTATTTACCAATTGGCGGCAAATGACCTGATGATTTCAACTCCAGATGGTCAATTAATTTAGATTAGATTTTACTAATCATATTACGCATGATCAATGTTCATTTCCTTAAATCGCTGAAATAAAATGCATATTAGCAAGATTGAAAACACATATAACATAAGACAATAGTAAATTACCAATTTCCTTTTCTTATGTCAAACGAATATGAAGATCTTGCTTACAGGAAAAGGTTGTATATGTCAGCTCCCTTCCGGGCTTACTTAATACACATTTCAAAAACAAACGATCAATCCATCAATTAAGAAGACTCGCGGGTATAAGATTTTCAGAAAAAAAATTAAACATTATTTTTTTCATTACAAATTTTATTTATAACCTTAAGTAGTTGTTACTTTATCATATGGTACAAAAATGATTCCAAAAAATCAATTCGTGTTGGCCCAAAGGGACTTTTAAAACGTATATATCATTGTGAAAGCTCCAAATTATCTCATTTTGGTGCAAAAATGGGTTTATTTTTGCATTAAACAAACTTATCATTGATACCAGGACTAAATTTAGTATACATACGCCAGACGCGCGTTTCGTCTACAAAAGACTCATCAATGACGCTCGAATCCAAAGAAGTTAAAAATGCCAAATTAAGTACGAAGTTGAAGGGCATTGAGAACCAAAATTCACAAAAGTGTTGCCAAATACAGCCTAGCTAATATATGCCTGAGGTAGAAAAGCCTTAGTATTTCAAAAAAATCAAAAAATTGTAAACAGTAAATTTATAAACATAACCATATCAATGACAATTCATGTCAGCACAAACAGTACTGACTACTTTTACATTGTTTTTTTTTTAAATCATCGGTGACCTATTTTTTTTTTGCAATATGAGCCGCAACCCTCTATCAAGAAAATCAATGTTATTGGTACTGATATATGACATGATTATTGGGCAATTGGTATTTTGTGATAAAAATCTGATATACAGCAGTGTTAATTCTAGGGTAGTATTTTCAAGGTCATTGACCTAGCGTTCGGTTAATTGTTAATCTTGTATTTTCAAGAACTTATTTATCTTATTCAAAATAGTGTCTAAGTGACAAAATATTGAATCGTGAACAAATTTCAGTAGTTTCCATACCTCAATATAGGAACTAACAAGGAAAAGTTCAGATAACTCTTGACGGGAATCTGCAATATGCATCAGTTTTCTTTCTATCAAGTCTATGACATGTTGGAGTGTTTTGAAATAGAAAACACAATTATGTTATTTTGTTGGACAATTGTCCTTGTGGTCAATAAAGCAGATGTCAGAAATAGTCATTTAATTCATTTGAAGTAATATGTACACTTACATTGATGCATTTATTTACCCACTTGCATAAAAGGACAAATATCATTTAGTTTTATTCCCGTAACTATATCGAATTCATATATGTGTTTCAAATTCTAAAAGATCACATTCAGGAAATTATGTTTACTAAGAGTAGCAATTATCTTTGATACACGACAGCTTTCCCTGAAGGAAACATCAAGAAATTCATATTTCAAGGATCGACTTTTAATAACATAAAAGAAGATAAAAATGACAGAAACCTTATCGAAATGGATTTCAAAATATCATTTGACAATGTAATTGGTGAAGTGATGTCATTGGTAGTGACACCATTAAGGGCATGCGATACAGTTACAGGGGAGGTTATGACGTTGCTAACGTTAAATGTTATTTCCGCGACGTCAAACTGTGATATATCGGGAAAAGATGCATTTTTCGACTGGTTTTTATCATTCAAACTGATTTAATTTGAAAACGAGTTCATAAACCCCCATTTTTCAAAACAGCAATTTGTTTCATTTTGCAGGGACATTACATGATCCAAATTTTATAAAACTGTAAATAGAGGGTTTTTTTTTAATTTTGATAAATATGCTTATTTTCCTCAATTCATGAACATTTGATAAATATGAGTTATTTTTGAATAAACAATGCATGATTTTTAAAGATACTTATGAAAAACAGAAATTACTGATTATTTTACAAAAAACAATATGTGTTTATCTTTTATAACAAATCTGAATTTTTAGCAAATATACAAAATTTCGACCTCGTTTTACTCAAAAAGTAGCACATGAAGGTATATTTTTTATTACATAAAAAATTATTTGATTTAATCAGGTAAAAAATAGCCTATATGCAAATGTTCACGAACTTGTAAATACAGGATCAAAAT
Source organism: Mytilus trossulus (assembly GCF_036588685.1). Classification (NCBI taxonomy): domain Eukaryota; kingdom Metazoa; phylum Mollusca; class Bivalvia; order Mytilida; family Mytilidae; genus Mytilus; species Mytilus trossulus. Next base: position 58,264,690 of record NC_086386.1, on the reverse strand, counting down.
TGTATCGTATGCCCTTAAGTGTTAAAATGTTCAAACTTTCAGATTCAATAAAAATGCGATACAGACATTTTATTATCCGTAAAATTGCATTTAAGACCATCATATTATCTTATAATTCAAAACATTGAATTAATGTGTCACATGGATAAACACATGTTTGTATTCGGGTCTAATACATTGCCAAATACCACAAAACATGGACACGTTTACTACTGATACATGAAATGACTTAAACAAAACATGGAAACAAAGTATTTTGGCATGGGTCTGCTTGAAAGTTGTATACAATGTTTTAAAATGCTTGTAAAATAGCATATGACCTAATAAAACATATTGTCAACACTTAGAAATGGCTCGACCATGTACCAGCAATTATTGGTCTTAAACAAGTTAAAGTGTTAACCAATTGTTGGCCAATGACCTGATGATTACAACTCCAGATAGTTTATTGATTTAGATTAGATTTTAATTATCATATAACGCACAATCAATGTTCATTTTCTCTAACAGCTGAAATAAAAATTAATATCAGCCCAAACAAAAACACATAAAATAAGACAATAGTATTGAAACGATTTTCTTTACTAATTTCAATTTTAATATTTAGATCCTGCTTACAGGAAAAGGTTTCATATAGCAGTTCCTATCCGGGTTTACTTTTTACGATATACTAAAAAAAACCCGATCGATTCATCAGTTAAAATCGTCAATATTTTGGCAATTAGACACTATTTGGAATAAGATTAATTAGTTCTTAAGAATGCAAGGTAAACAAGTAACCGAACTGTGGGTCAATGACCTGCTAATTACTTCTCTAGACGTTACACTGATGAATATTATATTATAATCATGAAATACCGTTTGGTCAATTCTGTGGATTCATTTATTTTCGTGGGTACCAATGTTCGTGGATTAAGGAAAACTTGCATGTTCGTGGATATTTAATTTCGTGGTTTTGCCTAAGTTTGCATACACCCCTATGGAAAATTTGTCATTCGTTGAACATTAAATTTCGGGCTAAACATATAACCATGAAATCCACGAAAATTAGTATACAACGAATAATAAAGAATCTACAGTATTCAGGGCCAGTTTAAATAAAATGCATATCTGCTACAATACCTTTGAAAAAAATATTGCAACGATTTTTTTAAAATTCCTATTGAGTTTCACATTGGTACTTACAAATACATAATAGAGAGTTAATTTAGCTAAAAGAATATACTTGTATTACTCGATTTATTTCATTTGAGTTTAACCGATTCGCTCACAATAAACCAGTTCATGTATAGATATGTGTTTATGATTATAAACTCATCAATGAAGTGTCCATTCATTGTTTTGTAAAATCCTTTGGTGACATTAGAAAACAATAATGATTATAACGGCAATAATCCTTATCACATACGTACTGAAATAAACTGTACTTATGCAAATTAAAACGTAAGATGAAATAGCATTGGTAATATCTTTAAACAAATGGAAATATGGTAAAATATTTCCAGGGATTTTGATTACATATTGTTAACAAACAAACAGCCTAAATATGATCAGGATTTTTTTCAATCAGATGTTTTCTTATTAAGATAAATAATTATATTGACAATACATCATATGGTCTTGTTCTATGATGTTTCCTCATTGTCACATTATAACTGATAACTGTTTGAAATCATTTAAGGGGCTCGCGGGTTTGAATCATTTTTTTTTTATTTAATATAAGATTTCCCTATATTTTTTTTATAAATGAACTTAAGCTTATACCTAAATAAAAAAAATTGGTCACCGTTCATTTATTCTCATATTTTGTCTTCGAAAGAAGCATACATTTTTGTAAATGTCCTTTTTTTCTGTTGAATTAATAGTAGACATAGTGGTACTATCGAAAGAAAAAAGAACTAAATTACAGAAATCGCTTAATTTAACAATTATGTAGTTTATGTACAGCTTTTTCGAAAACAACAATAAAAATATAGGTCACCGATGAGTTAAAAGATATTTCAATTTTAATGCCAAAAGATGGCATTTTTCCATCAAAGGGAGATAATTTGAAGCTATTTTATTGGTATCTACATTTTTAAAGTCACCTGGTGCCAATACGAATTGATTTTTTGGAATGATTAGTGTACCATACGATAAAGTAATAACTACTAAAGGTAAAAAATAGAATTTGTAATGAAAGATTAAAGTTTATTTTTTTCTTCTGAAAATCTTATACCAGCGAGCCTCCTTAACACGGAATGGACATGAGCTTCTGAAACAAACACCAGTAGTCCATGTTGTAATGGAGACAAATTTTCTCAAATTACTCTGGCTAGACACACAGAATACAATTATCTATCGTGGAAACATCGGATAGACATTCATATTACTGACTTTGACTACAAACATATAAAGCATAAACAGTACAAACAGACATTACAAATGTTAAATAATGGATTAAGTTTCAAACACGGAGACAAAACAAACCAAAGTATCTTACAAGAAAACCAGTATTTCGAAGTCCTTTATACCTGTCACTTATAGTTGTTTAATCACCATATATTTTTTTAATAATTACAATCATATAGTTTTCAACATGTCAAAGATTTAATCAGATTAAATCAAATCTGTCATATACATTTTTAAATGAAATGCTTAACTGAGCAAGCTCAAAATATGTTAAAGGAAGGTAATTGCTAACATTTTTATGGATGCATATAAAACATTACATCCAGCCGTACAATAGTTATCAAAGGTACCAGGATTATAATTTAGTACGCCAGACGCGCGTTTTCTCTACATAAGACTCATCAGTGACGCTCAAATCAAAAATATTTATAAACCCAAACAAGTACAAAGTTGAAGAGCATTGAGGATCCAAAATTCCAAAAAGTTGTGCCAAATACGTCTAAGGTAATCTATACCTGGGATAAGAAAATCCTTAGTTTTACAAGGTTTACAAAACCGGCTTCATTGGCGGGTTTCTCTCACTGTACAAGTGTCTACTGTGTTCTTTCATACTTGGTATAGTCATCATTTATTAAAAGATTATAAATGTACGTATCTGTTTTCTTCCAACGATTTATACAATGTGAGCTTTTTTGAAATAATTTGGAAAACATGAAAAATAAAGCTGCAAATTCAATTATTTTTTCTGATTCAATCAGTCTTTTAGATCGTTGGAAGTCATATATGAATGCAAGAATCTACAATGAGCAATACTTCAATACGCCATTACGGTTCACCAGTCGCACAGTACGTTTTTAGATGAATTTTAAATCATCTTTGAACGTAATTATAACATTTCTGTCTGAAAAAGTTCTATAAAAGACTAATAAATTGACAAGAAGAGCGCAAAAATGAAAACATATGTTCTTTAAAATCTATACTGATTACACTTTGATGTTTGATCAATATTGCAAAATGCATTGAGGTAAAGTTGAACGCATTTAAGAACTCGAAATAGAATTGAAGTATGTGAAACTATCGGCTCTGTTAATATATATTATTGTGGTTTGAAAACCAAAAGACATTTTAACTGATTGAAGTTATGATCTATTGATCAATTATCGATAAAGTATCATTTCAATTCACTGAGCTGTACTTTGATAGATAATTATAATCTATGATTTATGATATTTAATGTTAAAGGCTTTTAAATTACGATATGTGATATGCAAAATTAGGCGTTACGTTTAATTCAATAGGTAAAAAAACTATAAATGTTGGAAATTCAATTCAACGAGTATCTGATAGTGTTTGTGCAAGCTTATACAATATGGTTATTATTTTTCTTATTTAAAAAATAGATAATATTTTAATTGGTGCAGGTTTAAGACTAGCAGAAAAATATCATATACAACTGGTAAAAAAATCATCATAAATACCAGGATCGCAATTTTATATTTGCGTCAGTCTGACAAAGACTCATCAGTGACGCCCGAATCCAAAAATTTAAAAAAGTCAAATACAGTACAAAGTTGAAGAGCATTGAGGACCAAAAATTCCAAAACGTTATGCAAAAAAACATCTGAGGTAATATATTCCTGAGGTAGAAAAGCCTTAGCATTTCAAAATTTTACATTCACCTTTTCTTCATTTTAATTGTCATTTTGATATATCTAATTTTCAGTTTGACATTTCTGAAATTGATAACTCGTTGATTAGTTCCAAATAAATAAATGTGTACGTAAAAGTTGACAGTTATTTCGTCATTATGTCACAATATCATGTTGTCGGTACCTTGAACTTGAAATAGAGGAACGTTAACTTAAAGCTAAGAAATATCAATTTGAAATTAAAAAGGATCCAACAAGGTTGTATAGAGAAAAACAGCAAATTCTGAATTTTGAGCAGAATTCAAAACAAAACGTCGGTACTCATTTGGCTGAATAAAAAGCTCATAAATATCATTCGAATTGATGACAACTAGTATATTTTTAACTTTGTACATACATGAAACTTCTTAAAAAGTAGATCTAAATTCCTCTACTCTTACTTAGTTTAGTTACCAGTACATACAATCATACTTTTTTCAAAAACAATGCAAACCATTAATGTTTCCTTGTGGATAATGTTGTGCACAGATGTTAGACATGCTGTGATTTAAAAGATTGACGAAAGCACAAAGTATTTCAATGTTTCGATTAACACCTGCGCACATTCCGGCAATTATAGTACTGTGTGAGATAGCTTTCTGATAAATACAGTATGTTTTATAAAATTAATAGTTTACCACATGTATGTAAAGAATACAATAACAGAATGCAAATAAACATAAACCACACAATATGCCTTCAAATATAATAGGTTTGAAACTACCACTACATTTTATGAAATAATTGGATAGATGGTTAAAAGGGCCATCTGTTCATAATAAAAGATTATTGTGTGTAGTTTGTTATTTTGTTTTTATAAAAAAAAAATATATGAATTTGCATTCATCGAACTCTACAATGAATATCACAATCCATTACTAAATTACATACAATTTCACGACTTTATATATAGTTTTAGCCGCATTTACACTGGCCATGAGTAATATTGGCATATATATTTAGAGGAAACTCGTGATTTCATGAGAGTTCGTAATTGACATGTTGACTGCAGTACATTATGGCGGTTCGATTTAACGACAATCTTAAAAGTACTAAGACAACGTATTTATAAGCATTAACGTAAATGTAAGACTTCTTGATTCTGATTAATCATCACAACATTTACGACATAGAAATATTATTTAATAACGAGGACTCACGAACCCATGGCAAAACATAAACGGTTGAAATATTTGGCTTTATTTTAACATGCGTTACCATTTCGGGCTACTAAATTAATTATTTTGTTCATACTGAACACCATTAAATCTTTCATAGTCCTTTTATCTAAGATTAATTATGAGTTTTAGCAGTTTGATATTTTATAAATCATGAATTAATGTTATTATACTTTGATTAATTACGAAACGCATTCAATCCGTCCCGACATCAGGCTGGACTTTAGGCTATAACTTTACGGTAGTGTATAATACGTTATACATTTTAGTTAACATGTATATTTGAAACACGTGACAATTAAAAGGTCGCTATATACTTAATGTGTCCAAAAATACCTTGTTGCATTCAATGCACAGCAATTAATGGCCTAATAATTGCGTTGAAAATCTGTCAAGTTCAATGAGAAAGTCAAAAGGAAGTTTTGTTCGGTAACTAGATGCTTACAATTATAAATAATAATGTTGTTAATTTTCAAAACGTAATGTTTTCTAAGGAATGACTTATATATTTTTTCTGTCTATTCGAAATAACATATCAAAAATGTGGTGCACACTGAATAACCTGCGTACGTTTTATTTAGAAGTTATTTCGAATAGACAGAAACAGTATTACAGTTATTTCTTATAATTTAATTATAAATTCTATTTTAAACCATGACAAAACGTTAATGACGTCACAGTCACATGACAAAATTATGTCTACGAGCTGATAAAAAAAAAATGTCAGCCCATCAGGAGACGCGTTACTTCCAAAATTCAATTATAAAGATCTGAAACAAAATGATTTTTACAATTTTCCAAATCATAATAATATCAATATTCATCATTTGATGCTACCAATACCATAAAAATAAACGCTGTTAAAATTCAAAACTTAATGCTATCAAAATTCAAAATGGCAGAAAAGGGATTGCCAAATACAAAATGTTAGATAGCTCTAAACTAAGAAACGGATCAGAACACATATTAATGCAGATATACCAACCATTTTCTCTAAATTACGCAAAGATGTCACCGGTTTGATTTGAACAAACTTTTAAATTCAAAAAGCGTACACATTTACTCAATGAAGAAAGGTATATTGAAAATAATCTTAATTATCTCATTTGAATTTTATTAACCGGAATCTGCAATATGTATCACTTTTGGAGATTGATGTAAATTGAATTTGAAATCAAAACGGGTATTTTTAATTTTTAAATTGTCTCCGTAGTCAATTTTGCAAATGTTGGATCTGTCATTTACTTCATTTGAAGTAATTTGTAATCTCCAAAAGAGGCCTTTGTTTACCCACTTACGTAAATGGGCGATCTTTATGACAAATATAGTTTAGTTGTATTCCATTTGCTTTGAAGAATTAAAAGGGGTATTTTAAATTCTAAAAAATCACATATCAGGAAAAAATATCAACAGAAGATAGTAATTATCTTTGAAACACGGTAGCTTTCCCTGGAGAAACCATCAAGAAATTCATATTTCAAAGATTGATTTTTAACATAAAACAAAGATAAAAATGACACAAACATTATCAAAAGGGATTTAAAAATATACTTTTACAATATATTTGGTGAAGTTTCGTCAGATATACCATCAATCTTATTAAGGCAATTGTAGTTTTCATTTGTTCAACACTAGTAAATTAATTTTAAAGATGCAAATTTTTAAGGAACCTATCCTGGTGGAATTGTCTCGACTCCATAATTACTTATACCAGGAAGTGTAAACATGGTCAACATATCTTTCTATATATATCTTCTTAATTCATCATATTTCTGACCAATCCGGTATAAACAAAATAACGATACATGCATTTCATAATCCGTTCATTTGAATTTAAGACGACCATCATATTGTCTGAGCATTCGAAGCTATGATTATATTTGTCAAATAAGTAACTACATATCTTATAAATGTCCAATACATGATTTGAAAACACAACATGCATACATTTTATTTACATCTTCTCTTATATTTGATGTGTTTCCCTCAGTTTTAGTTTGAAACCCGGGTTGTTTTTTTCTCTCAATCGATTTGTGAATTTCGAACAGCGGTATACGACTGTTGCCTTTATTTCAGACATAGAAGTGAGTGAAAATACAGGTATATCTTATTGTTGAATATCCTGAAACAAAAATACATTTTTATTTGCGTGAGAGTGCTGGATTCTGTATATCAAATTTTTAAATGCTGGTAAAATAACAAATGATCTCATAAACATATATCGTCAACATTAAGACAATGACTAAACTAAGTACATGCAAACATTGGTCTAAAACAAGATTAACGTAATTACCAACAGGTGGTCAATGTCCAAATGAGTACAACTCCAGAACTTTAACCGATTTATATTATATTTTGATTATAAATTAACGCATAATCAATGTCCATTTCCTTCATTAGATGGAAAAAAATGCATATCGGCAATAACAATTACCCATATAATAAGACAATAGCAAAGCAACGATTTCCTTTTCTTATTGAACTTTAAATATCTGGATCTTGTTTAAAAAACAAATTTCATATATCAGCTCCTGTCCGATTTTATTTATTACACCATATAAGAAAATAAACGATTAAGGATACATAGGATTTCGGTATGTTTTTCCATAAATAAACTGTATTCCTTTTAAAATTGTTATACGATGATGACTGGTGTACCCATATTTTGACTATTTTATTAATTGTGACTGTTTATTTAACGCATCATGTAAATAAAGCGGAATTTGATGAGACTGTTATTAAAGTGAGAGGGTTAGCGCTTTAGAACCAGGTTTAATCCACCATTTTCTACATTTGAAAATGCCTGTACCAAGTCAGGAATATGACAGTTCTTGTCCATTCGTTTTTGATGCGTTTTGTTTTTTGATTTTGCCATGTGATTATGGACTTTCCAAATTGATTTTCCTCTGAGTTCAGTATTTTTGTGATTTTACTTGTTTCTATACATATAATGGAAAACTAAAATGAAAATATGGCGATACCTTTTGAAAGAAGCGTGTATTTCAATTAAGGTACTTTTTTTTCTGTTGAACTAATTGGAAAAATAAAAGTAATATCGAAATAAAAAAAAAAGTAAACTAAAGAAATCGCTTCTATTTTACAATGGCTAAGTTTAAGTATAGTTTATTTGAAAAACATATTACAAAATGTAGTTCATCAATGAGTTAAAACAGGTCAATTCAATTTTAATGCAAACAAATGTTCTTTTTTCACCAAAGGGAGATAATTTGCAACTTTTTCAATGATATAAATATTTTAAAAGTCATCTGGTGCCAATACATATATATTTTTTGGTTGATTTTTGTACCATATCATAAAGTAACAACTTAAAGAATAATGAATACAAATTGTAATGGAAAAAAAAATGCTTCAAATTTTGCATATTTGTATTTACCATGGAGCCTCATTTATTAACAGAGCAGCATTTCTACACGTAAAGCAGGATCTGCCTACCCTTTCGGAGCACCTGCATACCCCCAGTTTGAGTGCGGTTCGTGTTGCTCATTCGGTTGTTTTCTATTTTGCTTATTATGTTCTATTTTTTGTCTCGCGTTTTTTAGTTTATTTTGATTTATTAGTTTCAAAGTTCCTCGGTTTTTTTTCGCCCCTATTTTAGACACGCTGAATTAGTTTTCAAAATGCAAGGTGAAATTGAAAGTTCGGCAAATAACCTGATAAGTACAACTCCTAAAGTAAAACTGCTGTATTTTAGATTTTTATTGTAAAATAATGATAGATCAATAGATATAGGAAGATGTGGTGTGAGTGCCAATGAGACAACTCTCCATCCAAATAACAATTTAAAAAAAGTAAACCATTATAGGTCAATGTGCGGCCTTCTACACGGAGCCTTGGCTCACACCGATCAACAAGCTATAAAGAGCCCCAAAATTACTAGTGTAAAACCATTCAAACGGGAAAACCAACTGTCTAATCTATATACATAAACGAGAGACGAGAAACACATATATATTACATAATAAAAACGACAACTAATGTACATCAGATTCCTGACTAAGGACAGGTGAAAACATTTGCAGCGGGATTAAACGTTTAATGGATCCAAACTTTCTCCCTTTTTCTGATATAATAGCATAACATCACAAAATAGAAAAATACATGATAAAATATCAATTGGTCGACTTAACTCAATTAAAAAAAAAACGTAAATAAAACACAATAAACTAATAAAATTGATCTGCGATATCTGAATGCAATGCAATGTCCCTTTTCTATAACAGTTGCAATACAATGCATATATGCTTCATATAAAAATTAGAGTCCCTCAAAAGGGAGAAAACTTTTATAGGGATCTCTAATAAAAGGGTCAATTACCGGAATTGGCAAATAGCCTATTCGTATATAAATGTAAGTTTCTAACAATTAGAAATACGGCAATATGCCCTCACGGTTCAGTAATAGTAACTGCATTCAGATGGAATTTGAACATCTTTGATCGTAATTATAACATTTCTGTCTGAGAAATCTCTATAAAAGACTAATAAATTGACAATAAGACAGCAACAACAACAAAATCTTTGGAATCAAAAACCAAATGACTTTGATGTTTGATCAATATTTCTGAGGTAAAGTTGAATTCATAGCATGAAAGCTAACGGAATGAAATAAAATTATTTGCAAATGTTTGTTGTGAGTTATATTTATCATTGTTTCTTGAAACCAAAAGAAATGTTCACTGATTGAAGCTCTGATCTTATAATTATTTGTTGATAATGTATAACATCAAAAGAATGTTTTTTTGTATTTCTACAAAATATTATTATACAAAATATGTAATGCACCAAGACAACTACAGTTTATTGACATAAGCATATGTGGTATAAGTGTCGAATAGATAACTCTCTATCGAAGTCAAAATTTGGAAATTAAACCATTATAGGTTAAATACAGTTTTCAACACGGAGTCTGGATCACACCGAACAGCAAGCTATAAAGGGTCCCAGCATTACTAGTATGAAAGCATTCAAATGGAAAAACTAACAGTCTAATCTATATACAAAAAGGAAAGAGAAACAATGCAGGTTCCCATATATAAATGTATACTATCTTAATTGCTACCCATCTAATAAAAAACAAAGAACCATGAAACATGCGCATTAGTGAACAAAATTCTGGTGAAAGCTCTGCAACAACAGAAACAATCGTTTTCATTTGGTGATATCAAGATCAGGACGAATTGCAGACTATCACTGATTGAGAGTTTGTATGTATCACTTTGTTCAACAGTATTAACAGTACTTACTTAAGATAAAACTTTTTCCTACGCGTGCATTTTAAACGAAATCCTGTGAAGTATTTTAGAAACAAGGCAAAATGCAAAAGCGAGCTATGTAATTGCTTCAAAAGCAAATGAGCAGATAATTGTTTCGATTGACTGAGCTACACATTGATATATCATGATAATATATTATTCATAATCTTTTATGCTAAAGGCTTTTAAATTGCAATATGGATTATGAAAAATTATGTTTTACTTTAAATTCGGTAATTCAACAATAAATTTCTGAAAAATAATTCCACGAATGGTAATCTGATAGTGTTTGTGCAAAGTCCCACACTATGGTTATTATTTTATCATTAAAAAAAGATAACATTTAAATTCGTTCATTTGTATGATAACTAGCAGAAAAGTATTATGAAAACATTCATCTTTTTTCATTTTATATTGGCATTTTGACATTTCGAACTTAAATTTGACATTTCTCAGCTTTAAATACACGTTTATCAGTTTCAAGTTGATAAATTTGCAAAACAAGGTTGACACTATCAGTTCCATATGATTTTACAATTTCTTGTTATCGTTGCCTTTTTCTTGAAACTGAGAAATTGGTCACTTAAATCTAAGAATGGTCAGCATGATATAAATATTTTCCGAACTATATTTCATTTAGATTTATTAAAATAGTTATGAATTGTACTTACTAGACATGCTAGAGTCATTCAACTATTTTTTATCAGTTAATATATAAAACACATACATTTAACATATGTTTCATTTGGTGTTTAAATATTGATATAAATTTACACAAGGTAAATTGTATGTTTGAATTTTACAATAGTGTATACGCCCGTTTCCTTACCGCTCAAAAACATAAAATAGCATGATTGTACAGCTACAAATCTCACCACTGAATTAAAAAGTTTACACATTTATCCGCAACAACTTTATAATGTTACTGATCTCAGTAAGCTCCACGTTGAGAGATTGTAGTTGAAGCGGAACACAATTCGGAGCATCCAAAACGGAAGGCATATTTCCGTCTAGTGTAAGGAATCTTTCTTAATTATTTACCAGTACATATAATAATAACACAATTACAGAAAGAAGTGATTGTATGTCAATTCATTTTTGCCTGACATTCAAGTTATGTTGTTACGGTTTCCAGTGCATACTTATATGTGTTAGTTAAACTTATAACCTAATGTTTTATATTTTGTTTACAATATGAACAATTGTATAGTGTTGAATTTCTTGTTTTGCAATCTTTGGTCGTTTGGAGTATGCATCGAACATAATTTAGATACAAATTGGATATAATTGTTATGTCAGATTATCAAAACAGCAGCTAACCAGTCATTAATGCATCCTTTTAAATATGTTTAAGGGCTGATATGGGTTGTCGTTTCAATTCTTGATTCAATAAATGCATTTAACAGGATACGTGAATACATGTTTCCGTTTGCATGTTCAGATAAATTGAGAATTAAAACACTTGTTTATACTTGTTCAAATCGTTTCATGGAATTTCATCGACAGTGTAAATTTCAATTTGTCACTAATTAGAACTTTTAGTTATCAATAATCAAATCCTACCCCGTCTTTTCAACAACATTGGATAGCATCAGTACACTGCTATTGATTGTGAACAGAGTATTACAATGTTGGAATTTAAATACAAAGTGTAAATACAGCAAAAGGTGTAGCATGTGTAATCCGACTATCACCTGATCACACGTGTACCTCCAGCTCCGGTTGTTATCAATAGATTTAATACATTTCAATCATATTGAATTACCATTTATCCACATCAGTTAAGTCGAATTACAGATTGATTGATTTCCAATAATATCTAAATTCGTACAAAGCTATATCAGCTTATGAGAATGCAGATACTTATTAATCTGTACAATTGACATTTCGTCAATCGTATTATCGTTTGAGATAGCTCAATGATTTGTACAGTATGTTTGAAATGAATTATATGTTATCAACTGTATGCATTGATCGTATCCTGTAATGGAGATCAAAACCCTACATCACACAACATACAATTGAACGAATTAATATATGTTGCCGCAATGACATTGGCCATGACTATCACTTATATATATTGCTGGCATGTCAGTTAGCTCCAAGTAGTCTGTTGTTATATATATATTATTGTCTTTTTGTTTATTTTCTTTGGTTACATCTTCTGACATCAGACTCAGACTTCTCGTCAACTGAATTGAAATGTGTGTATTGTTATGCGTTTACTTTTCTACATTGGCTAGAGGTCCCAAGTCGGAAGCCTCTGGCCTTTGTTATTCTTGTATTATTTTAATTTTAGTTCCTTATGTACAATTTGGAAATTAGTATGGCGTTCATTATCACTGAACTAGCATATATTTGTTTAGGAGCCAGCTGAAGGACGCCTCTGGGTGCGGGAATTTCTCGCCACATTGAAGACCTGTTGGTGACTTTCTGCTGTTGTTTTTTTTTATGGTCGGGTTGATGTCTCTTTGACACACTCCCTATTTCCATTCTCAATTTTATCTAACGGAGACTAGTGAATTCATGAGAGTTTGCAATTGAAAAGCTGACTGCAGTACATTATATATCGTTTGCATTAATGAACAACTTAAAAGTAATTAGAAAACGTAGACATCAGCATTAACGTCTATGTAAGGCTTCCGGATTCTTAAAAAATCATTATAAAATAGGGTTTATCTTAAATACAAGGTAGCACTTACTCATGGCATAACACAAGCGTTTTTGATTTCGCTTAATTTTACCATATTTAGACATTTCGATAACCTAGATTATTGTTTTTGTTTATACTATACATCATATCGATGATTCTAAGATTGTTTACGTATTAAAGATCTACATTGAAAAGTGCAAGATTTTTTAAATCATTAAAATTATGTTATCAAACTATGTTTTATTACGATACGCATGCAATCAGTCATAACACCAAGCAGGACTATAGCATATTTCTGTTATGTAGTATATTATGATTTCTACATTGCAGCTAACTTTAACATGTTGAAGACGTTACAATTAGAAGACTGTCATATACCTAGTGTGTCCAAAAAGACATTGTTGTATACAATGCACAGCAAACAATAAATGGTATAATGATTGCGTTTAAATACGATGAGCCGAGCATTTAGAATGTTAAACGTAGATTAGGTGTGGTAATTTGATGCTACTTATATTAATAAAAAAATAATGTTGTAAATCTTAAAAACTTAATGTAATCAACGTTTATAAAAACCTAATTATATTATTTGTCAGATCCTAAAGCTATCAATATTCATTATTGTATGATATTGCTATTCAAAACTTAACTCCATCAATATTCAAAACTAAATTCAAAAATGTTCAAAAAGTAATAATAGCAATACTAAAAATTTGATACTATCAATATTCAAAATAACAGATTAGGAAACATTAAAGAACCTGTTGTAAGATATTACAAAACTAAGGGACGAATGAAGTACATCTTTTTATTAAGATATACAAGCCATATTTTTCATAATTGCGTAATTGCAACATCGAATTGATGTGAACAAACTTTTAAATTCAATTAGTGGTCACAGTTTCTCAATAAATAAAGGTATATTGAAAATAAGTCTGATTGTTTCATTTGAAGTTTATAAACAGGAATCTGCAATATGCATAATTTTTCTTTTCTTTTTTTTCAACTTTAAATATTTTATTTCATTCCTGGTTGTGAACAATGTCCTTTAGTGCTACAACAATGACGCTAAGGTTCCCCCTGTGTTGTTAATTGCTTATAAAACCAGGGAATTTGATTAGCAAAATATACTTTATATTTATATCTTTTGATAGTTGCATTTTACTTAAATACTGACTGAAGTATTTATATTAGATCTAATTCTCCTAAAAAATAGATATAATAAAAGTTTGGATATTTTCCTCTGTATTTTTTTTCAAAAATAGACTATCTGGATGATATAACATTTGTATAATTTTTCTAGAACATAATGGCGTGAATTGAATTTGAAAACACAATGTTGTTGGGTTTTTATAAATCATCCACGTGATCAATTAAGCCGATGTCGTAAATTGTGATTTATTTCATCTGAAATAATACTTAATGATCAATTGATGCATTGATATACCTATCTGTGTAATGGATTATCTGTATGACAAATATCGTTTGTTTTATTTCATTTGCTGTAAAGAATTTAAATTCAAATTCTTAAAGATTACACATCAGGAAGTTATGTTAACAGTAAGTAGCACTTATTTTTGTTACATGGCAGTTTTCCCTGAAGGGAACATCAAGAAGTTCATTTTTCAGGGATTGACTTTTAATAACACAAAAACAATTTCTCCAAGGAGTGTTTGGCAAAAGAAGAGGGTTATGTTTTTTTTTCTTCTTTTCTAACTATATTTTAACGGACCTGAGATACTGCACAAACAAACATTTGCCTCACTCTTTTTCAGTAATGCATTTATGAGTGAATTGTTGTTTGAGTAAAGAAAAGTGGCAAATATTTATGTCAGTGAGTACGTCAAGTCGATTCGGGAAGACCTTTTCAAATGAATTATATGTTCGGCAATGATGATGGATGAGTCTTGTCTGTCTTGATAAGGGGTTAATAAGGCTACGTAGAGTGTTTTTATAACAAATAAGTATATCAAGTTTAGACGAATATTTCTGCAAAGAACTTTATTAATAAGTGTTATAAGTATTAACTTTATATAAACATCGCTTCTTTTTTAAATATACATTGGAAACTTAAAGTTTCGAATGCCTATTTTTATGTACACTTAACCTACACAAGGCCTACATCGACTATCGACTGCATGTATAAAAAACATGATTTACACTACATGTAAACATTGAGTTTTATCAATGAGAACGTAATTATGTTTAGTTTATGTGTGAGTTATACTAACACAACACAGAGTTTAGGTCAATGTGAAGACGGCCTTAGTTCCAAAAAATGCAATGTAAACAAATTCATCAAAAGTTTAGCCTAAGACCTGATAGTAACATCTCCAGAAGAAATACTGCTGTATATAAAATTGTAATTATCAAAATACTATTGACAATAATTGGTCAATGTCCATTTTCTATAACAGTTGCAATAAAATGCAAAACTGTCACAATACAAATTTTCTGATTGAAATAAATACTGATGCTCATCTGGTCTTGTTCTAAGATATTTCCTCATGGTTTCTTATTGACGTATAACTGTCATTTTTGACATTTTGTGCAAAAGAAACAGTGCTCTTTGTTGCTAGATTAACGGATAATTTCCAGAAAAAAATAATGACAACAGTGCTTATGACTTGTAATGTAGCAATATGAAAATATCTTTTTAATATACATATTAATTTGATATCAACAAAAACTCCCTACTTCAGGCAATACTTTTCAGCAATATTTCTCCCCTGCAAATGGTGTATGTGTATGGTACTATATTTTTGCATGATAATATACAATTTCCAAAAAAAAAATCAAGGTTAATTCTTTAGCTTGGAATATCTGTACCTGTAAACTATAAAAAGTTGACATGTTTTTTGAAATACGGCAAAAATAAGTGAATTTACAAAACATTGCAAAATTCAAACCTGTTAAGAAGGGAACATAATACAATTCAAAATATGTATTAAAGGAAATAAAGACACTTCACAGCACCATTTCAATGTGAGCATGCTAGTTTAGCACATTGAAACAGTAAATTATAACCATGCAAACCGATAAACGGATTCTTGCCGCTAAAAAAGGAAGATATGTCAACATGCAGGATTGTTGGGGTAACTAGTTATACAAACGAAACGACTAACATTAGATGTATTTGGTGTACCGGAATGTAAACCTCACACTTGTCTTAACTTTTACCGCTATACCTCTAATTAATTTTCTACTTAAGACGTTTCGTTGATTAGGTGATCACGGCTATTTCAGATCTACTGACTATTTCTACGCCTCGGTTTGTAATCGAAATAGACCTTCTGACATGCTGCGTACATCTTATATTCTAATATTGCGTTCTTCTTTCGTTTTTTGAAAGTTATGTTTCAATTGATACAAAACGTAAGCTGCACATGCTTTAAGTCACAATTGAAATTGCGAATTGTAAATTGCTTAGACAAGAAAGGAATTTTTAAGGGAGCACTATATTTTGAAAGACAAATTTCGCTCTCTGTCATTTTTAGATCAAAATTGTATTTGTGAAATGGTTCTTAAGTTATTGCTACTTGGTTTGGTTTGCAAATAGAATATCAATAAACGTTTCTGACAATGAGCAATACACTTATATGCAATTGAGGTTCATTCATGCCACAAGTACATGTATAAGATGAAATGGAATCATTTTTGAAATCGATTATAACATTTCCGTTTGAGAAATCTCTACCACAGACTAATAAATTGACAAGAAGACCGAAAAAAAGAAAACACGCTTTTTTTTAATCAAAAATGAAATGGCTTTGATGTTACATCAATATTGCAAACAGCTCTGAGGTAAATTTAAACTCATAAGATTAAAGCCATCGGAATGAAAAAAAGAAATGAAAATTTCCACTCTGTTTAGTATGTATTATTGTTTTTTGTTGAAAACCAAAGAAATGTTCACCGATAGAAGTGTTGATCTAACGATTTTTTGTCGATAATGTCTATTATCAAAAGTCGGTTTCTGAATTATAATAAAACAGCAATATACAAAATATTTCATGCATCATACATACACAAAGACAACAACACTTCAAAGACATATGAAGATGTGGCATGAGTGTCAATGAGACACTTCTCCATCCAAGTCCTATTTTGTAAAAGAAAACCATTATAGATCAAATAAGGCAACAGTAGTATATCGCTGTTCGGAATGTATCAATCGATTGAGAAAAAAACAAGCCCGGGTTACACAATAAAACTGAGGGAAACACATAAGATATAAGAGGAGAAATACGACACAACAGAAACACAACATTAAAATGCAACACACACACAGAATCGAACTTTTATATAGCAATGGTAATTTTCCTGACTTTGTACTGGACACTTTAAGAAAAATTGAAATAACTTGATTTTGTCCAAGCGGAGTATTAGCCTACTGTTAACAGCAATGTATGAAAGATCTAAAATAATGACTAAATGAATGTAAAACCATTGAAACTAGAAAACCAACGGTATAATCTATATAAAACACAAGAAACGAGACACACTTATGAACCACATTAACTAACGACAGATTCAGAACATCAGGTATTATGATTTAGTATTATATTATCATATTATAGTCTTATAATATCTTGATAACAGAACTATAATCATGAAAAAAAGGTTTGGCCGACCAAATAATAACGTTTTATCTTAAATGAGCATAAACGACAAAATTTGATGTCTTTAAGGGCATTTAAAGTTATTTGAACAGAATAATAACATTCGTGTGCAGAATATAAAGCTCGAGTATTTGTTTACTGTTTGTTGTTTTGTTGACAATTATATGAATGACATTAGTATACTGTTTTTTTAACCAACCCTGAGTCAAAAGTATATACCATGTTTATATCTAAGTTGTTTGAAAAGGGTATGCTCATCGTTTTTTTTAACTAGTTAAAACAATTAAATGAACATGCAATGCCTAGTCTTTGTCTCGACAACATTATTTTGTAATACTTACACGATAGGATAATTGAAAAAACAAACAAAAAAAATGAAATGAATATGGTTATTTAATGCTTTTCCCTCAGTTTTAGTTCGTAACCCTCTTTTTTTCTATTGATTTATGAGTTTCGAAAAGGGTTTACTACTGTTGCCTTTATTTATCAATTCAATGGATTAAACATACACAGAGCTGAATTTAGAACTAGACACCTGTCTTTTGTTGAGCACTACATAATACATCATGAAATGATAAAGTTGCAGAAAACAATATGTTTACATTTAGGGCTATACTAACCCAACGGCATACTTTTGACACATACGAAATCCTGACATGTAGTTTAGTGACATGCCATTCTGCATATAAAACAAGTTTTATACATTATAAGCAAATTGTTCATTTCCTGTGATATTACGTTCATGACTTTATGAACAATACTATGTTTTTGCTGTACAAATAAAATATTACTTTTGCAGGCTTTGTCAATTTGATTAATTTTATAAATTGATATGCAAGAAATTAGCTGAAAGTTGTTTCAATTTACCGAGCTGTACATTGAAAGATCGTTATAATCTATAACGTATATTCTTTAAAGCTAAAGCTTTTTAATTTACAAAATGCATTATGCAAAATTGGGTGTTACGTTAAATTGCACAAGTAAAAAAACTACAAGTTTCTGAAAATTAAATCCATGATTGGTAATTTAACCGTGTTTGTACAAGCTAATACATTATGTTTTTAATTGTTCCTATTACAAATGATTACATTTTAATAGGTTCATTTGTAAGATAACTAGCAGAACAATATTATGAAAAAGGGGTTAAACGTTCATCTTTTCTTCGTTTCTCATTGCCATTTTGACATTTATCAACTTTCAATACACGTTAAACAGTCAAATATTGATAAATGTGTAAGCAAAAGTTAACATTTATCAGTTTTTCATAATTCGCAATTTCTTGTTGCCGTTTACTTGAAATGAACAACAATAGCTTGAATCAAAGAAAAGTCACATTAGAATTTCAGATTCCCCAACAGTATTGTTTGCGACAACATCGTACATAAACAATAAATGTGTTTATCTCTATAAAAAAACATAACTGACAGTATATCATTATTAATTTCAAAGACTAATAGATTATCTAATTTGCATAGTTGTCGTTTGTTAGTGTAGTTTAGAAGTGTTTCTGGTTCTCGTTTATTATATAGATTATTATGTTGGTTTTCCCGTTAGAATCGTGTTTCATAAGTCGTTGTTTGTGCCATTTATAGCTTGCTATTCGATGTGATCCAAGACTCCGTGTTGAAGACCGTACTTTGACCAAAAAAAAATCTTTCTTTTACAAACAGTAGGTTGGATGGAGAGTTGTTTCTTTGGCACTCATACAATATCTTCGTATATATCTATCATATATGTTTATACCAATAATTCAGTTAAAATCCTACCGTTTATCAGCAAAATTATATTATAAAATGTCAGCTTCTTGGAACAAAATTTAACTTTTTTTAGCGTGAGCTGCATACTGTGTCTTGTAGGTGGTATTTTACAATATCAATAAGCTGACAACTATACACTTGCGCTATTGAGTTGGTTTTGTCTATGATAGAAACAAAGTGTGTCTTTGTTTTATCAGCAAACCAAATGACGTCTTTATATGATCTGGTCAAACTTATGGAAGCATATTTCCTGCTGGTGTGAGCAATGTTTGTTAATAATTTACAAATAAAAATAATCTTGAAAAAAACAAATAAATGAATGCGGTGATTCTATAACATTCTATGTTTGCCCGACATTAGAATTATACTGTTCCTTTTTCAACTGCATACTTTATTTTGTGTATTGAAATTTCACTATTTTTTTGTGTTAACAAAATGAACAATTTGAAGTGTTGCATTTCTTATTTTGCGTTTTTTGAATCGAACATGATGTAGGAACAAATTGGACATAATTGTTATTCAAGATTATGGAAACACCAGCAAAAAAGTCATCAATGCATCATTTCAAATATGTTAAGAGGTCGATATGGGTTTTCGTTTAATTTTTTGATTCAATTAGTTCGTTTTACATGATACATAAATGCATGTTTCCATTTTCATGTCCAGGTAAATTGGGAATCAAGGCACTAATATATACTATATAAAGGCATTCAAATTGTTTCAGGGATTTTCTTCGTAAAGTAAAATTTAAATGTGTCAATAATTAGTACGTTTAGTTATCAATACATTCAATCATGCTCCGTCTTGTCAACAACACCATTAGATACCATTAGTCTTTAAGAGATAATCATTTTGTGAGGATTTAGTCATGATCTGATTTAAAACGAAATGGCCGATAAAAGCGCAAAGTATTGCATGTATAATACCACTAACACCTGAGCACACTGGTACTTTATGCTTAGGTTGCTATTACTAGACTGTATTGTTAATCATACTCAATTATGAATCCGCATTCGTTTAATCTAATTTATCCTTAGATTTCTTGCTTCCCAATTATTAAGTAAAAGCATGATTAAAGATATTAGCTGATGATGACGATATCAATTCGACTGTACCATGGGCATTTGGTAAACCATACTATTTTTTGTAATAACTAAATGTTGAATATATATTTTTTGATGAAATATATTTATTACCGTCTGTATGTAACAGCGTAACCATATAACGCAAATGTAAGAAACCCCAAAAATTCCCACAAATCTAAAAGTTTGAAACTACAACTGAATGTTTTTAATTAATTGGATATATTCGTTTGTAGGCCATCTATTCAAAATATAGAATTACTAGGTGTTGTTTGTAATGTGTTGTTTCAATAAGAACTATATGAATTTGCAATGTGTATACCCTGCAATAAACTTAGCAACCCTTTAAACACAATTTGATAATAAATATGTAAGACTAAAATTTATGATTGGTTCCAGATCTGTTGCCGATTCCTAATCTATGGTAAATATGAATTGTGAAATCCTAATTTATGGGGATTTTTTTATGTTTTTAAATCTATTTCAGACTTATTCAGACTAGTCAAAACATATCTCACCAAAATTGCTTTAAACAACTCAACATGTCCCAATATAGCAACTGCACTGCATTTTAGTAAAAGCCTGCATTATAAAAACTAATCTTTATTTGAGCGTTACTTAGTCCATTTTTATCCCATGCCGATTTTAACTAAAGTCCTGTTATGAACAATAAATTGCCCAAATTCGTTTCTTTCTTACAAAATCGTGATGTGTTCAACAGTATGGTTATTCGACCTAAATAGACCTGAACACATTGTATGTTGTTATTAAAAAGGAGATTATTTTAATTTCCAACTCCTACGAAATTTTATACTACAATATTAAAGTTATATTGCTTGCAGAATGCTATTGATTATTTTAAAAGAAAATTTAAGAGTATCAGAGTGATAAAAAAAATACGGACACGAAAATAATCACCAAAAACACTAAAAGCACTATTTTATTCATTTTAGTTCATTATTATAAACAAATAAACAGACACTAATTTTTAAAATTACCAAAATCAAAAGAATGATTTCATATTTTTTTCTTGATACTGACTTCATCACCTTGTGTTCTCGTTTGTTATTATTGCTGATAAAGTCAGTATCATAAAACAAAAAAAAGCCATTACGTTATATATTGCCCAAATTACACTGACCAGGATATTATTGATATAACGAAAACAAGTTATTTCATGAGAGTTCGTAATTGACAGACTGGTTGCAGTACATCATACCGGTCTTCATTAACGAGCAACTTAAAAGTACCAAGAATACGGATGTATTACCATTAACGTGTTATGTAATACTTCCATATTCTGATTTATCATTACACAACGGAATGTTTATTAATCACAAGAAAGAACGACATCGTTGCATTACAAATAAAAGACAAAATAAATGTTTGAAATTTTTGCTTTTTTTTAACATGTTTAGATATTAAACGTATCTTTTTTTTTCGTTTATACTAATTATCATGTCACTTGTTTTGCAAGCATCTGTGTTCTTCAACTCCACATCTAAACGAAAAAACGTGTAAATAGCAAATATTGAAACAATCATACATTGATTCATTACAATGCACATACAATCGGCCAAGACATATGAGGGACTTCTGCCAATTACTTTTTGGTACTCAATTATTAGTGTTGCATTGCAGTGAACTCGGACACGTTGAAGATGTGACATTTAAAGATGTTATATGCATAATATCTCCCAAAAGACATTGTTGCATACAATGCAGAGCTGTTGATGTCTAACGTTGGTCGTTAAATACAGCTAACTTGGCATTAAATGTAATTAGCTGAACTGATAATGTAATTTATACAATCGAAAACAGCGTTGATATGTCTGTTATTTGAATTCATCGGTTAGCATTCATGTTATTACTTGTTTTATTCGATTAAATAAAGTTTAACGTGTTTCAGAAAATGACTATATGTATTACTCTTAGACTATATTAGTTTAAGTGCAAACACAATACCAACTGTATATAGTTATAAAAAAGCTGCCGTTTATTTACATAAACTCTTCCGATCAACATAAGAGCTGTTACAAATGTTGGGCGTCTTTGTAGCTGTGTGGTGTATATGAATCAATGGATTCCTTTAGTCAAGAAGGCCACGTTTGCTGTGCATCTAATTTACCTTGCAACGCCATTTCAGTTATTCATTTCAGTGCCTTATTCACTAGAATCTTAATTTTCAACTGCATTCTCCAAGGTTTATGACCGACTCAGCTAATAAGTAGTATACAGGGATCGCCTTTAGTGTTCACACGTCTTTTTTTTGTTTATTTATACGAAAAGTAGAAATGAAATGTAAAACCATATACTGCTTCAGGATCTATATTTCTTCAAAAACATTTTATATTATTTTTAACATTGCTTTAATATGATACATTTATAATCAGATAGGTATAAAACATTGTTTCATTGAAATAAAATGATATCAGAAATATTAATGTTAGTGACATGAAAAAAAAATTTCAAATAGTTCACGTTCAATATTAATTTAATCAATCTGTTTTCATCACTGTTATTGTGAGATCATTACACAAATAAATAACATTGATTGTAACTAATATTCATAACCTTTGAAGGATACTTTTAAGCTTTTTGGTGAGTAAAAGCATTGCTCGTCAGGTATCATTGGTTGAATTAATTTATACTCGATTTATCAGTATTTACACATTTACACAAAGTTACCTTATTCATTTAGAGATAGAGAAATTGACATGAGTAGTGTTTTCTCATCGAATATGTTAGCGCAATGTATAAAAAAAGTCCGTCCATCTTACATGAAACTATGAAAATAATGTATTCAGATATGATTGCAATCCAGCCATACCAATTGAACTAACTAATGCATAATTATACAAAACAAACATGAAACCCAAAATTGCCCTCTGTGGTGGGAAAAAAACCAACAAATATCTATTATATTGCATACAAACAATTGTTCACAACACTATGAACAACTATCGGAACATCGAGCTGTTCATCAGTTTATTTTTTTAATTTTAAGTATTCATATGGGACACCTGTCTGTGCAAAAATGTATGTGTATCAGAAAGGCAATTTCGTTCATTTTAATTGCAAAAGTACTTGGTTAACTATTTCAACATCACATTCATTTTTTTTTTCAATGCTATTTATTTGTTTTTTAAATGAGAAATGGATATCGTGTAGAATGTGTAGTAATTGGAACATGGGATAATTCATTCACATAACACGTTTACTGTCTTTGTAAAAGAATAAAATGAAAGAAAGGCCACTTTTGAAGGGAAATTCAAATGTACCATTGCCCTCTTTGAAGTCATTTCGATGTTATATTTTATTGCTTTATAAATATGTCAAAGAATAAACATGACAGACTGAAATACCAAACTATAGGAACGAAACGAGAACTAATCTTGTTATCGTTTAAAATTGGTCATGCAAGCAAAACATGAAAATGTTAAATGCAAACATGAAAAAGAATAAAAGAAAAAATTGCATATTATTTTAATGATATTTAACATTGAAACCATTTCAATCTATTTCAGAAATACAAGAAAAAGAATTTACGCGGAAAGTTGGCAATTGAATCGAACTAGATTATCAGCAGTTCATTAAATTTTTAATATGAAAATCATCAGGATCGAGGCCTAGTTGGTCGACTGTTTCATGTCTAACATCGTAAACCTACTACATGTGTTATCTGTTGAAATCGTATGTAAACTTTCAGCCGCGTTTGGTGTACTATATTATAATTCTGGTACCTTTGATAACTAATTAAACTGAAATGTTTTTCACTTTTTTTCATGTGTCAAACGTTACGACTTCGTACATTTGAAAACACAGTTAAATTAAAAGGAAGAATAACATAAGTGATTAGTACTTGCAAAATTTTTACTGATGAAGACAGTGCGCTGATGATAGTTTCCTACGAAAACAATGCTGGAAAAGTAAATACTTACTACAATAGTGCTTGCAACACTCCTTGTCGGCGATGACTGGGGATATTGAAATTCCTGTTGCTTGACAGCAATGACACGAGGAGATTCTGGCATTTCCGATGTTGTTTTTTGTTGTTTCCTTGTTATGGATCCGTTCCCTTGTCTCCGAACCGATTGTCGTTTTAAAGACCCTCGGTTCTTACGAACCATCGTTCCCTTCCTGGTCAACATTGACATCTCCTAGTGCATCACACAAATATGAAATGTCGTTTATCAAATCAAATGTATGTGTTGTTAAATAAACTCACAATTATATTAAAAAGTAGAGCTGCATTAACATCTGTATTTATCAATTGAGCTGCATTTACATCTGTATTTAACGAATGAGCTGCATTAACAACACTGTCATTTCAACTAATCCAGTTTTGGCATATTTGCATTTAATTGATCTCCAGATAAATCAGTGCTTATGTATATCCAGATACTGTTTTTCATTATTGAAAAAAAAAATGTTCCCAGGTAAACGACTTAACTTTGTCATTTCTTACTATGATGAATATCCAACGGCTTAATCACCAATACTGAGAGTTTAACGATCTTACTGGCAGAAAATGTCAACGATGTAAATGTCTTTTCATAAAATATCAGGGAATTATCTTAGAATTTCCGATATATTCTGATACAGTATAATGATCCATTACCTTGTGCTGGTAAACACAGAGCTACTTTTTTTAATGACATAATCATCTTTTTTTAAGCTAATCTATTGACGAAGAAAACAAATTGAAAAGGATTATTTCCAATTAGACGTTTTGCCATATTAAAGTCAGTTCCGATCAGCTGGTGCGACCGGAACATTCATGTAAATGAACATCTTTTAAGAGTTGAATGACTAGTAAATCTAAGCGTATTATCACGTATATCTTCGGGAGTCAACATTTCCCCGACTGAAACAAATAACTGTCAATGTTCAGTACAGCGCTTTTGATCGATCCCTTGAAGCAATTTAACAGCATTATTTCAAATAATGGCCAATTTATTAAAATATAGATTTGGACTTATTCATTAAAACGGTGTCTTGTGGTTTTGTATATATGTTTTGTCTGGTAATATCGCTTCGGTTTTATTCGGAACTCGTTATTTGTTTTCACGCTTGAGTGAATATATGAGTTTTTAATCGTGTGATCAAATTGAATATCTGATGCTGTGAAAACATGAAAAGGAATAAAATCCAGCATCATTTCCATGAATTGTTTGAAACATATTATTCGTTTGTTCCTTTTGATAAAAAACAGATTTATTATATGTTTTGAATGTCACAATTCAGCATGCACAAATGAGCAAATACCTGCGTGAAGGGTTAAATACTCATAAAAATGTATAATAAATATTCTCTTTTACTGCGGGGAAAATATAAAGATAGTTCAATTGTTTCAACATATTCATATGATACACAGCAGGTTGTGAATTGTTTTAAAAAATGAATTTTATTAATATGATTAAAGACAATACAAAACAGATTATAGTATACCCACTTAATATAGTGTGTGCTGGTGGTGTTGCCACAGGTTTGTGTATGCGCCTAGTGCAGTTGGGAGTCATAGACTCTTAAACTGCCGCTGGATAGCTTATATTCATAGGGGAAAAGAAAGCCGAGCGAGTGCGTAAGTCTGTCCTGCCGGTACATAGCCTCTACACTAACACGACTTCTACAGTGCCTCCCCGCGACAGCACACGGTGACTAGGACCTTGTGTCCTAGGCCTTACTGTAGAGGATCTCGGAGTTTATTTAAGGTGGTACCTAACACTACAGGGAGATAACTCTGTAAAGTCAGCTAAACGTTTTAATTACGTTGTGTTGTAAAGGGAATATTAAGCTTTTCAATGATCAAAATTGGTGTTTGTCAAATTGCTATATAACCAGTGTATTTTTTCTGACAAAACGGTTGGTTCAAAATTTTTGAATTTTTTATATTTTTGTTAAAGGGTCAAAGTAAATACATTGTCAAAATTTTATGAAAATTAAACGAACCAAATTAATTTTAGTGAAAGTGTTGGGTACCACCTTAAAGTACAAGTCAATGATATAAGATCCGGTTGAGTTAGCAACATACTTTTAAACAATGAACAAAAGGTGCACATCAGAAAATGTTTCAACAGAAAATTCAAAAAAATTATAGCCCCCCCCCCCTAAATACAAGATAATAATGAGGTGCAAAAATGTAACAAATAAATAATACTTTTAAAAAAAAAAAGGATTAAAAGAACTAGCCCCAATAAATGCTGATCGTGAATATCTAGTGGTTTGAAAAAATGGCACACCATGTATATTTTATTTCAATATTCAGATTAATTTATTAGTTTGACTATCACTGGTTATAACTTACCTTAAGGCGAACAACGTACTTTGATATTGACATCTAATTCGTTGATTGTATGTTCCTTGTATAACCATACATGTTGATCGATTACCTCCTTCGTTCATTAAATGTGACGGTGTCAATATGAAGAGATATAGTCCCAAGTCTGTGATTCTTTTAAAAGGTAGGTAATTCATTAACCTGTTTTATTGACTATTCGTGGTTTTCTACCGTGATGCCAAAACTCAAAGTCCTTATTATTTATATCTTAAGAGTTAAAGTCTTAACAAAGCTGCCTTTTATTTACATAAACTCTTCCGAGCAACATAAGAGCCGTTACAAATGTTAGGCGTCTTTGTAGCTGTGTGGTGTATATAAATCAACAAATTCCTTTTGGTCAAGAAGGCCACGTTTGCTGTTCATCTAATATACCTTGCAATGACATGTTTGTTGTTACATTTACTCTCCGAGACATTCAGGAAAGGCACCAAATCAGCCTATAAGTAAGTACCGACGTCTTGTCATTTATCTAGCGTTGATCTGAGCGATAAACTTAGGTGATTGTTATCATGCAACAACTTTATCTTACTTATACAACTGGCTGAAGTAATCAAGTACTCAAAGGACAAATGAACACAACAATAATTTGACAAGGATCATGTTAAAAAAGGAACAAACTGTCACTTTTCCGTACAGAAGTACGCAGAAAAATCCAAGAATATAATGCGGTAGTGCACTCCCCTTCAAAATCAGATTTTTTTACGCGTATATGCATTATTTGGGGTTTAAAATGTGTAAACCCTTTCGAAAATCCTAGAATTGATAAAACATGGCAATTTATTTGACTTAGCTCGGCTGGGGGTCTGATTAAAGGACATGCTGAGGCAATAACCAATGAATAAACGTATGCATGCATGTGACAAATGAAATCAGACTCAATTTCACATCTCTTTTAAGGATGTACTTAGGTGAGGTTCTGGAATTTGTGTCAAATGTTCGAACTCCTTGGTGTTTTTCCATACAATACAATGTAAAATATTTTGCCCCTTAACACCCATTTATTTTTTCATATAAGATTTAATAGCTCATGAATTTTAGAAGATTCTTGATTTTCTTTCTTTTGTTTTGAGACCCTAAGAATACCAATGCAAATATAAGGTGAAAGTAAGAGTCAGCCTTTTCCCGCCATATTTTAAATCTCAAATATCTCGAAAAGGAGGTCCATGACCTTCCAATATGTTCAGCTTATTTTTGTCGTTAATTGAAGATCTACCAGCTTATAGTATCAATTTTAATTTCTTAATTTCTTAAATTTTACCTAACCTCACCTAAGTACATCCTCAAACAATTTGATTTGATAATTACTTGTCCTTGATTTGATGTCATTAAGACACAATTTTTTTTTTTTTTTCTTATTGTGTCCCTCTCATAATTACGTAATTTGATTTGGACACAAAGAGGAAGATTTGTCAATTTAAGCAAACAAAATATTAAGTGCGGGGAAACTGAAAAGTGTAGACAAATGTTAAGTATTTCAACATGTTCAATGACATTAAGTACCCTCTAGACACATTATAACCATGTTAATATTTACTCGACAACAACGTAGTTTTAATTTTTGGGTTTGTTTATGATTACATTTGTAGATGAATAATATCAATTTCTAATCGAGTACTAATTCTTGTAAATAAAAACTATGTACTGGTTATTGAACATTTTTCAAAAGAAATTTTTTTTCGATCAAATTATTGTGGAAATTTGACTCCGTTTAATCTTTATTCACCAAAACTCAGAGACAGTCGCAATGTGAATTACAATGACACATTTCAGGATTTAATTTTCCGTTTTTTCAATTATATTAATTAGAATCAACAAGTTGTTTTAAATGTAAACACAATGACTTTAAAATTAATACTTCAACATGGAAGAGTTACATTCTTTTTTCTGGAACAATGGATTGTATTTTCAATCAAAGAATAAATGCCAAACTACTTGACGTGAATTTGTGATTATGTTGTTAAATAAATAAGCATGTTTGCAGAGTTTTTATGTAACAGCAGAAAAAAAACACAGAGAGAAGCAATAATTTGACACGAATAAATAAAAATCTAACTGTTGGGTTGCTATAATTGCTGTATTCAGTGTAAATCACAAACATGGTGTGTTTAACATTAAACTAGTAGCATTAAAAAGCCATGCAAGAAAACATAAACAACAAAATATCATCAATTGATTATTAAGCAATTAATACGTAATAAGCCAAGAAATGTACAGAATTGACAAAAAAAAACATAAATAATAAACCACTAAAAACAATATACAAAAAAAGAACTATGACAGTGCGCTGGTGTCACTATTCTTCGATCGAAGTTTGCAGACATACACAGCAAAATATTGAAACATGATTGTTTTACGATTTACTTTTAATACGCTTAGTTTAAGTTGAAGTAATTTAAAGGCATATTTGCTTATACTCATGTCTAAAATGTATTAGTATAAACTAGCAAAATGTAATGCGAGTGTTATACAAGTTAGTGGTTGACCTGGCTATAAAAACATTTTCTTCAAAATTCAAAACAGGGTGTGACATTTAAATACAAAATGTGATAAGGAAACTCTATACAATTCTGAATATTTATTTTACGATTGGTGGTCAAATATTGCTTATGCACACTCATATAAGATCAACAAAGATGTTTATGATTTTAAAAATAAAAAGGATTCAATTTTGAGTTGGTTCAATTGACAAACAACAAATATTGCATTGCCCTAAACTAGTATGTCACATATTATGTTTTGTTCGTAGTCGCATTGAATAGCAGCACAGCAACATATATGTTGTGCTATTTTACATGCACACATTGTAGCAATGAAATATATTACGAACGCAACATGGCATAATTACACAAATTTATGAAAGAGTTGACCTCATTTTTACATATTTATACATAATTCATTTCAATGAATCAACTGGGTGTGTATGTTCATACATGACATCATTTAATCTTGCTATATTTCAATATCAAGTGTATAAAGATCACATTTGTACTTAAAAATGAGCATATAAAAGTGCAAGCAGCTATCAGTCTGGGAAATTTTTAATCATGGCTGTGATTCATTACGATAAGCATGCAATCAGTCAAGACGTGAAGAAAGAGGACTGATCATTACGCTTTGATAGTATTTAAGTAGTTCTGCATTGCATTCAATTCGAGGACGTGACAATTAAAATGTCGTTATGTAAGCTATCTTGATCAAAAAGACGATGTTGCATATAATTCGCCCCAATGCATGGCTAAATAATTACGTTTAAGGTTGATAATTTTAGTATGGTCTTTATAAACACATGGTTTACAAGAAATCGACTTGTTTAATATAAGAATCATCGGTTACTATCTCTTTCTCATTATGTTTGAATTCAAAGATAAGAATTGACAAATAGATAAAAAAAAAAAACATTACTCATGAGTATGTTAAGATAAAGTAAGGTGCAAATAACCGACCAATTTTATATAGCATCGACACAGCTTACTGTGGTTTGTGTAATGATACTTTACGTTTATATACATTTTTATTAATGTTAAAGTATTATTACATTTGTAGTATGTTATCAGTATTTAAATGTACAAAAGTCTTTCAATTCTAGATACATACAATCGAGATTGTGATCAATTACAAAAGTCAGAATACAAAAAAGACAGACATCGCACTACTTCTTGGTATATATGTATTGGTTCTATATTAATTTCATCTTTAGGTCGTGAAAATACAAATTTATATAAATCTATGTATTCATAAAATGTACAGCAATAAGGAACTTTCTTATTATTATCTCAAAGAACTAATACAGAAGGCGTATGAGTGGATCCACACGACATGTCAGCCACATTGTTTTATATTTTGCATTCACATTAAGATAGCCAACAGAAAAGAAAAATTAATATTTCAAGATGTATCTGATTCAATTTTGTAATTTGCAGTGCCAGTTTTAGTGCAAACAAAAAAACTTCCTTTGGTGCCGTGATTTGCAAACCGATCCCAGTACAATAAGGCAGTATCAATTTATAAGCTACTCTAAAGATCTAGGAATACATTTGACATAAACACGTGTGTAAAACCTCTAAACTCTGGATTGTTTTTTCAACATAGATATACATGTTGATAACGAATTATCGGTTTAATATGAGAGACGAACTTCAATTATATAAAACTACATTAAGATTAAGGTCGTTGTGTATGATTTTAGTCGGACTGCCAATGAGTTACAAAAAAAAGAATGGTTTCACATATATTTTGCTATTCACAATGAAAGTACATAGAAAACAACTGAGCGAGCAAATGACATGCTTATAATATACCAGCTTAAGATAATCCGCTCAATTCTAATCTGGCTTAGTATGATGCAAATCTGTGAGATGCGACTGACGTCTATCAGATAAATGTCATGATATAAAAAGCGTTATTAAACATGTTCGTATATGTTGGTGCAACAAACAAGCAATACACATCATATTTATCCATGTTTAAACTTTATTAGTAAGGGTTTATGTATACATGTATTTAAAATTAAAATTAAATTAAAAAAACATATATAATATATAATCATATGTTATAAAGAGAACATTCAATAATAATAAATGACACAAATGATTGTATTTATGATTAAACAATTGCTGATGTTGTTGAACACACAAAGTACTTCCTCCAAACAATAATTAATCAGAGATCATGTGCAAGAAGGATCAATAGTGTTTCGAATTGAGACTATTAAATACTAAAATATTACATTAACTACAAGTGCTTTTGTATCTGCGTGTATTGATAATAAGAGTCTAACTGTTTTGTTGTATTTCCGCTGAGACGTTAGATGTATATCCATTTAATAAATATATCTACAAATTATATATACGTTATACTCATTCAATTTCAAAATATAATACGGAGAGTGAGAAATGGTTTTTAGACTGACACACAATAGATAAGCACGAGAACATCGACAAAAAAATGAATATATATAACTAATATCGTAAATGAAACTATACTGATTTGTATTTTAATTTCCAATAATGTGTTGCTATTATATATCTACATTAAATTTGATAATAACGTATGTTATATAGAAGCAAAATTGTATATTTTATGTGTTTTGTTAGCTCAAAATAGTATTTTTTCAATTAGTTCTAAAGAGATTGGATGACAAATCGTGAGGTCTGGTCATTCACTTAAAGGTTTGGTATCTTTAATCACTCATTACATGATATAAACATTAACTTCATTAAACATATATAACTAACTGCTTTATTCGAAAAAAACGGTTTTCAACTGATAAACTTATTTAACAATTAGAACATTGTAACGTTATGTCAGCATTCCTTGCATAAAAATCAAATATAACAGTGGAAATCATTGCAACAGAGAACGATCACGGAAATGTTATCAACTGTAATGTGTTTACCACATTAACGACAGGAAACAAAAACATAAAGATCACCAGTTTTAGTGGTTCGTATCAGATAGTAAAAGCCATCTTGTCTGTTGACAAAACTGAATTTAAAAAAAACATATACACATGATACACTAGTAAAACGCATATATATATATATATAATCAAGGACATGAATACAGATCAACCGAGAAAATAAATGAATAGAACGATTTAGTTTAATTTACAATTTAACATATATCAGTTGTATGACTTCGAATTCAAACTCCATACAAAATACACGTATTCGATTGCATTACTTGTAAAATAACAGGTATATCTCAACCTATGAGAAGTTTAAAGGATCTTTTACTAAACATGAAAAATTTATCCGAACTTAAAGGGAAACTTCGCAAAAAAATTAAGAATTGATATTATGTCCATTCTGTATAAAATTGCTCAAATTCATAAATATTAAAGATTTCTCTGCGTGCCGCCGTTTTGGCATCTCCTCCGATTAGAAGCCACGATATGTCTATAAACCACAAAGGACCAAAACAACAGTAACCTAATGAAGTCGTAATGAAGTGTCGATATTTTGTCAATGATATCGTACTGTTGTTTTATCCGACTAACTAACTTGATACGGAAATGTTATTATTTTTAAATAACCGTGGTCTGTCGTTTTAAAACTGTTTATATAGGAATAAGTTTAAAAGTCAAAATTCAAAGTCATAAATGCTCTTAAATAAGTGTTCCGTGAAAATTGTTTTCGAAAATCTAATTTGTTCATAATTCTTTTATGTAATCAACTTATTTAAATAAATTCGGACCTTCCCTTATCTGATCATCCGCATGGCTAAAGGTATTACTCCCAAAGGTAGTGTGAGGTGACACGTCCAGGTATTCAAGCGATTTCCTGTCGGGCTTGTAAGTTCAGGGTGCGTCTTAACACTGCTAAGGAGTCCTTAGTGCACTAAGGCCATATAACATGCCACTAAGGACTAGATGGGATGCTGTAATTTCTTTCCATATAATGTTAGATATTGATATTTAATGGAAAAAAATTCAAATTTTATAGAAAAATAATCATAAATAAACCAGATATTCAACATTATTTAGACACGTGTCTGGTTTTTTATATGTGCCGAAAATCAATGAAAAAAAAATCACAAAAATACTGAACTCAGAGGAAAATTCCATCGAAAAGTCCATAATCACGTGGCAAAATCAAATGAAACACACATCAAAAACCAATGGACAAGAACTGTCATATTCCTGACTTGGTACATGCATTTTCAAATGTAGAAAATGGTGGATTGAACCGTTCGACACGTGTCAAATTACATAACTGATTACACGGGAACCCTTCTATCTGTTGTGTTTATTCGACAAGATTGGCAAAGTTGGATACTTATAAATGATTTGTTGTTGAAATTTTATTAAGGTTTTATTTTCAGAATGAAGAAGTATTTTCTCAAGTGTATTTTGTAATTATTTCTTGTAAGTTATAAATTTGTCACCAGGTGTAACACCACTAATTCGGGCCCCGCCAGAAAACACATACCAGAAAGTAGTACATATTTAACGCAAAATAGTTCCTACGCATGAGAGTAACTTATAAAATATGTAGGATGTTTAGATATTTTTGGCATCAAATGAAAGCTGAAGGACTGGTGATCATTGTAGAACACTTTTGGACTTTTAATTTTAAATATTAAAAAAACTGCACCAAATTTTAAAAAGAGGGTACATTTTGTCTGTTTGTAAGATCTGAAGTACCTGTTTTGGTACATCCAAAGTTCCGGGAACCAGTTCTTTCTTATATGCGATTAAAGGTATGTTGATTTTATCAGTAGAAGACACCATAAAGTGTTGGTTTGACATGCAATGATTGCCACTTTATTTGAACTTAAAATGAAAGAGGTGTGCCTGGTTGAAATTGAGGAATATAACATAGAAAGTAATGGGAACATGAATTAGTGGCGTACTTCCACCAGAGCAATATATAAATTATGTCGTTTTTTTAAATTAATTTTTATATCAATAAATGACTGAATATATATTTTTTATAAATATTTGAAAACGTTTGAGCAATACATTTCAGGACAAAAAACGAATTCCATATGATAACAAATATTTACTACGTGTAAAGCAAATTTATTTAATGTAAGCTACATGTGAACAGACGTATTTAGACAGAACTAATATCTTTTGCGTTTGCTATGGTTCATTTTCATAATTTATTATCATATGAAGAACATATTTGAGCAATAAGTTTCTGGACAAAAACGAGTTCAATATGATAATAAAGTTTTACTGCATGCAACCAATATAAAAAAGAAGATGTGGTATGATTGGCGATGAGACAACTCTTCACAAGAGACAAAATAACACAGAAATTAATAACCATAATTCACCATACGGCCTTCAACAGAGAGTCAAGCACATACCACATAGTTATACTATTTCATCAATTATTTCATACAATATGTTAAACAGACAATTTATATACTTGTTCTTCTTAAGGAAAAATAGATTTAAAGAAATAGTATTTGATAAAATTGAGAATGGAAATGGTGAATGTGTCAAAGAGACAACAACCCGACCAAATAAAAAAACAACAGCAGAAGGTCACCAACATGTCTTCAATGTAGCGAGAAATTCCCGCACCCGGAGACGTCCTTCAGCTGGCCCCATAACAAATATATACTAGTCCAGTGATAATGAACGCCATACTAATTTCCAAATTTTACACAAGAAACTAAAATTAAAATAATACAAGACTTACAAAGGCCAGAGTCTCCTGACTTGGGACAGGCGCAAAAATGCGGCGGGGTTAAACATGTTTGTGAGATCTCAACTCTCCCCCTATATCTCTAACCAATGAAGAAAAGTTAACGCATAATAATACGCACATTAGCATTCAGTTCAAGAGAAGTCCGAGTCTGGTGTCAGAAGATGTAACCAAAGAAAATAAACAAAATGATTGAATGTTTCTGTCGGCTTTTTTTCATTTTTTCACGTGATAGATTTAGGTTTAAATATTCAGATTATATTGTATTACAAAAACTATTCTTTTTACATCATGTGGTAAAGGCATATTTTAAAGGCATTCTCGTTTTCTGTAAAAATTCGTTAGCTCTAAATTAACATAGCACATACTGGATATTTTTCGTAAATAGTGTACTAAAACTGTGGAACATTTAAAAAAAACATTTGTTTCTTTTATATATTTGAAAATGAAACTTAATATGACTAAATTTCGATAAATGATTTTTTAAACTTATTTTACTTTTTCGAAAAAAAAAATGTCGAACAATTACAAACAAATTAGTACCGTATGAAACCTTTGTAAACAGATATCAAACTGGTTGAAAACTAGTTGTTTTGATAAACCCAAAGGACGCCGTATGATTTTTTTTTTCAATTCTATCGTTATTCGTACGATGTATCAAGCAATAACAGAAAGTGAAAAAGCAAACATCATGATTCATATTTTTTTCCGGAATTTACTCATACTTTAATGAAACTATACATATCATGTTGTCTTCGAATCTCTAACATACATTTTAACAAGCTGACCACACTCTTAACTTATTAGTTTGCGCACATCAAAGTCTTGATTCTATGGCAAATAACTTTGTCGGAAAAGATATAAAACAAAATTAAAATTATTTGTTATTTTAATCATTTTAAATAAGAACAAAACATTTAATTATCGATATTAAGCATATTAATCTTTTCGATACAATTGTAAAATACCTAAAATAAAAAGATTATGATTGTTTAATCAGTTGTTATGTTATTTGGCACGTGTCAAACGGTTCTTTGATTTTCGGCATATAAAAAAAAACGGATACGTGCCTAAATAATGTTGAAAATCTTGTTTATTTATGACTATTTTTCTATAAAATTTGAAATTCATACATTAAATATCCATCTCTATCGTAATATGTGAAAATAATACATATTACAGCTCTCCTTCTAGTCCTTAGTTGCATTGTATAGTCCTTTGTACACTAGGGAGTCCTTAGCAGTGTTTAGACGTACCGGTAGGTTCATGCATCGTTTCACTTCTGAAGGTATTGCTCAGTGTACACGGCCGATAACTTGTAACGTTTCATTTTGATCTATCAGGTGTATAATATACATCTCTGTCTTGCGTGTCCGATAGTTATACACTAGTCATTACTAAATTCATACGCTTGTTTATGAATAACATTTATGGTGTAAAGAATATTATTTATAAAAATCTAAATGAATCCAAAAACAACAGATTTGATTGAATAAAAATCTAAATAATTCCAAAAAAAAAAAAGATTTGATTAAATGAAAATCTCAATAATTCCAAAAAAATAAAGATTTAATTGAATAAAAATCTATTGACATATTTTTCCAAGGGTAAGTTCGGGAAAATGTAAGTATACACTCGTTGTCAATATACTTGTTGACGAAGGACAGTTTGAAACATACAAGAAATATTTATTTAACAAAAATGTACGCACCTGCCGATCATTCGTTAATACGACTGGATAGAATGTTACGGAACTATAGATAATCGCAATTTAAAAAACATACATGTATGCTTTGAACATAAGAAAAAGACATACACTTTGTTTAAATTGGGGTAAAAAGTTTTGTAAGTAAATGCAAAATTCCTGACTTAGTTCATGACATGATAAGAAAAATGGTCGATTAAACCTTGTTTACTGGGTAGAAAAATCTTCCGCTTATATTGCAATGTTAAAAATACCGTTAAAAAAAACTTTACATTACAGTACAAATAAGTTCAAAAACACCCAGGACAGAGAAATACATAGATAAATATTATAATAGTACATTTCGACATGTAAAAGCTTGGGAAGTGGCCCATTAAAGTATGTATTTAAAAATCGATATCATCCGATTCTATTCATTAAAAAAAGAGAATCGAGGGAAATCAAAGTGACATTCAATAAAAAGCTGAAAAAAAACTGAAAAAAGCATGGTCAAAGAAGGAACCATATGAATGATTGAAACAAGCCCAAGCTTAAAAGTAAAATATATCCATTAATACACATTCGAAGTATATCAATAGAGTTAAAAGTCTAATACGACGAGTGTTCGGAAGTTGTGAAAACATTGTTACTGCTTGCCTGTAGAATGGATAGAAGATAACGAAAACATTACTTAGAAAACGCTTTAAAGGAGCAGGTTAGATAAGGGCCGATTTTGGCTACATATTTTAGATTCATCTAATGAAAGATTTTGGACACTTTTTGAACACTTAATAAGTGTCTACTTCAGTCGATTCAATCAGTTTATGTGAAAGATTTGCACTGATTTAGTCATTTAAGACGCTCAAAGTCAAGCTTAAATATGAGAAATCTATCAAATATGCCATAATAGTCACTTTTCCGATGGTTTTGTAAACAATGAAAATGTTTACTTTACCCCCATTCTTTATATATGTTATATATTATCATTAAATACAACTAACGTTTATATATAAAGAATGAACTCAAATGCAGTCACTTGCAAGTAATACGCAAACCTTCAAAAATTTAACTCAAATGCTAAATTTGTTAAGATTTCAGAAATTTAGCATATATTTGTATTGAATTGTAAAAAGAATGCCAATATTTCAGTATCAGAAGTATTCTTCTTTCCAATAAAAAGCTAGAGATTTTCATTTTAACAATTTTGTAAAACTGATATATTTTTGGGCCAAAAAGGGGTCTTAATGGACCAACTCCTTCGAGAAATTACAACATAAACGGTTTCAATTTGACTGCCCCAGCCACGCCACTCGACAAAGAATACTCGCGGCCATAATATCAAAAATCCCAAAACCAGTGCAAACGTTGCAGAACTGCTCAAACCTAAAAAGATTTATAGTTCAGCTTAGATTGGACAGTAGTTCTAAATTATTAACATATTTGTTTCAATCCTGTAAAATTTGTTCATGATCGAAAAACAAAGTGTTTTGTTTGTTTAGACACCCAATAAAAGTAGAATCATGCGCACAAATCACATTGGATGTGTATGTAAGTGCTCTTATATACAAACTTTAATATCAAAACGTCTTTTTCATATGTTAAATTCAATGGAACTGTGAAATGGTTTCCTTCAACAGTGATCTAGTATAAAATTCTTGGCAGACCTTCAACCTGCTTCAGTCGTTCTAATTTATAATATTAACATTTCTTGTTTATGCGGTTACAATATAAATACAGACGTTCTTAGACGTATAGATGCATAAGGAACGGATGGATTTGTTATTGTCTCTCAGTTATATATTAAATGTCATCAAGCCAGCAAGCAAGCAGTTATGATATCTAGAAGTACTCGTCGATATTGGTGCTCTTATGGACAATTTATTACTTTGTTTTACTAATCGTGTCGGTGTCAATGGTAGCATTTTATTGTTAAACTGGAGCTGTCTGCAATTGATCAATATGTTTTGATGATCTTTATAAGATCTATATATTAGAATGTAAAAAAGCTATGCACTACAAAAAGCTATTTGCAGAAATAGTCGGTTAATAAGGCAATTTAAAGTATAGATATATTTCTGAATTTTATACTGAACTTCTTCACCAGGAAAATATTTAAAAAGGCAGAGGTTATAACGAAAACATTACAGTTGTATCTAGAAAAATGATAACTCTATAGAACACATTCAAAAGACTAAGAAACGAAAATTCATGTTAACTCATAACATGCATAAGTCCTTTTGAAACACAAATAAATACAAACAAACGTAACGAATCAAGTTAAAAACTATGGAAATTTCAGATGTTTCTGTATTTCTTCCATCGTTTATTAACCTGGAATGTTAGTTGAACAGCATCAGTTGGACACACTAGATGCATTGATCGACACATTGCAAATCTTTGCAAAAGCAACTTAAAGACTAATAGCGATGTTATTAGTACTCTTAGTTAAATGAAAGCTGGTAAACGCAATTGTAATAGAATACAATAAGATGCATGATATGGGTTCAACGATACAGGCATTTTTATCATATATTTAAGGAATGTCTACCTAAAATATTTCAGTTTTGTTAAAGCAACAGTGTCACTTACTAACTGTTTAAGATAGAATTCCTTAAAAAAAAACAATATTTGTTATATTTTAAACAAGTTAAGAAATCACAGTATAGTTGTATATCGAATATTACCTGATCACATTGATATATATTATGATATAGTGTTATTGTAAACACGAATTTATTGATATCTGTGTCCTTATTTTTCATATATGTTACAAAAGCTTTTATACAACGTATGATGTTTTAAAAAGATAACCTGTTAAGATCTTTTTTTAAAGTTTACTACTGTGCAAAATTACTCTGTGTACAATGTAGCATGCTATATTATTAACATATATCAAAATTAGCAGTCTCAAATCTATTCATGGTACTGGTCATGATGGTGGAATATTGTCCGATTGTGAAAATGATATACATGAACACATCAACAATGATCAATTTTTTGTAAATAGTTATCAAAAGTACCAGGATTATTATTTAATACACCAGACGCACGTTTCGTGTACATAAGACTCGTCAGGGACGCTCATATCAAAATAGTAATAAAGCTAGACAAGTACAAATTAAGTTGAAGAGCATTGAGGACCCAAAATTCTAAAACATTGTGCCAAATTCGTCTCAGGTCATTTATTCCTAGAAATAAGAAAATCGTTAGCTTTTCGAAAAATTCTAAGTTTTGTAACGGGAAATTGATTAAAATGACCATATAATTGATATTCAGGTCAACACCGAAGTGCTGACTATTGTGCTGGTGAAGCCCTTGGGGACGAAACGTCCACTAGCAGTGCCATCGACCCAGTGGTGAAAAACCTGGTTCTAATTAAAATGATTTACTTGACTGTAAATCGATACATCTTTATAATCTATGATTACTTATATTAAATGCAAAAGGTTTTTACATTTTTATTCAAAACTGGGTGTGACATTTAAATGTTAAATGTGATAAGGTAACTCTATACAATTCTGAATATTAATTCACGATTGGTGATCTGATATTGCTTATGCAAGCTCGTATAAGATTAATCAAGATGTTTATGATTTGAAAAATGAAAGAATTCAATGTTTTGATTTGTTTCATTTGTAAAATAGCCAACCTGACACTTTTATAAAAACCTGATGCATACATTCATCTGTTTGTTGTATTGTCCTGTACTATTATGTCACATAGCGTTTTTTATTCATTGTCGCATTAAATAGCAGTACAACAACACTTTGTGTGTGCGCTTTTTACATGCAAACATTTTATCAATGAAATATTTTATGAACGCAGGCATTGCATAATTACACAAATTTATGACAGAGGTGACCTCATTTTAACATATTTATTCATGATATATTTCAATGAATGCAATGGGAATATATGTTCATACATGACAGCATTTCATATTGCTATCAAGGGTATATTCCAATATCAAGTGATAAAAGATCACATAATGGTGTACATGAAAGTCAACATCTAAAAGTACAATCATATATAAGTCTGAGAAGTTTTTAATAATGTCTGTGATTGATAACGATAAGCATGCAATCGGTCAAGGTAGAACACTGATTTTTACGCGTTGATAGCATTTAAGAAGTTCTGCATTGCATTCAATTCGAGGACGTGACAATTAAAATGTCGTTATGTAAGCTATCTTGCAAAAAAAGACGATTCTGCATATAATTCGCAGCACTTCATGGCTTATTTATTACGTTTAAGGTTGATAATCATAGTGTGGTCTTTATAAATACATGCTTATGAAGAAATCGCCTTGTGTAATTGATTTGATCGGTTTGTATCGTTTTCTTTAATGTTTGAAATAAAGATAAGAATAATGCCAACAGATGAACACCAATTGCGTTCGTGTGTGGTTAGATATAGTCAGGTGCAAACAACTGACCAATAATATAAAGCATCGACACAGCTTGCTCTTGTTTGTGTAATGGTTTGTTGTTATATATGCTAAAATAGTATTCCATTTGTATTTTATTATCATTATTCAAACGTAAAAAGTCATTTAATTTTTTGATACACAAAATCAAGACTGAGTGCAAAAAGAATAGACAACACATTACTTCTAGGTAAAATTTGGTTGGTTCTATATTCCTTCATGTCGTGCAAACATAAATGTGCATACATTTATATCAATATATTTTTAGCAAAACGTACAGCAATTCTTGGCTTTTTTTTCTTTCGAAAAACTTACACAAGTAGTGTATGAGTGGATCCAAACGAAATTCAACAAATGTAATTATATTTTGCATTGAAGTTAAAATAGCCAACAGAAAAGGTAAATCGAACTTTAAAGATGTATCTGGTCACTTTTTTTTATTTTGCAGTGCCAGTTTAGTGCAATCTTTTTTTTGTTTCCCGGAGTTCACACTAAGGTTCGTAATTGACCATCCAAAAACAGTAAATCATGCTGGTGTGAATTTACAAGCCACTTTTATGATCTAAGTCAAACATTTGCGTTCACCCTTGTTTTATACTTTCGGACTCTCAATTAGTATTCCAAAATAGATATACCTCCTCATATCTAAGCAACATTTAAATATAACGACTCGAACGTCAATTATACAATACTATACCAATGTAAATGTCAGTAGGTATGATTTAAGTTGGATTGCATAGGAGTTAAAAAACGAATAGTTTAATATATATATATATGTCTATCAGATGAAACTCCTATTCACAATGCAAGTATAAAGAAAACAACTGAGCGAGAAAATGACATGTTGATTTATATACCAGCTTTAGATAATCCGCTTATTTCTAATCTAGCTTTTCATGATTCAAATCTGTGAGATGTGACTGACATCTGTCAGAAAAATGGATCTCAAAGCATTCTTAAACATGTTCCTATATATTTGTTTTACAAATAAGCATTGAACACCATATACATGTATGACATGTATTAGTTATTGGTACATATATATCATTGTTTTCAAAATTAAAATTAAATTAAATCAAAAATAGATAATCATATCTTATACAGAGAATAGTCAACATTTATCAAAGACAAACAAAAGAATGGTATTTATGATTTAAAGGTTGCTGATGGGGTTGAAAAAAATACTTTCTTAAAACAAGAGTAAGCCACTGTTTTGTTTGCAAATCCAATGATCTTATTCCAGTAGAATCTGAAGTTTTTCGAATTGAGACTTTTTTAAACTAAAGTAATACACTGTATTTATTGATTAAAAATAGTCTTGACTGTTTTGTTGTATTTCCGTTAAGACGTAAGAAGCATATGCATTTAATCAATAAATCTACACACTGTATGCACGTTATGTTCATTAAATTTCAAACTGTAAGGTGGAGACTGATAAACTATCATTAGATTGACACACAATATAAAATTACAAGCACGAGAACGTCGGCAGAAACTGAATTTTAATAATTCCGTAAATGGAACTATAATGAATTTCATTTTAATCTATGATAATGAAAATCTTCAATAATGTGTTGCTATTGTAAATCTACATTCATTTATATGATAACGTATAGGAGCAATATTTAATATTTTATGTGTTTTGTTAACTCAAAATAGTATTTTAAATTAGTTCTAAGGCCACTGAATGACAAATCGTGAAGTCTGGTCATTCACATATTTGGTATCTTTAATCACGCACTAATACTAATTACATATCTCAATATTGTCTCCTTTATTGGAAACATATGTTCCCACGTAAATAATGTTTACAAGTGTAACTATGATGCATACCCAGTGGCTAAATCTCACATATTTGAAATTATAACGAATTAACTGGCGGAACATGTCAAATATTGGCGGAACATGTCAAATATCTTGTCAATAATTATATAGGATTCAGCTTTGGATCTCCGGTATTCTCTTCAACAGTTTATTAATGCATAAATTGCGCTTGTGAACATATGGTGATCTTTCTAATAAAATATCATTCTCATGGAACAGAACTATGATATATCATGTTTTTACAGCAAATAAAAAAAGATATGTAAGAAGGATAATATTTGTATTGTTTCATTTTACAGTAAGCCCGTTTTGATCAGCCGGTGCTTTCAGAACATAACTGCAGATATTACCAATGTTATTTCAACTGATCGGGCGGAGCTAAAGTTTTAATTTGCATGTGGACAGTCTATTTGAAGATGTGTGGGATAAGGATGATTGCCGTTATAATTAATACTGATTTCTAATCACCAATCAGTGTCATCAAAGGAATTTACAAAAGAATGTCTAGAAACTTCATTGATGAGTTTATCCTAAAACACCTATCTATAGATGGACTGGTTTATTATGAGCGAACCGGTTAAACTCCGCCCAGTCAAGTGAAATAAATCGAGTAATACCGAATAGTCAGAGACTTTAATAAATGACCATTTAATTCAAGACTATGGTCAAGTATATATATGCGTGATTTGATATTTCCTCATCTGAAGCATGCCAATGTTTAGTTAAACGCATATGATCAATCTCATGAAGCATTTACGCAGTATTATTTCAAATAGTGGTCGATGTATTAAAATACTATATGTACTTAGTTCAATTCAACTGTATCATAATGCTGTGTTAGAGCTTAATGAATATTGTTATATGTATTTTGAGCTAGCAATGACTTAGTTATTTTGTTTGAATCAAAGACCAGTATGTGTTGTTACGGTTGCATAGATATCTATTAACGTGAAACTGTGTGACGTAATCCCAAAACTAATACTTTGCCATTCAAACGTCATAAACACAGCCAGTTACATATGAATGATGTACTTAAAAATGTAAGTGGTAGATTAACGTTTAAAAGAATCATCTGCATGCATGTTTGCGATATATTGTGTTTGCATCATTATAATTTACAGTCTACAACTCTTACATAACACAGCATTGCACTAAAAATACGCTACATTTCAATTTTCAATAGAATGAAAAATAATATC
Organism: Mytilus trossulus; assembly: GCF_036588685.1. Classification (NCBI taxonomy): domain Eukaryota; kingdom Metazoa; phylum Mollusca; class Bivalvia; order Mytilida; family Mytilidae; genus Mytilus; species Mytilus trossulus. Next base: position 58,220,415 of record NC_086386.1, on the reverse strand, counting down.
AAAAGCTACAAGGAAGAAAAACACTACTTGAAATATATTGTTTGGGGCAACAATCACAGGTGGTGTTATAAACTTGAATTTGTACACTGGCAAAGTGAAGAATATTGAACAAGAATGAATTGAATTTGATGTTTCATCATTTGAAAATTACAATGCAGTGACAGATTTTTTTGTAAATTTATTTGTTTATTGGAATTAAAAAAAAATTAATGTGCATTCATTCCCTATCTGCCATCATGTCCATATGCCCAGTTAGCCAATACAACATTATACTTTTTCAGTAGTCCAAAATGAAACCCACAGAACAAGTGCACACACACAAACCAATTCCATCTCAAAGATAATGACATTTTTTTTATATTCAATTATAAAATTTGTTAAAAGATTCATCAAAGTACAAATTTATTGTAATGACATTGATGCATGTACAGTACAACCTGACTAATTCGACACCTGAGTAATTTAACATCCTACTTTAACAGAAACAGTTTTTGGTCTCAAAATATTCTTATCTTTGCAGAACCTGACACTTTTTTGTTGTGTTTTACCTAAAGAATAATTTAATTTCACTTCTACTTGTATTCATTGCTGAAAGTTTAGTTTAACAACATTAATTGAAATATGATGAATTGTTATTTACAATATTTATCGATATTTTCGTATTGGAGAAAGGTTCACCTGTTGTTTAAAAGATTGTGAGATGGTTAGAGTATTGTGTCCATTGAATACGATATTGCAATTTAAAAACGTATGCTAACTTTAAGATACGCTGTAAAATATAAATCATGATTTGGTAATATCCCCTTATCAATTATATTGCATAGCATGTCGGTGTGAATATATATAAACAGCTTCTTCTTCTTCAATATTTAATAAGTTGTATTTGAGATTATGCCAATCAACTGGATTTTAAATATTCCCAAATAACTTTATGTTTGATACATTTAGGTTTATTTTATTTATATATTTTACCATTTTTTATGTTTTTAAATGAGAATTCTTCATATTTGATAATTACAAATACTCATTCAATAATTTATCCAAACACCGGGTCTATCATCTTTGGAACACTGCGTACTTTACAATAATTGGAATGTGTTATGCATTAACCAATCTGATTAGGATATTCAGCTTGTTTAATGCTTATGATTTGACCATTGTATATTTTACAGTGGGGTGTAATCTTTTGTTATCGTGTATATATTTTTTATTTTATAAAACTCTTTGTGAGTTTCACTGTCTGATTCTATCATTTACGTTCAATTTGATGCTTATGTTCTAAAATCCATTTTTCCTGAGTTCAAAATTGCATCATATCATTTTGTTATAAAATCTATTTTGAATCACCAATGATGAAAGACCATTTCAGCATTTGCAACTGTTGAACTCAACATATTGTTTCCCATTACTTTTTGAAAGAAAATAAAACCGCATTGCATGCTCGATCAACTGCAATAGCAGTTTTTAAACATTAATATGTATACCATTTCCTTATATGAACTCAAGCATGATTCTTTATTTCCATTGCATTAGTTCAAACTACGCAACTGTGTGGTTGTACTCAAATACTTCAATGTTTTACATCCATTTTTCTTTAGATCTTTCCAAATCTTTTTTTTTATGTTTTATGTTTTATTATTTTCAAATTATTATTATTGTTTCTATTCAATTACAATCCATTGTAACTTGAATGAATTAATAAAAGTACTGTTATAACATATTCTTTGTCAATATATCCTGTTATGTCATACTTTGCAATGTTGATAGTCAACATAATGCATGTTAAAATAAAATTGATATTATTTGGTCAACAAATATATCTTAATTTGTTTAAAAGATAATTGTACAATGCGTCATTTTGAATACAAGAATAATCACATAATAAATATATAGCGATAACCAGTAGATACAAATCGGGCAATTAACATGGACGAATGTAAAAAACCAACATTAAATCCAAGCCTATGTTCGCGTGTATATTAGCTGTGCGATATTTGCTCACCCGCGACATTTAAATGTTCATTAAAACGCGTTTGATCAATCCCATTAAATTTTACACGGTTTCTTCCAACAACTTTTATTGAGTCCAATTCAACTGTTTCTAGCCACTTTGCTAAGTTTAATGAATTGTGTTAATTATATGTAACTAGCAGTGGCTTAGTGATCATGATTGAATGGAGGTTCGTTATGTATTGCCACGGCTCCCTAGATATATATATATATGTTAAGTCGTGTAACGTTATTCCTTAACTGATGCTGTGAAAACATCAAAACGAAAACATATAGCAAGTTGCATATGAATTATGTACTTAAAAATAATGTTATTGGTAGTTATACGTTTAATAGAATCAACTGTAGCATGTTTGCACTGAATAGTGTTTGCATCAGCCACATTCACCGTCTATAATTCATGCACAACACAGTATAGCACACATTCTATGTTACATATTCACTTGCAAAGTTCATCGATGATTTTTTTTTAATTACCAAATAACCTTATTCCACTATCAATCTGTCAACAGTTGCGCTATAAAAAACATACAATAAAATTGAGAATGGAAATGGGGAATGTGTCAAAGAGACAACAAACCGACCATAGAAAATAACAACAGCAGAAGGTCACCAACAGGTCTTCAATGTAGCGAGAAATTTCCGCACCCGGAGGCGTCCTTCTGCTGGCCCCTAAACAAATATATACTAGTTCAGTGATAATGGACTCCATACTAATTTCCAAATTGTACACGAGAAACTAAAATTAAAATAATACAAGACTAACAAAGGCCAGAGGCTCCTGACTTGGGACAGGCGCAAAAATGCGGCGGGGCTAAACATGTTTGTGAGATCTCAACCCTCCCCCTATACCTCTAGCCAATGTAGAAAAGTAAACGAATAACAATTCATACATTACAATTCAGTTCAAGAGAAGTCCGAGTCTGATGTCAGAAGATGTAACCAAAGAAAATAAACAAAATGACAATAATACATAAATAACAACAGACTACTAGCAGTTAACTGACATGCCAGCTCCAGACTTCAATTAAACTGACTGAAAGATTATGATTTCATCATATGTACATCAGGCACAATCCTTCCCGTTAGGGGTTTAGTATCATACCATCATAACATATATGAGAAGAACATAACCCGTGTCATGCCAACAACTGTTTTTTGAATAAATGTGTTTAGTTCCGATGCAAAGACCCTATAAGTGAATCAATATTAACGCCAAAATATGCAATCTTAAATGACCTGACAACAGTATCGTAACTATATCCCTTCTTAATAAGTATATTCAAAGGTTTTGTTAGTTTCTGAGGTGAATACTGACACCTTCGTGCTTTATAAAGAATATTTCCATAAAAACTTGGATGTGAAATACCTGAACGTATAAGAGGTCTGCATGTTGAGTTATATTTACGAACGATGTCCTTATACCGATGATAAAATTTAGTAAAGGTTTTGACCAGTTTGTGATATCGAAAACCCTGGTGTAATAATTTTTCAGTAATACACAAATTTCTCTCGTTAAAATCTAAAACATTGTTACATACACGAGCGAATCGTACAAGTTGAGATATATAAACACCGGAAGATGGTGACAAGGGAACGTAACCATCTAAAAATGGATAATTAACGATAGGAAATGAAAAATCATCTCTTTTATAATAAATTTTAGTATTCAGCTTTCCGTTAGTGATATAAATATCGAGATCGAGGAAAGGGCAGTGGTCATTGTTAGTATTAGCTTTATTTAAAGTAAGTTCAACAGGATAAATTTCTTTAATATACATACTGACGTCGTCATTATTGAGAGCCAAAATATGATCCAAATATCTAAAAGTATTATTAAATTTGTTTATCAGATGTTGTTTCGATGGGTCTTTGCTTATTTTTGTCATAAATTGTAACTCATAGCAATACAAAAACAGGTCCGCAATAAGTGGTGCACAGTAAGTCCCCATTTGAATTCCGATAATCTGACGATATACGGATTCCCCAAAGCGAACAGAAATGTTATCTAGTAAAAATTCAAGGGCATATATTGTATCAAAGCATGTCCAATTAACATAGTTTTTTTGTTTATTGCTACTAAAAAATGACCTAAAAGAGTTTGAACATATATATTCACATTCTGACGTTTTAAATGCCCATTTAATTAGGTGTGTAATGTTTCTTCTTTATGAGAATGTCAGACAATGTGGTATATAGGGCAGAAAAATCAAAACTTTGAACAGATTCAAAATCACCAATATAAGCATGCAGTTTATCAAGTACTTCCAACGAGTTCTTGACACTCCAAAAATAATTAATTCCACTATTTTCGAAGGCTTTATTTGAACAATTTATTATCAGGTTTTTAATTGTACTAAGTGTGCTGGTAGAAGAATAGACAATTTAGTAGTGAAGCAATGGCTTGAAGACAAAATAAATCTATATTTGTATGGTGTTTTGTGTAGCTTCGGGAGCCAATACATAGTTGGAACTTTCATTGTATTTGGCCCTGCTTGTAAAGCGGTAGCTATACGTTTATGTTTGTTACAGATGTCGTTTTCTGAAAATGGAGTCAGTTGGAATGTTGGTGAATTGGTGATTTCTTTTTTCAGAACCTCAATGTAAAATTAACGTCAAACAATAATAATAATGTTAGCAGCTTTATCGGCCGGGACAAAAACAAATTCCTTGGCTAGTTCTTTTAGTTTATGTTTGATACGAGAAATAGGTTTAATGTGGTTATTGTTAATAGTAAAATGTTCTTTAAAATGTTGAATACGTATATCAACTATCTAAATTACTGAATTCAAAAAAGAGTCCAACATTTTTTTGTCAGCTTTTTCCCGTGTTATCTATTTCATACAGTAAGTATGGAGTGAGTCGTGGATGATATTATGACACTCATTCCAATTAATAGTTGACGGGGGACGATATTTAGGTCCTTCACTGAGGAATGATTTTAACTCTCGGTATTGAACGATGTTAAGATATAACATGGGAAATGGGTCCATAAATATATTCGTAGGTACTACAATTACATGAAGTAGGTGTATTTTCACTAATAATTACATCTTTACACAATTGACTATAATTAAACACAAATTTCCGGGTTGATTTCTTGTAAATATAACAAATAAGAGGTAGCTCAGTATTGTCAAAATATCTAGGAATTTGTTTTTTAACAGAATGGTCCTTAAATATACCGGAAATATTTACAAAATCAAAACCTTTATTGACATACTTTATTTTAATAAAATGTTTTTTATGATCTTCGGGGCGATCAATTTTGGGAAATAGTTTAGAATAACAATATGCCATAATAATTTGAACAATACCTGTTTGTTCGTTGTCAAGGCACTCTAGGAATAAACGTAATGAAATTGTGTCGTTTTTCTTATAAATATACTTTGGTTTATCATGTTTATTATAGTTTTCATATTCAATTGCTGGTGTTTTTTTCTCAATTTACACTTCTAAGAAAAATATATTGTATACTTATTGATTGGGTATGAGTTGACTGTAAGTCTATTGTCCCCCATGTGCAACTATTGCCATGAGGCGTAGACGAGGACAATAGTTGTATCCGAGGGGACAATAAACTTACCATTCAACGAATATCCAGTCAGTAAGTGTTTTATTATATCGTAAAAGATAACATATAATAAATGGCGGAGATAAATCAACTATATTTATATAAAAAGCAGAAACCCAACCATAAAGTAACGTTTACTACAGTGAAGTAATGCTAAGGCTACGTTCTGCAACCCGAGATACAATAAGTAAAACGCGACGTTGTTACTCCCGCGGTATTTCAAAAATCATCCAATCCCGAAGGTGCTTTTCAAATTCTGCGAAATATAATGACGCTTGCGGTTAAATAGTTTCACCCAGGTCCCATAGTTGGAAATTTTTGACCGGTCCAATAGTTCAAAGCTTGTAATTTGAAAAATAGTGAAAATATTGTGCACTTATTTTATATAAAAAATGATAACTGAGGTATAATAATTATTACTATTAGAACTGTGATAATCAGTCTGTTTTAATATCCACATGCATACAATTAAAATGAACATTTGATTAATTGCAAATGCTTTAAACGTCAATACTTTTCAATTTACGATAATTGCAGTATTTTGTGTGTTCTTGTCGGTATACATTATTGACTATTTAATTATTACTTTGAGTGTCACAGATGACGATAGATAACAGATAAAAGGGCTTAATATAACAAATGTATGCAGTTTGATAGTCAATAAAAACGGCCTTATTGTGCATGTCAACATTTTACTGTTATGAAATGATTACAATATGGGTTATGTTGAAGCACATTTTGTTTAACATCTTAAACCAAGTGTTTGTCATAACTTGAAATAATATACCTCTTCCCTGTCACTATATCGACAACATAAATATAAAACCAGAAGAAATAACCAGTGTAAATAATCTTTTGATATGTATCATATTTACTTGAGCATCTACATGTTAACATTATATTCCATAACATTTCGTGAAAGTATAGTTGACATGTTTATTGAATTAAAAATATGATGAATCAAGGTTTATGATATATTGATATGAACAAATTACTATTTTTCGTCTGTACTTACACATGTCTGACATATTAGTACTTGTGTATGTATGGGTTATCATGTGAGTTTATACGATTAGATTTCGTGTGCAGCAGATACATAATAATACGTGATTTAGTAATCAGATTAAATAAATGGTTTATTTGGTTAGCTTTTTGCATACAGAACTAATCTAACGGTGGACCTGATATACGACAAATTACGTCTTCTACTTTACCAACAAACATGTGTTATATTTAAAGTAATGTACTTATTGTTGATATCGATAACAGTGCCTTTTTACTTAATTGATTTGTTCAAAGTAACATGCATTTAATACAGTTATTCGTTATCAAAATCAGAAATCTTTAAAGCCAAATGTTTCAAATTTCATTAACTATGTTTTCGTTTACACCACTATTACATCACATATTGCCTATGACCCTATATTTGTACATCGTTAGATATCACGTTATGTTTTACTAATCACAAAGAAGTTATTAAAACAAAATTCCGATGCACTCAATTTTTAATATGTTCTTTTCATTTTATATGTTATCTAAATATAATTAGCTCGATTACATTTAATTTAGAAGGATATATGTCTCATTTCGATAATTTTGCATGTTATTATTTGATGTTATTTTCATTTCATTACATTGTCCAAATGTTTGCTTCCAATTTACCAAAAATGAATGTCCTAGAATTGAATACAGTTGAATGTTTCATTACAGCTAGTTGCGCTTTGCCTGTTTACATATATAGCATAAACAATGTTATCATATGAGTAAAACAATAATGTCAATCCGAACTCTTGTATGGTTTGATACTGTAGGAATCAATTTCAGTTTTTTGAATGTCTATATACTATAAACAAAAATATGTATAGGTCTCTTAAAAGATGTTCGTATGATCTCCTGCAAACATAAAATAAGTTTTATCTCAGAGAGCTGCATTTTTTTTGTTATGTGAAAGACCCAAAGGTGTCCTCCAGCTGTTTTCTGACCTTTGTTCCCATATTTTGACTATTTTATTGATTGTGACTGTTTATTAACGCATCATGTAAATGTAACGGAATTTGATGAGACTGTTATTAAAGTGAGAGGGTTAGCGCTATAGAACCAGGTTTAATCCACCATTTTCTACATTTGAAAATGCCTGTACCAAGTCAGGAATATGACAGTTCTTGTCCATTCGTTTTTGATGCGTTTTGTTTTTTGATTTTGCCATGTGATTATGGACTTTCCAAATTGATTTTCCTCTGAGTTCAGTATTTTTGTGATTTTACTTTTTGGTCGGCCAGTTCATTTATTCCTAGTTTACATTTTCAATTTTGAATATTCATTCCTTTATATGCATACTAAAATGATGCATATATACATTTTATAAAGTTTTTAAATTGATCTGTTTATAGTAGAAGATATTGCTTGAGTGCATATGAGACAATTCTCCCATCAAGTCAAGTCACAATCTAAAAAAATGGAAAAAGCAACATCTCAAAAATACTGAAATCCGAGGAAAATTAAAAAAGGAAAGTCCCTAATGAAATGTCTAAATCAAAAGCTCAAACCCAACAAACGAATGGATAACAACTGACATATTCCTGACTTGGTAAAGGCATGTTTGTATTTCGAAATTGTTGGATTTAACCTGGTTTTAAAGCTAGTTTAACCTATCACTTGACTGAAAGTCGCTTCAAATTCCATTATAGTATCACAGATATGTCACCAAAACAAACAGACATACACTGTAATAGGTAAACATGTCATAAATAGGGGCTTAACAGTCAACAACACATTATAGGTAAAAGTACGACCTTCAACAAGCAGCATCGGCTCACATACAACAGCAAGCTATACAGCGCCCCAAAATGACTAGTATAGTACCATTCAAACAGGAAAAACCAATGGTCTAATCAACTTTAAAAAATGAGAAACGAGAAACACGTAAGGAAACAAATCAGCATATACAATAGCGTCATGTCATTTTGTTAATCTATCTGTTTTTTATCGCCAATAACAGCATTTAAGCATCTAACACGTATGATAACAACATAATTATTTAACTGAATTCTTTGAAAAATAGATGAAAATTGAGTTGCATGCTAGATAAACTGCCTTTATAAATTTCAATATTAGTAGTTGCAAAATTATTTCTTATGTTATTAAGGTGGTATGGGAGTCTAAAATAAAAATGATAGAATTTGTTCATACTTTGCCAAAATGTAGTATCTATTGATACATGTTGAAAAATATTATAAAAATGATAGGTCACCGTGCATTTTTTCAAGCTACGGGTTGTGTTAAAATGACACATTTTGTATGGATTATACAGGAAAAAACACCATTTTGTGAATAGAAACTAAACGAAATGATAGAATTGTAAAATAAATTAGGAAAATATAGCTTTCAAACAATGCTTTGATAATATCAAAAGAAAAGATAGGGTCACCATGCGTTTTTTCCGGCTAAAATACAAAGTAGGAAAATTCCATGAACAATCCAACAGAAAATGCACTATTTTAGAGTTACCTCCCCTTAAAATGACAATTTCAAAATATTTAAAAACAACCAAAAATAATCTACACTTGTACATATATTTATATTTATAAGTTATATTCTTATAAATTGGATCTTTTAAATGTAAAAACACATGAAAAATCTGCATACTTGCATCAAATTTTGCTAATTTAATAGAAAATATGGACCTTAGATTCTCTGTTTTTTACAATCCAAGATGGCGAAAGACACCCATACCCCCTTAAGCATGATTTGACATGTGGAACATTTTTTTTCATGCTGTAAATCTGTGTAGTTGTACAAAACTATTGATGTTAAAGTACCCGAATGTATTATATATTTTGTAAATGTTTTGCTTTTTTCTATCAATTGGTTTCCTTTTTAATTTGTTATGTAATTGATAATGATTCATATTTCCTTGGAGTTGTTGATAACTGAATGATTTTTATATATATTTCATTTTGTTGTTATTTAGTTTTGGCATCAGTGATATTGTCCTTCAAAGATTGTTGAATATTTAAAAACAAAATATTTGACAAAATGTTTTCTTCTTGATTAAATAATAGTATTACAAGGAAAAAGAACATTTATACAAAAGGGCTAACTATACCTATGGAAATTTCGCAACATTAATTAGACATATAAAAACCTAAAATACTCTTGCAAATAAACGGAAACAAAAATATAAACACGCAGTTATGAAACATGTGATTAGGAAAAATAAACGTTCACATTTGATATAGACATTTATTTCCCTGTATAGTATTAAATTTTCTGTGTGATAATGTAAGGTGCTTACCAGCCAGAAGTGCACAAATTAATTGTATATTTGTCAAATCGTTAGTTATCCTGCTTCAATGGTGTCAGGTTAAAAAAAAAGGGGGGGGGGGTATAACTTGCTGTTCGGTTTGAGCCGAAGCTCATTGTACAAAGTTAACGCTGTACTATTTACATGGTAATATTGCCGATAATCTAGCGGTTCCAGTAAACCTTTTAAATATATATTGTAAATAATAGCTTTATAGTGTTACAATAGGAAGCAAGCTGTCACGCCAGTAGACCGCAGAGGCAGTTTTCATATGAACTAAAATGATGCATTCCTTGATTTTTCCCATGTGTTTTCATAACATTTACTAAAAGCAACAAATTGTTTTGAATTAAAACAATATGTCTTTAAGTACTTCAACATTTTCAACAACTGATCATTTTTTTTTTACATATTTAGTTTTGAACAATGATTCCATTGATCCCTGCTGGGAATCGTCATACTTTTTGAAGATATGAAGTCGTTCATTTGAATAAATAACAATGATTTCATGTTAACATTTAATAAAATTAAGTAACTAAAGAAATATTTGACACACTCAAACGAAACCGAACGTATTACCAAATCTGCAGTATTTGAGATAATGGTTTGTTGAAAAATAGTTTAAGCAAAATCTGAAAAAATATCATGGAAATAAAACGTAAACAACAATGGAACACCGTTCAAATTACTCTATTGATATACATTGTGTGTATTAACGGATTATGACTTTTAAACTGGGGCTGAGTTCAATCAAACATACGGTTCCTCCTTTCGTCATGATGATTATGTCCCTTTGGTATCCATTGACCCTTTTTTTCAATGAATTTCGTCTGACTTTATCGATTTCTAAATACATATTGTCATGGGCAACACCCTAATTGTTAACATGACGAAAGGCACTGTTATATATTTTATTTGCATATTTCTCTGTCCTTGTTTGCATTTATTTGTACTGTAACGTAATGCTGTCATCATATCATTGCCATACAAGCGAAAGGTTTGTCTAGCAATGTCAAACCAACCAATTTGTCTTAACATGTCTCATACCAAGTCTAGAATATGGTAGTTTGTATCTAATAGTTCGTTTATATGTATGTATGTTGCACTGTCTTTTGTTTTTGTTGCAATTCAGTGTGGCTGTTGTGGCGTTGATTTCCTCTTATAATGATGTAATTTCCTCGGCTTAACTTAGTTTTTTTAGTTTGTAACATGGATTTATGTTCTCGCAATCGATTGCTGACTTTTGAACAGCGGTATAATACTGTTGCCTTTGTCACATAGTTTTGCAACTGTGATGAAATTCTGTTCACAGAATATAATCTGATTACAAAATCGCGTTATATCATTTTAATGTAAAATTTGTTCTGAATCATCCATGATAAAAGAACATTTCATCATTTGAAACTATTGAATTGAAAATTATCATTTCGATTTTTTTCTTTAAAAATGAAACAACTATATATGCTAGATTTAGTGAAATAAAAGTTTTAGATATTCAAAGTTATAAAATTTCCTGATATGATCTCAAGCATGATTCTTTATTTCCGGTGCATTTTTTTCAACTGTGCAACTGTATGATTGTACTTAAATACCTCAATGTTATTTGTATTTATTCTTTTGTTCTTTCGAAATGTTCTTTTTGATGTTTTTTTGTTTTTTTTATTGTTTGCATTCTTAAGAATTTGATTGTTTAACCGTCCATTAAAACGGGGAGGAATTGATACTTTTTTTTTTTACAAATTATGTGTTGATTTCTAATAACGCCATAAAAAATGCCAAAAATATGTATCGACAAAATGGGTAGATCGCAATTATTAAATTGGGTTTGTTCTTATTACATTTTTTGAACGAGGGATGATCCACATGTTTCAGGCACGTGTTGAAAGTATAAAATTTTATTTTCCATAACCAAAAGTACCTAATTTTCTACGTTTTCTTTACATGTTAATGATAAAGATGATTCTTGATAATCATTATGAAACGCTGCATTTATAATGTATCACTGAGACAATACTTATCGTTTATTTTAAGAGCAATTGGTGTTTATGATCGAAAACCAAAGTATTGTATTTGAAAAGACACTCTACCAAAATAGAATCATGCACACAAATCAGTTTGATGTGTATGTAATTGCTCATTATATACAAATTTTAATATAACATATCGTCTACCTGGTATGTTAAATTGGAATTGAACAAAAGGTTTCTCCAACCGTGATCTAATGTTACTAAAACAACTCAAGTCCGACCATCAAACTGCTTCAACCGTTCTAAGTTATAATATAACCATTCTAATTTCTTGTTATGCGGTTGCAATATAAATACAATCGTATTTAGACGTAAAGATGCATAAGGAACGTCATCTAGCCTGCAGTTATTAAACTTACAGAAATTCAGAAGTACTCGGCGAAATTGGTGCTCTGAAAGACGATTCATTACTTTTTTTATTAATCGTGTCTGTGTCAATGGTAGCATTTTATTTATAAACTGAAGCTGTCTGAAATTGATCAATATGTTTTGACGATCTTTATATGACATTAGACTTTACAAAAGCTATGCACTACAAGAAGCAAATTACAGACTTAGTCGATTTATAAGGCAATTTAACATGTAAACAGGATTGAGAGATTTCAGAGTTTTATGCTGAACATCTTAAACAAGAAAATATTTAAAAATGCAGAGGTTACAACGAAAACATTACAGTTGCATAAAATATCTGATTACTCTGTGAAACGCATTCAGAAGACGACAATCGAACAAATCAACTAATAAGTCCTTTAAAAACATAAATAAATAAAAATACACATAACGAATCAAGTTAAAAACTTTTGACGATTCAAATGAAAATGTGGTTCTTCCATTATTTCTTGAACTAGAAGGACAGTTGTACAACATCAGTTGGACAGACTTGATGCATTGATTGACACACAGCAAATATTGCCAAAATAATTTAAAGACCAATAGTAATGATATAAGTTCTCTTAATTAACAGAAAGCTAGTCAATTACAACGTACTTTCAAGCAATTATACTATACGAAGTCTAATACACTATGATGTATGATATTGCGTCAATGAAACAGGCATTTATTTATTTTTTCAAGGAAGATCTGCCTACAGTATTTCCATTTTATAAGCAACAATCAGTTACTTATTGTTTTACAAATGATTCCGTATAAAACCAATATGTGTTATGCTGTAATTCGAAACTCGTCTATAGTATAGTTGTAAGGCGAATGTTACCTGATCACACTGTTATATAGTGTTCTTATGATCACACACTTATAAAAAACCAACTTATTGATATTTCTGATTAATGTATCTTCGCCGTTTTCATATCAGTGACATAAAGTTAAATATGACGTTTGATGTTTGAAAAAAAAGAATGATTGAGGATCAAAATGAACCCTTTTTTTAATTTACTACTATGCACAAATATAATTTGTACATGAAGGCTAGCATGCTATATCATTACCATATATTCAAAGTTGTAAATCTATGTTTGATACTGGTGGTTGAACACTGTCTGATTGGGTAAATGTTATACATAAAAATAGCAATTGTTTGTAAAAGGGACACATGTATTAATCACCACCACCTCATGGTTAAAATGGATTTATATTTCAGCTATGTCTACAAAGATCACCAGTTTAAACATACGACTGCCTGTTTGTCAATTTTCTAAATCAAGATAATTAATTGTAGTTTTCCATGTGCAGCTTCTTATCTTAATGTTATGTGTTTGTGCATGTTGGTACACTACAATGGATATCATTTCACAAATCTGTTAATTTCAATTTGAATAATTCGAACATTGTAAGTGCTACGATATCATTACACTTGCACTGCTTTATATCTCTATCGGAAATAATATCTATCTATACATTTTCCTAATAGATCGTAAATGACGAACCGATGACCTTATTTTTTATGCATTAACAAGTGACTTTTTAGAACTAAGAACTCGTATATATTAGCATTAACGTCTGAATAAGACTTCTGGGTTCCGATTACCTAGGAAATATGAATGCCTCTTAATTATGAGGTTCGGACATTGGTAGGTTTGAAAACAAACGTACAGTGTAACAATCACTGTGTACAAGCACATGCAAATAGAATGCACAATACATTAAATAATCAAATGAAATCCGAGCAAAAGACATGTTTGTGACATATATGTCTTAAGATAATCCGCTTATTTCTAATCTTGCGTATCTTGGTCAAAGTGATCGCTGACATATAAATACCCGACTCAAAAGAGAAATGCATATTAAAGATCAACTTTATATAACTATATAGGTATGTGTGTTTCATAAAGGTTACATACATATTTTGGGACATGCTAAAACACAGTACTAACTCAACGCATTACAACACAAATGTTTTGAATAAATTTCTTTTTTTAATTATTTTTACATTAAGGAATCGCTTTGAAATGATTTGTTTTCTTTTGTTTTTTATTCATACTTTGCAGCTATACATCGTTTTATTTTACATTTACGATAATTATAAGAACACATGTCGCCCAAGTGAGAGATTTGGCGCTATAAAACCAGGTTAAATCTACCATTTTCTACATTTGAAAATGCGTGTACCGAGTTAGGAATATGAAAGTTTTGTCCATTCGTTTGATGTGTTTTATTATTTGATTTTTCCATTTGATTAGGGACTTTCCGTTTTGAATTTTCTCGGAGTTCAGTATTTTGGTGACTTTACTTTGTACTTTATGGCCATTCATACAAGTACAAGCGTCTAAAAGTCCTGGAACGATGTAATAATTACTGTGATTCATTACGATTATACTGCAATCAATCATAATATCGGAACGGGAAACTGTCATTTACTGGTTGGTAGTATTTTATTAGTTCTACATGTTATTACACTTCTAGATGTAACAATGAAAGATCGATAATAAACATAATTTGTTTCAAACAACGTTGTGTGTACAATGCACAACAATATTATCCATGACTTAATTAAGTGATGGTCCGTATATATGTATGCTGAAAATGGTCTTATAGTGCAGAAGTCAGATAACTGATTATTTTAAATTAACATTGTAAGATGATATGGACATTTCTTATCTAGAAATACTTCGGTAAGGCCACACCAATGTACATGTGTAGTTCTTTGACACTTCTGAATTATTATTACAAAATAGATATACATGTACATCTAAATAAAAGAAAGTTTTTAATTAAACGACTCAACCTACAATTATACAATAATACATCATCAAAGTAAAATCAGTGGGTATGATTTAAGTCGGACTGCACAGGAGTTTAAAAACAATGGTTTAACATAGATTTGTTTCAATCGAATGAAACTGCCATGCACAATCATGTATAAAGAAAACAACTGAGCGAGCAAATGACATGTTGGTATTTATACCAGCTTTAGATCATCCGCTTATTTCTAATCTATGTTAGCATGATGCAATTCTGTGAGATGCGACTGACGTCAACCCGATAAATGGCATGATCATAAAAGCGGTATTAAACATGTTCCTATGAATAAGTTTTCGAAATAAGCACTTCGCACCACATATATACATGTATGACACGTATCAATTATTGGTACATATATAACTGTATTAAGAATAAAAAAAAAAAATTGAAAAACATAAATAATCATATACTTTCATGGTTATACAGAAAAAAGCAACGTTTATCAATGAAAAAATGATATTGATAATTTGAAGATTGCTGATGGTGTTGAAAGCAAAACAATCCAGTGATCATATTCCAGTAGGATCAAAAGTGTTTCGAACTGATACTATTCTAAACTAAAGCAATACATTAAGAAAGATTGTGTGCGTGTGTTTCTGCGTGAATTGATAAAAGAGTCTTGACTGTTTTGTTTTATTTCCGTTAAGATGTACATTTGTAAGAATAAATGTTTTTACAAATTATATGCACGTTATACTAATTCAATTTCAAATTCGCCGTTTTAGAATCTAATGCATCCTGGGTAATATTTTCAAAAGTGAACACCAAATCGTCCTGATTGGTTAAAAATGCCATAAACAATGGAAATTTAACCAATGACGTGATGTTATTTTCATTTTGGGGTACGGAGACGTCCTTCAGCTGGCCCCATAACAAATATATACTAGTCCAGTGATAATGAACGCCATACTAATTTCCAAATTTTACACAAGAAACTAAAATTAAAATAATACAAGACTTACAAAGGCCAGAGTCTCCTGACTTGGGACAGGCGCAAAAATGCGGCGGGGTTAAACATGTTTGTGAGATCTCAACTCTCCCCCTATATCTCTAACCAATGAAGAAAAGTTAACGCATAATAATACGCACATTAGCATTCAGTTCAAGAGAAGTCCGAGTCTGGTGTCAGAAGATGTAACCAAAGAAAATAAACAAAATGATTGAATGTTTCTGTCGGCTTTTTTTCATTTTTTCACGTGATAGATTTAGGTTTAAATATTCAGATTATATTGTATTACAAAAACTATTCTTTTTACATCATGTGGTAAAGGCATATTTTAAAGGCATTCTCGTTTTCTGTAAAAATTCGTTAGCTCTAAATTAACATAGCACATACTGGATATTTTTCGTAAATAGTGTACTAAAACTGTGGAACATTTAAAAAAAACATTTGTTTCTTTTATATATTTGAAAATGAAACTTAATATGACTAAATTTCGATAAATGATTTTTTAAACTTATTTTACTTTTTCGAAAAAAAAAATGTCGAACAATTACAAACAAATTAGTACCGTATGAAACCTTTGTAAACAGATATCAAACTGGTTGAAAACTAGTTGTTTTGATAAACCCAAAGGACGCCGTATGATTTTTTTTTTCAATTCTATCGTTATTCGTACGATGTATCAAGCAATAACAGAAAGTGAAAAAGCAAACATCATGATTCATATTTTTTTCCGGAATTTACTCATACTTTAATGAAACTATACATATCATGTTGTCTTCGAATCTCTAACATACATTTTAACAAGCTGACCACACTCTTAACTTATTAGTTTGCGCACATCAAAGTCTTGATTCTATGGCAAATAACTTTGTCGGAAAAGATATAAAACAAAATTAAAATTATTTGTTATTTTAATCATTTTAAATAAGAACAAAACATTTAATTATCGATATTAAGCATATTAATCTTTTCGATACAATTGTAAAATACCTAAAATAAAAAGATTATGATTGTTTAATCAGTTGTTATGTTATTTGGCACGTGTCAAACGGTTCTTTGATTTTCGGCATATAAAAAAAAACGGATACGTGCCTAAATAATGTTGAAAATCTTGTTTATTTATGACTATTTTTCTATAAAATTTGAAATTCATACATTAAATATCCATCTCTATCGTAATATGTGAAAATAATACATATTACAGCTCTCCTTCTAGTCCTTAGTTGCATTGTATAGTCCTTTGTACACTAGGGAGTCCTTAGCAGTGTTTAGACGTACCGGTAGGTTCATGCATCGTTTCACTTCTGAAGGTATTGCTCAGTGTACACGGCCGATAACTTGTAACGTTTCATTTTGATCTATCAGGTGTATAATATACATCTCTGTCTTGCGTGTCCGATAGTTATACACTAGTCATTACTAAATTCATACGCTTGTTTATGAATAACATTTATGGTGTAAAGAATATTATTTATAAAAATCTAAATGAATCCAAAAACAACAGATTTGATTGAATAAAAATCTAAATAATTCCAAAAAAAAAAAAGATTTGATTAAATGAAAATCTCAATAATTCCAAAAAAATAAAGATTTAATTGAATAAAAATCTATTGACATATTTTTCCAAGGGTAAGTTCGGGAAAATGTAAGTATACACTCGTTGTCAATATACTTGTTGACGAAGGACAGTTTGAAACATACAAGAAATATTTATTTAACAAAAATGTACGCACCTGCCGATCATTCGTTAATACGACTGGATAGAATGTTACGGAACTATAGATAATCGCAATTTAAAAAACATACATGTATGCTTTGAACATAAGAAAAAGACATACACTTTGTTTAAATTGGGGTAAAAAGTTTTGTAAGTAAATGCAAAATTCCTGACTTAGTTCATGACATGATAAGAAAAATGGTCGATTAAACCTTGTTTACTGGGTAGAAAAATCTTCCGCTTATATTGCAATGTTAAAAATACCGTTAAAAAAAACTTTACATTACAGTACAAATAAGTTCAAAAACACCCAGGACAGAGAAATACATAGATAAATATTATAATAGTACATTTCGACATGTAAAAGCTTGGGAAGTGGCCCATTAAAGTATGTATTTAAAAATCGATATCATCCGATTCTATTCATTAAAAAAAGAGAATCGAGGGAAATCAAAGTGACATTCAATAAAAAGCTGAAAAAAAACTGAAAAAAGCATGGTCAAAGAAGGAACCATATGAATGATTGAAACAAGCCCAAGCTTAAAAGTAAAATATATCCATTAATACACATTCGAAGTATATCAATAGAGTTAAAAGTCTAATACGACGAGTGTTCGGAAGTTGTGAAAACATTGTTACTGCTTGCCTGTAGAATGGATAGAAGATAACGAAAACATTACTTAGAAAACGCTTTAAAGGAGCAGGTTAGATAAGGGCCGATTTTGGCTACATATTTTAGATTCATCTAATGAAAGATTTTGGACACTTTTTGAACACTTAATAAGTGTCTACTTCAGTCGATTCAATCAGTTTATGTGAAAGATTTGCACTGATTTAGTCATTTAAGACGCTCAAAGTCAAGCTTAAATATGAGAAATCTATCAAATATGCCATAATAGTCACTTTTCCGATGGTTTTGTAAACAATGAAAATGTTTACTTTACCCCCATTCTTTATATATGTTATATATTATCATTAAATACAACTAACGTTTATATATAAAGAATGAACTCAAATGCAGTCACTTGCAAGTAATACGCAAACCTTCAAAAATTTAACTCAAATGCTAAATTTGTTAAGATTTCAGAAATTTAGCATATATTTGTATTGAATTGTAAAAAGAATGCCAATATTTCAGTATCAGAAGTATTCTTCTTTCCAATAAAAAGCTAGAGATTTTCATTTTAACAATTTTGTAAAACTGATATATTTTTGGGCCAAAAAGGGGTCTTAATGGACCAACTCCTTCGAGAAATTACAACATAAACGGTTTCAATTTGACTGCCCCAGCCACGCCACTCGACAAAGAATACTCGCGGCCATAATATCAAAAATCC
Organism: Mytilus trossulus; assembly: GCF_036588685.1. NCBI lineage: Eukaryota > Metazoa > Mollusca > Bivalvia > Mytilida > Mytilidae > Mytilus > Mytilus trossulus. Next base: position 58,201,303 of record NC_086386.1, on the reverse strand, counting down.
CAAAACCAGTGCAAACGTTGCAGAACTGCTCAAACCTAAAAAGATTTATAGTTCAGCTTAGATTGGACAGTAGTTCTAAATTATTAACATATTTGTTTCAATCCTGTAAAATTTGTTCATGATCGAAAAACAAAGTGTTTTGTTTGTTTAGACACCCAATAAAAGTAGAATCATGCGCACAAATCACATTGGATGTGTATGTAAGTGCTCTTATATACAAACTTTAATATCAAAACGTCTTTTTCATATGTTAAATTCAATGGAACTGTGAAATGGTTTCCTTCAACAGTGATCTAGTATAAAATTCTTGGCAGACCTTCAACCTGCTTCAGTCGTTCTAATTTATAATATTAACATTTCTTGTTTATGCGGTTACAATATAAATACAGACGTTCTTAGACGTATAGATGCATAAGGAACGGATGGATTTGTTATTGTCTCTCAGTTATATATTAAATGTCATCAAGCCAGCAAGCAAGCAGTTATGATATCTAGAAGTACTCGTCGATATTGGTGCTCTTATGGACAATTTATTACTTTGTTTTACTAATCGTGTCGGTGTCAATGGTAGCATTTTATTGTTAAACTGGAGCTGTCTGCAATTGATCAATATGTTTTGATGATCTTTATAAGATCTATATATTAGAATGTAAAAAAGCTATGCACTACAAAAAGCTATTTGCAGAAATAGTCGGTTAATAAGGCAATTTAAAGTATAGATATATTTCTGAATTTTATACTGAACTTCTTCACCAGGAAAATATTTAAAAAGGCAGAGGTTATAACGAAAACATTACAGTTGTATCTAGAAAAATGATAACTCTATAGAACACATTCAAAAGACTAAGAAACGAAAATTCATGTTAACTCATAACATGCATAAGTCCTTTTGAAACACAAATAAATACAAACAAACGTAACGAATCAAGTTAAAAACTATGGAAATTTCAGATGTTTCTGTATTTCTTCCATCGTTTATTAACCTGGAATGTTAGTTGAACAGCATCAGTTGGACACACTAGATGCATTGATCGACACATTGCAAATCTTTGCAAAAGCAACTTAAAGACTAATAGCGATGTTATTAGTACTCTTAGTTAAATGAAAGCTGGTAAACGCAATTGTAATAGAATACAATAAGATGCATGATATGGGTTCAACGATACAGGCATTTTTATCATATATTTAAGGAATGTCTACCTAAAATATTTCAGTTTTGTTAAAGCAACAGTGTCACTTACTAACTGTTTAAGATAGAATTCCTTAAAAAAAAACAATATTTGTTATATTTTAAACAAGTTAAGAAATCACAGTATAGTTGTATATCGAATATTACCTGATCACATTGATATATATTATGATATAGTGTTATTGTAAACACGAATTTATTGATATCTGTGTCCTTATTTTTCATATATGTTACAAAAGCTTTTATACAACGTATGATGTTTTAAAAAGATAACCTGTTAAGATCTTTTTTTAAAGTTTACTACTGTGCAAAATTACTCTGTGTACAATGTAGCATGCTATATTATTAACATATATCAAAATTAGCAGTCTCAAATCTATTCATGGTACTGGTCATGATGGTGGAATATTGTCCGATTGTGAAAATGATATACATGAACACATCAACAATGATCAATTTTTTGTAAATAGTTATCAAAAGTACCAGGATTATTATTTAATACACCAGACGCACGTTTCGTGTACATAAGACTCGTCAGGGACGCTCATATCAAAATAGTAATAAAGCTAGACAAGTACAAATTAAGTTGAAGAGCATTGAGGACCCAAAATTCTAAAACATTGTGCCAAATTCGTCTCAGGTCATTTATTCCTAGAAATAAGAAAATCGTTAGCTTTTCGAAAAATTCTAAGTTTTGTAACGGGAAATTGATTAAAATGACCATATAATTGATATTCAGGTCAACACCGAAGTGCTGACTATTGTGCTGGTGAAGCCCTTGGGGACGAAACGTCCACTAGCAGTGCCATCGACCCAGTGGTGAAAAACCTGGTTCTAATTAAAATGATTTACTTGACTGTAAATCGATACATCTTTATAATCTATGATTACTTATATTAAATGCAAAAGGTTTTTACATTTTTATTCAAAACTGGGTGTGACATTTAAATGTTAAATGTGATAAGGTAACTCTATACAATTCTGAATATTAATTCACGATTGGTGATCTGATATTGCTTATGCAAGCTCGTATAAGATTAATCAAGATGTTTATGATTTGAAAAATGAAAGAATTCAATGTTTTGATTTGTTTCATTTGTAAAATAGCCAACCTGACACTTTTATAAAAACCTGATGCATACATTCATCTGTTTGTTGTATTGTCCTGTACTATTATGTCACATAGCGTTTTTTATTCATTGTCGCATTAAATAGCAGTACAACAACACTTTGTGTGTGCGCTTTTTACATGCAAACATTTTATCAATGAAATATTTTATGAACGCAGGCATTGCATAATTACACAAATTTATGACAGAGGTGACCTCATTTTAACATATTTATTCATGATATATTTCAATGAATGCAATGGGAATATATGTTCATACATGACAGCATTTCATATTGCTATCAAGGGTATATTCCAATATCAAGTGATAAAAGATCACATAATGGTGTACATGAAAGTCAACATCTAAAAGTACAATCATATATAAGTCTGAGAAGTTTTTAATAATGTCTGTGATTGATAACGATAAGCATGCAATCGGTCAAGGTAGAACACTGATTTTTACGCGTTGATAGCATTTAAGAAGTTCTGCATTGCATTCAATTCGAGGACGTGACAATTAAAATGTCGTTATGTAAGCTATCTTGCAAAAAAAGACGATTCTGCATATAATTCGCAGCACTTCATGGCTTATTTATTACGTTTAAGGTTGATAATCATAGTGTGGTCTTTATAAATACATGCTTATGAAGAAATCGCCTTGTGTAATTGATTTGATCGGTTTGTATCGTTTTCTTTAATGTTTGAAATAAAGATAAGAATAATGCCAACAGATGAACACCAATTGCGTTCGTGTGTGGTTAGATATAGTCAGGTGCAAACAACTGACCAATAATATAAAGCATCGACACAGCTTGCTCTTGTTTGTGTAATGGTTTGTTGTTATATATGCTAAAATAGTATTCCATTTGTATTTTATTATCATTATTCAAACGTAAAAAGTCATTTAATTTTTTGATACACAAAATCAAGACTGAGTGCAAAAAGAATAGACAACACATTACTTCTAGGTAAAATTTGGTTGGTTCTATATTCCTTCATGTCGTGCAAACATAAATGTGCATACATTTATATCAATATATTTTTAGCAAAACGTACAGCAATTCTTGGCTTTTTTTTCTTTCGAAAAACTTACACAAGTAGTGTATGAGTGGATCCAAACGAAATTCAACAAATGTAATTATATTTTGCATTGAAGTTAAAATAGCCAACAGAAAAGGTAAATCGAACTTTAAAGATGTATCTGGTCACTTTTTTTTATTTTGCAGTGCCAGTTTAGTGCAATCTTTTTTTTGTTTCCCGGAGTTCACACTAAGGTTCGTAATTGACCATCCAAAAACAGTAAATCATGCTGGTGTGAATTTACAAGCCACTTTTATGATCTAAGTCAAACATTTGCGTTCACCCTTGTTTTATACTTTCGGACTCTCAATTAGTATTCCAAAATAGATATACCTCCTCATATCTAAGCAACATTTAAATATAACGACTCGAACGTCAATTATACAATACTATACCAATGTAAATGTCAGTAGGTATGATTTAAGTTGGATTGCATAGGAGTTAAAAAACGAATAGTTTAATATATATATATATGTCTATCAGATGAAACTCCTATTCACAATGCAAGTATAAAGAAAACAACTGAGCGAGAAAATGACATGTTGATTTATATACCAGCTTTAGATAATCCGCTTATTTCTAATCTAGCTTTTCATGATTCAAATCTGTGAGATGTGACTGACATCTGTCAGAAAAATGGATCTCAAAGCATTCTTAAACATGTTCCTATATATTTGTTTTACAAATAAGCATTGAACACCATATACATGTATGACATGTATTAGTTATTGGTACATATATATCATTGTTTTCAAAATTAAAATTAAATTAAATCAAAAATAGATAATCATATCTTATACAGAGAATAGTCAACATTTATCAAAGACAAACAAAAGAATGGTATTTATGATTTAAAGGTTGCTGATGGGGTTGAAAAAAATACTTTCTTAAAACAAGAGTAAGCCACTGTTTTGTTTGCAAATCCAATGATCTTATTCCAGTAGAATCTGAAGTTTTTCGAATTGAGACTTTTTTAAACTAAAGTAATACACTGTATTTATTGATTAAAAATAGTCTTGACTGTTTTGTTGTATTTCCGTTAAGACGTAAGAAGCATATGCATTTAATCAATAAATCTACACACTGTATGCACGTTATGTTCATTAAATTTCAAACTGTAAGGTGGAGACTGATAAACTATCATTAGATTGACACACAATATAAAATTACAAGCACGAGAACGTCGGCAGAAACTGAATTTTAATAATTCCGTAAATGGAACTATAATGAATTTCATTTTAATCTATGATAATGAAAATCTTCAATAATGTGTTGCTATTGTAAATCTACATTCATTTATATGATAACGTATAGGAGCAATATTTAATATTTTATGTGTTTTGTTAACTCAAAATAGTATTTTAAATTAGTTCTAAGGCCACTGAATGACAAATCGTGAAGTCTGGTCATTCACATATTTGGTATCTTTAATCACGCACTAATACTAATTACATATCTCAATATTGTCTCCTTTATTGGAAACATATGTTCCCACGTAAATAATGTTTACAAGTGTAACTATGATGCATACCCAGTGGCTAAATCTCACATATTTGAAATTATAACGAATTAACTGGCGGAACATGTCAAATATTGGCGGAACATGTCAAATATCTTGTCAATAATTATATAGGATTCAGCTTTGGATCTCCGGTATTCTCTTCAACAGTTTATTAATGCATAAATTGCGCTTGTGAACATATGGTGATCTTTCTAATAAAATATCATTCTCATGGAACAGAACTATGATATATCATGTTTTTACAGCAAATAAAAAAAGATATGTAAGAAGGATAATATTTGTATTGTTTCATTTTACAGTAAGCCCGTTTTGATCAGCCGGTGCTTTCAGAACATAACTGCAGATATTACCAATGTTATTTCAACTGATCGGGCGGAGCTAAAGTTTTAATTTGCATGTGGACAGTCTATTTGAAGATGTGTGGGATAAGGATGATTGCCGTTATAATTAATACTGATTTCTAATCACCAATCAGTGTCATCAAAGGAATTTACAAAAGAATGTCTAGAAACTTCATTGATGAGTTTATCCTAAAACACCTATCTATAGATGGACTGGTTTATTATGAGCGAACCGGTTAAACTCCGCCCAGTCAAGTGAAATAAATCGAGTAATACCGAATAGTCAGAGACTTTAATAAATGACCATTTAATTCAAGACTATGGTCAAGTATATATATGCGTGATTTGATATTTCCTCATCTGAAGCATGCCAATGTTTAGTTAAACGCATATGATCAATCTCATGAAGCATTTACGCAGTATTATTTCAAATAGTGGTCGATGTATTAAAATACTATATGTACTTAGTTCAATTCAACTGTATCATAATGCTGTGTTAGAGCTTAATGAATATTGTTATATGTATTTTGAGCTAGCAATGACTTAGTTATTTTGTTTGAATCAAAGACCAGTATGTGTTGTTACGGTTGCATAGATATCTATTAACGTGAAACTGTGTGACGTAATCCCAAAACTAATACTTTGCCATTCAAACGTCATAAACACAGCCAGTTACATATGAATGATGTACTTAAAAATGTAAGTGGTAGATTAACGTTTAAAAGAATCATCTGCATGCATGTTTGCGATATATTGTGTTTGCATCATTATAATTTACAGTCTACAACTCTTACATAACACAGCATTGCACTAAAAATACGCTACATTTCAATTTTCAATAGAATGAAAAATAATATCAAAAGCTACAAGGAAGAAAAACACTACTTGAAATATATTGTTTGGGGCAACAATCACAGGTGGTGTTATAAACTTGAATTTGTACACTGGCAAAGTGAAGAATATTGAACAAGAATGAATTGAATTTGATGTTTCATCATTTGAAAATTACAATGCAGTGACAGATTTTTTTGTAAATTTATTTGTTTATTGGAATTAAAAAAAAATTAATGTGCATTCATTCCCTATCTGCCATCATGTCCATATGCCCAGTTAGCCAATACAACATTATACTTTTTCAGTAGTCCAAAATGAAACCCACAGAACAAGTGCACACACACAAACCAATTCCATCTCAAAGATAATGACATTTTTTTTATATTCAATTATAAAATTTGTTAAAAGATTCATCAAAGTACAAATTTATTGTAATGACATTGATGCATGTACAGTACAACCTGACTAATTCGACACCTGAGTAATTTAACATCCTACTTTAACAGAAACAGTTTTTGGTCTCAAAATATTCTTATCTTTGCAGAACCTGACACTTTTTTGTTGTGTTTTACCTAAAGAATAATTTAATTTCACTTCTACTTGTATTCATTGCTGAAAGTTTAGTTTAACAACATTAATTGAAATATGATGAATTGTTATTTACAATATTTATCGATATTTTCGTATTGGAGAAAGGTTCACCTGTTGTTTAAAAGATTGTGAGATGGTTAGAGTATTGTGTCCATTGAATACGATATTGCAATTTAAAAACGTATGCTAACTTTAAGATACGCTGTAAAATATAAATCATGATTTGGTAATATCCCCTTATCAATTATATTGCATAGCATGTCGGTGTGAATATATATAAACAGCTTCTTCTTCTTCAATATTTAATAAGTTGTATTTGAGATTATGCCAATCAACTGGATTTTAAATATTCCCAAATAACTTTATGTTTGATACATTTAGGTTTATTTTATTTATATATTTTACCATTTTTTATGTTTTTAAATGAGAATTCTTCATATTTGATAATTACAAATACTCATTCAATAATTTATCCAAACACCGGGTCTATCATCTTTGGAACACTGCGTACTTTACAATAATTGGAATGTGTTATGCATTAACCAATCTGATTAGGATATTCAGCTTGTTTAATGCTTATGATTTGACCATTGTATATTTTACAGTGGGGTGTAATCTTTTGTTATCGTGTATATATTTTTTATTTTATAAAACTCTTTGTGAGTTTCACTGTCTGATTCTATCATTTACGTTCAATTTGATGCTTATGTTCTAAAATCCATTTTTCCTGAGTTCAAAATTGCATCATATCATTTTGTTATAAAATCTATTTTGAATCACCAATGATGAAAGACCATTTCAGCATTTGCAACTGTTGAACTCAACATATTGTTTCCCATTACTTTTTGAAAGAAAATAAAACCGCATTGCATGCTCGATCAACTGCAATAGCAGTTTTTAAACATTAATATGTATACCATTTCCTTATATGAACTCAAGCATGATTCTTTATTTCCATTGCATTAGTTCAAACTACGCAACTGTGTGGTTGTACTCAAATACTTCAATGTTTTACATCCATTTTTCTTTAGATCTTTCCAAATCTTTTTTTTTATGTTTTATGTTTTATTATTTTCAAATTATTATTATTGTTTCTATTCAATTACAATCCATTGTAACTTGAATGAATTAATAAAAGTACTGTTATAACATATTCTTTGTCAATATATCCTGTTATGTCATACTTTGCAATGTTGATAGTCAACATAATGCATGTTAAAATAAAATTGATATTATTTGGTCAACAAATATATCTTAATTTGTTTAAAAGATAATTGTACAATGCGTCATTTTGAATACAAGAATAATCACATAATAAATATATAGCGATAACCAGTAGATACAAATCGGGCAATTAACATGGACGAATGTAAAAAACCAACATTAAATCCAAGCCTATGTTCGCGTGTATATTAGCTGTGCGATATTTGCTCACCCGCGACATTTAAATGTTCATTAAAACGCGTTTGATCAATCCCATTAAATTTTACACGGTTTCTTCCAACAACTTTTATTGAGTCCAATTCAACTGTTTCTAGCCACTTTGCTAAGTTTAATGAATTGTGTTAATTATATGTAACTAGCAGTGGCTTAGTGATCATGATTGAATGGAGGTTCGTTATGTATTGCCACGGCTCCCTAGATATATATATATATGTTAAGTCGTGTAACGTTATTCCTTAACTGATGCTGTGAAAACATCAAAACGAAAACATATAGCAAGTTGCATATGAATTATGTACTTAAAAATAATGTTATTGGTAGTTATACGTTTAATAGAATCAACTGTAGCATGTTTGCACTGAATAGTGTTTGCATCAGCCACATTCACCGTCTATAATTCATGCACAACACAGTATAGCACACATTCTATGTTACATATTCACTTGCAAAGTTCATCGATGATTTTTTTTTAATTACCAAATAACCTTATTCCACTATCAATCTGTCAACAGTTGCGCTATAAAAAACATACAATAAAATTGAGAATGGAAATGGGGAATGTGTCAAAGAGACAACAAACCGACCATAGAAAATAACAACAGCAGAAGGTCACCAACAGGTCTTCAATGTAGCGAGAAATTTCCGCACCCGGAGGCGTCCTTCTGCTGGCCCCTAAACAAATATATACTAGTTCAGTGATAATGGACTCCATACTAATTTCCAAATTGTACACGAGAAACTAAAATTAAAATAATACAAGACTAACAAAGGCCAGAGGCTCCTGACTTGGGACAGGCGCAAAAATGCGGCGGGGCTAAACATGTTTGTGAGATCTCAACCCTCCCCCTATACCTCTAGCCAATGTAGAAAAGTAAACGAATAACAATTCATACATTACAATTCAGTTCAAGAGAAGTCCGAGTCTGATGTCAGAAGATGTAACCAAAGAAAATAAACAAAATGACAATAATACATAAATAACAACAGACTACTAGCAGTTAACTGACATGCCAGCTCCAGACTTCAATTAAACTGACTGAAAGATTATGATTTCATCATATGTACATCAGGCACAATCCTTCCCGTTAGGGGTTTAGTATCATACCATCATAACATATATGAGAAGAACATAACCCGTGTCATGCCAACAACTGTTTTTTGAATAAATGTGTTTAGTTCCGATGCAAAGACCCTATAAGTGAATCAATATTAACGCCAAAATATGCAATCTTAAATGACCTGACAACAGTATCGTAACTATATCCCTTCTTAATAAGTATATTCAAAGGTTTTGTTAGTTTCTGAGGTGAATACTGACACCTTCGTGCTTTATAAAGAATATTTCCATAAAAACTTGGATGTGAAATACCTGAACGTATAAGAGGTCTGCATGTTGAGTTATATTTACGAACGATGTCCTTATACCGATGATAAAATTTAGTAAAGGTTTTGACCAGTTTGTGATATCGAAAACCCTGGTGTAATAATTTTTCAGTAATACACAAATTTCTCTCGTTAAAATCTAAAACATTGTTACATACACGAGCGAATCGTACAAGTTGAGATATATAAACACCGGAAGATGGTGACAAGGGAACGTAACCATCTAAAAATGGATAATTAACGATAGGAAATGAAAAATCATCTCTTTTATAATAAATTTTAGTATTCAGCTTTCCGTTAGTGATATAAATATCGAGATCGAGGAAAGGGCAGTGGTCATTGTTAGTATTAGCTTTATTTAAAGTAAGTTCAACAGGATAAATTTCTTTAATATACATACTGACGTCGTCATTATTGAGAGCCAAAATATGATCCAAATATCTAAAAGTATTATTAAATTTGTTTATCAGATGTTGTTTCGATGGGTCTTTGCTTATTTTTGTCATAAATTGTAACTCATAGCAATACAAAAACAGGTCCGCAATAAGTGGTGCACAGTAAGTCCCCATTTGAATTCCGATAATCTGACGATATACGGATTCCCCAAAGCGAACAGAAATGTTATCTAGTAAAAATTCAAGGGCATATATTGTATCAAAGCATGTCCAATTAACATAGTTTTTTTGTTTATTGCTACTAAAAAATGACCTAAAAGAGTTTGAACATATATATTCACATTCTGACGTTTTAAATGCCCATTTAATTAGGTGTGTAATGTTTCTTCTTTATGAGAATGTCAGACAATGTGGTATATAGGGCAGAAAAATCAAAACTTTGAACAGATTCAAAATCACCAATATAAGCATGCAGTTTATCAAGTACTTCCAACGAGTTCTTGACACTCCAAAAATAATTAATTCCACTATTTTCGAAGGCTTTATTTGAACAATTTATTATCAGGTTTTTAATTGTACTAAGTGTGCTGGTAGAAGAATAGACAATTTAGTAGTGAAGCAATGGCTTGAAGACAAAATAAATCTATATTTGTATGGTGTTTTGTGTAGCTTCGGGAGCCAATACATAGTTGGAACTTTCATTGTATTTGGCCCTGCTTGTAAAGCGGTAGCTATACGTTTATGTTTGTTACAGATGTCGTTTTCTGAAAATGGAGTCAGTTGGAATGTTGGTGAATTGGTGATTTCTTTTTTCAGAACCTCAATGTAAAATTAACGTCAAACAATAATAATAATGTTAGCAGCTTTATCGGCCGGGACAAAAACAAATTCCTTGGCTAGTTCTTTTAGTTTATGTTTGATACGAGAAATAGGTTTAATGTGGTTATTGTTAATAGTAAAATGTTCTTTAAAATGTTGAATACGTATATCAACTATCTAAATTACTGAATTCAAAAAAGAGTCCAACATTTTTTTGTCAGCTTTTTCCCGTGTTATCTATTTCATACAGTAAGTATGGAGTGAGTCGTGGATGATATTATGACACTCATTCCAATTAATAGTTGACGGGGGACGATATTTAGGTCCTTCACTGAGGAATGATTTTAACTCTCGGTATTGAACGATGTTAAGATATAACATGGGAAATGGGTCCATAAATATATTCGTAGGTACTACAATTACATGAAGTAGGTGTATTTTCACTAATAATTACATCTTTACACAATTGACTATAATTAAACACAAATTTCCGGGTTGATTTCTTGTAAATATAACAAATAAGAGGTAGCTCAGTATTGTCAAAATATCTAGGAATTTGTTTTTTAACAGAATGGTCCTTAAATATACCGGAAATATTTACAAAATCAAAACCTTTATTGACATACTTTATTTTAATAAAATGTTTTTTATGATCTTCGGGGCGATCAATTTTGGGAAATAGTTTAGAATAACAATATGCCATAATAATTTGAACAATACCTGTTTGTTCGTTGTCAAGGCACTCTAGGAATAAACGTAATGAAATTGTGTCGTTTTTCTTATAAATATACTTTGGTTTATCATGTTTATTATAGTTTTCATATTCAATTGCTGGTGTTTTTTTCTCAATTTACACTTCTAAGAAAAATATATTGTATACTTATTGATTGGGTATGAGTTGACTGTAAGTCTATTGTCCCCCATGTGCAACTATTGCCATGAGGCGTAGACGAGGACAATAGTTGTATCCGAGGGGACAATAAACTTACCATTCAACGAATATCCAGTCAGTAAGTGTTTTATTATATCGTAAAAGATAACATATAATAAATGGCGGAGATAAATCAACTATATTTATATAAAAAGCAGAAACCCAACCATAAAGTAACGTTTACTACAGTGAAGTAATGCTAAGGCTACGTTCTGCAACCCGAGATACAATAAGTAAAACGCGACGTTGTTACTCCCGCGGTATTTCAAAAATCATCCAATCCCGAAGGTGCTTTTCAAATTCTGCGAAATATAATGACGCTTGCGGTTAAATAGTTTCACCCAGGTCCCATAGTTGGAAATTTTTGACCGGTCCAATAGTTCAAAGCTTGTAATTTGAAAAATAGTGAAAATATTGTGCACTTATTTTATATAAAAAATGATAACTGAGGTATAATAATTATTACTATTAGAACTGTGATAATCAGTCTGTTTTAATATCCACATGCATACAATTAAAATGAACATTTGATTAATTGCAAATGCTTTAAACGTCAATACTTTTCAATTTACGATAATTGCAGTATTTTGTGTGTTCTTGTCGGTATACATTATTGACTATTTAATTATTACTTTGAGTGTCACAGATGACGATAGATAACAGATAAAAGGGCTTAATATAACAAATGTATGCAGTTTGATAGTCAATAAAAACGGCCTTATTGTGCATGTCAACATTTTACTGTTATGAAATGATTACAATATGGGTTATGTTGAAGCACATTTTGTTTAACATCTTAAACCAAGTGTTTGTCATAACTTGAAATAATATACCTCTTCCCTGTCACTATATCGACAACATAAATATAAAACCAGAAGAAATAACCAGTGTAAATAATCTTTTGATATGTATCATATTTACTTGAGCATCTACATGTTAACATTATATTCCATAACATTTCGTGAAAGTATAGTTGACATGTTTATTGAATTAAAAATATGATGAATCAAGGTTTATGATATATTGATATGAACAAATTACTATTTTTCGTCTGTACTTACACATGTCTGACATATTAGTACTTGTGTATGTATGGGTTATCATGTGAGTTTATACGATTAGATTTCGTGTGCAGCAGATACATAATAATACGTGATTTAGTAATCAGATTAAATAAATGGTTTATTTGGTTAGCTTTTTGCATACAGAACTAATCTAACGGTGGACCTGATATACGACAAATTACGTCTTCTACTTTACCAACAAACATGTGTTATATTTAAAGTAATGTACTTATTGTTGATATCGATAACAGTGCCTTTTTACTTAATTGATTTGTTCAAAGTAACATGCATTTAATACAGTTATTCGTTATCAAAATCAGAAATCTTTAAAGCCAAATGTTTCAAATTTCATTAACTATGTTTTCGTTTACACCACTATTACATCACATATTGCCTATGACCCTATATTTGTACATCGTTAGATATCACGTTATGTTTTACTAATCACAAAGAAGTTATTAAAACAAAATTCCGATGCACTCAATTTTTAATATGTTCTTTTCATTTTATATGTTATCTAAATATAATTAGCTCGATTACATTTAATTTAGAAGGATATATGTCTCATTTCGATAATTTTGCATGTTATTATTTGATGTTATTTTCATTTCATTACATTGTCCAAATGTTTGCTTCCAATTTACCAAAAATGAATGTCCTAGAATTGAATACAGTTGAATGTTTCATTACAGCTAGTTGCGCTTTGCCTGTTTACATATATAGCATAAACAATGTTATCATATGAGTAAAACAATAATGTCAATCCGAACTCTTGTATGGTTTGATACTGTAGGAATCAATTTCAGTTTTTTGAATGTCTATATACTATAAACAAAAATATGTATAGGTCTCTTAAAAGATGTTCGTATGATCTCCTGCAAACATAAAATAAGTTTTATCTCAGAGAGCTGCATTTTTTTTGTTATGTGAAAGACCCAAAGGTGTCCTCCAGCTGTTTTCTGACCTTTGTTCCCATATTTTGACTATTTTATTGATTGTGACTGTTTATTAACGCATCATGTAAATGTAACGGAATTTGATGAGACTGTTATTAAAGTGAGAGGGTTAGCGCTATAGAACCAGGTTTAATCCACCATTTTCTACATTTGAAAATGCCTGTACCAAGTCAGGAATATGACAGTTCTTGTCCATTCGTTTTTGATGCGTTTTGTTTTTTGATTTTGCCATGTGATTATGGACTTTCCAAATTGATTTTCCTCTGAGTTCAGTATTTTTGTGATTTTACTTTTTGGTCGGCCAGTTCATTTATTCCTAGTTTACATTTTCAATTTTGAATATTCATTCCTTTATATGCATACTAAAATGATGCATATATACATTTTATAAAGTTTTTAAATTGATCTGTTTATAGTAGAAGATATTGCTTGAGTGCATATGAGACAATTCTCCCATCAAGTCAAGTCACAATCTAAAAAAATGGAAAAAGCAACATCTCAAAAATACTGAAATCCGAGGAAAATTAAAAAAGGAAAGTCCCTAATGAAATGTCTAAATCAAAAGCTCAAACCCAACAAACGAATGGATAACAACTGACATATTCCTGACTTGGTAAAGGCATGTTTGTATTTCGAAATTGTTGGATTTAACCTGGTTTTAAAGCTAGTTTAACCTATCACTTGACTGAAAGTCGCTTCAAATTCCATTATAGTATCACAGATATGTCACCAAAACAAACAGACATACACTGTAATAGGTAAACATGTCATAAATAGGGGCTTAACAGTCAACAACACATTATAGGTAAAAGTACGACCTTCAACAAGCAGCATCGGCTCACATACAACAGCAAGCTATACAGCGCCCCAAAATGACTAGTATAGTACCATTCAAACAGGAAAAACCAATGGTCTAATCAACTTTAAAAAATGAGAAACGAGAAACACGTAAGGAAACAAATCAGCATATACAATAGCGTCATGTCATTTTGTTAATCTATCTGTTTTTTATCGCCAATAACAGCATTTAAGCATCTAACACGTATGATAACAACATAATTATTTAACTGAATTCTTTGAAAAATAGATGAAAATTGAGTTGCATGCTAGATAAACTGCCTTTATAAATTTCAATATTAGTAGTTGCAAAATTATTTCTTATGTTATTAAGGTGGTATGGGAGTCTAAAATAAAAATGATAGAATTTGTTCATACTTTGCCAAAATGTAGTATCTATTGATACATGTTGAAAAATATTATAAAAATGATAGGTCACCGTGCATTTTTTCAAGCTACGGGTTGTGTTAAAATGACACATTTTGTATGGATTATACAGGAAAAAACACCATTTTGTGAATAGAAACTAAACGAAATGATAGAATTGTAAAATAAATTAGGAAAATATAGCTTTCAAACAATGCTTTGATAATATCAAAAGAAAAGATAGGGTCACCATGCGTTTTTTCCGGCTAAAATACAAAGTAGGAAAATTCCATGAACAATCCAACAGAAAATGCACTATTTTAGAGTTACCTCCCCTTAAAATGACAATTTCAAAATATTTAAAAACAACCAAAAATAATCTACACTTGTACATATATTTATATTTATAAGTTATATTCTTATAAATTGGATCTTTTAAATGTAAAAACACATGAAAAATCTGCATACTTGCATCAAATTTTGCTAATTTAATAGAAAATATGGACCTTAGATTCTCTGTTTTTTACAATCCAAGATGGCGAAAGACACCCATACCCCCTTAAGCATGATTTGACATGTGGAACATTTTTTTTCATGCTGTAAATCTGTGTAGTTGTACAAAACTATTGATGTTAAAGTACCCGAATGTATTATATATTTTGTAAATGTTTTGCTTTTTTCTATCAATTGGTTTCCTTTTTAATTTGTTATGTAATTGATAATGATTCATATTTCCTTGGAGTTGTTGATAACTGAATGATTTTTATATATATTTCATTTTGTTGTTATTTAGTTTTGGCATCAGTGATATTGTCCTTCAAAGATTGTTGAATATTTAAAAACAAAATATTTGACAAAATGTTTTCTTCTTGATTAAATAATAGTATTACAAGGAAAAAGAACATTTATACAAAAGGGCTAACTATACCTATGGAAATTTCGCAACATTAATTAGACATATAAAAACCTAAAATACTCTTGCAAATAAACGGAAACAAAAATATAAACACGCAGTTATGAAACATGTGATTAGGAAAAATAAACGTTCACATTTGATATAGACATTTATTTCCCTGTATAGTATTAAATTTTCTGTGTGATAATGTAAGGTGCTTACCAGCCAGAAGTGCACAAATTAATTGTATATTTGTCAAATCGTTAGTTATCCTGCTTCAATGGTGTCAGGTTAAAAAAAAAGGGGGGGGGGGTATAACTTGCTGTTCGGTTTGAGCCGAAGCTCATTGTACAAAGTTAACGCTGTACTATTTACATGGTAATATTGCCGATAATCTAGCGGTTCCAGTAAACCTTTTAAATATATATTGTAAATAATAGCTTTATAGTGTTACAATAGGAAGCAAGCTGTCACGCCAGTAGACCGCAGAGGCAGTTTTCATATGAACTAAAATGATGCATTCCTTGATTTTTCCCATGTGTTTTCATAACATTTACTAAAAGCAACAAATTGTTTTGAATTAAAACAATATGTCTTTAAGTACTTCAACATTTTCAACAACTGATCATTTTTTTTTTACATATTTAGTTTTGAACAATGATTCCATTGATCCCTGCTGGGAATCGTCATACTTTTTGAAGATATGAAGTCGTTCATTTGAATAAATAACAATGATTTCATGTTAACATTTAATAAAATTAAGTAACTAAAGAAATATTTGACACACTCAAACGAAACCGAACGTATTACCAAATCTGCAGTATTTGAGATAATGGTTTGTTGAAAAATAGTTTAAGCAAAATCTGAAAAAATATCATGGAAATAAAACGTAAACAACAATGGAACACCGTTCAAATTACTCTATTGATATACATTGTGTGTATTAACGGATTATGACTTTTAAACTGGGGCTGAGTTCAATCAAACATACGGTTCCTCCTTTCGTCATGATGATTATGTCCCTTTGGTATCCATTGACCCTTTTTTTCAATGAATTTCGTCTGACTTTATCGATTTCTAAATACATATTGTCATGGGCAACACCCTAATTGTTAACATGACGAAAGGCACTGTTATATATTTTATTTGCATATTTCTCTGTCCTTGTTTGCATTTATTTGTACTGTAACGTAATGCTGTCATCATATCATTGCCATACAAGCGAAAGGTTTGTCTAGCAATGTCAAACCAACCAATTTGTCTTAACATGTCTCATACCAAGTCTAGAATATGGTAGTTTGTATCTAATAGTTCGTTTATATGTATGTATGTTGCACTGTCTTTTGTTTTTGTTGCAATTCAGTGTGGCTGTTGTGGCGTTGATTTCCTCTTATAATGATGTAATTTCCTCGGCTTAACTTAGTTTTTTTAGTTTGTAACATGGATTTATGTTCTCGCAATCGATTGCTGACTTTTGAACAGCGGTATAATACTGTTGCCTTTGTCACATAGTTTTGCAACTGTGATGAAATTCTGTTCACAGAATATAATCTGATTACAAAATCGCGTTATATCATTTTAATGTAAAATTTGTTCTGAATCATCCATGATAAAAGAACATTTCATCATTTGAAACTATTGAATTGAAAATTATCATTTCGATTTTTTTCTTTAAAAATGAAACAACTATATATGCTAGATTTAGTGAAATAAAAGTTTTAGATATTCAAAGTTATAAAATTTCCTGATATGATCTCAAGCATGATTCTTTATTTCCGGTGCATTTTTTTCAACTGTGCAACTGTATGATTGTACTTAAATACCTCAATGTTATTTGTATTTATTCTTTTGTTCTTTCGAAATGTTCTTTTTGATGTTTTTTTGTTTTTTTTATTGTTTGCATTCTTAAGAATTTGATTGTTTAACCGTCCATTAAAACGGGGAGGAATTGATACTTTTTTTTTTTACAAATTATGTGTTGATTTCTAATAACGCCATAAAAAATGCCAAAAATATGTATCGACAAAATGGGTAGATCGCAATTATTAAATTGGGTTTGTTCTTATTACATTTTTTGAACGAGGGATGATCCACATGTTTCAGGCACGTGTTGAAAGTATAAAATTTTATTTTCCATAACCAAAAGTACCTAATTTTCTACGTTTTCTTTACATGTTAATGATAAAGATGATTCTTGATAATCATTATGAAACGCTGCATTTATAATGTATCACTGAGACAATACTTATCGTTTATTTTAAGAGCAATTGGTGTTTATGATCGAAAACCAAAGTATTGTATTTGAAAAGACACTCTACCAAAATAGAATCATGCACACAAATCAGTTTGATGTGTATGTAATTGCTCATTATATACAAATTTTAATATAACATATCGTCTACCTGGTATGTTAAATTGGAATTGAACAAAAGGTTTCTCCAACCGTGATCTAATGTTACTAAAACAACTCAAGTCCGACCATCAAACTGCTTCAACCGTTCTAAGTTATAATATAACCATTCTAATTTCTTGTTATGCGGTTGCAATATAAATACAATCGTATTTAGACGTAAAGATGCATAAGGAACGTCATCTAGCCTGCAGTTATTAAACTTACAGAAATTCAGAAGTACTCGGCGAAATTGGTGCTCTGAAAGACGATTCATTACTTTTTTTATTAATCGTGTCTGTGTCAATGGTAGCATTTTATTTATAAACTGAAGCTGTCTGAAATTGATCAATATGTTTTGACGATCTTTATATGACATTAGACTTTACAAAAGCTATGCACTACAAGAAGCAAATTACAGACTTAGTCGATTTATAAGGCAATTTAACATGTAAACAGGATTGAGAGATTTCAGAGTTTTATGCTGAACATCTTAAACAAGAAAATATTTAAAAATGCAGAGGTTACAACGAAAACATTACAGTTGCATAAAATATCTGATTACTCTGTGAAACGCATTCAGAAGACGACAATCGAACAAATCAACTAATAAGTCCTTTAAAAACATAAATAAATAAAAATACACATAACGAATCAAGTTAAAAACTTTTGACGATTCAAATGAAAATGTGGTTCTTCCATTATTTCTTGAACTAGAAGGACAGTTGTACAACATCAGTTGGACAGACTTGATGCATTGATTGACACACAGCAAATATTGCCAAAATAATTTAAAGACCAATAGTAATGATATAAGTTCTCTTAATTAACAGAAAGCTAGTCAATTACAACGTACTTTCAAGCAATTATACTATACGAAGTCTAATACACTATGATGTATGATATTGCGTCAATGAAACAGGCATTTATTTATTTTTTCAAGGAAGATCTGCCTACAGTATTTCCATTTTATAAGCAACAATCAGTTACTTATTGTTTTACAAATGATTCCGTATAAAACCAATATGTGTTATGCTGTAATTCGAAACTCGTCTATAGTATAGTTGTAAGGCGAATGTTACCTGATCACACTGTTATATAGTGTTCTTATGATCACACACTTATAAAAAACCAACTTATTGATATTTCTGATTAATGTATCTTCGCCGTTTTCATATCAGTGACATAAAGTTAAATATGACGTTTGATGTTTGAAAAAAAAGAATGATTGAGGATCAAAATGAACCCTTTTTTTAATTTACTACTATGCACAAATATAATTTGTACATGAAGGCTAGCATGCTATATCATTACCATATATTCAAAGTTGTAAATCTATGTTTGATACTGGTGGTTGAACACTGTCTGATTGGGTAAATGTTATACATAAAAATAGCAATTGTTTGTAAAAGGGACACATGTATTAATCACCACCACCTCATGGTTAAAATGGATTTATATTTCAGCTATGTCTACAAAGATCACCAGTTTAAACATACGACTGCCTGTTTGTCAATTTTCTAAATCAAGATAATTAATTGTAGTTTTCCATGTGCAGCTTCTTATCTTAATGTTATGTGTTTGTGCATGTTGGTACACTACAATGGATATCATTTCACAAATCTGTTAATTTCAATTTGAATAATTCGAACATTGTAAGTGCTACGATATCATTACACTTGCACTGCTTTATATCTCTATCGGAAATAATATCTATCTATACATTTTCCTAATAGATCGTAAATGACGAACCGATGACCTTATTTTTTATGCATTAACAAGTGACTTTTTAGAACTAAGAACTCGTATATATTAGCATTAACGTCTGAATAAGACTTCTGGGTTCCGATTACCTAGGAAATATGAATGCCTCTTAATTATGAGGTTCGGACATTGGTAGGTTTGAAAACAAACGTACAGTGTAACAATCACTGTGTACAAGCACATGCAAATAGAATGCACAATACATTAAATAATCAAATGAAATCCGAGCAAAAGACATGTTTGTGACATATATGTCTTAAGATAATCCGCTTATTTCTAATCTTGCGTATCTTGGTCAAAGTGATCGCTGACATATAAATACCCGACTCAAAAGAGAAATGCATATTAAAGATCAACTTTATATAACTATATAGGTATGTGTGTTTCATAAAGGTTACATACATATTTTGGGACATGCTAAAACACAGTACTAACTCAACGCATTACAACACAAATGTTTTGAATAAATTTCTTTTTTTAATTATTTTTACATTAAGGAATCGCTTTGAAATGATTTGTTTTCTTTTGTTTTTTATTCATACTTTGCAGCTATACATCGTTTTATTTTACATTTACGATAATTATAAGAACACATGTCGCCCAAGTGAGAGATTTGGCGCTATAAAACCAGGTTAAATCTACCATTTTCTACATTTGAAAATGCGTGTACCGAGTTAGGAATATGAAAGTTTTGTCCATTCGTTTGATGTGTTTTATTATTTGATTTTTCCATTTGATTAGGGACTTTCCGTTTTGAATTTTCTCGGAGTTCAGTATTTTGGTGACTTTACTTTGTACTTTATGGCCATTCATACAAGTACAAGCGTCTAAAAGTCCTGGAACGATGTAATAATTACTGTGATTCATTACGATTATACTGCAATCAATCATAATATCGGAACGGGAAACTGTCATTTACTGGTTGGTAGTATTTTATTAGTTCTACATGTTATTACACTTCTAGATGTAACAATGAAAGATCGATAATAAACATAATTTGTTTCAAACAACGTTGTGTGTACAATGCACAACAATATTATCCATGACTTAATTAAGTGATGGTCCGTATATATGTATGCTGAAAATGGTCTTATAGTGCAGAAGTCAGATAACTGATTATTTTAAATTAACATTGTAAGATGATATGGACATTTCTTATCTAGAAATACTTCGGTAAGGCCACACCAATGTACATGTGTAGTTCTTTGACACTTCTGAATTATTATTACAAAATAGATATACATGTACATCTAAATAAAAGAAAGTTTTTAATTAAACGACTCAACCTACAATTATACAATAATACATCATCAAAGTAAAATCAGTGGGTATGATTTAAGTCGGACTGCACAGGAGTTTAAAAACAATGGTTTAACATAGATTTGTTTCAATCGAATGAAACTGCCATGCACAATCATGTATAAAGAAAACAACTGAGCGAGCAAATGACATGTTGGTATTTATACCAGCTTTAGATCATCCGCTTATTTCTAATCTATGTTAGCATGATGCAATTCTGTGAGATGCGACTGACGTCAACCCGATAAATGGCATGATCATAAAAGCGGTATTAAACATGTTCCTATGAATAAGTTTTCGAAATAAGCACTTCGCACCACATATATACATGTATGACACGTATCAATTATTGGTACATATATAACTGTATTAAGAATAAAAAAAAAAAATTGAAAAACATAAATAATCATATACTTTCATGGTTATACAGAAAAAAGCAACGTTTATCAATGAAAAAATGATATTGATAATTTGAAGATTGCTGATGGTGTTGAAAGCAAAACAATCCAGTGATCATATTCCAGTAGGATCAAAAGTGTTTCGAACTGATACTATTCTAAACTAAAGCAATACATTAAGAAAGATTGTGTGCGTGTGTTTCTGCGTGAATTGATAAAAGAGTCTTGACTGTTTTGTTTTATTTCCGTTAAGATGTACATTTGTAAGAATAAATGTTTTTACAAATTATATGCACGTTATACTAATTCAATTTCAAATTCGCCGTTTTAGAATCTAATGCATCCTGGGTAATATTTTCAAAAGTGAACACCAAATCGTCCTGATTGGTTAAAAATGCCATAAACAATGGAAATTTAACCAATGACGTGATGTTATTTTCATTTTGGGGTACGAACAATGAAATTACCCATGATGCTTTAGATTCTGAAACGGCCAATTGTACGACGGACACGAAGCAATTCTTTTTTTAGACCTACACACACTAGACGAACGAAAACGTCGAGAGAATCTGAACATAATCATATTGCAAATAGAAGTAAAATGATCCCAAAAGCATTATTAAACATGTTCCTATATATTTGTTTTACAAATAAGCGTTTAACACCATATACATGCATGACATGTATTAGTTATTGGTACATATATATCAAGGTTTTCAAAATTAAAATTAAATAAAAAAAACATAGATAATCATATGTTATAGAGAGAATATTCAACGTTTATCAATGACAAACAAGAGAATGGTATTTATGAATAATTACATTAGATGTATGTTTCATTATAATACGTTATTCTGATTGGCTAATTGCACATCACATGTTATTCCGTAAGCAGTTGCATGAGACAATAACTTTTCATTCATGATGACACGAGGTCCCACAATAAAGTGCACAGGTGAATTTAAAAATTAAACTTCATGAAAATCGTGTTTTTATAGTCCTAGCTAAAAAATGTAATTATAAGTATTGAATGCTTCTTTTTGTAACTTTATAGGGTTGTAAAAGCGTTGACCGTGCGTACATTTTTAGAATGAAGCGCTTCCGCGCTTCATACAAAATGTACTTCGGTCAACGCTTTTACACCCCAATAAATTTACAAAAAGAAGCATTCAATTCTTAAATAAAAGGTTGCTGATGGGGTTGAAAAAAACTTTCATAAAACAAGAGTAAGCCAGTGTTTTGTTTGCAAATCAAATTATCATATTCCAGTAGAATCTGAAGTTTTTCGAATTGAGACTTTTTTAACTAAAGTAATACATTAAACAATAATATGTGCTTGTGTGTCTGTGTCTATTGATAAAAACGAGTCTTGACTGTTTTGTTGTATTTCCGTTAAGACGTATGAAGTATATCCATTTAATTTATAAATCTACAAATTGTATGCACGTTATGTTCATTAAACTTCAAACTGTAAGGTGGAGACTGATAAACTATTTTTTGACTGACACACAATACGTAGATAAGCACGAGAACGTCGACACAAACTGAATGTAATCATATCGTAAATGGAACTATAATGGATTTTCTTTTAATCTAATAATAATGATAGTTTCCAATAATGTGTTGCTATCGTATATCTACATTCATTCATATAATAGCGTATGGTATATAGGAGCAAAACTGATTATTCTATGTGTTTTGTTAACTCAAAAAAGTTCTAAGGCGATTGATTGACAAATCGTGAGGTCTGGTCATTCAAATTAATTAACATATAGGTTTGGTATCTTTAATCATGTATTACATGATTAAAACATTAACTTCATTAACTTCATTAAGCATCGTATAATGTGTTGTATAGATTTGCGTTAGCATAGATAACAAAATATATAAAATGCAAATATAAAAAAAATACCAAAAAAAATTGGCAAATTCGAATAGATTTTTAGACCATAAAAAGGTAAAATTTTATTTTTTAACCGATGATGTTCAACAATTTTAAAATCAAACAACAGTCAAAATCATTGTAATAGAGTTCGATCACGGACGTGTCTCAGTTCCGTGTCTATAACCTACACATTAATGTTTTTAACTGTAATGTGTTTTATCACATCAAAGACGACAAAAAAAGAACATATATAACACCAGGCTTAGTGGTTGAAATCAGATAGTAAAAGCCATCTTATATGTGGAAAAGCGCGAACAAAAACACGATATGAGCATTATACACAATTAAAATTATATAGATAAATACACGCACGTGCATGCAGATCAATCGTGCATTAAAATAAATTGAACATTTTGTTTAAGTTATAATTTTATCAATAGTCGTTGTATGATTTTAAATTCAAACTCCAATTTAAATACACTTATTCGATTGCAATAATTGTGAACATAGGACATGTAGGATATATCTCAACCTATAAGACCAATTGAATTCATGTTTGAAGGATATTTTACTGAGGATTTTCTTATCGCAGGCATATAGATAACCTTAGCCGTATTTAGCACAACTATTTGGAATTTTGGATCCTCAATGCTCATCAACTTTGTACCTGTTTGGCTTTATAAATATTTTTATATCAGCGTCACTGATGAGTCTTGTGTAGACGAAACTCGCGTCTTGCGTACTAAATTATAATCCTGGTACCTTTGATAACTATTTACACCACTAAACCGATGCCACTGCTGGTGGACGTTTAGTCCCCGAGGGTATCACACGCCCAGTAGTCAACACTTCGGTGTTGACATGAATATCAATAATGTGGTCATTTTTATAAATTTCCTGTTTACAAAACTTTGAATTTTTCGAAAAACTAAGGATTTTCTAATCGCAGGCTTAGATTACCATAGCCGGTTTTAGCACAACTTTTTGGAATTTAGGACCTGCAATGCTCTTCAACTTTGTACTTATTTGGCTTAATAAATATCTTGATATCAGCGTCACTGATGAGTCTTGTGTAGACGAAACGCGCGTCTCACGTACTAAATTATTTACTAAACATTAAAAAAAAATATCCGAATTCAAATTGTAATTATTCGTATTGATTATGTATTGATTATAAAAGTAGTAATTAACTAAACCTATAAATTGTCAAATGTTACAAATATCTACTAATTATACCACTTGCATTGATGTGGGCAAAAGGTAAAATAACTAAAATATCCAAGATCCAGGAAAATTCGTAACGGAAAGTCCCTTATCCAATCGAAAAATGATTTTATTTGAAAGAATTTAAATTATAAATATTTCGTCCTCGTACAAAAAAAGAACAGTTGAATAAAAGTATAAAACAAGAGTCGTACATTGCAACGATTACAATCCAAGTACAATATACCTGACAAGTAATCTGTTACTAATTTTCCGCTTGAAAAATAAATACTAACGAAAACAGTGCTTACGCCGTTAATGCTATCTAAAAATTACAAAATGATAATGCTTTCAACACTCATTGTCGGCAAAGACTGGGGATATTGAAGCTGGGTATTTTTACAGCAATAACATGAGGTGATTCGGGAACTTCCGATGTTGTCTTTTGTTGTTTTCTTGTTATGGATCCGTTTGCATAATTTCGAAACTATTTTTGTTTTAATGATCTTCGGTTATTACGAGTCATCGTTTCCTTTTCCGAGTCTAGATTCTGGTATATTATTTGTCTGGTTTTTTTATTGTATGTTTTTTTACCATGGCGTCGTCAGTTTTATTTTTTAATCTTTGAGTTTGACTGTCCCTTCGGTATATGTTGCCCCTCTTTTGAAATATCGTACATCATTACTCAAAAATTAGATATCATTTATTAAATCAACAGTGTGGTTATCTATGACGAGTTTATTTATTAACAACTTCCCATCTTGATATACTTGATGAGTAAAATTTACAACAATGTCTCAACATGAATTTGAATCCAGTTTTGTCACATTTTTACCTAATTAATCTACAGATGGAATATTACCTTTACATGAACGTATCTCAATATTGTCTCCTTTATTGTAAACATATTTGCCCACGTAAATAATGTTAACAAGTCTAACTATGATGTATATCCAGTGGCTAAATCTCACATATTTGAGATTATAACGAACTTTTTGGAATTTTGGATCCTGATACTCTTAAACTTCGTACTTGTTTGGCTGTGTAAATATTTTGATATAAGCGTCACTGATGAGTCTTCTGTAGACCAAACGCGCATCTGGTGTACTAAATTATAATCCTAGGACCTTTGAGAACGATATGCGTTATGTTTCATCATCTGAAGCAAGCCACTGTTTAGTAAAACACATTTGATCAATCTCATAAAGCATTTATGCAGCATTATTTCAGATATTGGTCGATGTATAAAAATACTATATTTACTTAGTTCAATTCAACTATATCATACTGCTGTGTTTGAGTTTAATGAATATTGTTATATGTATGTTGAGCTAGCAATGACCTAGTTATTCTGCTTGAATAAAAGCCCATTATGTCTTGTTACGGTTGCATGGATATCTATTAATGTGAAACTGTGTGACGTAATCCTTACACTTATACTCTGAAATCATTAAAACGACATTCACACAGCAAATTACATAATATGTACTATGTACTTAAAAATGTAAGTGGTAGATTAACGTTTAAACGAATCTTCTTCATGCATGTTTACGATACATTGTGTTGGCATCATTATAATTTACTTTCTACAACTCCTGTATACCACAGTATGGCACTCAATATGAGCTACATACTCTCTTGCGCTTTTCATCGAGGAAACCTTTTGTTTATAATTAACTAATAACTTTAGTGCACCAGTTAGTTGCTAACATTTTTCCTACATGGTTCATTCATAATATGTTGGTTAATTCCTGTGTGTTATTATTCAAAGAAACTATTGGACACTTGACGAAATTGTGTCTTCATTTGCTATATATATACTTTACATTAATTTAATTTATTATAAATTTGTGGATGTTTCTTCCTTTCACTGTTCCTGAGAAAAAAAATTACTGATATGTATTCCAATTATTTAAATGCAGTTATAAAGCTGTTATGACATACACATGCCCTGTAACATGATCTTGGTATTAATAATGACATCGGACAGTGTAATTGACCTCGGCGACGCCTAGTGGCTAAACAACTACCCTGACTATTGTTAATATATTGGGCATGTTGCCGAGCCAATATCAAAAACTACATTAGTACTGGAATAAAGTATTATAGCATAAAATTGAGATAGGAAATGGGGAATGTGTCACAGCGACAACAACCCGACCATAGAGCAGACAACAGCCGAAGGCCACCAATGTGTATTGGTGAGTATTATGCCTCATAAAACACTTTTGGACACGCAAAATTGTGCAATATGATAATATTTTAAAGACGATATTGATGCAATAAACCTATATCTTAACAACCAGATCAATATGTTTTGCGTAACCGCGGTTGTTAATACAAAGTTAAACGCACGTTTATTTTTTTGTGGATACTAAAATGTCGTTTTTTTTTATTTCAATTGTTACTTTACTAGTCTTGTCTAAGCCTGGTATAGCTGACTATCCGATGAGTTTTGGTTACCGTTGAAGGTAAAAATGTGAAATAGTGTAAAACATATTTTGAACTTTGTTTGATAGTTATGTCATTTGCAATCATTTCACATATCCATATGTTATATTCATTTTCGAGATTGATGGCAGCAAAGAGATTGGCACATATATAGTTCGTTAATGAAATATACTAAAAACGGAGGCCTGCTAAAACAACTAAATGTGCTTCTTTTTTTTTTAAATAAATAGGGCCGTTAGTTTTAATTATTTTGTTTACCTTGTCATTTCGGCGCCTTTTATAGCTTTCTATGCGGTATGGGCTTTGTTCATTGTTGAAGGCCTTACGGTTACCTACAAATAATGTATAGGTGTTAATTTCTGTGTCATGTTGGTCACTTGTGGACGGTTGTCTCATTGGCAATCATAATATTTTAATCGATTTTGTTTAATTTAACTTACTTATACTTTTGATACAATCCAGCATGATGTATTGCCTTACTCGTTACCAAATGTGATATGAAACATAATCTTAAAGTGCAAACGCCTATAAGACTTGTCAAGATTTAATTATGTGATCTATGATTCCTGACGATAACATACAATCACTCAAGTCGTGAAACATGTGAAAGGGGAGACGGGCACTTATTTGTTGGTTGTATTGTATTACCTATACATTGCATTCAACATAATGACGTAGCATTCGATTCCATGCTTTTCATGGCTGAATAATTACGATTAAAATTGGTATAAATAATCGTTGCTGTATATACTTTACAGCAAACGTTCCCAGAAGACATAAACCTTTCTAATATTTAAAGTCATCGGTTACTTTGTTTATATATCATTCACGTACAAATCTTACACAAAAGCAAATAAATGACACTATTATTTATCTAAAGGTAAAAGATATAAAATTGAGAATGGAAATTGGGAATGTGTCAAAGAGATAACAACCGATAACAACCCGACCAAAGAACAGATAGCAGCCGAAGGCCACCCATGGGTCAATAATAATCAAACACAAATACATTTCTATATAGCACCAAAACAGCTTGCATTGGTCAATAAAATTCAGAATGAAAATGGGAAATGTGTCAAAGAGACAACAACCCGACCATAGACAACAGCTAAACCACCAATGGATCTTCAAAGCTGGCGTAACGATAACTGCTGACTAAAATACCAATCCAATTGAAAAATGAGAAATTGTTATTTTCAAATTTCATCAATATTTTCAATGTGGAAAAAAAGATACATTGTAAAATAAAAGTCATATATACAGGGATCATGTTATATCCCCTAACTAGTTATAATGCATATCTCGTTGGTGTGGATAAATATACAAATTCATCTTCTTCAATGTCTTTAATTTCTGCCATTCAACAGGATTTCTATTTTCCCATTTCAACTTTAAATTTGATACAATATGATTTATTTCATTCTTATCTTTTACCATTTGTGTTATGTTTTAAATGAGAAATCTTCATACCCAATAATTAAAATCATTTGATCATTCAATTTATTTATCCACAAACCTGGTCTAACATCTGTGGAACACTGTGTTCTCAAAAATTACTTCAAGATTATCAACAACCTTTTGATAAAGATATTTAGCTTGTTAAATGCTTATGATTTGACCATTGTATATTTACAGTGGAGTTTAATCTTTTGTTATGGTGTATATATTTTTTATTTTATATATCTTTGTGAGTTTCACTGTCTGATTATGTGATTGATTGATTACATTGATACTTATGCATGTTATGTTCTAGAATCCATTGTTCCTGAGTACAAAATTGCAT
This sequence comes from Mytilus trossulus, assembly GCF_036588685.1. Taxonomy (NCBI): domain Eukaryota; kingdom Metazoa; phylum Mollusca; class Bivalvia; order Mytilida; family Mytilidae; genus Mytilus; species Mytilus trossulus. Next base: position 58,172,374 of record NC_086386.1, on the reverse strand, counting down.
CAGATCATAAAATCTATTTTGAATCACCAATGATGAAAGACCATTTTATCATTTGAAACTGTTGAATTCAACATATTATTTCCCATTACTCTTCCAAAGAAATTCAAACCTCATTGTATGCTCCATCAACTGCAATGGCACTTTTTAAACATAAATATTAATACCATTACCTTACATGAAATCAGGCATGATTCTTTATTTCCATTGCATTAGTTCAAACTGCGCTACTGTGTGATTGTACTCAAATACCTCAATGATTTGCTTCCATTTTTCTTTAGATCTGTCCTAATCTTCTTTTTTATGTTTGTTTCATGTATTATTTTTTTAAATTATTATAATTATTGTTTCTTTTCAATTACAATCCATTGTAACTTGGATGAATTAATAAAAGAACTGTAATAACATATTCTTTGTCGAGATATCCTGTTAAGTCATACTTAGCAATTTTGATAGCCAACAGAATACATGTTAACATAAAATTGATATTTTTTTGGTCAATCAAGATAATTTAATTCGTATAACAGATAATTGTATAATGCGTCATTTTGAATAAAAGAATAATCAAATACTAAATACAAAGCGATACCAGTAGATACAAAACGGACAATTAACACTGACGAGTGGACAAAAGGACTAGCAGTGTGTAAAATATATCTAATCCAAGCCCATGGTTACATTATCAAATGTATGCAGTTTGGTGGTCAATAAAAACGACCTTATTCTGCATGTACTACATTTTACTGTTATGCAATGATTACAATAAGGGTTATGTTGAAGCAAAATTTGTTTAACATCTTTAACAGTATGTTTGTCAGAATTTGAAATAGAATAACTTTTTCCCGATCCTTATATCGACAACATAAATATATAACAGAAAAATTAACCCATTTCTGTGTATATCAGGTTTTTTTTTATAATGATATGTATCAGATTTACTTAAGCGTCTACATGTTGTCGTTATATATTCCATCACGATATATAACTTTTCGTTAAAGTATTGTTGACATTTGTATTGAATTGCATATATGATGACCCAAGGTTAATGATATATTGCCATGAACGAATTATTATCTTTTTGTCTTCACTAATAAATATCGGACATGTTAGTGCTGATGTTAGTGTTGGTTTATATCATGTAGGTTTATACGATTTGATTTCTTATGCAGCAGTTACATAATACGGTGGGGTATTTATATTGGCCAGATGGATTAATTGGTTAGACTTTTACAGAAAAAAAACTCATTTAACGTTCTGATTGACATACGACAAATTACGACTTGCTGATATCGAGTTCGGTGCCTTTGTACTCACATAATTGTGCAATGCAACACGCCTTAGATAAAGCTATTCGTTATCAAAATCGAAAAAGGTTAAAAGCCAAATGTGTCAAATTTCATTAACTATTTTTCGTTTACACCACTGTTTCATCACATATTGCATATGACCTGATGTTTGTACATCGTTAGGTTTCACGTGAAGTTGTTTTACTAATCACAACGAAGTTAATAAAACAAAATTTTGATTTACTCAATTTTCAATGTGTTCTTTCCATTTTGTATGTTATCCTGATATGATTAGCTCAATATCATTTAAATTAGAAGGATATATGTCTCATTTCGATAATGTTGTTCTTATTTGATGTTATTTTCATTTCTTTTCATTGTCCACTTGTTTAAATGATTATTTCCAACTTACCAAAAATGAGTGTTCTAGAATTGAATACAGTTGAATGTTTTATTACAGTTCGTTGCTCTTTGCCTGATGACATATATAGCATAAACAATGAAATCATATTTTATCTAAACATTCCTATAAGCAAAAGAAAAATACTAACGTTAATCAGAACTATTGCCTGGAAGATACTGTAGGAATCAATTTCAGGTTTTAGGCTGTCTATATACTATGAAAAACTAAATGTGTATAGGTCTCTTAAAAGACTTTCAAATGATCTCATACAAACATAAAATAAGTTTTATCTCAGATAGCTGGATTTTCTCGCTATGTGTAAGACCCACAGGTTGCCTTCAGCTGATTTCTGAACTTTGGTCGGCATGTTTACATTTTCGATTTTGAATATTCATTCCTTTATATGCATACTAAAATGATGCATATATACATTTAAAATGGTACTTAAATAGATAGTAAAAGATATTGCATGAGTGGATATGTGATAATTCTCCTTCCAAGTCACAATCTGTAAAAAAAAAATGAAAAAAGCAAATTCTCAAAAATACTGAAGTCCGTGGAAAATTCAAAAAGGAAAGTATGTAGAAATTGGTGGATTAAACCTGGTTTCAAAACTGGCTTAACCTATCACTTGTCTGAAAGACGCTTCAAATTCCATTATAGTATCAACGATGTGTAAACAAAACAAACGGAATGATCTACATATATTTCATTTTGTTGTTATTTAGTTTTGGCATCATTAATATTGTCCTTCAAAAATTGTTGAATATTTAAAAACAAAATATTTGCCAAATGTTTTCTTCTTGATTAAATAATAGTATTACAAGAAAAGAAAAAGACATATATACAAAGAAGCAAACTATACTAAAGGAAATTGATCACTATTCATTAGATAGCTAAGAGAAAACGTGCACATTTGATATAGACATTTGTCTTCCTGTAAATTATTAAATCGCTGTGTGATAATGTTAGGTGCTGACCAACTGGAGGTGCAAAAAATATCAAATTATTAGTTGTCATGTTTCAATGATGTTGGTAGTTTTCTTTAGAGGGAGTATTTATAACTTGCTGTTCTGTATGAGCCGAAGCTAAGTATACAACGTAGTACTTTGACATATAATGGTTAGTTATTAACATGGTAATATTGCCAATACTCTAGCAGTTCCTGTTAACCTTTTAAATATTGATAGATATATTTTAAATAATAGCTTGATAGTGTTACACTATGAAAGAAAGCTGTCACACCAGTAGACCTCCGAGACAGTCTTCATGTGCATTAAAAATGATGTATTCGTTGATTTTCCCCTGTGTAAAAATCAACAAATCGTGTTAAATGTTTTAAAATAAAACAATATGTCTTTATCCACTTCAATATCTTCTGATTAGTTTTATTCATATCTTAAGTTTGGAACAATGGTTCTATTGATCCCTGCTAGGAATTGTCATACCTTTGTGAAGTTATGAAGTCTGCCGTATTTGGTATAAAGGTTTGCTGAAAAATAGTTTAGTCAAAATCTTAAAAATGGCAAGGACTAAGACAAAAACGGATCATCGTTCAAATCTGTGCAGAACCCTTTTGTCATTATATTACATAGAGCTCCGGAATGAGTACAAACAATTTCATCTAGCAGAAAGAACGTCATATGCACAAAAAGGTTAATTATATTAGATAGCATGTATTTCAACCTTTTTTTCATACGTGTTTTATTTCTATTTTGTAAAATGTGTGGTTTGAAATAAGGCCGTTAGTTTTCTCATTTGATTTGTTTGTTAACACTTGTTTTAAATCAGGCCCTTTTAAATCTGATCAATAGTTTGTGATGTCTATTATGAAAAGTCATTTGATATTTTGTTAATGGAAATTCTATATATGTATATAAGACTCAACACAAAAATCAAATATGTTAAAAATTTAGAACTACTTTCCAATTAAAGCTAAACTGTTCAGCAACATTGGCAGTGGTTTTGTGTTTTTTAATACATTGGCCGCGAGTATTCATTGTCGGATGGCGTGGCTCATGCAGTCAAATTGGTTCCGTTCATATATGTTGTAACTTCTCAAATTTCAAGCGTTTTCTAAGTAATGTTTTCGTGAACTTGTATCCATTCTACAGGGGAGCAGTAACGATGTTTTTACATCTTCAGAAAACTCGTCATCTCAGACTTTTTACTCTATTTATATACATCGAATGTTTTTAATGGATATAACATACTTTTAAACGGCGGCTGGATCATTCATACAGTTCCTTCTTTGACCAACATTTTTTCTGTACATTTCCATTTATTATTTTGAGTATCCCTCGACTTTCTTGTTTCAATGAATTGATCTGATGTTAACAATTTTTAAATATATTTTTTCATTGGACACTCCCCGAACTTTTACATGGTTTACATGTCGAAATGTACTATTATATTATTAATTTATTCATGTGTTTCCCTGTCCTGAGTGTTCCTGATTTTTTTTGTATTGTAATGTAATATTGTCATTTTATCTGTAAGTTTAAACATTGCCATATAGAAGGTTTGTCTATCCAGTAAATCAGGTTCAACCCACAATGTTTTCTTATCATGTCTTATAATAAGTCCGGAATTTTGCAGTTGTTACCTAAGAGTTTGTTTTATGTATGTTGGATTGTGTTTTGTTTTTGTTGAATTTCAGTGTTTCTGTTGTTTGGTTGATTTCCTCATAAAGTTGATGTGTTTCCCTCTTTTAAAGTCTGTTACCCTGATTGGATTTCTCTCAATCGATTATTGACTTTTGAACAGCGGTATTCGACCTTTATTAAGTATACTTATATTTGTTAATCCTTTTTTTTTTCATTCTGTCAATTAGAACTTCGCAACTGTAATGAAATCCGTTCACAGAATGTAATCTGATTATAATCCGCGTTATATCATTTTGATATAAAATCTGTTTTGAATTGTCTATTATAAAAGAACATCTCATCATTTCAAACTATTAAAATGAAAAAAAAAAATTTCGATTCATTCTTTGAAAATAAAAACCACGAAGTATGCTAAATTACGTGAAACACAAGTTTTGAATATTGATAGTTATAAAATATCCTTATATGAACTCAAGCATGATTCTTCATTTCCAGTGCATTTGTTGAAGCTGTGCAACCTGATGATTGTACTTGGATACCTTAATGTTTTTTATTCTTTCGAAATGTTCTTTTTGATGTTTATTTTTTAATTTTTTGCATCCTGCAGATTTTGATTTTTTTTTACGTACTAATATTACTTGTAGGAATTGATACTATTTTTACAAATTATTTGTCGATATCTAATAATCCCATAACAAAAATTTTAATTACAGCCAAACAAAAAGGTGTCATCAAAATGTGCACATCACAATTATTAAATTGGTTTTGTCTTAATCACATTTTATGAAGTGTTAGAATCTACATTGTCTTTTATGACTGACATATTTCAGACACGTGTTGAAAGTACATGTATAATATGATTTTTCCCATAACCAAAAGAAACATATTTTTTTAAGTCTTATACAGACTAATTATAAAGACGAAACTAAATAATTATTTTGAATCGTTTCATTTATTAGATTTTCACTAAGTCAACAGTTATCATTTATTTTAAAAGCAATAGGTGTTCGTGATCGAAAACAAAAGTATTTTACTTGTTAATCACCCAAAAAAAATCAAATCATGCGCACAAATCACAGTGGATGTGTATGTAAATAATCATTATATACAAATTATAATAACATAACGTCTATTTGGTATGTTAAATTCCATGGAACTGAAAAATGGGTTTCTTTCAACTGTTATATATAACAATTTAACACCAGTCCGACCTTCAACCTACTGCAACATTCCATAATTATGATATAAACATTATCACTCTTTGTTTATGTGATTGCAATATAAATACAAACGTATCCAGACGTATAAATATATAAGGAACGTCTGGATTTGTTTTTGTCTCTCAGTAATATGTCAAATGTCATCTAGCCAGCAGGCAAGCAGTTATGATGCTTACAGATATTCAGAAGTACTCGTCGATTTTGGTGCTCTTAACGACGATTCATAACTCTTTTTATATTAATCGTGTCTGTGTCAATGGTAACATTTTATTTTTAACCTGAAGCTGTCTGAAATTTATCAATATGTTTTGATGATCTTTATACGCCAGTAGACTTTTAAGAAGATATGCACTAAAAGAAGCTATTTGCAGACTTAGTCGGTTAACAAGGCAATTTAAAGAATTAATATATTTCTGAATTTTATGCTGAACTTCTTAACCAGGAAAATATTGCAAAAGGCAGTAGTTACAACGGAAACATTAAAGTTGCATAGAAAGAAACTGATAAATATATCAAACACTTTCAAAAGACGACAACAAATAGAACAATTCAACTAATAAGTCCTTGAAAAACATGAATAAATAAACATAAACATAACGAATCGAGTTAGAAACTATGTCCTATTTGGATGTTAATGCGGTTCTTCCATTATTTCTTAACCTAGAATGGCAGTGTTACAGCATTAGTTTGACGGATTTGATGCATTGATCGTTACACTGAAAAACATTGCCAAAACAACTAACAGACCAATAGTTATAATACAAGTACTCGTTATTAACTGAAAGACAATAACAATAAAAACCTAGGAGTAAACAAAGCCTCAAAAAACCAAAGGACATTTATATCAACAGTTATAAATAATAAATAAGAAACAACACGAACTCCACTTAAAACCGGGAGTGAAAGCAGGTGTTCCGGAAGGGTAAGCATTTCAATTACAACTTACGTTAAAGCTATTTTTCTATACGAAGTCTAAAACACTATGATGCATGATATTGCTTCAATGAAACATGCATTTTGTTTCTAAATTCAATGAATATCGGCCTAAAGTATTTCCGTCTTTTTAAGCAACAATCAGTTACTTATTGTTTTAAAAATAATTCCGTATAAAACCAATATTTGTTATGCTGTAATTCGAATCCCGTCTATAAATCACAGTATAGTTGTAAAGCGAATATTACCTGATTACACTGTTATATGGTTTTCTTATGATCACACACTTATAGAAAATCAAATTATTGATATTTGTGTTCAATGTATCTTCGCCGTTTTTATATGAGCAACATACGTTAAAATTTGACGTTTGATGTATGAATTAAATAAAAAGTGAAAGAATGGTTGAGGATAAAGATTAACACATTTTTAAATTTACTGCTATGCACAAATATACTTTCTACATTTAGGCTAGCATGCTATTTCATTAACATATATTAAAAGTTATAACTTTTAAATCTATGTTTGAAACTGGTGGTGGAACACAGTCTGATTGTGTAAATATTAAATATGAAAACAGAAATTGATTGTAAAAGGGAAAACATGTATTAATCACCACCACCTAATGGTTTAAATAGATTTATATTTCAGCTATGTCTACACAGATCACCAGTTTAAACATACGACTGCATGTTAGTCAATTTTCTACATCAAAGATAATTAATTGTAGTTTTCCATGTGCAGCTTCTTATCTTAATGTTATGTGTTTGTGCATGTTGTACACTACAATGGCTATCATTTCACAATCAGTTAATTTCAATTTACATATAATTCGAACAATGTAAAAAGTAAAATCACAAAAATACTGAACTCCGAGGAAAATTCAAATGGAAAGTCCCTAATCACATGGTAAAATCAAAATGTCAAAACACATCAAACAAATGGACAAAAGTTGTCATATTCCTGACTTGTAACATTATATTTAGACTTCGGTGCTAATAATGCCTTATATCTCTATCGGAAACTGGTATTTTCCTAATAGATCGTAAATGACTAACCGGAGACATTATTTATTATGCATTCATAAGTGACTATTTACAACTAAGAACACGTATATATTACCATTAACGTCTGAGTAAGACATCTGGGTTCCGATTACCTAGGAAATATGAATGCCTCTTAATGATGAGTTTTTTTAAACTAATGATCCTAGCGGGTGTAATTTGGTTCGGAATGGCTAGCTTTGAAAACCAGTATACAGTTTAACAATCACTCTGTACAAGCACATGCAAATAAAATGCACAATATATAAAATAATCAAATAAAATCTGAGCATTAGGCATGTGTGTGACATATAAATCTAAGATAATCCGCTTATTTCTAATCTTGCTTATCTGGGATGAAGCGATAGCTGACATATAGATATCCGACTCAAAAGAGTAATGTATCCCAAGGATCCACTGTAATATATATATATATATATACAGCTCGTCTAAACATCAACCCAACAATGTTAGATCTGTAAATTTGCTTTCGCAAAATTTTTGTTCTTCCCTCGCCGGGATTCGAACCCATGCTACTGAGATATCGTGAAACCAAATCGCCTGCACTGCAGCCGTCCCGCTAGACCACACGACCACCTGAGCTTCACAAATAATAAAGCTCACGGTGGCCGTGTGTTACCTTTCCTCGTCAGTTTTAATCTAGCGGCGTACTACAGTACATGATATATAAGGCATGGAGATGTTATTGTTACAGATCAGCTAAATTATCTATAGTAAAGGATCCTACAAATTAATGCAAGATACAGTCACAGAAATTAATTATATTTATAAGTACGTCTGAGTCAGTGACAACTCTACAACAGATGTATCCATCGGATCACCAGCAATGATGGTGATGCATGGATGTGTACATTATGTATATACAACTCGTCTAAACATCAACCCAACACATATCGTGACACCAAATCGCCTGCACTATATATATATGTGTGTATGTTTGTTTCATAAAGGTAACGCACATATTCTGGAACATGCAAAAAACACAGTACTAATTTATTGCATATAACAACACAAACGTTTTGAATATTTGTTTTAAAAATTCTTTTTTTATGTTAACATCAAGGAATTGCTGTAAAATAAATTGTTTCTATATAAAAAAAGAAGATGTGGTATGATTGCCCATGAGACAAACATCCACAAAAGACCAAAATGGCACAGACATTAACAACTATAGGTCACCGTACGGCCTTCAACAATAAACAAAGCCCCCACCGCATAGTCAGCTATAAAGGGCCCCGAAAAGACAATGTAAAACAATTCAAACATGTCTGGTCTTTTATGCATTGCAGCATTAAATCGTGCTATATTTAATTATCGAACGTTAGAAGATCACATTTACACTTTAAAGCCAATACCGAAAAGTACAAGCGTCTATAAGTCCTGGAACGATGCAATAATGACTGTGATTAATTACGATTATCCTGCAATCAATCGGGACGTCGAGAAGGAAGACTGTCAATTACTGTTTGATAGTATTTTATTAGTTGTACATTGTATTACACTTCTGGCTGTAGCAAAAGAAAAAATCGATACTAAACATGATTTGTTTCAAAATATGTTGTTGTGTGAAAAGCAAAACAATCACTACTGGACGAAAAAACAACTGTCCATACCAGTAACAGTCATTGTACGACTGTTTAAGTCTGTGAAAGAATGAATAAGACTGTCAAATTAACCTTGTTTCGTTGTTACAGTTAAATTATGTCTGTCCCAACACTTTTATGGGTTGTGAAAAACCTTAAATGCTATCAACCGTCATTTTAGGACTGATGCAGTGGTTTGCGGCGTTTTCACAGCCAAATACTATTCATAACTTTACAGTCTTTCTAAAAGTTGTGGCAGTTGTATAATGTTTGTCCCAACCTTTTTATAGTTAGGACAATCGAAATTTGTTTGTGTCAACTTTTCAGACGTTGATGCAGTCAAAAAATGTTTTTACAATGTTTTTAGAGTTGTAACAGTCGTAACATGTTTGTTACAACTTTTTAAAGGTTGTTACAGTCATTAAATGTTTATTACAACTTGTAAAAGGTTGCCAAAGTCGTACAATGTTTAAAACAAACATTTCATGGGTTGTTACAGTCGGTATATGTTTAATACAAATATGTAAGTGTGACGGTTGCGAATGTTAAAACAATGTGTACACGTCTCACGTGCACCTTCTCAAAATTTGATAAAGGATAAACGGATAAATGTATTTTATATAAGTGTCACGTATTGATGATACAGTTGTAAAATTACCCATAAATTATATGATTATCTTCTGTTATTGTTTTTTATTTAATTATTTTGCGATCGTTCTATGTCTTTTGTCGTATTCCGTTTATGGCATTGTCTGTCCATTTGTGGCGGATTTGTGCGTCTGACTTTCCATCTTTATTTTTTATTCTGTCTATTCAAGAGTCTTTTTTAACTTGTTTTATATCAAAAGCCTTCGTTTAAAAATAGAGTTTTAAATATTATTGCAGAAGATTGCTTTAATTGTCTTAATTGTGAAGCCTATGAATTCATTGAAATTTATATTTGAAATTGATTTGATAAATTATCATGTAGTGACATATATTTAACAGCATAATAAAGCTGATTAATTTTAATTTTTATCCACTAGCCAAGGGTCATTTTCCGACGATTATTAATCAACTGAATCTGTCAAGTTTTAATAAAAACGGAAATCATATGCTTCACCCGTAAACGATTTGACGTTATTGTACCCTTGTCGGCAGAAATAGTGGGTCTGCAAACTATATTTTACAAAAAATCGTAGACATGTCATGGTAGAAGGGAAACTATATACAATATAATAACAGATGAGCTGGAAATTTCAATCGGTGAGTAGAAATGAACAATATTTTAAAGCATGTCTATCAGAATAATCATAGATCCAAGATTTTGAAGGGAAAAATGTGCACATTTGTGCCTACCCTCTTTACATCTCTTTTCATCATGCTCATTCAAATCTGATTTCAGATATTTTGCCTTTTCCAAATTATGAAAATATTTTATTTATATTTATTTGTATATGTTTAATATCAGTATGTGGAGGAGGTGATACAAAAATTAATATTATCAATGACTTAATAAAGTGTTGGGCCGTATATGCTGCAAATGGTCTCAAATATACATAAGAAGATGTTGTATGAGTCCCAATGAGACAACTCTCTATCCAAGTCACAATTTGTAAAGGTAAACCATTGTAGGTCTTCAACACGAAGCCTTGGCTCACACCGAAATACATAATTAGGCAAACTGATAGTGTAAGATATACATTATAAGAAGACATTGACATGTGTTATGTTGTAAAACATTGGTGAGATCAAACCAAATTAAACTTATCTAATTAAAGCTTTTTAGACACTTTACGTAAAAAAGAGGGTAGCGAGAGAGCCACATTTTCTTTCCGTAGTTTGATTTGGCAGGAAAAGTCTAGTTAATAGTGAGCGATCTTCTTCTTATAATATTAAAAAAAATATTTAGGTCAATCGAAAGCATCTTCCAAGCAAGCAATCAGAAATGTACACAACTATAGGGCTCCATGTTTGCAACTTATATATTACTTTTTAGATTACCCTACTTAAAGGTCTTTGTTTCTTAAAATGTTCTCAGTCACCCTGTCTCCAGTACCAAAATGGGTAACTAGTACCAGAGTCCACGAATATAAATAGTCTACTCAAATACAGATCAAGATGACCATGCAATAGTAAAACATCATTGTTTGATGCCAGTTATAGTTGGTGCATTATAAAAAAAAATGTGGAACAAAACAGTATATGGAAGTTTCGCGGATCAATTAATTTCCTAACTAAGAACAGTGATTGATCGCATAAATGTTTTCACGAACTATGCACTGCGACTTTATACCACCACGTGAATAAAAAAAATTCAAAAGAAATATCATTTCACCAACTACATGACTACATTGAGGTAAAAAAAAAGTTAAAAGATAAGGATCCGTGTGCATTTTGTTTCAAAATACGCCATTGCAAATTTCTCTCAAGACTTTTCATCCTTTCAACATTTACACTATTTTCCTTTTCATTTGAATGATTAACAAGGATTGTATAGTATTTTCAAGTATTTCTTTTTATATTCTATGTGATAAAATTATTTAAAGATAAATAGGGGTTAGCTTGGAAATGTTTTCAATAACACTACACAGATAACACGAAGTATTCCAAATATCTAGCAAGATTTCAAAAACAAGAGGGGCAAGCATCCTCAAAAAAGAAAACAGTCAAATACAACAGTTAAACAAGAGACTAGCATTGCAAATTTTAACCTCAAGGTAGACACTGCCTCAATAAGTGCCTAACGAAAATTTATATATACCTCTGGAAAAAAAAACACAATGTAAGGAATTATTTCAAATAAGTCGTTTTGCAATTAAAAAGGGCATTTCCGATCAGCTGGTGTTACCGGAACATTCATGTAAATACAACATTATCTAAATCGGATAATGAATGACTAGTAAATCCAAGCCCATTATCAAGTCTATCTTTGTTATGCAGTTATTTGACACTTCATCACCTCAAGAAAAACAAATGTGAATGATCAGTTCGGCGCGTTTGATCGATTCTACGATGCAATTACCCAGCGTGATTTCAGATAATAACCAAAATATTCAAATACCGATTTAACTTGATTCAATAAAACAGTGTCTTTCATTTTATAATATAAGCGTGGTTCCCTTTATATTCAAGTAGTCTTTGCATAATGCCGTTATTGGTTGTGACGCTTGCCTAAACATTAAAAAAAATAAAGTCATTTGACATAGTGTCTTAATTGATACCTGACCGACTTTTATTAGCCATAGAGCAGCCAGTTGCATAATAGCGATGTACCTTAAAATGAATTTAACCGATAAACTGTGTTTATATCATGTAAATGTACGTCTACAATTCTTCCACAACACATTGTTGAAAACAGTTGAACTACATAATTATTTAACAGTAGTATTAATCAAGGATTTTTTATATATTTATTAACTTTGTTGCACTATATAGTTGTCAACTGCTTATATGGGACATTCACTCTATAACATTCTATAATCACCCCTAGTTTTTGGTGGGGTTCGTGTTGTTTATTCTTTAGTTTTCTATGTTGTGTCATGTGTACTATTGTTTTTCTGTTTGTCTTTTTTCATTTTTAGCCATGGCGTTGTCAGTTTGTTTTAGATTTGCGAGTTTGACTGTCCCTTTGGTGTCTTTCGTCTCTCTTCTATAACGGTCAATCCGTATTTTCATCATTAAGCAAAACAAGGAATATATTGTGTCCTTCTTTGTTATTGTTATTACTTACTGACAGATATGATAAGTTTTCGGATATCTGAATTATTTTTCCGCATACTGATTGCGTATAGTTTCGACGATACTACGATAACCCATGAGCACCTGTGATCTAATGGTTTTTTTTGTTAATTTCATAATACTCAATCTTTCGTTGCAATGGAGTGTTGTGTCCATCTCCTTATCTGTAATACTTCTACCACTGCAGTCGACTTTTTATCGCCCTGTTGATATATTATATCTCCTTTTTTTTAACAAATTGAATGCACTTATAAACGAATGAAATACGTGCGAGGGATATGCTAAATACACTTAGAAATTATAAAGATTGTAGTCCAATTATACAAGGTAATTTATTTATATATTGCTATGAAATCATAAAATTACATTAAATTATAAATTTCCAAATTCATACTATCTAGGTCATTAAGTCATAAATTAGTAATTGCCTACAGTTCAAAGTATAAACATTAGTGCTGCACTAATGGCAGAAAACTAGAAAAACGTTCCTGCAGATAACACATAATGACGATTTTTTTTTATTGAATATCTCTCTTCCTGTATATTCTGGCTATGATTAACATATAATTATTCCTTTAAATAAAAGAAGTAATCTTTTTGAAAACAAAAATATCCGAGTCAATGTATTTTTCAGGATTTGTTATACAAAAACTCTTTTATCCGTATTGACTAATTTGCGAGCGTCACTGATGAGTCTTTTGAAGACTAAACGCGCGTCTGGTGTAAATACAAAATTTCATTCCTGGTATATATGATGTAATTTGATTATTGATATATAAACATGATGTTAATCTCTTTATACGTACATTTGATGTTAGCTTGATCAATATCAGTAGTTTATATTTTCGTCGTCATTGTGATTTTCATGGCGTTGTAATGTACTATACATAGCTATGAACGACTTTAGATGAGTTTTGACTCTTTATTTGGTCTTTGTCTGCGCTTTCTTTCATTACCGTTAGTATTCTTGAATTGATTGATGAAAGTTACTCCAAATGTCCAATTATAGTTCGTTGCTCTCTTGTTTACGAATATGATGTGAAAAGTAATTACACGAGGTATCTAAACATTTACAAAATCGTGCTATTAAAACGATTAGCAATTTAAAAGTTACCACTTGAGTTTACCGTTATAATTTCTAATCAAGGAACAAACGCATGAATTAAGAGACATTTGAATTAAAATTTGATACATAATTGCATAACGATGATGTTTCTAATATACAAATTGTCTACACTATATATATAGCTAGTATCACGAAATGGGAGCTTTTGATGCCACATATTATACAGTGATAGGTATTATAGCCATTTGACCTGAACGAGACTGAAATATTTATATCTGTGTATCAGTAGTTCTAACCGAGTTCTTCGAATGATCATGACAACAGAGTTTAGCTATAAAATATATTGGCTGATAAATCCTTTGTTCTGAAATATTCTACTAAAGATTATTGCAATCGCATCTTCTCAACATTGCTTTTTCTTTGATTGGCATGTCTGAATCCATGACCGTGTCTAAAATGTGTGTTCTTTGTAAAAACATATAGGATGTCCTTATTCAGTAATTTTTGTGTCTGGTAAAATCAGGTTAAGCAGCGTACATTCTTTAATTGATACCAATAACATTTTTCAAAATAACTAAAGAATACAAGAAAGTGAGTGATGATACGATATCGTTCTGACTATTTACCATACTGAATAATATACAATTATTTTGTGAGGTCAATACAAGGAAAGAGGTATATTAACTGCGGACGAGGCTCGATCCAGTATTGATCTACTATACTTGTTATATAAATAACTTCCAACCATATTTGATCAAAATTTTAAAAGCATTTTATTCTCTTTTTTCGATCATTTTACTTTTTTTAAATATATAAAATATCATATTGCCACGTTGACAATAACAACATGCTAGTTATTTCAATTAATTTGTTATGTTTCCTTTTGTTTGTACAAATTATGGTATTAAGATTTTTTATTCAACTAATCAATGATAAATATACACCTTTAATTTATTTTTCAATGAAATGTATCAGATGACGCCGCGAAGTATATTGGTTAGTAGATATTCTAAAAATAACCGTACAATATAACTTTTGCATCTACCTTCGAAAATATTGTTTAACATGTGACTTTCCCTGAACGAATCAATTAGTTGGAATATACGAAATTTTCATAGAAAATAATGTACATTTAATCTTTGGAACAACAACACACATGATACCATTGTTTTACTCAAAACACTGTCATCTTGTTAATGATCCTAACCATATATTTGTTCCTTAAAAATACATTTCTTGGAAGTGCTCAAATATTATTTATATGTACATTGTACAATATACATGACTAGTTTCCGAAACGAAATAGAGGAATATGATATTCCCCCAAGACCAGAAGATGATCATACGTAAGTAGCTACATGGTTAACAGCAAAACGAATTTCAATAGTTTATTAACCTCCATTTAAGAAAAAATGTTCCTTTCTCAAATGAGTATGATTGCTCAACATGTTCGATTAATCAAATTGTGAAATTGTATACTCATTTTTATATCGTCAAAATGTTTTCACAACTCTCCACTTGCCACGAAATTATGATTATTTTCGAAGACAAAATGAAACGATTTGCAAATCATTTACAGCACGATATATTAAGTTTGAGTCATTATATGAACACTCACTATACATATTCCATACACCATTTAATTCTAATAGGTATATCCCATCAAATCAAGGCTGCACTAACCGTCCATAGTTATATAATAAACATTATAACTCTTTGTTTATGCGGTTGCAATATAAATACAAACGTATCTAGACGTATAAATATACAAGGAACGTCTGGATGTGTTATTTTCTCTCAGTAATATATCAAATGTCATCTAGCCAGCAGGCAAGCAGTTATTATGCTTCCAGATATTCAGAAGAACTTGTCGATGTTGGTGCTCTTCAACACGATTCATTATTCTTTTTTTATTAATGGTGTCTGTGTCAATGGAAGCATTTTATTTTCAAACTGGAGCTGTCTGCAATTGATCAATGTGTTTTGATGATATGTTTATGCCAGTAGACTGTAAGAAGCTATGCACTACAAAAAGACAATTTGCAGACTAAGTCGGTTAATAAGGCAATTAAACATGTTTACAGGATTGATAGATTTCTGAATTTTATGCTGAACTTCTTAAGCAAGAAAATATTTTAAAATGCAGAAGTTACAACGAAAACAAAAAAGTTGCATCTAAAAAAAAAACTGAAACCTTTATGGAACACATTCAAAAGACAACGAAAGAAATCAAGTCAGCTAATAAGTCCTTTAAAAACATGAATAAATACAAATCAACATAACGAATCGAATTAAAAACAATGGACGATTCGGCTGTTAAATTATTGCGGTTCTGCCTTTATTTCTTAACCTATGATGACAGTTTAACAGAATCAGTTCGACAGATTGGATGCATTGATTAACACATAGCAGAACATTACCAAAACAATGTAAAGACCAATAGTAATAAAATGAGTACTCGTAATTACCTGAAAGTTAGTCAATTACAATTTCCGTTAAATCAATTTCACGATACAAAGTCTAACTTTTTGTGCTGAAATAAATTGTCATTGATATGGTTGTATTATATATTGTTTCCAAATTTTTTAATTTTATGAAATACTAAGGCTTTTCTACCTTAGGCATATATTACCTTAGCTGTATTTGGCAAAACTTTTAGGAATGTTGGTCCTCAATGCTCTTCAACTTCGTACTTTATTTGGCATTTTTAACTTTTCGTGATTCGAGCGTCACTGATGAGTCTTTTGTAGACGAAACGCGCGTCTGGCGCATATACTAAATTTAGTCCTGGTATCTATGATGAGTTAATATACCCCATGATGGTACTTAATGTTTGATAATTGATTCCGTATAAAACCAATAGTTGTAATTCGAAATCCGTGGAGCAATATAAGGCAATTGTTACCTGCTGACACTGTTAGATTTCAGCTATGTCTACAAATAGTACCAGTTTAAACATACGACTGCATATAACTAATTGTAGTTTTTCATGTGCAGTTTCTTATCTAAATGTTATGAGTTTGTGCATGTTGGTACACTACAATGGATATCTTTTCACAAATTCAAACAATGTTAGTGCTACAATGAAATTACATTTTTTGAACTGCTAATAATGATTTATATCTTTATCGGAAACTAGTATTTTCCTAACAGATCGTAAATGACTAACCGGTGACATTATTTATTATGTATTAACAAGTGATTATTTAGAACTAAGAACACCTTTATATTAGCATTAATTATATAACGTCTGTCTGTATAAGACTTCTGGGTTCCGATTACATAGGAAATATGAATGCCTCTTAATGATGAGTTTTTATTTAACTTTTGATTCTAGCGAGTATAATTTGGTTCGGAATGACGTACAGTTTTAAAATCACTTTGTACAAGCACATGCTAATAAAATGCACATTATATTAAAAAATCAAATGAAATCGGACCAAAAAACATGTTGGTAACATATATGTCTGAAGATAATCCGCTTATTTCTAATCTTGCTTATCTGGGATAAAGCGATCGCTGACCTATAAATATCCGAATCAAAAGAGTAGTGCATATTAAAGATCAACTTGATATAACTATATGTAAAATAGAAAATGGAAATGGGGAATGTGTCAAAGAGACAACAACCCGACCATATAACAGACAGCAGACGAAGGTCACCAATAGGTTTTCAATGCAGCGAGAAATTCCAGCATCCACAGGCGTCCTTCAGCTGGCCTCTAAATAAATATATATACTAGTTTAGTGATAATGAACGCTATACTAAACTCCAAATCATACACAAGAAACTAAAGTTAAAATATAATACCAGACTAACAAAGGCCAGAGACCCCTGAATTGGGACAGGCGCAAAAATGCGTGTATGCTTGCCTCATATAAGTAACATACATATTTTGGAACATGCTAAAAACACAGTACTAAATCATCGCATAACAACACAAATGTTTTAAATATTTTTAATTTATTTAAACATTAAAAAATTGCTGAGAAATTCTTTTATTTTGTTTTTAATTCATGCGTCACAAAATTAACTCGTGCTATATTTAACTATCGATCGCTATATGATCACTTTAGCACTTAAAAGATAGTACCTTAAAGTATAATAAGTCCTGGAACGATGTAATAATGACCGTGCTTCATTCCGATTAGCCTTCAATCAATCAGAACACCAGGAAGGAAGACTGTCAATTACTGTTTACTAGTTAGTTCTACATAATATTACACTTCTAGATGTTACAACGAAAAGATCGATATTAAACATAATTTGTTTAAAAAAAACTTTATTGTTTACGATGCACAAACAGTATTATCCGTCACGTAATAAAGTGTTGGGGTATATATGATTCAAATGGTCTTAATGTACAGAAATAGGTGAGCTGATAATGTAAGAATACATCGACATGTCTGATCTTGATATTCATTGGTTAGGCCACACAAATCAAATTTCTAGTTCTTCGGACACTTTCCGTAAACAAGGGTAGCGAGAGAGCGATTTATAATTTTTTTTTTTTTTTTTTTTAGCATGTGAAGTATTTTTACTAGCAAGCGATATTGTTTTTTATATTTTAAAAGTACTTAAATGAAGAGCATATCATACAAGAGAAATATCAGAAATTTACACAGTTTTGGTGCCTCATTTTTTAATCTAATATTCTACTTTAAAAAATTACCCTACGTTGATACGTAAAATGTTCTCAGACAACCAGTTTCCAGTACAAAATGATTAACTAGCAGCAACACCCATGACTTCATGTAGTCTGATCAAATACAGATTTAGATGAACATGAAATAGTACATCATTTAACAGGCATACATCCTTGATTTATGTCATTAATAGCTGATACATTATAAAAATAGGAAGATGTGGTATGATAAACAATGGGCCAACTATCCATCAAAGTCAAATGAAATGGACATGTACAAATATAGGCAAAAATACAGCCTTCAACAATGAGTAGACATATACAGTATAGTAGGCTATACAAGGCCATAACATGAACAATATGAAACAATGTATTTGAAAGAGCTAACATATAGTCCGTTACTCATCAATTAATGAAACTAACATGTACTCATTCGTATCAGAGATGAGACTCGTTTATGGGTCCAAATGTTTTGCAATTTTTTAATAGCTTGTATTCCATTGCATTATTAAATTAATGTTTAGATGAAGCATCGCCTCTAAATGGCTCCATATTATTTTTCTTATTGAAAATAAATTTATCAGGTAAATTATTTTAAGTTTGTCCTTTATGACTTTGAGGAATATCCGATAGATAGCTTAATCACAAATATTGAGATGTTAACGATCTGACGTGCAAAAAGAATCAACGACAAAGATATCGATGTCTTTTAAAAAAAAAATACCCTATAATATCTAAATATATTTTCAATATATCATAATATTGTTATATTGATGCATTAACATATGCTGGTAAACACAAAACGACCTTTTTATTGAAACTACAATGTTCTGGACTATATAAACTCTAATTAATGTATATATAGCGGTTTAAGAATCAAGTTCCGATCAGCTGGTGTACGTGCTACCGGAAAATTCATGTTGATACAAGTTTGATGATGAATGAAACTTATATCCAAGCCAATTATCCAGTCTATATCTATTATGCGGTTATAGGGCATTCGTCACCTCAAATAAGAAACAAAATGTCAATGTTTAGTACAGCGTAATTGGTCGTCGATCCCATGAAGCAATTACACAGTATGACTTCATATAATGTGTAATATATTTAATATCAGTTTACAAAAATGTATCTAGATTTGATAAAAAAAAATGTCTGTCAATTGTAAATAGATGCGTTGTTCCAATTATGCATAGGTAATCGTTGCTTGTGTTTTTGTCTCGCCACTTGTAGTCACGCTTGCGTAAATATAAAACAACAAAGTCGTAATGTCTCCACCGATATCTCGCGGACTTTTATAAGCTATACAGCAGCAAGTTGCATAATAACAATTTTCTTTAAAATGAATTAAATTAAACCGGTAAACACTGTTTATATCATTTAATTAAATATCCCAAAAATTATTCCACAATGCATTGTTAAACACAGTTGAAATACCTACTTATTCAATAGCGGTTTTAATCAATTTTGTTTTTTTAATAATTAATTAAACGTATTACGGTATTGAAATATGTAGTTGTTAAATATTTTATGCTCTTCAACTTTGTACTTTATTTGGCCGTTAGAACTTTTTTAAAATACCAGCGTCACTGAGGAGTCTTATGTAGTAGAAACGCGTGTGTAGTGTAGCTACAAAATTACATCCTGGTATCTATGAGGATTTTTTTTTATATATGACAATCATTATATCATGTTATATAAAGGTTAATTTGTATTGTCAATCAGTAAGCAAAACAAGGGATATACTTGACATAATTGTGTCCTCCTCTGTTTTGTTATTATTTACATAAAAATTAGATGATAACTTTTCGAATATCTGTTTTTTTTTTCCGAAAACGGTGTGCGAATAAATTCCATGTACAGATCTGTATCAATAGTATTGAACCACGATAACCTATGCGCATCTGTGTTCAAAATAAAAGCAACAGTAGTATACCGCTGTTTGATATTCATTAATCGATTCAGAAAGAAAAACAAATCCGGGTTACAAACTAAAACTGACGGAAACGCATCAAATATAAGAGGAGAACCACAACACAACAACAGTGTCTTTGCTGATTTCATGTTACTCAATCTTTCGCTTTTAGAGTAGTTTTGTGTTGACCTCCTTATCTTTTGAATTCTTCTACTGCAGTCCATGTTTCACCTATCATTACACTGCTAGTATATTCAGTATCCTTTTAATTTCATGATATAATGCACGTACATATATATACTTTATGTTTAAGATGATGTAACGTTGTTGACTCATTTTTTTAAATTCGATTTATTGCATTTTTTCAGGACTGTTTCTTGTTTCCGTATTTACAAATTTTGTATATAAACATGATTTCAATCGCTCTGTTCGTATGTTAGCTTGATAAATATTTATCGTTTATTATTTAGATACCCAAGCTCGTCCACATTATTTTGCATAAGATGTAATTCAGCATCAACATTCATTTGTAATATATTCTCCAGAAAACTGTTTGTACACGTCTTACTGACTTTTGTATTGAATTGAATATATGATAAGCCAAGGTAAAAGATGTTATGCTACGAACGAAATATAATCATTCATATGTTCTTCTGCATGCCTGACATATTTGGAAGAGTGTGTTGAAGTCTTAATTTATGCAATTTAATCTCTTGAATAGTAGTTACATTATTCAAGTTAATAATGAAATGATTGAATATATGGAGTAATTAATCAGCTGTTCAAAGATAAAGAAGTATATATGTACATCATATTACTCGATACTTGGCAGATTCCAACTGGGTTTATTTTAAACATGCCATGTTTCTTTTTTGTATTACTTCCATTTATTTACTTTTTAATTTTTTTTATACTACAGACTTACTGAAAATCTGATAAAACACTAATTACTTCAGATTCTACTATTCAAAAGAATTTATATTATGTTTGTTTTCACAAAACAGTTATAAGCTGGTAGGTTATCATTCAAGTAGGTGCATTTTTAAAAATCAAACCTTATTGTATTTGGTTAATACTGTTTTCCTGCTAACCTTATTTCTGTATTTTTAAGAATAGTAGTAGTATTTTCCTGGTTTAACCTTATTGTTTTCTTGTATTCTATATGATGTTTTATGTAAAGATTCGTAAACAGCTGTTTATGTTTGCGTCGTCTATGTAATTATTTTGAATTATTTATTCAAAACTGATTTTAATATATTTGATCGACGTTCGACTTTTGACTGTTCATTGGTTCTATCGCCTCGTTCTTATATTCTTAGTTGTAGCCTTAAATCGATTTTTATAGTCACTCTTAAATGTTAAAATATAGTTCGTTACTCTATCTTGTTTAGAAATATGATGTGAAAGTAATTACACGTGATATCTAAACATTTACAAAATCGTGCTATTAGAACGATTAGCAATTTAGTAGTTACCACTTAAGTTTACCGTAATCATTTCAAACAAGACAACAACCACACGACTGAAGTGACATTTGAACTATAAATTTGATACATAATTGCACAACGATGATATGAAATTGTCTAAAGATGATGTTTCAAATCAATTTCATCTAATATTATATACAAATTGTTTCTACTAGTATCACAGAATTTGAGCTTGATGACATCTTAAGTTATTATAGCAATTTCACCTGAAAGAGGATAAATATACAGTCGGAAACCAGGTTGAAATAGAACAAAAGAATCGAA
Source organism: Mytilus trossulus (assembly GCF_036588685.1). Taxonomy (NCBI): domain Eukaryota; kingdom Metazoa; phylum Mollusca; class Bivalvia; order Mytilida; family Mytilidae; genus Mytilus; species Mytilus trossulus. The sequence continues at coordinate 58,150,184 of NC_086386.1, read as the reverse complement.
GCTCTTTATTAGAGAAGGCGATAAATGTTTACTGTATTGTTTACTATAGTGACAACACTTTTAAAAATGTTTTAAAAACACCATTTGCAAAAGTTTTCAATTTATCTAGTTCATAGTTAAGCAAAACAATTAGATATCAAGTCGACGACATGGGTATCTTTCAAGTTGGATGACAAAATGCATAACCTCCGATTTTTTTTTTTAAATTACCACAGACGGAAAACATATCAATCTATTAGTTCAGTAATTTTCGTGTCTGCCCTTCTATTATGTGACTGAAGAAAAAAATCCAAAAAATGGGTAACGATTGTATCGAAAAGAGAAAATCGAGTGCACCTTTTTATGTTGGGGCGTGTTTGAGTCGAGTATTTTGTCTTGATATCGTACAAAGTGAGAATATTTCATACATCGTCTCGCAGATTCTATCATTTGTATATATTAAAGCTACAGGTTAACGTTATAACACAAAAAAATCACAGTACTAACAGATGAAATATATGGGTCAAGAGAAATACCTATCTAATGAGTCACAAAAACAGAGAGGTGTGTTCGAATAGCTGTTTTTTTTTACTGAAAGTACTTGACGACAGTCTTTCAAGTTGGATGATGAAAATGCATATCTTCGAAAAATTATATTTTTTTGTGTGTGGTAACTAGAGTTCATAGTCCTTATACACTAAAAAAATCTAGTCTGCCCTTCCACGAAATATTTAATCATATTTTTTTGAAATGTTTATGAATTTTGGAAAATTCCACCTGACAACCGATCAGACAATAGTTTTAAGTTGAATCAATGCAGACAAGATTATTAACTGATGCTCATAAGCTAGTTGATACATTTGTCATTAAAAATACAACTGACAAATAAGGATCGTTATGGTGCAATACGGATAAATTTATCGATTTCCAAGAGCAAAATTGGTAGCGCGTCATCCCTACAATGGCTTCCGTTTCTACGATTGTGAAAATGAACTGGCGTAATGGGGAGATAATTTTGACGAAGTAAGATCCTGACTGTATAGTTATAGCCGATCTAAATCAAAAACTAGTGTTTGAAAATTGTTATGTGTGTTCCATAATCTATCTGATCACTAAGTTTGTACTTGCGTTATACGAATCAAACAAAATATATAATGTTGCAACTTCAGTTATATTCAATATCAATCAAATAATTGTTTTGCCAACTACACTAACCTTGTTATACATCTCTAGTGTTGCCTAGTGTTTATCTTAGATTTGTTATTGTCTTTTACGGTTACAGTGTATTGTCAGGATCAGCATTAAAGAGTAACTTTTAAGTGCTAACGAACGTATATTTTAGTATTAACGTTTACTTAAGACTTCCGGATTCTGATTTATTATCACAAATGATACTCATCCATCTCCAAAACGAGTTCTTTTAAAATACTTACAAAGATATATATAACACTATATCAAAGTAATTAGCTTGCATGATTTAGTTAGGCATTCTGGGAATATCTATAGCGAAAATTAGTGTTTACCTTAGATTTCTTTATTGACTATACGATTACAGTATATTGTGTGGGTCTTCATTAATGAGTAACTTTTAAGAACAAAGATAACGTATTAATTAGTGTTAACGTTTATAAGACTTCCGGATTCTGATTTATTATAACCAAAAACCAAATACACATTAGTTGTGATAACGAGTTCTTCTTAAATACTGATACACAAACTTTTTACTGTCAACCACTATTTTAGCGTGTATGAAATTGTTAGGAATTTAGGAAAGTTAAAATCTATGCAAAGTTGAACCTACATTTTTGTGTAAAGCAAAAAATGAAATAAGAAAAAATCTGCAAATAATGTGCTGGTGACAGCTTATAGAATCATTATGCAGTTATGTGAGGTGTGACCAACGTCATATAAATGAGAGATTATCAAAAGAGTTATAAGACATGTTAGATATATTTAATACTTTATTTAATTAAGGTTCAATACGTGCATACATTTATGTGTTCATGTATATAAACCTCATATATGAAGTATAAAAAACAAAGCCAATGTATGGCATTGTACAAAACTGTATGACATACTTTGGTTTTTCACATTCCCTATTGTTTTACATTCCGAAAATTGAATTATTGTTTATTAATGTTGTATATCTAACCATATTACACCCAACCATAGTTCGATAACACTAGCAAGTATTTCCGTCGCTACAGGATACAAATCCAAAAGTACAAGTGTCAATAAATCCTTGAGACATTTAATCATTACTAGGATTTTTTTCGATAGATATACTCTTATCTAGGACGAGAAAAGGGAATACGTCCAAGTGTTTATTCTTAGTATGTAATTAGTCTACATGCCACTACGTTTTATACATACAATTGAAACACAATTTACAACTACTAATAGTAAGTTTTACTGGTAAATCGAGTCTGTGTGGTCGTTCAATACGGCGAACCGTTTTACGGTGTGATAACAGGTTAATTGATGATTTTGGAGATACATTTGCAGAAAATAAAATATCGAACTACATTGGTTTCTTTGTTTCTTGTATAACTAATTATATATAATGCATTGATATGTTGGGTTGGTAAAGAATGATATAAACACACGATCTAGTCTTTAAAAAAGAAATATTAGAACAACATATATTTATTTTGTCGCCGATTTACTATAAAATATGTATTATCTGTTTTATTTTTATTTGCAGCGCTTGCATTCCTTGACCGCAACTGATAATTTCTTGTCATCTATATTACACGCCTGTTATATTTGATGAACTACTGTGAGTATTACTTACATTTATCATATGTTTAGTAGTAAATACAGTAGTTTTGCATATGTGATAAATAGCCTGCTGTTTAATCCATATCGTGCAACTTTGATGCGCACCCTTTATCGCATACATTTATCACACCCCTAACCTTTATCGCATACCCTTTAATGCACCCCTACACTTTATCACACCCCTACACTTTATAAGATCCTTACTTATTTTTTTTTTATTTTTTTTACATAAAATCAGTTTTATTTTTTTTTTGCTCAAGAAAAATTTTCTTTAATGACGTCATTGTTTGGTATGTGACGTCACGAAAGTCAAGTTTTTATATTTTTGGCACACTAAATGCAACTATAAAAAGTACAAAACACACAAATAAATACAATAATATTTTTTTTTTTTTTTAAACAACAGCACGCAAATTGTAAGGTGCTTAGGATAAGTAATTGAGCAGATCTTTCAAGGCCTTTGAAACAAGACAAAAGTAGCACTGAAGGTAACCCAGTGCTATGGATAAATGAACAGTTCATATTATATAATACTCTTCTGTTGAAATATATGATAACGCGTATACTAAATGGCAAAATCCGTATCACATGCCGTATCACCCTCCACCAATATCATCCCTCGGGCCTAAAGGCCCTTGGGCTGATATTGATGTATCGGGATGATACGACATATATGATACGGATTTTGCCATGTATTATCCTCTATGTATTATCAATATTTCAATTATTAGAAATGAGCAACGAGATCTACAAAAAAAAGATTAATAAGATTATTTTGGGGGGTAAAATCATTTTAAAATAGGATGTTTTGAAAAAGATCATTTGTTTTAACATATTGATGTCGCCTTTTGGATTCAATTATTTCCAAAAAAAGGTAACACCATTGTTGATTAAATAGTCAGGTGTCGATGAGTTCTTAGACTCCTTATTCGTGTGACCTCCCTGTTATCCCTTAAATAGAAATAAACTAATCGTAAACTAGACAAGGACAATAGTTTCAACATTGAAAGTGAAACACGGGTGAACAGTTTTGTTGTCTGATTTGATCTAGAAATAAAACACGTTCTTTTGAATAAGTGACACAAATCTGTATTCGACATGTAATATGAAATCAAAGATCAAAGGGCATGGAATTGTTTAAATTGCAGTGTACCTAAAATTTTAAAAAATACAGTTATGCCTTGCAATTTTTCAAGAACCTGCAACTACTACGCACAATTAAATGAAATATACATAAAAAGGTCCAAATGGTATAATGAAAAGCTGTAGATAATCTGGCTAATATGGATACTGTGATGAACAACTGATTAATGCAACCTACGGTAGATAAATGATCGATCTCAGTAGAGTTGAAAAACATTCTCATAGATCGGTTTTAAATTCAAACAATATGTACCACCTTTACGATTAAACAAAGTTTACTGACAATCGATTAAAAAAAGGTACCCGTAACCATCAGATTTATACATGGTTGTACCTATTTATGTATGTCAACATCTCATAAATAGTATACAAGACAAAGCCATGGTAGGGTATCGTTTAACCATATGTTGAATGTATTTGTCGTATTACATCACGTATTTTGTAAATTGTGTTATTGTTTGTTTTGCATACTTGGCTATATTACATCACCCTGACCAGTGTAAAAAAATCCCGTTATCTCGTTTTTAATAAATCAGCATCTTAAAATTATAAGCGTCAATAAATCCCAGATATATCTCCAAACAAGACGGTAATCCATTGAGATAAGGCTACAATACATCAAGGAGCGAAACAGAAAGACATAAATCTTAGAAGCATTGTATTAGTTCTACATTCCCTGTTATTTCAGAAGGTGAGCATAAACATACATAAATATATTATATAAATGCATTTGTTCCTGAAAAATGTCACAATGTATTCTAATGAATGCCATAACAAATAGATAAGAGTATATATAATCATTTAAGTTCTTAAATACAGACAACTTGTCTTACAATGCTAGATTTCTCTGAAACGATCATCGTTAGTTTATATTCGACTAGTGTATATGGTTGAAAAGAATCATTTATTATGATGGTCTTGTTAGATAAGAAAATAAATTATTGCACACACTTTAAAGTTAGTTTTTTAATAATTGTGTGGAATTTTAAGATAATTATCACTCACCGTAAGGTAAAGAATATCAATTTGATATAAGAGATAACTCGGTTTGAACATTGTGTAATATTATAACTCACATTCGTGTCATTACGTCTTCAAATAAAAAAATATATTGATTTATTTAAAAAAAAAAGCCAGACGTCTGATTTGCTTAATTCAATTTTTCCTTTCAATTAAATGATTAAATGTCATAAAGTCGAAAAACGCGTGGAGATGATCAGAAGTACTCTCCAACTCGATAGTTTTTTAAACTTATTATATTTTAATAGTAATCGTGTCTATATGCCAGTAGGAACATTTTATTTCTAACTTATACCGTCTACCTTATAATCAATATGCTGTGTTCGATGATTAGTTATCGAAATTAGCCTGCACAAACAATATTATCAATAAGAAACAATATGTAGATAAACTACATGAATAGGGTTCAAAAAGCATTTGAAAGGATTTGTAGAATGTTGTTGATCAGAAATTGAGAGTAAACAAATTCTTCCCAAAACTAATGCTTTTACTCATGCATGTACTAAACGGTCGCTAACAATGACACGGGGATAATAATAAAGAAACTAGATATCGACAATTTAGCAAAAACAAAATATTGAAGACAATATACAAACAACTTTTGAGGGAATAATAATCTAGAAGAGTAAAATGATCATGAGCCAAACCGAAAACTCCGAACGAATAGCCTCAGGAATTGCAGCTAAAAAATGTATAAACTCTTAAACTTAAAAAGAGTTTATCATAAAGAAATACTACTTATAATTACCAAGGAGTCACTTGACAGTTCACATATTCTAATAAATTTTGATAAGGATCTACTTACTCTCCCTGATTATCCAAGAACACCCATGATTCAAAAAAGTCTTATGCATTGGCATCCAGAACTTCCTGTTCCATTTTTTTCTGATAAAGAAGGCACCCAAATATGTCAGCTATCCTCATCATATGTTGGCGATTACAGAATATGTTTAATATTGTTTAATAAGATGCAAGATTTAAATAAACATATACACAGTGTGTTCATGTCTGCTCTGTTTTATAGAAATTCAATGCATCTTTTTTTTTTTATTTATTGTGATAAGCAACTAATATGGGATACTAGATAACATCATGATATCAGATAGCAGAAATGTCAGAAAAAAACATTTTGAGAAAACGATCTCAAGGAATTCCAATCGTTATGAATAAACTATTGAATTAGCCATTACGATAGCTAGCAAGTGATTTAATCGGAAGAAGTTAGGCTGTAAATCAAATCACTTAGCCCCAGACGTTGACTTTTGAATTAGATATTACTTCCTAATGTGTTTAGCCGGTGAATCTGAAAACTGTAAGTAAATCATGGTATTGATATAAAAGCTTCGCAATATAACAGCAAGTAATTATGTATGTAAGCGGCCTGTCTATTTTACTTATAACTGAAGCGAACATATAGCTTTATAAGTAACCGTTTTAAACCTTTGTACAAAAGGAAGAACTACGCACATATCAATTATTCTGTGGAATTTTTCAATCATTTGATATCTCAAATGGAACAAACCATCATTATAAACTATAATGTGTTAAGGTTATTTTTGCAACATAATGCTTATCCCGGCCTTATTTTCAAGTATCATAGTATTGTTGTAACCAATTTTACTACAAAAACAAGGTGAGATTGAATGTTTCGTAATAGTGCAGTAGATAGTCCCGATATTAATTTACATGGCATTTTATGTAGCGTTGTGTTTGTATCAATTAAAAATGAACTTTAATTTTAGTCAGCGAATAAGATAGAGCCCTCAACATTTTGTAACGATCATGGTATACTTGTAACCGTAAAATCATGCAAATCGTGTTACAATGTTTAATTTTCCTCTCTTTTTGGAAAATTTAAAACAGCTATGACAGTGTTCGACTCTGCGAAAACACAAATATGTGAAGAAGCAACACAGTATGCTTTTACGAAAAATGCAAGGAATTACGTAGAGGATTGACGAACAAATTTAACATTTCAACACAGAAGTCTTAGTAATATATATTAATATTCAACCATTTTATTTTATAGAAAGGGCCACTTTTCCATTACATATCTGTTTGTTGTAGCTGTTAATAAAAAAACAAGTTGGTGCAGTAACTATTATTACAAAGAAAAAGAGATTGTCTGAAATTAAGGCAATACTTAAAAAAAGCTAAACCTGTTAAATGATAAACGGTTCAATCAAGTATATTTTGATTATTCCGGAAAGCTGAAGCATTTTAAACTTGATTAACAACACTATAGAGACAAGCTCAATGAGAATTTTAATGACACATTTCTGGCATCATTTATCTTTTTATTCACACCATCGAATTAGATCGGCAAATTCGTTTTGAATTCAAACAATTGACTCTAATTACTTCAACTTGAAACAGATGTTATTGATTGCTTTCAGTTAAATAATCGATTGTTTAACTTGGCTGAATAAACATTGTTGTTCTTGTGAAACGCTTCTTCAAGTAGCAATCTAACAGAAGAGGGCACTTTTCTATTAAATATGTGTTTGCTTACTTTTAAACCAAACCGGTATTCATCCTTGTGAAATAAAATACACCAAAGGTGGTATGGGTGTCTTCCTCCATTTTGGATTGTAAAAAACAGAGAATCAAAGGTCCAGATTTTCTATCAAAATAGCAAAATTTGATGCAGGAATGCAGATATTTAATGTGAGTTTTCATTTTAAAAAAACTATTTATAAAAATATAAGTTATAAATGTTAATATTTTTGCAAATGTTGATTATTTTTGGTTGTATTTATAAAAAGTTATTTGGCATTTTAAGGGGAGGTAACTCTAAAATAGCGAATTTTCTGAAGGATTCTACATGGAATTTTCCTATTTCGTATTTTAGCCTGAAGAAACGTACGGTGACCCTTTCTTTTCTTTTGATATTCTCAAAGCACTGTCTGAAAGCTGTCTGACAGTTATTTTTTCCTTTAGTATTTTACAATTCTATCATTTTCTGTAGTGTCTATTCATTAAAAGGTGTTTTTTCCTGTATAATCCATACAAAATATGTCATTTTGTCACATCCTGTAGCTTGACAAAATGCACGGTGACTTATCATTTTGATTATATTTTTCAACATATATCAATATATGCTATGCAAAGTATGGACAATTTCTATTATTTTTATATTAGACTCCCATACCACCTTGATATTTAAAAAGAACAATTATTAAAAGGAAGTACAAAAAAGTTAAAAGACTGTGTCTCTTAGTGGTGCCAGGTGCATCTAATTAGGTAACGAATAATTAAGGACAGTGGTACTTCGGATTTATAAATGATTCTTAGACATAAGAAGTGAGCAGCATTATAAAAACAAAAAGAATCCGATGAAATATAATTCAAACTGTAAAGTTAACATTTATCACCATTCAGTACAAATGAAGAGAGAGATAAAAGAATTACCAATGATATAACCACATCCATCTGCATGATGTGATAAAACTGACAGTGTTTCAACGGCATAATAAACAAAGTTCGACTTGATTCTGCATTATTATTATTTTTGTTATCTTACTTTTGTTCTATGCTTATTATTAATATTTGCTTGAACATGATGAACAGTTACATTTATTTTTGAAATACTTACAGATTTATCGATGAAAGTTAGAACACGTTAAACCAAATGAAGTTAAAACATAAGGGGTGCAGTTATTGTTGGTCAATATAATTTGTGTGGAATTATTTTGTCCTCAATGTGTTACTAGAAAATGTCGAAATTCGTCTATGTCATTAACTATGATCTCATTTATATCGGCAAGCAATCATTACATCAGCCATATTTTACAGTTTGTAGCCGGTCGGTATTTTACTTTGTTTATTGACGGTGTGAAGATGCAGTATAACTGTATCATTTTATACTGAAAATATGTAAAATAGAAAATCCATCATGAGCTGAAATTATTATTCCTTACGTTTCATTTTCATTTCATGATAATCACGAACATCTTAACAGTAATGTTTAAAGACAGCACAAGGGAGACGCAATATACCAAAAGGACATCAAGACCTGAAATAAAAAAGAAAATGAACTAACAACACCATGTCAAAATAAGAATAAGACCAAATAAAAACAAAACAAATATACAAAACAAAACACAGAACTTTGATGCATGGGACTATGATGCATAGTTTGAACGAACTATTAAAAACGTGTCTCTCAATGACTTAATAAGGTAATGTCCGTGAATGACTTAATGAGCTGACATAAGAATGTTTTATCACTTTTAACAAGGATTCACAAATATTATCAGTGGTGTTTTACAGATGATGCAATGTCATATCCTTTATTTCGTTTTGTTTTTTAATGAAAAGTGACAACATTTGATCTCTTCAACAATGTTTAACTCTCCGAAGCACTTATCACTTGAAAGAATTGATGTATCAGTTCGTTAATCAAATGTATGCATAATTAGTAATTCACAAACGCCTGTTTATTTTGTGAAGTGATTCTTTAATTCTTTTAATTAAATTGATCATATAAATATTGATATATGTTTCAATTTAAATCTTGTGCATGAACTTTAATTAGTAAAACATTGTTTGTAAAGTGTAACTGGAAAACATTGAGTTTATGTAAACAAATCAAATCAAAACCATTGAAATAATGTCACAATTAGCATTCCATAGGACTTGTTGCATACAAATGATATTTTCAATTGAAGTCTGATACATATTTAACCGCTTTGTACAGAGCTTTTTATCTTTGCAATTAACATTTTTATTTTTTTATTATATCAGTCAATTTGGGTCCTTTTTGTCAGAATACAAGCATTGTAGCTTTGGTTTAAAGGTAGGAAATCCCAGCATTAGATAGTATGCGAACTGCTTTTTAATACAGTAAATATATTCTCACATGATATTAAATTAGTGAAAACCATTAAGGCTTACGATGCACTGCCAATTACAAACGTAACATATTCGAGAAAAATAATGTCGAAAAATATCAAATTAATGATCAGATGCGAATCATGCGTATGTTGATAATTACATCTTTTCAATAATAGTAAATGCTGACTCATTTGGAAGAGAGAAAAGAGCGTAGTATACACTTTTGGAGAGTTAATCAAATTAAAATGACCTAAACTATAGCCAAATCCGAAAAGAGAATCCAAGCTTTACACAAGGAAAATTTTCTTAATCTAAAATACATGTACCATTTAACAAGTCACGTCTTCTTTGACTGTCCATGACGTTAAATCCCTGGGATGTGTTTTATTTGATTTTAGCCTCTGGTGCATGATTTTTTATTGTTAATTGTTATTGGCTTTTATCTTATTGTCAGTAACTGCGAGAACTCTTAAATCGTATTATCTTGTTGATTTGACATGTTGATACTATTTGTAATGCCTTTTGTTATATTAAGTTAACTTATTTAGGGTTGTATCTGGTCTTTACACCAGTGTTTGGTTTTACAATAAATTTTCACTTCTTTGTACTAGGAACATCAATAATATTTTGTTTTGTAAAATTAAAATATGTCCTTGCTTATACATGTTATATACTATACACATATCAACAAAACTATTTTTCTTACCTGAGTATAATAGTATTGTAAATTGCGAGTATTTTTCAAGGTAGATTTTGTTTTTCCAAAATTGTTTAACTTTACACAGCGGTATAATACGGCTACTTTAATTATTCATCACTAATTTATCTACATGTATTTGGTACTTGCATTGTATCATAGATCAAATATATCTATTTTCACTCGTGTTGATATGTATTTTCATTCAGTTAAGCCATTTCAACTGATATTTTATAATGTGGTCTTTCTATTTTGTGGTCATAAACAAATGTTTCAAATTAGGGTGAAGGTTTGGTACCATTAAAGCATATCAACCCGCTGCTGAATTGTTTGCACCTGTCGTAAGTCAGGAATTTATTGTTTAACGTTTTTAATATAGATTACACACTTGGTTTTACTCGTTTAAATGACTTAACACTACTTTTGGGGCCCTTTATCGCTTGCAGTTCAGTGTGAGACAAGGCTTCGTGTTGAAGACCGTATTTTGACCTATAACATGTATAATGGTTTACTTTTATAAATTGTGACTTGGATTGAGAGTCTTATTAGTTCTCTTCCACATCTTCTCATTTCTATGTAATCTAAAAACTAAATCAATCAGTACATAAATAGAATGTTTGGGGTATTTCATCAAGCTTTATACATATATTGGAGTTGACTGACATAATCCTTCACCATTTCAAACTACACTGTATTGGCGTTTAACATTTGCAATTAAACTTCTAAGAACGTTTATGCATATAGCAAGTGTACATCGCTTTATAATAACAAGGGATTTTGCATGTTTCTGTGACAGATCTAGTAAACATTATTATTTAAGGAACAGCTGAAGCTCGACTCCTCATTTGGTTATTTCCGCTCTGTTATAAGACCTATTTGTGCCGTATGAAGTTTTTGCTGTTTGGTCGGATTGTTTTTATTTTTTAAAGCATTCCCCGTTTCCATTGTCTATTATTTTATACGATGCAGGATCACGTAATTTTTTACTGAGGGAAGAAAGATAACCCTATCCTTCTGATGATTATTATTACATTAGGTTTTATTAAAGCCATACATTTTTGATTGTTTACATGTATGAGGGTATTAATGTAGCCATTCATTTTCTTAATCATAAACCGAACAAAAAGTCAGTACTATTTGTTTGGTATTGGGACATATTTTGCATATATTTTTTTATATAAATAAGCTTAAGGTGGCTCGTGGGTACAAAAATTTTAGCAAAAAATTAAACCTTTATATTTTCATTACAAATTTTATTTATTACACTACTAGTTGTAACCTTATAATATGGTACAAAAAACAACCCAAAACATTGATTTGGTTTGGCCCCCGATGACTTTAAAAATTGAAAAAGCTCCATATTATCTCCCTTTGGTGCAACAATGCCATTTTTTGGCCTTAAATTTGAAATATCTTTTTTAACTCATCGGTGACCTATATTTTTTATTATTATTTTCAAAAAAGCTGTACATAAACTAAATAATTGTAAAATTTAAGCGATTTCTTATATTAGGTTATTTTTTTATTTCGATCTTTCCTCTTTTTCTCCTATTAGTTTAACAGAAAAAAAGGACATTAACAAAACTGTATTCTTCTTCCAGAGCCAGATTTTAGCTTATCTGAACGGTGACCCTATTTTTTTATTTCATTTTTCTTTTAAGTATATGATAAAGTTCATTTATAAAAAAATATATCGAAATCCTATATTAGGAAAAAAAAAAATCATTTATACCCAGGAGCCCCCTTAAATAATCATTTCATCAACTTTAAACTGCAAAAGGTAGGATATTATGCATGTAATTAATGAAAATATATTTAAATGATTTTAATAAAACTTCATGTTGAATGCTGCCAACTCATTTTATGTTATATTAACAATAGTACAATCTCAGCACAGCTTTAAATCAATGAATAAAATGCTTTTATGTGAAGGTAAATATGTTTGTTGGTGTGTCATATGACAGAAGACTAGAAGACGTCACTTTAAAAGCAAACGAGAAAATATCTGATTGGTGGTCCTCATTTAATGGATAGGACGGATAGATCCGTCTTGGAGGATTAAACTCATATATGTCAAGATTAACCTGATGTGTACTAGGAATTATTGGTTTCGTTGAAATTCATTAATTATGTGTACTCAAAAAATTAATATTTCCACAACATTAAGTTCATCATTTAGTAGATATAAGTAGAGGAGGTATGAGTATCAATAAAAAGAAAGTGTCGGAATTGAGAAACTATCTCTCACATATGTAAAAATGAAGTAAAAGTAGACAGAAACTAATTAATCAAATAAATAACGAGAACTAATGACAGCTATATCAAATAGTTATCAAAAGTACCAGGATTATAATTTTGTACGCCAGACGCGCGTTTCGTCTACATAATCTTCATCAGTGAAGCTCATATCAAGATATTTATAAAGCCTAACAAGTACAAGTTGAAGAAAATTGAGGATCCAAAATTCCACAAAGTTGTGCTAAATACGTCGTAGGTAATATATGCCTGGGATGAGAAAATCCTTAGTTTTTCGAAAAATTCAACAATTTGTAAACAGGAAATTTATAAAAATGACCTCATTATTGATACTCACCGAAGTGTTGACTACTCGGCTGGTGATACCTTCAGGGACGAAACGTCCACCAGCAGTGGCATCAATCCAGTGGTGTAAATACTTAACAAAAGTACCAGGATTATAATTTTGTACGCTAGACGCGCGATTCATCTACTTAAGACTCATCAGTGACGATCATATCAAAATATTTATAAAGCCAAACAAGTACAAAGTTGAAGAAGAGCATTGAGGATCCAAAATCCCCAAAAGTTGTGATAAATTATCACGAATTGTCAAGTAAATATTTTGTTTTCTATATTGACAAAAATAAAACCCGCTAATTGATTTGGTGAACATTCTAGTATGACATGAAAAATATTTTATTCATGTGTCAAGCATCAGTCATTTTAATGAAAATGGATATAGGAATGTGTCAAATAGACAATCACTCAATATAAGAGCACAAAACAACCGAAGGCATTCAATAAGTTTTCAACACAACCTGCACATTGATTGATTGATTGTTGGTTGCTTTACGCCGCATTATCAACCTGTGTACGGTTCATAATGTGATAACTTTTAATAAACAAATTGATTTCCATGTAAAAATGTGAGCTTTTTTAATATTACTGAAAATTACATGTCCGTTATCAGGGACGAAATATACATCGTCTTAACGTTTTGAAGTCATCAAAAACCTAATGACTAGCCAATATAAATGACGTTATATCGTTTGATGATGTTGGATAAGCCAATCAAATAAACAAAGTTCTGTGTCTATTCCGTATCACACTCTGCTTTTCTTGATTTAAAAGCCAGTTGAAGAAATCTTCAAATAAGGTGAACAAAATCCATTGACTCAATAAACAAACACTCTGATAGTAATATTTTCCTTCCGTCTTCCGGTTTTACATTGTTTTCTAAATTATGTTTTCTTCGTTTGTAATAAACGCAGATCAGGGTAATACTTTAACGAAAATTTGTATAACCGCATGGCTTGAACTGTAGTGAAAGGCGGTATATTATAGAAACTGAACCAAGATATAAAGTAACATAATTATGCTATACAACAAATTATCACTTGCTTGAAACGCTTACACTGACTTGAAAAACAGTATACATGCATGTAATGCAAAAAAAAGGATGTTAATGATGCCTCCTATATTTAATATTATGTCTAATGAACTGGTGCATGCCATATCCTCGAGGGGATATTTATGGAACGCCACGACTGCCTTATGTTAATGATCAGCATTATTTTCAGTGCTCACAACATTATATTAAGTGTTCACATCATTATATGCAGTGCTCACAACATTATATAAAGTGCTCACAACATTATATTAACTGCTCACAACATTATATTAAGTGCTCAAAACATTATATAAAGTGCTCACAACATTATATGCAGTGCTCACAACATTATATTAAGTGCTTGCAACATTATATTAGGTGCTCACAACATTATAGTAAGTGCTCACAACATTATATTAAGGGCTCACAACATTATATAAAGTGCTCACAACATTATATGCAGTGCTCACAACATTATACGCAGTGGTCCAAACATTATATGCAGTGATCACAACATTATATGAAGTGCTCACAACATTATATGAAGTGCTCACAACATTATACGTTTTTTAGTTTTATGATGAGATAAATGAATGATGAGATCATTTTGTAAACTTCGTTTTTTAGCGGAAATTACCGAATCCATAATTGGTAAATTACGGTAATGTCCAGCAAACAAATTTAAACAGTTATTAAAGTCATGTTATCATAAGACAGTATACAATATTTAAAACTGATTGAAATAAGTACGGAAAAGATGAAACTAAGAAATACGAATGGCAAAATGTTAGTTGAATAATAAAAAGTTTATTTAATGAAATATCGAATGAAAATTTGTATGATATATTCCTACTGAAGAACTTTAGAAAGGTACCACTTTATAGTCCGTACTCATTTTTAAAAAGCTTTATTACCTTTTAAATGAAACAGTCAGCTTTCTATAACACATAAGTGCCATATTACGCTAGCTTATATATGTCATTATAGTCATTTTTGGCATCGATATTCAGAATTTGACAATTTTACATGATAAGTATCTAACAGATATGGAAAATGCAGTTTAAAGCATTTCAACTTTACATCAATTATTCCAATTGTTTACAAGCTTTTTAGCACGCCAAGTGCTATGTCTTCTGAATATAATCAGCAGTCTTATATAGAAATATAAACTTTCATAAGAAAAAATTACCCTTTCAAGACCCAGTTAAACATGTTCATTTAAAGTTATCATCTCTTATGAAAACTGAGTGTGTGGGGATGAATAAAACTTTTACTAAGTTTGTTCGTCAGTTTTCACGTTTAATATACATACATGTATATAAAAAAAAAGTGGTATGCTTGCCAATGAAACAACTTTCCACAAGAGACAAAATGACATCACAGAAATTAACAACTAAACGGCCACAGTGCGGCCTTCAACAATGATTAAAATTATTGACAGCTAGTTCAAAGCCACTAACAACTAATAAAAAAACATGCATCTAAGTTTTGCTTTTACGTAAAGATTGAAACAAACTGTGAGTAAAAAAGAATGATTTACTATTATTGGATAGTAACGATTGTCCATGAAAAAGAGTAATTTTCAATGCTCTTCAACTTTGTACTTGTTTGGATTTATAAAAAATATTTTGACATGAGCGTCACTGATGAGTCTTATGTAGACGAAACAACATCTGGCGAACTAAATTTTAATCCTGGTACCTTTGATAATTACTTGACCTAAATTAATTCTGGTTAAGTAACATTAAGATACAAAATATAATCAACTACAAGTCATAGAAGAATAATATCTTTTAGATCGCACTTCCTTGATAACAATGGACCTCGAAAAAAGATTCAAATTTGTGTTTAGGTCCATATGTTAGCAACAACACATAAAAGAGGAATGCTATTTGTTGCTGAGCACTTCTTTGATTTTATTTTAAGTCCACACAATTTTATTTATTTTTTAACAGAAGCACAAAAAAACCACGATACAAGTTATTATGTCAATATATAATTGTAATATAATTATATTAATGGAGAACTTCTAAATCTAGTATTGTTTTACTGTGAATTCTTCTCGTTGTTGTTATTGGCGTTCTAATCCTTCTCACATACAAGCTTGTCTAAAGTCTTTTTTTTTTGTTATTTTTGCTACCAATTTTTTTCCATATCCCATGTTAGGATCAATGTAAAAGGTTGAACATTTCATATCTGAGTATTTTTTTCGTTATCTGGAAAGTTACTTTTGACGACGCATCTTGATTGTTTATGTAGAGCTTCTTTCTCATGGATATGGATCACTCACGGGAAAAAAATGGAAAATTTTCGAAACTAATTTGACTTTTATGTATAGCAAAGTCCGAATTATATTATTAAAAAAAATTAAATTCACAAACTAGTTATTTTGCACCAAACATTGCTATGACATGCCTTTTTAAAATATGATTGAAAATATTATATGTTTAAGTAAAATTCTATTTGCAATTGCTGACCAACGTTGATAATTAAAAATATGCAATGAACAGTATGCATCTGACAGATATTTGGTCCTCCTTGAAAAATACTGGGTCAAAACATATCTTAATTATACAATCCCTAGTAATCTGAATACATTTATTCAGAAATGCACAATATATGTGTATAAATCTACATCTTTTAATACGACTGCAAAAAATAAAATCAAAAAAAAAATGGTCGTATATTGCTATCCCGTTGTCGTCGTCAGCGTCGCCGAAGACAGATGTTTTCCAGATAATAACTTTTGTATAAGTAAAAAAAAATCAAGTAAATTTTAACACAAGTTTTATAACTGTTCCAGACCGTATGATAATTTGGACCGTACGAGTACGGTCCGGACCGTATACGTATACTCGTATGGTCCGACCATACGCGTACGGTTGGACCGTATGAGTATACGCGTATGGTCCAGTACGAGCTGACCATACATGCTATTGTTAATTGGTTAAATTTAAACAAGCATTTTTCACAATCTTTATTTTTATTTTTATAAATTGTTATTATTACAATTAGATGGATTAAATAAACAAATGAACAAGTGAAATTAAATATTTGTTTAATTGTATATCTGAGTCCTATGTTGGTACTCTCGGCCAACCTACCACAAGTAATGTAATATTTTTTACATTTATATGTTTGCAGTTCATTCATGTTCCTTTGCATTTGCAGTTCATTCATGTTCCTTTGCATTTGCAGTTCATTCATGTTCCTTTGCATTTGCAGTTTTTGTAAAGTTTCTAATATTCTAAACAATTGTCATCCCACATTAATGCTTACTTCCGATATCGTCAAATTCAATGATCATCATTCAATTATTGTATTACTGATCAACATGCTAAAAACTAGATATTAACAGATTTAATTAGCGTGAATTTTTTAAATACATGTATTAAAAAATAAAGTTTTTATTTAAATTACAATCGAACTTTTTCATATTAATTTGAGAGTTAAGTTATTTTGATCTGTTACATATTAATCGGACCGTACGCATACGGTCCGGCCGTATGAGTATTTTGAAAAAGTACGCATACGGTCCAGACCGTCCGCGTACGGTCCAAATACTCATACGGTCTGGAACATAACCACTAAAGAAAGGTTAGGATTGATTTGGGGGGTTATGGTCTTAACTTTTTATGAATTAGGGGCCAGAAGGGGGTCGAAATAAACATTTTTTGTAGTTTCCGGTCATTAAGTGTATGAATTTTACCACAAATTTCCAAACTACAAGAGAGATGGTTATGATTTGCTCCGAGGGGTAGGTGGGGGAGGTGTTATCGCTCAAACCGTTTCGAAATTAGAGGCAGAAAAAAGGGAAAAACAAGGGTTTCTTGGTTAAAGGTCAATTAAGACAATTTGAAACCAGTGTAAGGAAGGTAATCCAAATATATTGAGGTAATCCAGACATGTTTGATTACACTGCTTTAAAATTATGTGTAAAGATTTTTTTTCTCCCATATCAGATTTCAGAAATAAAAAAGAAAAAAGTGGGGGATACATTTTTCCTTTCTTGAGGATGGGGTCAGTATGCAACAGCATAGTATATTGCACAAAACAAACAAAAAATTAGGGTATTTTTTAAATTTTGGAGGGGGTCGGGCTATTCGCAACAGCGTAGTGCAAAAGCAAAAAAATAAGTAAAAATTCAAATTATATAACAATTTTTTATTTCTTTGACTACAGTTATTCTGTGTCAGAAATTTATTATGTGTCAAATATTTAATTACATTCAAATTCAGACCTGAATCAAGCGTGAATAATGTGTCCATTTTTGTCCGAACGGTTTATGGTTGGACCTCTGCGGTCGTATCCAACTGCATTCGGCGAATTTATTTAATAAACACTTAAATATATATACATATTAAGTTGTGAATATGGTGTAACTGATCCTCAAAATAAATTTAAAATGTCCTGCATGGTGTGGAATAAATTTGTGTTAAATTGATCACACTTCTTAACTTACTTATTTCAATAAGTTTTAAATATTGTTATAGATGATAATTAAAGGCAACGATATTACAACAACTGTTCAGCCATTACATTTAATAGTTATGTTCCCGTGATAATATCAACAATTGTATACTGCCTTAACATGATAACATATAACAATAACTGTTTAAATTTGTTTGCTGGGCATTAATTTACCGTAATTTACCAATATTATGGATTCGGTAATTTCCGCTAAAAAACGAAGTTTACCGAATGATCTCATCATTCATTTATCTCATCATACATCAATCTCATCATACAACAAAAAACGTATAATGTTGTGACCACTTCATATAATGTTGTGAGCACTTCATATAATGTTGTGATCACTGCATATAATGTTTGGACCACTGCGTATAATGTTGTGAGCACTTAATATAATGTTGTGAACACTGCATATACTGCTGTGAGCTCTGTATATAATGTTGTGAGCACTGCATATAATGTTGTGAGCACTTTATATAATGTTGTGAGCCCTTAAAATAATGTTGTGAGCACTTAATATAATGTTGTGAGCACTTAATATAATGTTGCGAGCACTTAATATAATGTTGTGAGCACTGCATATAATGTTGTGAGCACTTTATATAATGGTGTGAGCACTTAATATAATGTTGTGAGCACTGAATATAATGCTGATCATTAACATAAGGCAGTCATGGCGTTCCATATATAATGTCAATGTTTTCTAATTGCAGGATTTTTTGTCGTCCCTGAATTCTATCTACTTGTACTTGTCATATAAGACGAAAAAGGTTTTAACTGGTGAGTTTCGTTTTTTTTGTTATATTTTGTTATAAATGAAGGGTTTCGAGCTGTGTATTAGACACAAAGTTATGTTTCCGTGTTTTCTAAATAAAAAATATCCTGTAACAAGTCAGGAGTATAATAGTTGTTGTCTATTCGTTTGATGTGTTTGAGATTTTGATTTTGCCATTTGATTAAGGACTTTTTGTTTAGACTTTTCTTTGGAGTGCAACATATTTCTGATTTTACTTTTTACATATCTTGAAGATTTAAAACTCATCAAATGAACATTGTGCCTTCAAATCAAAGAATACACTATCTGAAATGAAAACCTTGATATTGTTTCAAAATACTTCTTTTTGTATCTCTTTTATAAATGATAAGGATAAAGCAATCATAGTTTCCTCTGATATATAATTATAGATACATAATACATGTAAAATGAATGCAATGGGTTCTATTCAAACTGTTTAATATCAAAATTTGATTGAAAAGCTTGACTTCATTTTCTCTTTTGTAATATAGCTTTTATAGGCATATAACTTCATAGGTGTGACGCTATAAGATGTATTATTAAATATAACTATCAATAACTAATTGAATGTAAGGGGAAATCATTTGAAAATTTCCATGTTCAAATATTAAACAAAACTGAAAACTAAATAAAACGTTTATGACTAAAACATTTCCGGAAGTATAAATAAGTTCTCCTTATAAATTGAATACTTTTAAACTAATTCTATCATCATTACAAACAAGTGTTTCCTTTCATTCAATTAATCTATATAGGGAAGTAATAAACTATCATGTATACATTCGAATGGATATAAAAAGAATAATATTACGTAAATATTAACAAATTGGAAGTCAACTTCTAGATAAACAGTGCCAAGGAAAGGTGAATTTGTGAATTAATTATCCTTTTCCGAACTTCACCATACCTACAAGTGATTTTAATATTTGACTTTAAAGTGATTCTGTAAAATTCTGTACAATATATAAATCTCTTTTCAACGGTGGTAAAACATTATGGAAGGTAAGATGCATCTAATATATATTTATGACTTAAATTGTAGATAAGAAAAGGTAAAAAAAAACTCAAAGACCAATAATGATAATTTCCTATTTTTTTTCCGAAATATTTATTATTGTTTTGAAAATGTCCATGTATGTGTACATGATGTAGGTATCGGCAAAAAATGAATTGAAAATTGAAAATTTGGGAAATATTATTTGAATGCATAGTTTTATAGAAAAGTAAAATATATTCTCATGATCTCATAATTATACCTTTTCGTTTACAATTTGAATTATTAATGCACGCATATATTTCTTTGTTTATGTAAGTCCTGGAATTGTATAGCAACGACACGTTCTTTTTTCCTGTGTGATTACATAAACTTAGTAGTCTTAACTGTTATCTATGTTCTCTATGTGTATGTCTTATATACATCTAAAAGAACAGAATGCAAACATCTGAAGAAATGGACAAAAACACATGTTTGCCTCTGTTGACACACGACGGGTGCCACATGTGGAGCAGGATCTGCTTACCCTTCCGGAGCACCTGAGATCACCCCTAATTTTTGGAGGGCTTCGTGTTGTTTATTCTTTAGTTTTCTATGTTGTGTCATGTGTACTATTGTTTTTCTGTTTGTCTTTTTTCATTTTTAGCCATGGCGTTGTCAGTTTGTTTTACATTTATGAGTTTGACTATCCCTTTGGTATCTTCCGTCCCTCTTTTAGAAGACAGATAATCATATTGTTTTAAAAAGATACCGCACTTGATTGTTCGTGATGCTTTTTTTTAGAAAGCTGTAAACTTAAATCACACTGATATTTTGACCATAATTTTAAAGGCGTCTTCTATTTTATATTCTTAATATTGACCTATATATATATTCGGTCATTTGTTTGGTATTAACATATTGCATTGATTACCTTTAATTGGAATAATATACACAATTTATGTGTAAACTCATCGCGTCTTCGAAAATATTTGCCACTTAAAACTTTAGATAATAAAGTTGTGATGGAAAATCAATGCGAGAAAGACATATATTATATATATAAACATACTTGATGACATTATGTTGGCTTTAATCATGTTAAGTTTTAAAAAACATACATATACACATACTGCATGATTACAACCGTGGTACCTTGAAAAGAGCAGGACTATTATTTTTGAAGATATTGTGATGTTACACTATTGTTTCAAATAAGGGAGTGGGTTTTGGTACCATTTAAACGTTTAATCCCGATGCAATTATTTGAACCTGTCCTTAGTTAGGAATCTGATGTTCAGTAGTTGTCGTTTGTTGATGTGGTTCATTAAGTTTTTCGTTTCTTGTTTTTATAAAGATTATGTCGTTAGTTTTCCCCTTTGCATAGTTTTACACTTATGTCGAGTGATTTGTAGGGCCCTTTATAGCTTGCTGTTCGGTGTAAGCCAAGGCTCCGTGTTGAAGACAATTTTTGAATTGGATGGAGAGTTGTCTCATTGGCACTCATACCACATTTTCCTATATCAAGTTAATAAATGATTGAACATAAAGAATAATCCAAATATTACAAACATATACATGTTATCAAAAAACAAGATAACTAAGTTCTGTATGTCTATCTCTGTGGAACAACTGCAATTCAAATATTTCTTTTTCTTTTTGTAAAACTGTGTGTAAATGATAAAAGTATAGAATGTATATTCAATACATTTCTCAAGCATTCTCGTAGTGCTGGTTCAATTTCTTTTAATGAAGTCAGATAAATGCGATTTGTCAAATGATACGTACATTTTTTTTAATGAAAACAGATTGAGGTACTTCCTTATAAAGATATATATATATAACTTTAGTTTAGAAATAAATATTCCGTGACGGATGCGACACTTAAATTTACATTTAAATGTCAGTATGTGGAGTCAAAGTCGTGTAACTATAATTACTTAACATTATATGTGTACTTTAAACTAAAGGAGACATATAGATTGTTTGCATGTCAGTTCATTCAACAGAATAAGTGTAAATTCAAACAATCAGTTACTAAAATTGACAGCCATGATACAGCAAATAGTGCTGAAAGTGGTGTTCAACAACAATCATTTGACCAATCGATCAATCAGGCAAACGTTGGTGTACAGGAATGATAATCTGTGTCTCCTTATAAGGATGCAAGCAAGCATTCACAATGGTCACTTTGAATTTATAATGAGATATATGTATAAAAAAGAATGACATAGACATTAACAACTATAGATCACCAACGGCCTTCAACAATGAGCAAAGTCCATACTGCATAGTCAGCTATAATATAAAAAGCCCCGATATGACAAAGCAAAACAATTAATACGAAAAAACTAACGGCCTTATTTATATATAAAAAATGAAAGAAAAACAAATATGTAACACATGAACAAACGACAAACACTGAATTACAGGCTCCTGACTTGGGACAGGCACAAATAATGTGATGGGGCTAAACATGTCATCGGGATCCCATTCCTCCCCTAACCTGGGACAGTGTTATATCAGTACACCATAAGAACCAACTATAAAAATCATTTGCAAAAGGCTTAATATGACAACTATACTGTAAATTATACATTTTAAAAGATATGTAACCGCAATAGAACGGTTGCATATATATCAAAATATTTGTATTTTGAAAGAAATTATCAAAGGTCAAGTTGACTGTTTTGTAACTTTTACGTAAAATTTCTGTGACACAATAACAGTTACACAATGTTTTTGATAAGCCTTTGTTCCTGAAATATTTATTTTTTTACAAAAAAGGTATCTTATAATAATCATCATTTACTTTCAGACAGGGCATACTAGTATGTTTTATACACTTAAACATGTTATATATGTCACTGTGATATGCCTTTTGTAGTTATATTTAATTATATTGAAACTTTATTGTTTCAGCTTTTTCAATATCTCTTTACCAGTATCTATGCAAAAACATAGTCGGATCTGAAAATCACGTAAAAACATTAAGATTAATTAATACAGTTTCTGATAATTTATCGAGTGACGACATCAAAGTAAGCATTACCAGCGGGAGTTTTGGTGAAGGATTGCAGATGATTGGTAGTGATCTAGATATTATGTATGTAATAAAATCCATCGAGGTTCACGAAAATATAACATCTATTGTTTTCAATTCTACAACAACTTATTTTACAATGTTTACAGAAGATACAAAACTAGGCTATGTTATGTTACGTCTTATTAGTAGTCCTCTAGCCATTATGCGTGAAATCTGTGAACAATTTAGAGAGGACACTTATTTGTCAAGTACCTTATTCAGGAATGCTTTTTTAGACGAGAATACGCCCGTTGTACATGGACCTTGTTTATCCGACATAAAAGGGGATTTTGACTATGCTGTTTGCCTTCATAGTAAATATTGGGTCACGTCTGCGTCAAAATGGATTACGCGGTCAAATAATTCATGGCCAAATGAAAATACCAAGGAGATGATCATTAATCATGGTGTGCTTTTTGTCCCAATTGGTTCGAAAGGGTCACCACAGGAGGAGCTAGAATGGAGGATGTCATTCTCAGTTGGAGAAAAACTTTTACTTTATACATTTAGTCACACGCAGTTACTGTGTTACGCCCTCATGAAAATTATTCTAAAGGATATAATAAATACTGATAGTAGATGTAAAGATTTATTGTGTTCTTATTATCTTAAGACAATTATTTTCTGGATATCAGAAGAGTTGCCTCCCACTATATGGACACCTGACAATTTGATACCTTGTTTTATGAGATGTTTCCGTAGGCTGATTTATTGCGTGCAGTATCAAGTTTGTCCGCATTATTTCATACCAGAAAATAATTTGTTTGAGAATAAGATAGAAGGTCTTGATGGGGATTATTTGATTAATAAACTCCGTGTTTTATTTGGCTGTGGATGGCAATGTATTTTCTTTTCTAAACAAATTTCACGTATTTCGGTTCTGTCATGTAATATTCATAAAAAGGACAGTTCCTTGTATTTTGAAGACATAAATAAACTTTTAAAGTCAGCCATATTTGTGCGTGCAGATTCTGTGATGGATACATATACGGGCTTCAGTAGAGCTGTATATAACATAATGGCTAATAATTCCAAGAAATTAAAATACCTTTATGCATATTTCTTGTCATCGGTGAGCTACAAGATCTTTGAGGTCATATATCTGACCAGTGCACTAAGTAAAAAGAATCAATATAAACAATACACTATTTGTCTGAGTTATCTACTAATGAGCACAAACCACAATACTGTATCGGGATGGTTGATGATTGCTTCCTTTTTTTACAAGGATAAACAATATAGGAATTCTCTCATAATTATTTTGTTTGCACTCTCGAAGTGTACACCTGACAAACTGTTCACCAGAACAGAATTGTCCGTCGTGCAACGTCGTCTACTCAAATGGCAAGCCATAAGAAAGCACGGACTGGTGCATTCCCTTAAATATGTACTGGTAGATTATGTCATTTTTCGAACTTCTACATTTATTCCTATAGAACTGTTTATTGGCACCACCACATGTGTTATAATACCGCCTGTAGCTTACGCACATTTTCTGTCTTTCCTATGTTATTACCATCTGAACAATATGCGAGAATGTCAAATTTCCTTCCAAGATCTCAATTTGACAATTGCCGACAATTATTTTA
The DNA here is from genome assembly GCF_036588685.1 of Mytilus trossulus. Lineage (NCBI taxonomy): Eukaryota > Metazoa > Mollusca > Bivalvia > Mytilida > Mytilidae > Mytilus > Mytilus trossulus. Next base: position 58,125,184 of record NC_086386.1, on the reverse strand, counting down.
TTGGAATTGAGAAGAGTCCAAAATTAATAGCATACTATTGTCTAGGTACTGCTTTACAGTTAAAAGGAGACAATATTCAGGCAGAATTAGTTTTCAGCGAGATTATTAAATCGCGTCCGAATGCAAGCTTAATGAGACCATTACAGAGACTGTATTTAAAAGCGCCTTTGTGAGTTATTTTAATAAATAGTACATGCACGCATTGTTTGGAGTTGATAACAGATAATATAAGTGGTACCAATTTGACAGCCAAAAGGTTTACTACAATATTCAAAGTCTAGGTAACTACATTGATAAGTGTTCTAAACGAACCGGAACGAAACAATATATATTACGTCAATCATCAACAAAGGTGGAGAATATAAACAGCAAATAGGTATGACATTGCTTTGCAGAGAACTTGTGATTTTTTTTAATAAGGAAATGCCTGTTCAAAGTCAGATATATGAAAGCTGTTTTTCATTCGTTTGATGTGGTTGATGTCATACTATGATTGCAAACATGGACTTAGAAATACAATAAATGTGTTATGATCTCAATTTAATATATATTGAAATGCATGCGGTTCAGTCATCCGAAGGCAACTGACGCTTCAAAAATTAAATATTAAAAACATAGTTTGATAAAATATTTTGTTTTTGAAATTCAAGTTGTTGAGTTGAGAACATTCGTAAAAATATAATTTATTATACTTTGCATTGTTTATGTTACTTCATTTAGTTCAATGCATAAGATTACCTTAGTCGTATTTGGCACAACTTTTGAAATTTTGGATCCTCAATGCTCTTCAACTTTGTACTAGTTCGGCTTTATTACTATTTTGATATGCGTCACTGATCAGTCTTATTTAGACGAAACGCGCGTCTGGCGTACTAAATTATAATCCTGATCCTTTGATAACTATATTTATTAAATATTTTAAATGCACTGTTATTTTATGTACAGTTAAATTGTGTTAACCAGTATGATATGAGAAGAAAGGTCAATGAATATATATATATGAGAAATATAAAGTCATTGTATTTCTAGATATGTTTAGCTTTAAGTGTAAAGAAGAAAAAAAGAAGAAATAAGATATGTACGAAGGGACGTACGGTGATCCAGGATTAATTAATGTATCATGATTCAGTATATTAAATTAATCTGCCCTCTTTTGGTTGCATAAAATTATATTAAGTTACAAAAGAGATGATCTCAGCTTCCAAATTGCCTGCATACGAATATATATCTTCCAAGTAATACGATATTTCTGGGCTTGTATTTCCGATCATGATTTCCTTATAAGGAATCTATTAAGGTAAGAGTTACAAATGGTGAAGTTTAAATCAACCATTCGTAAATTTTACGTACGCAATCACGAGTTGGTTGAACGTTATGAAATATCCATTTCTGATTGTTTATACATTACTTATATATTAAATAAAAATTGTTTTAATCCTCCAATTATCATCAAGGTTATTTCAAAGGACAAATCCCTTTGATTTCGAGGCAATGTATTACTCTTCTGTTTTATTAAAGAAATAGGTCATTAAAAGTAAATCTTTAGTTCTAATTTAATATGCAAGATAAAAAAAACAATGATGACACATGAAAATAGTTATGACTAATATCTTTTCTCAATTTGTAGTAATGAATAATTCTGAAATGTTTGGTATATTAGGGAACACGCTTATGTGATTGATCCAGTGTTTCTGATACATGTAGTTGCTTTTGACGTTATTTGTTTTTCGATAGCCGATGTTGACCGAACCAATTTCTGAAACCAAATTATCAAGATGGTAGAAATAAAATCACAATTCGACTAACATTCGGGGATGAGGGGACGAAAATTTAGTTTTGACTTTAGAAAGTATCCTCTTTCATAAGTAAAACGAACATACTATAAACGTCAGACAAATCATGGTAAAATGTATGAAGGAATGATTTCTACTAGACCACTGGAACTCATGTTTTAATAGCTTTATTGTGAGCAGCAAATGTTAAAAAATTGTCTGAGTCGATAATTTAACAAATGGTATCAGTTTATACGATTATTACATCAGTTACAGTAGAGATGTATAAAAAGACATTAATTGAAACTTATCATAGATATTTAATGCAAGTACAACCAACATAAATAATATTTATAAGCAGTACAACATGTGTCTAAGTTTTATACTGAAGAATATAAATCATGATAAAAGTTTGTTTTGGTTAAAAAAAAATATTACACAACAGTACTATCAGTGAATTATTATTCCTATATTATGTAAAATTCACAAATAAAGGATTGAAAGATTTTAAATACAGGGATCGAATTCTTACCCTGAAAGACTCGTGGTAATAGTTATCAAAGGTACCAGGATTATAATTTAGTACGCCAGACGCGCGTTTCGTCTACATAAGACTCATCAGTGACGCTCATATCAAAATATGTATAAAGCCAAACACGTACAAAGTTGAAGAGCATTGAGGATCCAAAATTCAAAAAGTTGTGCCAAATACGGCTAAGGTAATCTATGCCTGGGATAAGAAAATCCTTAGTTTTTTGATAAATTCAAAATTGTGTAACAGGAAATTTATTAAAATGACCACATTATTGATATTCATGTCAACACCGAAGTGTTGACTACTGGGCTGGTGATAAACATTTACTTTGATGTAGAATTACGCGTTTGACGTCACACAGTTAGAACTAAAATAATTGTGTCGTTCAATGTATGACGGAATAAAGAAATATATATTTTGTTGTCTAATAAGAGCTCAACTACCAGAAAAGCAATATCAATGACAAATGTACTTGAAATTGACACCTAATGCCAAACCTCATAGCTATTTAAAAAAAAACGTTTCCTAAGAAAAAGAAACATGTTTTTTTATAAGTCAGTCAGAGTTGAGATAAAACATATACGTATATGAAGGTTTATTTCCTTTTAGAACGCCTGTTCATTGTTTATAAGAAACAACCTGTACTTGACCACATGTCAATCAAACCTGCTTCAATGCAAAATATATAAAAGAGTGACGAAAGATACCAGAGGAACAGTCAAACTCATAAATGGAAAATAACTGACATTGCCATGGCTGAAAATGACAACCCGACAAACAAGAGTACACATGACATAACATAAAAAACTAAAGAATAAGCAATACGAAACTCATCAAAAACTAGGGGTGATCTCAGGTGCACCGGAAAGGTAGGCAGATCCTGCTCCACATGTGACACCCGTCGTGTTGCCTATGTGATAAAAATTCCGGTAAATAGCTTATTCATTCTTATAACGTTCGTTTCATCATTATTTTCTCTAATCAAAAAGCAAACTGCAGATTAATGAAACATTAAAACACATTATGATCTTGCCATTTGGATGTTATTTTATACTTTTCTATCTTAAAAATTTCCATTCGACTAATCCAGACATGTCTCGGTGTGTAATACAAGGAACACATAAAAAATGCTTTATTTAAACCGTAAATGTGTACTCGTGTCTAGAATGTTTTCATAACCTATAGTATGTATTATGCTGTTGCACCTCCTTTTTTTCAATGTTCATACTTAAGGATGTTTGCTTGTCATGTTTTGGAGTTTTTGTCAGATTTTCGAAATCCTCTGGTTTTATCCATTTAAATGCATGAACAAAATTTGCCCATGAACCCCATATATCTTTTTATAAATCTTTTCCATGTATAATTATAAGCAATTTGTAAAAGTTTTATAAATTTTTATTTATTTTTTGATAGTTTTGGAGAACATTTAACTGGTCAATGATAAAGCTATAAAAAGTCAAGAGAGAACATTTTCCCGCCAAAAGTTCAACGGATAATGTCTCAAAAACAAGCATATTGACCCCTTATTTTTTATTCTTTTTTTATTCTTCAATTGATCCCTTATCAATATATATAAGTTTTATGGAAAGTTTTTTATTACGAATCTGAGCAGCAGACTTCCTTTAAGTACAAAGTTTAATATATAAGTTGATAAGTAGTGAATTATTTGCTCTGTTTCTATTTTTTTTTCATTTTTATTATCGAGGTCAAAAGTTGCATACTTAAAAAAGGCGTTTACTCCTTCGTATATTCATGTGTCTTATTAAAGTAACAAACATGTTCAATGGATATATTATGCTAGTTTCTAATGTCTATTCTGTCTTTTGTTTAGTTCTTTATTGATGACAGATTTGTAATATTTTAAAGATGCAGGATTTTGATCATAATAAAACATTACACCTGCATGCTTTTTTAAAATGTTTCATGCATAATGGTAGTCGCACTGCATATCATATGGAATGTAAGGTACACACGTCAATTGTATCAGAAATGTAGATGTAAGATTTTGACTTATACATTTTGAATTGATAACGTATGCCATCGTATCATCTAATACACTTTCTTACCGTGGATTCATTTATTTTCGTGGGTATCGACTTTTGTGGATTGCTGAATTCTTGCATATTCGTGGATATTTGGTTTCGTGTTTTTGCCAGTTTATGTATACAAAGCCTTTTGAAAATATCTTTTTCGTTGAAAATTTGAATTTCTGGTTCACCTAAAACCACGAAAGCCACGACAATGGATATATAATGAATAATAATGAATCAACAAGTATAACAACTTGAAATATCAACCAATACTCCCTTTTTCATTCAACAATAACAATGAAGATGCTATCATTAGGTGCTCTGTTATATAATTATATATCAATATTTAAATAGAAGAAGTGAGTAACATTTATGACAAATCAAAACAGAAAAACTTTATAAATTTTCCAATATTTCATATTCCTTGTTTCAACAGTACTACATGTACTAGGAACGAAGCTTTGTTTTTTCATGTTGAGTATGATTATTGTTAATAATTGAATGTCAGGTAATTGATATGAAAATTTCAAAAATCAAATATAGAAAAACTGACAAAATAATACTTCAATGTCATTACAATTCCTGGAAATAGAAATCTGGATTTTTGAAATTGTTATCCTTGTAAGTTAGTTCAGATTAAGATTAAAATGTTGTGCGTTACTCATGATTTAATTTGGGATTTTTTTAATAAAGTTTATATGATGTTTTTTTTTTATATCAAACAAATAGAAAAAGAAAATTTAATAGGACGTGCTTTTTAGAGAATAGCATGATAAAATTCTTATATATACATGTATAATTTTAGATCAGACTTTACGATTGACATAAGACTTGCTGTTATATACCTCTCAAATAAATTTAAATGTATTATAAACTTGGCCAAAGTCGCTGTTTAAAACATGACAATTTAAAAATAACCCACAGTATTCTTAGGCATAAATAAAATAAAATGTACAAACTCGAAATAAAACAAATTCCTTTTTACATTTTTTGATCCATCAACGTCACTTCAAATATGACGTCATACGAATGAAAAAAGCCAAAGCTGAATGTCTCACCATTGCTTTAACCCTCTATATTAAAATGTTTTTAATTAAAGTTTTAGGTAGGTGTCTGGTTTTCTTTCTATTCCATTGCATTGTTCGTAGCTTACACGAAAAAAATGTAAATTTAAAATGGCAAATGTTGGGTTTGAGAATTAAACACCTTTTCCTAGCGGTTATTTAAGAAACAATTCATGCAAGCTTCAAATTGTTTTAAATTTTCTTAGAGATAATTAGCAGGGGAAAAATAGAACAGCTCCGCAAATGACATACCAACCCTAGCATCAGTTTTGAAATTATTAGAGAAGCAATGTGAATTAAAGGTCTATTTGTCAATTCGCAATCTCTTTTGACTTTGCAAGACTTCATAGCGATTTTATACATTGGATTCAAAGTTATTCTGTAAAATTCTGCCCAATATAAACATGCAATGTAAAATACAAACATTGAAGGTACATGTATGATACAGCCAGTTTATACTGATGGTTTCAATATTCAATTCTTGCAAATGTTAAAGCACCAATACATGCAATAGTTCATTTGATAACTTTATATTCTAATTCAGAATTTTTTTTATATTTCTTCAATCTGTTTTTGCGAAATTAGCGGCATTCGAAATGGTATCTTCTAAAACTAAAAAATCACATATAAATTGAGTATAGCTAATATGTATGCATCAGTTCATAAAATAAAATAAGGTATTTTGGCTTTTTGTTAATCAATTGTAAATCCAAATAAAATGCAATAAAAATGTAAGGATTCTGTGTACTAGTTTGTAGTATGAAATGTACTCATAAGCATATCTATCTATATTTCTATATTGAACGGCTTGGTTTCATATCAATAGTTATTAATCATTCTTGTGCTTCAACTTTTGTTTCAGTTATTGTTCATACCCATTGTACAAACTTACTAAGTATTTTGTATAGTGATTTGTGTATTCTATTTCCATTCGAAATCAAGATGTGAAAATAGAATCCAGTTTTTACTCCTTCATATTCTTATGTTGCTTGATCAATCTAGTAAAGAACTTGGTCAATGAATTTGTTCTGCTATTTCGTAATGTCCCTCCTATCATCAATAATATTTGTTGTTGATGGCAATTCTTGGTTATTCTTTCAGATGTTTGTTTTTTTTAGGACACAAGGGTGTCCCATAATAACTATACACGGGGGTTTTTCCAAAATGATTAATGAATGATGGTTGTTACATTATGTAACAGACATGTTATTGGTATACAGTTTAGTTGACCAGAAGAAGGTTTTTATAATACAAACTTGTCAATTAAAACCGTATGCCGCAATATCAAAGAACACAATATCTTAGGTCAACAGATGAGCTAATTGTACAATATACCATGTTTCTTTAATATTAATTACTTCACTTAGTTTTCCTTTTATAAATTTTAAAATTACTATAAAACTAAAGTTTCAACTATTTAGGCAAAGTTGGCTTAAGATGAATTTGGCTATTTATTTTAGATATTTTTTACATATAGCTCTTCAAGATTTTTGGTACATATCCATCTTCGGATATTACGGAGCTTAATATTCCCTTCTTAAATTTAATTATCAGTAATTATTGAATATCAGGCAATTAATCTGAAATTTTCGAAAACTCAGTTGTCAGTTGTGTGCAACAGGCATTGCTAGTCGATATATCTGAGCTGTACATTGAGTAATAAGAACCAATATATACAACACAACAGTTGTATGGCTTATTTACTAATGAATTTCAACCACGATACTGTCTCTGGGTGGATGATGCTTGCATCGTTTTTCTGCAAGGAAAACCAATATAAAAAAATCTCCCATCATTATTTGGTGTGCATTCCCCCGAAAAACTATACCGCGGAGCACAATTGTCATACACGCAACGTCGACTAGTCAAATACAAATTAAAAACGGAAGGAGTTTTGCGTTTGTTAAAATTCGTACTGGTAAAAAGTATCTATTTTACAAATTCGACATTTATTCCTATGGAACTGCTTATAGAAACAGGTTATGACATTCCAGCTGTTGTGTACTCACACTTTTTGTCTTTTCTATGCCATTTCCACCTCAACAATGTGCGCGAATGCCGAATGTCTCTCTGAGATCTTCAACTAACAATACTCGAGGACTATTTTATAGAAAGTGATTCATGTATGTTTAACAAACCATTTTCTTACTATTGTCTTGGTACAGCTTTACAGCTTATTGGAGACAATGTATCTGCCAAACAGGTTTTTACTGAGACTTCAACTTTTCCAAGCTGGTTCAAAATATTGAAAAGACTTTCTCTGGTAGCTTCTTCGTGACACATCAATTGATCTTAATCAACATTTTTAGAGTTACGTGCTTGTGTATGTTGATGTAAATAATATTAGTGCCAATAGTACTGTCAAGTTATCTACTGTAACATTTATACTTTAAAAATATAATGTTTGTTTGTTTAATATTGTAAAACCTCCAGCCGAATATCTATGATTGGTTGTATACAAATAATAAACTGATTGCTTTAAACCTAATGTAATGTTAAAGGATGGTATAGACATGATAGACAAGTAAAATTTTACTTTGACTGAAAAACCTGGTATATGGATGAACAATATGTTTGCAAGCGAATACAACTTAACAGGACAACAAATAGGGTGCCAAGTCAACAATTGTATCGATTCGGGTTAACGTTATAACACACGGCTGTGTTTGACAACATTGGAAAAAGGTGAACAAACCTCATCGAAATATGGATCCGATGTCATCATAGTCTCCAGTGGTCAAGATTTTTTTTTAACTTGGGTCAAAGGTCGAAGGAGAGTTACATTAGGACAGATGGTCCCTCCTACATAAACGCGTTTATGGCAAAATAAATTCGAATATTTCAAAAGATTATATATGTAGGACTTATTTGACATTTATGTTACCAAATATGGTTCGAGATTGATCTTTGTTCCTATAGGGTGCACATTTACAATTTTCATTTTCCTGGACCTATAAAAGGTAAAAATTCTGATTTTTTTCATAAGATTCGAGGTGATCTATCGAGATGTTTTTTAAGTTATTATAATTTATTAGGTGTCCTTGCAAAAAAAACTTTTTTGATAGAAGGTGATCGTTATGATATGCTAACGGTGAAAAGGAGAAGGGTTGTTCGATTCAGTTAAAAAAAAATGACAAATAAAAAAAGGTTAATAACGCCATCTTACTGAGAATAAATTAAGCATAAATTGGCTCATAATTGACCTGAAATTTATCTACAAAAAAAGATCTAAAATATTTATCTCTAAATTTCCTTTTCCACATTTGAATATAAATACGACCATGGAGTTAATTAGCATCAGAATTTTATTAAATTGAAACAACATGGAAAATTGCTTTTGCTAGCAGTAGCTTTAACATTTCATTGTCCTCTATTATGACGGAAGCCCACCAACCAGGTTAAGGTAAGTGAGCTAATTTCAACTGTTTTTGGTCATGTAGACTTATACGTAGATCTTACTTTGCTGAACATTATTGCTGTTTACAGTTTATCTCTATCTATCATAAAGTAGGGACGAAAGATATCAGAGGGACAGTCAAACTCATAAATCGAAAACAAACTGACAACGACATTGCCAAAAATGGAAAGAAAACCAGACAAACAATAGTACACATGACACAACATAGAAAACTAAAGAATAAGCAACACGAACCCAACAAAAAAACAGGGGTGATATCAGGTGCTCAAGAAGGGTAAGCAGATCCTGCTCCACAAGTGGCACCCGTTGTGTTGCTTATGTGATAACAAATCAGGGAAATAGTATAATTCGGTAGGTCACATTCATGAAAGGGAAGGGGAGTGTAGTTACGACGTAAGGAACAAATCCGATATCATTTGTGAAAATATTCAAGAGAAAAGCCGAAAAGCTGCAAAATTTCCTTAAAATTACCAATTCAGGGGTAGCAAGCCAATAAAAGGTTGTCCGATTTGTCTGAACATTCTTATAGATATAGGCATATAGATCTTGACCTGATAAATAGTTTCAATTTCGCCAGATTTGCTCTAAACGTTTTAATTTCAGAGATATAAGCCAAAATCTACATTTTACTCCTGTATTCTATTTTTATACATGTCGGCCATCGTAATTGGTTGGCGGGGTTATCAGACACATTTTCAATCTAGATGGGACAACATCCCAAATGCGCATTGAAATGAGGAACTTAAAAGTCACGTGTAAAGAAAAAATCTCTGTGTAGTGATATTGGACATGTTTCTATTTTTAGCAAATGACTGAACTTAATTATTTGTGGTGACTAGGAAAGTAGAGGAACATAGAATAAATGTGTAAAAACTGTGGAGCTATTGAATGTGTTCAAAGTATTAAATTTTCAAAGAACGTATTGTGTTAAAAAGGGGATATTTTACCACAAGGAGCCGCATCACAAAAGGATGTTCGGGGTTTGCTAATTTACGGAAAAGTAATCTCACTTCGTACCCCGAAAATTTAACCACATATGTGAAAATGTCACAGCTTCGAAACGATCTGTCATACATATCCAAGTTAACGATATGGACTGAGCTACAGGAAAAAACGTTACCATTACCGCCTATGTAAAAACAATTAAAGATTTTGACCCAGATACCCTAATGATGATTGTGGCCAAATTTGGTTGTATTTGGCCCATTGTTTTCAGGGGAGAAGATTTTTGTAAAAAGCTGACGACGGCGGACGACGACGACGACGGACGACGGACGCTAAATGTTGAGAAATTCTAACAAGGCCTTTCGGGTAAGGTGAGTAAAACACAAAGTAGATGATCATCAATCATGGGACGTTATGTGTGTCAATTGACGATAAAGGATCACCACATAAGGATTTGGAATGGCGAATTTCATTTTCAAATGGAGAAAAATTTCCTATTTACGTTTAGTCTCACACAAATACTGTGTTATGCGCTGATAAAGTTTCTGTTACAGGATGTAATAACGGCTGACAGTAAATGTAAAGATTTACTGTGTTCCTATCATCTGAAGACAATACTTTTCTGGATATCAGAAGAAGTTCAACCTTCTGTATGGACACCTTGTAATTTAATACCGTGTTTTACGCGATGTTTTCGTCGACTGATTTATTGTTTGCAGTATCAAGTTTGTCCGCATTATTTTATCCCAGAAAATAATTTGTTTCAGAATAAGATAGAATGGCATAATAGGAATAGTTTGATTGATACACTCCTTATGCTAGTTTGCCATGAATGGCACGACATTTTATTCTCTAAACATTTTTTTTCTGATGTGTCCTGCGACGTTAAAAACGCCAAAAGTCTTTTGTATTATGAAGATATTAACACATTGTAGAGTCAAAAATATTATCTCGTCTTTCGTCTGACACTGAATACACAAATTTCATTAGAACTGTTCGAAACATCATTTCGATTAAATCTAACAAATTGAAACATTTTCATCTATACTTTATGTCAGTTACATGTCACAAAATATGTCAACGTAGCTACCTAAACAGTGCTATCAGTAATAATTAATCAATATAAAAAATACAACACTTGTCTACGTTATCTACCTATGAGCAATAATAATGATACTGTCTCTGGGTGGTCGATGCTCGCGTCGTTCTTCTACAAGGAAAACCAATATCAAGAATCTCTCAAAATCATTTCATATGCATTGACGAAATGAACACTTGAGAAACTCCTCCGTGGTTCAACATTGTCTGTAACGCAACGTCTTCTAGTCAAATGGCACTCAAAACTTAAACAAGGTGTGGTGCGTATGTTGGAATACTTACAAGTAGATGACGTACTTTTCGTAATGAATACATTTATACTGATTAAACTACGAATAGAAGAATACTTGAATGTTTGATGTTCCATATGTAGTTTACGCACATTTGTTGTCATTCTTATGTCATTACCATCTGAACAATTAATATTCGAGAATGTAAAGATTTCCTAGAAAATCTTCAATTGACAATTACTGAAAAATATTTCTTAGGGAAAGAGGTATCTTTAAAAGCATTATCTAACTATTGTCTTGGTACAGCTTTACAATTAATGGAAGACAATTAGTCAACTATCCAAGCGTTCATTTAAACTATCAACTTATTAAATTTGATTCCATTAATTAATATACTTTTAAAGTAAAAGGTTTAAACGCGAAACTCGAAGTAAAATGACAATGTCAGCCTTTCTTTATCATTCATAATAAGCTCCTGTATTGAGTCTGCTTCCTTTGGTTTAAGGAACAAGTGGATCCGAAATAGGCTAAGTAGGATTCCATTCTTGTAATATATACTTGTTTGGTAAAGTATCTTTACTATGACAAACGCATATAATGATATTGTACATTGTATTGAATTCATTTTCATTCTTGATATTTTGTAATTAATGAAGAAAATTACCGTAGTTCTCAAATATTTCAATTTTATCGGGATAAATGTAAATCCACAGCAAAAATAAGATATTAAACGGCTGACATACAAATTTAAGCAAATGTTTATTTGAATTATGGTAACATTTAGAGCCAGAGAGATGGAATGGTTTATGGTGGCATGATAACTCGAATATTCGCGGAAACGGAATATGCAGTGTAGGGCACTTCTTTTTGTAAAAAAAATCAAATGAAAGTTATCCACATGAAATTGTGACAGTGATTATCTAACTAAAAAAAAGTTCTGCAAATGAGTTATGTGTGATATATAATGTCCACAAGACCGAAAGTTATGTTTCAAAGACAATACATAGCTTGCATATTTTTTTTTATTTTACCAATCTTTAACGAACGTTTGGGGTTCGGACATATGCAGCAAAAGGCACATGGGACTCAGTCAAAATCTATGTATGTCTCTTTAATTTGTTTTATTGTTTTATTTCTGAGTTGCTGACGATTATCAAATGTAACTTTCTTATTCCATCTAAAAACTATGCAAATGAAGTGGAGCTAGGAATTATCTTAAGTTTTGTAAATTCGTGACCTTCATATCTTGTTAGACAATATACGTGTAGGTTTGGCCAGTCGTTAAAGGCCACCTAATTATCCACATCAACGTCATTTAATTACTGTTGCAAATATTTCTCTCTGGTAATCACACCACAACTCAATATTTTAAATCAAGCATGTCTTTTAACGGAATTTCATCCATCTTCAGAGCTATTTTTGCAAATCAAACCGAACTGTATGAAGTTGTTAAATGGATAGTTGTTAAGCCTATAATCCTTAAGCTTGATGATGTTTTGTGCTCCTCTTCATTTTTATGTTGCAACTTAAGTGATGTGCACCTCTATTCCAGTAAACTCTGTTTCATAATCCCTGACCAGGTTTTGTTGGAACCATTTTCTTGTAAATTATTATTAGAGAAAGCCGGTTTTTCAACTTTGTAAATTACAGTCTTGCAGACTAGAATATTTGCTCTGACGGTACCGATGTGACGGAATGGCTAAGACATGATAGTCTAAGCCTAGATACAGCTCACGCATTTGTGGAGGCATTTTAAATGACAATTAAACACGAGCATTTAAAACATGTATTTCATTAAATAAGTATGATTAATCTGTGATGCATACTCACTTTTCTGAAAGTAACCCAAGATGATCAATTTTATATAAAGAAGACAGCAATTATCATACAAACCGATAAGTCGAAAAGTGTTTTTGTATTCGATACTCGGTACAACTGAGAGATAATCGAATATTTGAGTACTCGTTGAAATCCCTAATTTGAATGAAATGATAACACAACCATGGTAAATAAAGAAAATTATCCCAAAAAAAATCATTTACATCACAGGTATTTTGCATTGCTTTTCAATGGTGTCAAGTTGTTCTAATCCTATCATTATATTTCAAGATTTATAATCGTAATCAAGCATTTCTACGGAAAAAATTATAGGGTTGACAGCAGTTAGCAATATGTCATCTTTTTTTTTCTTTAAATAATAACCAAAAATATGCGTTCTTATTTTGCACTGAGAAATTAGTATAAAAATATAGTTGATGGTTAAGGAAATTATTCGTGAAATAGTTAAATATAAAACTATTGCATGCATTGAATGAGAATAAAATAAAATTTCCTTGACAAAAAAGTACACGGAAATTAAAATATATGATTTCTTAAATGCCGTCCAAGATACAACAGAATCTTTTTTACGTTATTACTCATATTACATTTACGATGAAATATATATTATATACAAACGTGGATAATGGCACCTGTTGACAAATTTACAGTCAAAAAGGGGGGGGGTGAAAAAAACGAAAAGCGTAGGTGTGATATAAAACATAGTTCTCGAACTCTGTGTGTTCAAGCATAGAACTTATCTTTAAGACACAGTTTTGATATATAAAAACCATAATTTTACACGATATAAAAATGCTAGGTAAATAACTGGGTGATTGCGTTTGAAGCAACAGGGTTGGTAAGATTTGTGTTATTCAATTTTGAATACTTATTTAAGTATTATCTCATTGATGTACAAGTCAACCTTAAACAAAATAGTATGTAAACAGTATATAAGCGTATGCTAACTCCGGGTTTCTTCGATTGATATATCTAAATGAAGGTGTCAACATGGTCAAGTAACTGTTTGCAAATGTATGATTGTTTTTTCGAAATAGTAATGATTTACTTATCACAGGCATAGATTAACTTAAGGTATCCGACCCATAATAGACCACGTGACTAAAATTAGTCGAAGTTTACCGAAGTCGATCTTATCTCTTCACCTCGGTATTTTCCGGCGATTTCAATAATTTTATTTTTCACATTTGAAAAATTTGACAAATACAAATATTCTTTCAGTTTCCATTTTAAATTGATTAATTTAGTTGAAATATCTAATTTTAAGTCCGAATATGTGTTTTGGAAGTAACGTAATAATCATATCCAATGTAAACAATAACACAAAATGGCCGACTCGGTCGTCTGTCGCGACAAACGGGGGAGATTTTCAAAGATACTACAAGAAACAAGTGAACCTGAAGGTACTGAAAACATTGAAATTGACCACAATTATGGTGTGGGACACTTATGTATAGCCGGAGCAACAGGCTGTGCAGTTTGCTGCCCCGGCATTGACACACTTTTGGGGAATACAAAGATAAATACCAGTACCTCTTCGCATTTGGGGAGAAGATTGGTGGAATTGGGAACACTGCTTGACAATCTTAAATTTTGTTCGAGGTGTTATAACGGCCCTCTTATATTAAGCCACCAGACTATAAAAGAAGAAATGAAATGTGGACTGGGTGGCTATCTTTATATCCAGTGCACATCGTGACAGGAATTGAACAGGGTTCCATATATGGATCAACGCACAAAGAAAACCCAAGTTCCAAGGGCATGCCAAGTTTCTATGTGAATACTAAGCTTGAGGCAGGTAAGAAACAATATAGTATGCCTTCAGTATTTATTTATTATTAATTGTTATTTGTATCCTATCCTTCATTCTGATTCATCATTTAACATTGTACATGTACTGTACATGTACTACATGTATTGGTATCTGGTATGTTCACCCTGATTACATACTTGCCGTAGGTTGTTACGTCCTAGTTTTTTCCACCCTGAGTTCGTTCTTATAAAGTTATTAGTTGCAGCCATACATATGATGCAAATATTCTTCGATTTTTCAACAAACTTTTAACCTGACCAATGAATATTCTGCAATCAAACAACAATGTCAAACAAATAGGCGAAAGGATCAAGGGCGAATGTGTAACAGGGCGAACAGACCCAGATTTGTATCTATCAATTTTCGGTTTGATTTTCATTAAACAGAAAAATGGTTGGTTTTCCTTCAATTTCATTGTCGTAATTTCAAGACAGGATAAAACAAATACATGTAAGTTTTAGTTCACACACCGGTACCCCATACATGTATTTTAAGAGGGATTAAGTGGGTCCTGATCCAAAAGTTCTGGGCTTTTAAACACAAGTAAGAGAAATCCTGAGGTCTTGAGATAAAAAAAAAATTCAATCTGGTCTATAATCCCAAAATAAAAACATTCTACATGATACCAATTTTGAGATAAAAAAAACACCTGATAAAAGCCTCCCTCTTTTCATCAAGACATTGGATGAGAAATCAGAGAATGTTTTATTCATGAGCAGATTGCCAAAAATAGGACTGAATTATAGTATTTATCATGTTTATCAGCCAAAATCATTTTCAAGATCTCTTTTACTCTAATTTTTTATATGAAAAGTTGTTTTACTTCTACAATAGAAACTTATTCAATGTAGTTACATGTGCTAAGTCAGAAATATATGAGAGATATTTATCATTTTTTAAAGCATTATTCTTGAGACACCATTTTTTATTATTTTCTTACAAATGGTAATATTTGCTTACATTTAGGAAATCTTGCATGATATTTTGGGAAATAAAAGATGTTAGACGCCACACCTTTTTTTATATATAGAAAAAGCAAGATGAACGGACAATATTTTTATTTTAATCTGTGAAAATACATTTCATTTATCTAAAACATTTACAGAGGAATATGATCAGCTATATAAACTCAAATTGATTTTGCTGAGAAAAGCTTTTGTCACAAATGTCTGCACTTGAATTAAACATACATGTACAAGTGTTGTTATAATGTACAATGATGTATAATGTTTTACTTTTTTCAGCAATGATTGATGCCTTAGGTGGTCCTCAGAGGGTAAACAATGTACTGTCCACTTTGAACCTGCCACCTATTTCACATAACAATTTAAAAGTTATGGAAAGGAGAGCAGGGGAAATGATTGAAGGTTTTGCCAATTTAAGTATGGATCAAAGATGCAGAGAGGCATTTGAAGCTGAAAAGAGATTATTTTCATGTATGCATGTTTTTTTAAGACTTATGATCATGTATGCAGAAAGCATACAAAAATAAGAGTTTTATTTTTTTATTTTAAAGAAGGAAGTTTGTACAAATGCATGACCTAATTAACACAAATTAAGAACATGTTAAATACCTTTTTATTGAAGTTCTAAAGTGATGAGTCATAGTACTATTCCTCATAAACAGACATTTTCAATCAAATAAACATCAGTTTGGGGGGGGGGGGTATTTTTGTGTGTGATTGTTATTAGGAATCATCAAAATTGTATCATAGAATACTTCATAGCCATATATGGGGAAGGGGGGGTAGGACCTTTATCAGGAATCCAGGATCTGGTGTTTTTAAGCTCGTGATTTCAGGATTGACCTAATTGTTGGGATCCATGAATTCTTTATTCCAATTTAGGGATGTCTGGATTTCAATTTATTTAAAATCGAGAACTCTTAATTTCGTGTTTCTAAGCCTGGGATTTTGGGATGAGGACCCCTCCTATCCCCCCCCCCCTCATATATAGAATATATTTTATGGTTTAAATAGATTTTCATAACATATCTAAATCATTGATATTTTTTTTTAATCGCAATATTTGCAAAAAGTTGTGTAAGCTTAAAAATTGTTTAAGAAATTGATATAATTTTATTGCTGTTTGATCTTGGTTCAATTGATGTGAATTTCATTAATAGAAATTGTGTATTGAATATTTTACAGCAATGCTGTAGAGGACGAAAATGGAACTGAGAATATGCTGGAGACTAATACTGATAGTCAAACTGACATGACAGATACTAATTCAAATAATAGGTATTAGTTACATTGATTTTTTAATTTCACAATGTTTATATAAGAAAGGATATGGTAAAACTACATTGTAGATTGACACAAAATCCAGAATTTACATAAAATTAGTATTTATTTAATCATAGGAAAAAATAAAAAAGAATATAGCAGGTAGGGTTGCCAATGAGACAACTCTCCACAAGAGACCAATTGACAAAAAAATTAACAACGTTAGGTCACCATACAGCCTTCAACAATGAGGAAAGCCCCTACCGCATAGTCAGCTATAAAATTCCCTGAAATGACAATGTAAAACAATTCAAACAAGAAAACTGACGGCCTCATTTATGTACAAAATAATAAAAACCAATATGTAACCCATAAACTAACGACAACCACTGATTAACAGGCCCCCGACTTTGAACAGGCACATACATACAGAATGTGTGGGTTAAACAATGCTGTTGATGCTGTTTTTCATCTTCAATGACGTACTTATTCTGATGATCATGATGGATAAGAAGGGGAATTGTGAACCAGATCACGAGACAATACAGAAAATTGAAGCAAATAAAAAGTGCCTTTATTGTTGTTTATCTTGAAAATTACAGTGTAATCTCCAATACAGCCAAATGATGTTGTTTTTAATACTGCCTTGTCAACAAAGCGTTTTAGTGATGTCATGTTAGACAGAGAAATCATTTCCACCATTTTTTAGTTCACCTGGCCGGCGAAAAACAATCTATTTTTTTTTGCGACAAGTCGAAAACAATTTTTTCTTCCAATTTTAGCATAACATATAGTAGCCGCTGAGGGCGAAACAAACAAAAACTAGAAACAAACTTTTTTTTCCAAAAAAAACATAGCCCCCCCCGCCTGATTGCTGTTCTTTAATGTGTATCTTTGAATTTGTTTGCTTTTTTTTAACAGAAATGAATCTGTGCCAGTTAATTTTTCTGGAATGACTGTTTGTGCTGACCATGGATGGCAGAAAAGGGAATTTAATAGTTTAACTGGTAATGTATATTTAATTGTCTTAAAACTATAAAATTTTGCCAGACATTGACATAACATTTTGGAATTTTTGGATCCTCAATGCTCTTCAACTTTTTTTTTGTCTGAGCGTCGCTGATGAGTCTTATGTAGACAAAACGCGTGTCCGTATTAAATTATAAGCCTCGTACCTCTGATAACTATATACACAACAGTATTACACGTATACATATGCTGATCATTAAAAGTGACCAGTGTTTATGCACCAATTTGAACAGCTTGAAATTCGACTATAGTGGGAAAACTATCTTTTTAAATTATACGAAATGCATATTTTAATAATTGCTACCACAAACTGATATTGAAAAAAATAGCGTTTTCGATTAACTGGCTTCATACAAATACATGTATTGGTCTCGATTCCCTCATTCCTAAAGAAAAAAAGTACTTTGTGTGGGTTTTTTTCTGTCATTAATTTTTTTTTATTAATCTGTTTCGAAGTATCAATGTTGAATTTCATTATGTTGAAAAATGTTGAAAAATGAAATTGAAAATCGTTTTGTGTTCACACATTAAAACGAATAAATAAAGGCAAGAGAAGTATACCGCTGGAATTGATTTAAGATAATATTTGTAATATTGATATTACATTTATCAATAACAATGAAAATAACAATACTTATCAATATCAAATTGTGGAAGTAATTAGATAATTCATTGCATTATCTAGCTAAATCGGTGTTTCTTCTGAATCAAACTGTAAACCAAATATATCGTATAAATTTCGTTGCACTAAAAATTATTAATAAAAAAAATGCCCTTCGCAGAAAAAAGGCATGTTTTTTCACGTTTTTGTATCATATTGCGTTACAATTGTTACAGGACAATATATCAGACGACAATTAAGATAATGTATTTATTTTTAAACAATAAAAGAAAGCAAATTTGTCAAACTATCTGTGCCATGCCAATTATAGCGTGTGAAAGTTTAATATTTCAAAACAAATAATGAAATTAGCAGTTTTATAGATATTTTCCTTCAAAGTCTGCATTATCTGTGTATTTCTTTTGTGTATTCGATAACATATATTAAATCATTATGTTACACAATGTATTTTCAAAATGATATGACAAAGTTTACTTTTATTAAATGAAATGTTTGCAACTATATAAATTTTAAATCATAATATTTTGAGATTTTAAGATATACGTTTGCCTTTTGCGGACAGTATATACAGTGTATGCTGCTTTTTAAGTGTTTCCTTAATGTTAACAAGTACACTGATTATCTGATAAAAGAATGTCATGACATTTGATTTTCCTTAGATTTTTTAAATGACGTATGGGTATTCCTGTATCAGTATTTGCGTCAAAATATAGTCGGTATAGAAATCCATGTGAACACAATTAAATTGATGCATATAGTTCTTGTAATTTATTTAGCTTTGGTCAAACAATAAACATTGCCGGAGGAAGTTTTGTTGAAGGACTCGATATGCGTGGGAAAAGATATGGATAATATGTATGTTTTCAATAAACTCATCATCATGATCATAGATACCAGGATTAAATTTTCTTTTTTACGCCAGAGGCGCGTTTCGTCTACAAAAGACTTATAAGTGACGCTCGAAGACAAAAAAGTTTAAAAATCTCAAGTGTGACAATATCTTGATACAATAACATCGGCACTTGCAAACCCTTCGAAGAAGTTTTTTTTATCAAAGACAGAAGATATAAAACCAGGTTTAACGTCCATAATCACTGAACTAGTATACATATTTGTTTAGGGGCCAGCAGAAGGACTTATCCGAATTCGGGAGTTTCTCGCTGTATTGAAGACCCATTGGTGGCCTTCGGCTGGTATCTGCGCTATGGTCGGGTTGTTGTCTCTTTGATAATTCCCCATTTCCATTCTCAGTTTTATTCGCAATGTTATGTCTGAAGTAAGCATTCCAAAATGCCAAAAAAATGTGAACGATTCAGAGTTGAATTATATTTGTCAAATTTCCCATTCATAAATGTATTTTTGCATGGATGATATTACTTCCATTTTACACGGACCATGTGTGATCGACAGGAATGGGTTTATCGACCTTTACCGTTGTCTTTACAGTAAATATTGGGTCAAACCTGCCGCACAGTGGATTACTAGGTCAAATAATTGCTGGTAATATCACAAGACAAAGCAGTTGATCGTAAATCATGAAGTGGGGTTTGCGCCAGTAGGTATCAAAGGGTAACCAGCTGAAGAATTGGAATTGCGTATATCATTTTCAGTTGAAGACAAATTTCTAATTTTTACATTTAGTCATATACAGCTTCTTTGTTATGTTCTCATGAAAATTTTGTTAAAGAGTGTTATAAATAAGGATATCAGAAATAAAGATATCATATGCCAATGTCAAAAATCTTTTAGCGCATAATGTGTTTCTATGTGTTAATCATTTTGATAACTACAGTATAGCTGTACATCAACTGTGTTCATATTGTTCTTAAACATGCAATGCATTCATACTTCATATCTGTGATATGTTGTCAAGTTTCCCATTCCATAGATGGGAGCAATTCCTACAGGAGTATGATTATATAAAAGACACAACACGTGTCTTACTAATGCATTAATGAACCTTAATCGTGATGCTGTCATCAGGGTGGTTTATGTTGGCTTCACTTCATTTTATCTGAGAAGGAACCTCTTTGAAAATATTCCAATATTAAAAATTGAAAAAAATTGAAGAAATAAAACTTCCATGATTGAGGGATTAAAAATGAAAAACTTGACTTCATTTCTCAATGATTACTTTTCGTTTATGCTGTGGAAATAAATAAATAAATGAATGTTAAGGAATGTATCTGAAAATGTTTAGTATTCAAACATAAAAAAAATGAGGTACAAATTAATTTAGTTATGTGATTCTCTTTTTATATTGTAAAGTGTTGTTTTTTTATTCAAAAGGATCCCATGAGTACTGTGTCTCGTTGTGTTTTAAATATGTATATAACATGTATGATACTTTAAAAGTCAGGGAATATATGTAAAAAAATCCAATATTAGATATTTAGTAAATAAAATGAAACTTTTATGACAAAAACAATCCCGGAAATAAAACTCAGTTTTGTTAAAATATTGTCCTGGTGAACTTAATCCATTAAAGTTAAAGTTAAAAAAAAAAGATAATGTTTCTCGCCATTGAAATTGTTTTTCATAAGGAAAATTTTACCGTTTGTTGTAAATCATAGACAGGATATTTGTATCTTTTATAAGTTGTCAAGTTAGATACCAACTGACTGACAAGCACATGTGTAACTGTGAATTCCATTTTATTATTTCGATCTTAGCGACACATACACTTATTTCAGCTTTTGTTTTCAAAGAGATTCTGTAAAATTCTGCACAGTGTGTAAATCTGTTGTAATAGATCTATATTAAAGGTGGTGAAACAATATAGAAGGTAGGACAAAGCCAGTTTATATTGATAATTTCAATATTTACTTTGTAAATGTTAATGTACTAAAAGTTCAATACTGTAAATTCACCAATGTTTCTAATATTTCTATAAAGGCGACAATGTAGCTATAAAAACGGTTAAAACTCGCATATCAATATTTTATCAGCTAAGCTAATTTCCGGTAATGGAGAACACGAAAACCATGCATACTTCATAGTTTCACGATTTTTCATTCAGCACGACAATGGTTTACACTTATTAGACTGTCCATTCAGTGCAAAACTTATATAAAAGGAATGGGGCCTCCAATAAAGGAATATTGTTATTTTTTTATTTGAAAAGCCTGAGTTTTGGCCAGGATAGGGGATGTGTCCTGTAATTTACCCATCACCTTTATGATACATGTTTTTTTTCCATTACATATTATTTGATTCGTGAAGATTATTTCTGCTTTTCAAACCGCAACACTTACACTCATGTTTGTCCTTAGTAATAAATAGGTCGATACAGTTCGTGAAAACGTTAATGTTCCGATCGTCTTCACATTACTTACTTAATAAATTACGTAAAACAACATCAGCAAGACTGGATATTTCTTTTCTGCATTAAACTAGGTACTGATTTTATCAAGGAAGATCTTAATTTCGTGCCCTACTATATAATGTTTTTGTACTTTATTTAACTGGTAATATGAAATTTACTCAAAAACTAAGACATGTCTACCTAGCACTGTTTGGTTCACTATCAACAGTGTAGATTATAAGAGCTCATTCAGAGTGTTTTTGGCATATGGTATTATAAATATTTTTTGTACTTTCACTATTGTTCCGGTAAATACTCATACTAATAGTACAAGATTTAGTAAGTTTCTATAGCGATCTGTTCTCAGTATAAGTATTTTTATGTTTCATTACTGAGATCAGAATTTTTTTTTAAATGCTATGTTTTACTCCTTCATACTTTTCCGTGATTAGTCTAGTAAGGAATGAATGTTTTAATTTACTATTTATCAATGTCTCTTTTATCATTTATTTCATTTGGTATTGATGACAGATCTGGGATATATTCTTTCATATATGCTCTTTATAATTATAAACACAGTACAATTTGCCCATAACAAATTTTAAACTCGCTTGTTGCTTCAAATTACATGTTCCTACCTTTTTCTATTATTAGTTGTGTGTAACGTTTGCATTGGCTGGTGTCTACCGGACGTATGCAAAACATTAACATAATTTTACAATGCGTTACTTGAAGCATAAACTTATGGTAAAATTATATTAACGTAGCTAGTTTTGTTTTTTAGGCTTTTTCCTCTTACATTTTGACCTCAAATATATGCGCAGCTCACCAGTTTATAGAATAAAGTTATGATGAAATATCAATTTCAGTAAGACTTTGATGTGTACGCTTCAAACATACAAATAGATGTATTGCATTATTCAAATCATGGTATCCTTGAAATGGGCAAGATAAGCACCCATAAGTATGTAAGCAAACAAGTGTATTGATCATGTTAATATATAGATTAGTTTATACATAAAACATTGGACATAAAAAATGGAAAATTCAAATATCACAAACGTATAATTATTGAAAAATGTTAGTTATTACATGTAGTTATCTGCCTCTCAACCTGTGGAATAAGAACACAACTTTTGTTCCAAATATGACTTTAACTTTTTTTTTAAAGGTGTAAATCAAATTGGCTGATATAGAATGAATTTTCAATAACCATGATGTATTGATGAACTATTCTCGTAGTGTAGTCAAATATGTTGTACTGAAGTCAAATAAAATTGATAAAGACATCCTTAATAGTTTACTTGAAGCCATGGTGTCCTTTAAATCAGATTGAACAACAAAATACCTTGAAAAAGATCAACCGACTGGTAGTTATCTCGTTTCAACATGAAGAATATAGACATATCCCTTTGTTTTATAGAGAACGAATATCGAAGTCATACATTTTTCAATCGCTATAAAGTTCATTTACTTGTTGAAGCTGTTAGTCATCCTTTTTGAAGAAAAATTGTAAAACATAATTTGTTCTGGGAACTTGTGCTAAAAATAATCTTCTTACACAGTGTTTATAACAAAACTTTGAATTTTTCGAAAAACTAAGAATTTTCGTATCCCAGGCATACATTACCTTAGTCGTATTTGGCACCATTTTTTGGAATTTTGGATCCTCAATGCTCTTCACCTTTGTACTTGTTGGGCTTTATAAATATTTTGATATGAGCTTCACTGATGATTCTTATGCAGACGAAACGCGCGTCTGGCGTACTCAATTATAATCCTGGTACTTTTGATAACTATTTATAAACAGGTAACCGTTTTTGTAATATATGTTCCTCTTTGCATATATATCTATATAAAAGTTCATTTACATCTTAGTTATCAGCACTTGTTTATTATTCTTTTTATTTTTTAATTCATTGCAAAAGAATTCTATATGAAAACAGACAAGTATATATATGTTCAATAAAAGATATAATTATAATTAAAACAATCGTCAACTAAAACCCGAGAGCCCCGATAAAGCTAATGGAGCTGACTGTGCGTTTCTCAATAATCAAAGTATTTGAAGTATTATATGATGAAGACACTATTTCAATCAGTTTAACTTTGACTTCTTTTAAACTGAGTATTACAGTGCGTATTGTTGTGTGTTTGATTATTCTACATTGGCTAGAGGTATAAGGGGATGATTGATATCTCATAAAACAGGCTTTACCCCGCCGCATTTGTGCCGCACGTGAGCGTCTCTCCCAAGTCAGGAGCCTCTCGCCTTTTTAGTCTTGAGTTTTCATTTTTTGTTTTATTTTAGTTTATTTATATGTTCGGAGTTTAGTGTGACGTTCATTTTCACTGAACTAGTGCACACTTTTTTTGGAGCCAGTTGAAGCCCGCCTACGGGGGCGGGATTTTCTCGCTGTGTTGAAGACCCAGTTGTGGCTTTAAGCTGTTTTCTGCTCTTTGATCGAGTTGTTGTCTCGTATCTATGATGAGTTTATTTGACACATTCCTCATTTATATTCTCAATTTTATTCATTTGCAGACGTACGTTTTCAGAATCGCTCAAGCATGGTATATGTTTTACATTGATATGCTATTGATTACTTAATAGATATTTCTGATAATTAAATAGGTTATTGTTGATCATTAAATAAATTGATTATTTATTGTTTCAGGTGTGTCATCATCCCTTTATCGTCATATGTGCAAATACGTAGTCGGAACAGAAAATCACGTTAAAACCATAAGACTGATGAACACAATTATTGATAATCTTTCCAGTGACGACATAAAAGTGATCATTACAAGTGGAAGTTTTGGTGAAGGACTGCAGATGATAGGTAGTGATCTAGATCTTATGTTTGTCTTAAGGGACATCGAGGTTCACGATAGCAGAACACCTATTGTTTTTAGTCGTTCAAAAACGAATTTCTCAATGATGACAGAAGGTACAAAACCAGGTTTTGTAATGTTGCAACTTATCGGTAGTCCTCATCCCCTCTTTTGTAAAAAATGCAGGATGGACAATTATCTTTCAAATGTCTTATTCAAACAAACATTTTTAAACGAATTAGGTCCCTTTGTACATGGACCTTGCATATCAGATATTCATGGTCTTTATGACATGGCTCCTAGCCTCCATAGTAAATCTTGGTTTAAACCCGCATCAGGATGGATTGTGAGATCAAATAGTGCATGGCCAAATGAAAACACAAAGCAGATGATCATTGATCACGGCGTGCTGTTTGTACCAATCGGTGCTAAAGGATCACCACACGAGGAATTTGAATGGCGAATTTCATTTTCAGTTGCTGAAAAACTTCTTATTTATACGTTCAGTCATACGCAGTTACTTTGCTACGCACTCATGAAAATTCTTTTAAAGGATGTAATAAATACTGATAGTAGATGTACACATTTATTGTGTTCCTATTACTTGAAGACAATTATATTTTGGATATCAGAAGAAATACAACCGTCTGCATGGACACATGAAAACTTGATACCATGTTTTATGAGATGTTTCAGTCGGCTGATTTATTGTGTGCAGTATCAAATTTGTCCACATTATTTTTTTCCAGAAAATAATATGCTTGAGAATAAGATAGAAGGTTTAGATAGAACTAATTTATTACATACACTTCATGTGCTATTTAGCTATAGATGGCGATGCATATTATTCTCTAAACAAATATCACATGTTTCGATTTTCCGATGCAATGTTCAAAATGGTCACAGTGAAATTTATTATGAAGATATACACAAATTGTTAAACTCAAATGTGATTATTCGTGTTGCTTCAGTAAGTGGCAAATACAAAACTCTAAGTATGACTGTTCATAACAGTATGTCTTATAACTCTAAGGAACTGAAATACCTATATGCATATTTCATGTCAATCATGTGCAACAAACATTGCCAGTCCGTTTCTCTGAACAGAACAATCAGTAATAAGAATCAATATAAACAATACAAGACTTGCCTGAGTTATCTACTAATGAACATCAACCATGATACTGTCTCTGGATGGTTGATGCTTGCTTCGTTTTTCTACAAGACGAACCAATATAAGAAATCTCTCATAATAATCTCGTATGCATTATCGAAGTGTACACATGAAAAACTATTCCGCGGATCGGAAATGTCAGTCATGCAACGTCTTATAGTCAAATGGCATTTTGTACAAAAGCTAGGAATGGTTCATTTATTAAAAAAAGTACTGGTAGATTATGTCATTTTTAAAACTTCTACATTTATTCCAATGGAACTGCTAATTGAAAGAACTGTTATTGCAATACCGCCGGTAGTTTATGCACATTTTTTGTCTTTCCTATGCCATTACCATCTAAAAAACGAGCTAAAATTTCGAAATTCCATTCAAGATCTTAAATTGACAATTGACGAAGACTACTTCATTGGGGAGGATGTAATTGTAAGAGCATCATCCTACTATTGTCTTGGTACTGCTTTACAGTTAATGGGAGACAAAGTATCAGCCAAACAAGCTTTCTCTGAGACAATTAAATTATTGTCTTCGTTACCATTGTTGATTAGGCGATTGAAAAGACTATCTATGGTAGCTTCCTTGTAAAAAAAATCATCGTAATTAAGATAATTTACGTGCTTGGTAATTTTGATGAATATTATTTAGCGATTGTATCTGACAATATCGGGACATCGGTACTTCGTTATATATTAATTGGAAAGATTTCTCAACCTCAAAACTAATGCGGATAAAACAAGTAACAATGTTAAATTGGTGATATTGTTTCAGTTAATGAATACAGGCGTAATTTTTGTATCATTTCTTAAAATAGTAAGAAATGTATAATGATTAAAGAATATACTATAGTAATGTGTGAAGAAGCTAGTTATTAGCTAGGAACATCAAGTTGTTTGACGCGCATTGGTCTTTGCATTCTTGAACACATTTGAAACGATTATAATGTTAAATGGTTTAGCATTTGTTGGCAGTCAAAATTCAATAGATAAATGGCTAATGCGTATATTGATAATTTTGAATCATCATATTAACTAGAGCTAGAATGCTATGTTCTTTTGGTATGCCATTTATTGGGAAAGTGATTTTCCTTTGATCTATGTTCTAATTCAAACCAGTCCTTCTAATTGATTAGGTTATTGTCTATGTTGAATCAATTCAGTATTTCATTATTCATAGTACATGTATAATGCATAATCAGTACAAAATTGATATTGAGTCTATAGCGTCTTTTTCAATATAATCATAAAGAATAAAGAATTGAGACTTTTTTTAAAATATCCTTTTACATGTTTTATTCAAATTTGATGTGAATAACATTGTTTGACAAAAGCGTCCCGGAAATAGAAATCAGTGCTTTTTTTTTCATACTGACCAACTAAACTAGCTTACGATATAAAAAGACGATTGATGCGTATGAATCAATTATTTTCACAGGGAAGCATAAACTGGTTTTGTAAATTTGATCTTTTAAAGACTTTTATGGGTTTTTTCTTCATACGTTGATTCAACGGTCAGAAAAGCAATGTTAAAAAAGGGCGTAACGATGGGTTCGATATGTTTACCCGAAATCTGCGACCCCGTATTTCAATTTTCACTGATGGTTTCTAAGTTAGATATTAATTAGATCCTACACAATAGAAAAATGTATGTTAATGGTGTACAGTGGTGAAGCATCATGAAAGATAAGATTAAACAATAAAATTGAGAAAGGAAATCAGGAATGTGTCAAAGCGATAACAAATCGGCCATAGATCAGACAACAGCCAAAGGCCACCAATGGGTCTTCAATGTAGCGTGAAACTCCCGCAACCGTAGGTGTCCTTCAGCTGCCCCTTGAAAAATATGTATACTAGTACAGTAATAATGAACGCCATACTAAACTCCAAATTATACACAAGAAACTTAATAAAAAAAATAATACAAGACTAACAAAGGCCAGAGGCTCCAAACTTGGGACATGAGCAAAATTACGACGGGGTTAAACATGTTTGTGAGATCTCAACCCTCCCCTATACCTCTAGCCAATGTAGAAAAGTAAACGCATAACAATACGCACATTAAAATTCAGTTCAAGAGAAGTCCGAGTCCGATGTCAAAAGATGTAACAAAAGATAATAAATAGAATGACAATAATACAAAAATAACAACAGACTACTAGCAGTTAACTGACATGCCAGCTACATACCTCAATTAAACTGATTGAAGTAATAAGTCTTTATCATATGAATATCAGGAACAATCCCTCCAGTTAAGGGTTTAGTGTCATACTTTTATAACATATATGAGAAGAACTTAACCCGTGTCATACCAACAACTGTTTGTTTTTTAAATAAATGTGTTTAGTTTCAATGCAAACACCCTATAAGTGAATCAATATTAAAACTAAAATAGGCAATCTTTAATGACCTGACAACAGTATCGTAACTATTTCCCTTCTTAATAAGTCTGTTTAAAGGTAATAATTTGTTAGTAATACATTAATTTCTCTCGCTACAATCTAATACGACGTTGTTACATACGCGAATCGTACAAGTTGAGATATAGAAACACCATAAGATGGTGACAAGGGAACGTTATCATATAAAATGGATAATTAACGATAGGAAATGAAACATTATCTCTTTTATCCTCAATTTTTGTATTAAGCTTCCCGTTAATGATATAGATATCAAGATCGAGGAAGTGACAGTGGTCATTGTTCGTTTTAACTGTATTTCAAATAATTTCAACAGTATAAATTTCTTTAGTATACATACTGAAGTCGTCATTATTGAGAGCCTATATATCATCCAAATATATAAAGGTATTGTTAAATGTTTGTATCAAAATATGTTTCCATGGGTCTTTGCAATTACAATTTAGTAGTAGAACAATGGTTAGAAGACGAAATAAAACTATATTTGTAAGGATTTTTTGGTAGCTTCGGAATCCAGTTTAGTTGGGACTTTCATTGTATTTGGTTCTGCTTGTAAAGAAGTAGTTACAAGTTTGTGTTTGATACAGATGTCGTTTTCTGAAAATGAAGAAAGTTGGAATGTTGGTGAATTCGTTATTTTCCTTTTGCTTTTTTCATTTATGTTGATAAATGATTTCGTCAGTGCTGATGCTTTTGTTATTTTATAGTTCATTGATGTAAATATACGAATATATCCGCAAGGGAGTAGGTCCTGTAAGGATCGATTTTGGCCTCAAATTTCAGATTCGTCAGACGAAATATTTTGGACATTTTTTAAACACTTAAGAGTCTATCTCAATTGATTCAAACCGTTTATGTGAAAAAATTTAGCTGATTAAGTCATTAAAAACGCTCCGGTGCAAGCTTAAATATGAAAAATTTATCAAATATACCAAAATATCGTTACTATTCAGATGGTTTTTGCCAAAAATGAAAGTTACCGCATCCGTGTTCAAACTCAACCTTTTAAAATATGTGTTATGTATTATCATCAAATACAACTAACATTTCAATATTTTGAATTAAAACGAATGCAGCCACTTTCAATTAAGACGAAAACTGTCTAAAATGTAGCCCATATTTATGTAGCAGACGCCTCCTGTTTTACAGTAAATAACTAAAAGATTCCATTTTCACAATTTTGTAAAACTGCTATATTTTGGGACCAAAAAGGGGTCTTACTGAACCTACTGAACCTACTCCCTTCGGTATTGATACAACGGCGACTGTATATGTTTTGGAAAGAAATATAAAAAATCACATTTTAACTATTGTTAGCATTAGTTGTACATGTACGGTATGCTGCATTTCAACAAATATTGCGTTTTCTAACAATCGCCATTATGAATCCACGCAACATTTCTTTATTTACGGAATATGGTTTTTTTCATGAGTTGGTGGGGTTTTTTTTTACTGTCTTATAAATGTATCTTAAACAGATTTTTGCTAATATATTTATTTATTACAATCATGATTATAGTGTTTCGCTGAATGATCAAAATGTTAAACCATTTAAAGCAGAAAGATACGGCAATATATATGCTGACACGATATACGATTACATAAATAAGATAGACAGACAGACTATAGCAGAAATTACTTTTTTTGATAAACTTAGATCATAATCATTTTCTGTTTTCTATTCACATTTCAGCCTTTACATATATGACTATAGGAAATTTGGAGATTAATCTCTGCCCCAGGTAGAAATTGAAAAAAAGTAAAAAATACTTAATTGACCAAATTACCATAATTTCTAAATGAATAACAAAATCCTGTATATCATAGCTGTTTTTAATTCATTCAATTTCATACATTTTCATTCATTTTCCTGTATAAAAAGATTAATATTTGAAAAGCTTTACTGTATTTGATTGTTGTCAAAAGATCAATGAATACTTTGTTATGATTAAATAGCAGATAACTGAACATTGTCATAAAACACTAATTAGTTTTTTTTACAATCAATCCTTTCACAATTTTGACACTTCGTCATTAGGCTCTTTGTTTATTATATAAATAAGAAAAATTCTCAGTAAAAATTTTGGTTGAAATTTAAAAAACAAATGTACATTTATAATAGTAAAACGATCATTAAATTAATATCATTAGTATTAAACTTCATCTCTATTATTTCTATTAGAGAAAACACAGACATGTATACCTTGAAATGTAGAATTCGCATGACGAATAAATTCTTTGAAACCCTTATGATATTTTAAAAAATGTAATATTTGTATCACATATTGAATAAACTTTTACATGTATATGTAAACTAAAATTCAATATATGGAACATTTACTGCATATGCGAGAATCTTTTGTGACCTCATATTGATTTCAAAATGTTTGATTTTTATTTTCACTTGCTAAATTTTATTTCCAATGTAATGTGTAATTCAATGCATTACTTTGATAAATACATGTAATTGTAATTGTAATTTAATGAATGGTTTTGTCAATGGTATTGTAATATTATGCATTTCATGGCAATGCCATTCGCCCCAAGCCTTGAGCGTAGTGATACCGTTGTTGAACTACTTAGACCACTCGGCCATCATATCTATGCTTACAAACGTTGAGCTTTTGAATTGTTGAATTCCTGCAAAATCCATTGATAAACTCTAATAAAAATGGTGGATTAACTCTATTGCAGTGCTCTTAGATATTTATTGTGTTATTCTACAGACTCCGAAAGTACAGAACATCCTTCAAAGCGAACACAATTCCTAGACACATTTACAAATGTTAGTGAGATATTACTATAAAAACAGTAATGCGGTTTACATGAATTGGGTGATTTTTACATTTTTTTATGTTTATGGATAAAAACAATAAGCCACGTAATTGATTCATGAGCCTGTTAGTGTGTTATAAATAATTGTGATAGAAAACGATTGTCAGTGTAATCTTGCTAATTATGCAAAACGATGCGTTTGTCCATTTTAAAGTTTTAGAAAATCATTGGCCGCAACCAACGATCAAAAATGTATTTTAACCAAGATTGGCCTAGCTATATATAAAATCCCTCGACACACCGGTCTGGGTTTGCGGTTGTGGCTAACATGGCTAAATGTAACTTTTCCGAAACCTACCGCAAAGTATAGAAAATGAACAAAAAACTGGCGTGATAACACAATGAAGCACACCTAATAGGTTAGAACTGTGTTATGTCTAATGTGATGAGGTGTCAGACAGTAGTTAACTTGTATTTTAAACTGTGTTGTTAGTAGAATTCTGGTAAGAGTTAAATACATTAACATTGCAGGACCAGTAGTTTTTAACACTTAGTGAACCTACGGATTTTTGGTATCATATACAGTTTTCAGAAAAAAAGTAAAGTATATGACAAATGTTTTCCGATGGAAGCAAATGTATTTTATACAAACAATCTTGAGATTTCAAGATTACAGATTGTCATTGCCACTTATGTATTTTTAATAACAAGAGAAAATGTTAGTACTCTAGATAACAGCCGATATTATTTTGTAGTCAATAATATTATCATTTGTTTTACCATTCTACCAGCATACAATTATCATTATAAAGTACTAATTTGGATAGTGTTGATTGATGCGGATATCATTTGTATTATACAAAAAAGTATGACAAAAATACCGAGCTCCTTGGCAAATTTAAAAAAAGAAAAGTCTATAAAAACTGCTAAATCAAACGCTATAAATCAACGGAACAAGTGAAACCATATTCTATATTTTTGACTTGGTACAGACTTCAAAAACAGTCCTGAGATATAAAAACTACCTATGTGTAATGATAATTTAATATAGTTATGAATACAAAGAGGAATCATTGGCGCTCTAAATTAAAGATGGTATCTTCAGTGTATGTAAAGTGCGGATCCTAAAATATCATTTTTACTGTATATGCCATAAATGTCTAATGTAGAATGATAAATAAACAGACGAACTTTTTTTAATTTTTGAAGAAAATGAAGAAAATTAGTTAAAATTTATATGTTCAGAAATACATAATACTAATAAAACAAAGTAAGAGATGCAGCGGGGTTTTATCGCGCCTAAAGCCATCCAGCTGTGAAATATATACCAAAATAGGTGAATATTTATGACTTTTCACGAACAGATCGTGCAGGTGCTTTATAACTAACAGGTGAGATTTTGTTGCAGTGAAAAATATTCATTTTAATACAATTAATAAAGTTGTATAACGTAGAATATGTTTTGTCATTCAGTTTCTTCATATTTAACTAAATTCCACTATGATGATTTCGTAATGCTAGTCATGTTTACTGTCGAATAATGATACTATTCTTTCATTTTCACTGTGGAGCGAATCATTAGTATTGTATACGCGGTGCATTTTCACTGTATATTTTTTTTTTGTTATCTATTACAGCTCATTTCTTTAAGCATGTAGAGCAAGGCTTTAGTTGACTTGCTTGCTTTTCTTTTATTGGATAATCATTATGATAACACCCAATGTAATTCAAATATCAAAAATACAGGTTAAACTATGCGTATTCATATTGTTTAGAAATGCAAATCTACAAAGTTTGTATAATCAATTATACAAACAAAGCAAGCAAGCCAACCAAAGTTTTGCTTTACATGCATTAGGAAATTAGCTGTAAAGCTTTAATTTAGCCGACTTGCTCAAACAATTATAGATAAAGTAAGAGAAAGATTTGATAAAATTTAACTTACGGAGGAAAGTTTGGTTTTAAAACACTCTAATATATTCAATAGAAATAACATTTATTTCAAATGTATTCCATTTAGTTTCTTATAAAGCGTATATAATTCTTTATCCTTACTGTTTTATCCATTTCCATGACACTTCACCACTAATTACGTACATCTTGATATAAATTGAACCTTTGTTTTCCCGTTTCAAAGGTTTTACACTGGAGCCCTTTATAGCTTGTTGTTCGGTGTGAGCCAAGACTCCATGTTGAAGACCGTATTTTGACGTATAATGGTCTACTTTTATAAATTGTGACTCTAATGGAGAGTTGTCTCATTGTCACATACAACATATATATATGGCTCAAAAACGAAACGAGACGGGATAAAAAAATCCACGCTACTTTTTTAATATATTTATAATGGGCTTAATATGAGTCAGAATAGAGTAAAATAGTGGGTCGCATTTGGGTATAAGCGTGACGCCGGATTGCCGTTTTTTTTTTGCAAGCGTGACAGGTGAAAGTCAAATGATTGTGTCGTGAAAAACGAGAAATGAAGTCTAGCGGGACACGGATAATTACAAAAAAAAGAGAACTGCATAGTATAAGCGGGATACGGGAATCTGACAAAACAATAAGCGGAATACGGGAATCTGCCAAAACAGTAAGCGGGATCCGGGATCAGAACCCCCAATGAGACCCCCAGAATTAGATATTTTTGTATATAAGTCCTATTGTTACAGTCATGCCTTCAATAACAAATGCATCCGATGCATGCATTTTTTTTTTATTTTTGGTCCCTTTTTCAATTTTGTGGGGCCCAAATTTATAGACAAAAGTCCTTTAATATAGATATTTAGGATTCGTTTACATGCTGAATCTAACCGTGTATCTAGTTTTGGGAAATTTTGCCTAGTTGCTGAAATAGCCCACAAAGAGTTCCAAAGGGTCTTAAATCAACAAAAATGATTTGTAGCATGCATTTCGTGTACAATAACCCAAATGTGTATGGTTTTACCTCTGCGGTAGTATCCATTCGCGGATCTAGAATTTTTCATTTTGAGAATCGCTTTTGTTACAAGTTTGAAAAGCTATATATTTGATGAAGAATGAATGAGGAGTTTGTATTTCAATTTGAAAATACATGTTTCATAAATCCTTAAGTCATCAACTAAGTTTTTTCGTTTCTTGCAAGTGCATTTATCACATAATTCAACAATAAAAATTCCGCGCATCTTTGAAAATTCTACATTTATAATGACTGCACTAACAGTGATAATTCATCGCATCTATAGTTAAAATGGATCGCTTTCAATAATTGATATGCTATATTATGATGCTTTTATAATATTTATTTGAACTTTAATGCTATGTTTGTATATTATAAAGACATATCACAATGAAAATATGTTAAAACTTATCTTCAAATCACTTAACTTGGTATTTTCAAAACATAAACAAATACAGTTTTGCCATGATCCTTTATTCTACAATAGACATACCCGCATATAACAGTAAAAATGAGCTAGCTGGATTCGCACTTTATATACACGGATCTTGTTTAGTCATTGTTCACCAAGATTTCTGTCATTTGCTTACATTATCTATCCGAAGCTGACGAATGAACTGTTATGTGATACTTGCACATAATGCTGATGGCAAAACACAAATATCACCTACGTCGGTTGCTATTTTTGTAACCCATCCGGAAATATGAAAACAAAAGAGTTTAAATTCTAGCTCAGTATTCTGAAAAAAATACAAAGAGTCATGCTGTCACCTTGAATGAAAGCAGACAAAACGATATTGTTGAAGTTATATTACATAACTCATCGTCATTTTCAATATATGTTTTGATTTATGATACTGGCATATAATGACGCTTATCTTTATTTCATGTAGTATATAACAAAGTATTTAAATAAGAACGCTCTTTACAAATTTATGTACAGGTAATTTATATTAAAACGTCATGCAATGGACTAAAGTAATGTTAAGCGCAATGTTTAAATTTAGATTATTTAAATCAATAATACGTGTGTGTTTTGTGTTTCAATTTTAAAGGATATTCTGCTGCTCTGTTTTTAAAACCAGAAATTGTACAGAAATGATGGAAATGAAAGGTAAACATGTTAATCTTTTGTTAATATCTATTACCATGACAACCAACTATATATCTTTATTTCTCAACAAACCAAATTACAATGGTATAGAGATACACACAATAATTACATAGTGTATATGTACAGACATACAAAAATTATACGATCTATAATATGATCTAGTGATCATTTTATTCAATAAAAGCAAATTTGTAGTTTCAATTAAATATTTACGACGAATAAAACAACGATGACACGTACAATGGAAAATATTATGCTCAATCAGTTTTTTTTTTTTTTAATAATACATACTAATTACCTTATCAATTTTTGTGTGTGTCTATTAGTAATATAGCTATATATAGACAAAAGAAACGAAACTAAATGGGAAATACACATTTCCGATAACATACATGCATGTACTAATGAAAGAGAAACAAAACGTATGTAAGTTGAACTATTCCAAACTTGTAAAAACCTGATAAATCTGAATATCGCCTTTTTTGAAAGAAAAGAACTAAGAGCTATATTTTGTTGGAAATGTGTCATATAGATTATCTTCTGATACAGTTTTCTTTACAATTGTAACCTATTTTGGTATGTGATGTTGCATATGTGCCTTTTAACCTTAACATGCTTAATTATCAGCATTTGACGGCGTAACACCTTCAACTGCCCCCAAGAAGAATTGGTTTTTGATTTTATGATTTACCTTAATATTCATTACAAATATAATGATATATTAAAACAAATAAGTTTTATACGTCCATTGAAAAGTATAGGCGTACATTCAAGCAACTGCAAAAACAGAAAGTCACGATTAAGCCAGTAGTGCCAAAATTGGTCTTTAACAACAACTGATCTATAAATTAATCAATCAAACAAGAGTTAATATAATAAATATATTTGTCCCTGTTGTTCGTGGGGTGATTTATTGATGGCATAAGCATGAACCTATGTAGAAATCAACAAACGTTAATAGTTACTAGACATTTTTATATTAATTTGTTTATAAACATATGTTAAATTAAATATGTTTTTCGTTACACTTAGCTTTGAATTTCAAAGTCTAATCAAATGAAATAGGCTTATACTTTGATATGATAATCACGTGTTTCGTCTGAATAAGACTGTTCAGTGGTGCTCGAACCAAAAAGGTTAAAAGGCCAAATAAAAAACGAAGTTAAAGAGCATAACTATGATAAATGACAGACAGAACCAAACAACAACCACTGCACTATGGACGGACAACAGACTCATGTCTTGGGACAGGCACATACAGAATGTGGAGGGGTTTGTCATGGATTTTTTTGTTTTTGTTTTTGTTTTTTTTGTCGATCGACATCATTATACCTCGAGCAGTGATGTAATAGAAGTATACAGTTTACAGATAAGAACCAATTGAAAATATGAATGGCTTACTCAAATCAAGTAATAAAAAAAGTCAAAAGATAAACACTAACTACCGATGTTCTCAGTAGTCAAAATCTCTTTCAAAGCTGATCTTCAACTATAGATACGCCATGTTTTCTAAAACTGACAATAACAGAAACTCCTACAGGCTAATGGTGAACACTTGAATAAATAGTCCAACAAAATGATGGCCTCGTAAAAGGAAAAGACATGTGAGACAGGCCACAAGATTTCCAGGTTTATGGAGGTTCCTATGTTAAAATAGGTTTATTGCATATTTATCAATTATAGAATTTAAGAAAACACCCTGTCATGTTGTTTTGACAGATATTTTTAAAATGAAAGTCTTAAGGGGGTACAGAACACCTAAGAAAAGATAACTCTTACCCATGGTCTGATTCATTGCTACGTTTTAAAATCATGTGCAATATGCAACCTTTTAGAAAGATCATGATTAAACTATTCACACCACTGGGTCGATGCCACTGCTGGTGGACGTTTCGTCCCCGAGGGTATCACCAGCCCATTAGTCAGCACTTCGGTGTTGACATGAATATCAATTATATGGTCATTTTTATAAATTTTCTGTTTACAAAACTTTGAATTATTCGAAAAACTAAGGATTTTCTTACCCCAGGAGTAGATTACCTTAGCCGTATTTGGCACCACTTTTTGGAATTTTGGGTCCTCAATGCTCTTCAACTTATAGTTTGGCTTTTTAACTATTTTGATCTGAGCGTCACTGATGAGTCTTATGTAGACGAAACGCGCGTCTGGCGTATAAAATTATAATCCTGGTACTTTTGATAACTATTTACATTATTGCTAAGAGCAGCTGTACACCTATTGTTATTCATTTAATCTTTTAATCCATTTAAAGTTACTCATTTTCCATGAAAGAACCTTCAAAGAGACATAAAAAGGAAATTTCAGAGTGAAATAAATATACCAAAAGAAAACCAAGACGTTAGAAAAGGAGGGAAACAGAAAGGTCAAATAACTGATTTCGTTTTTTACTTGCCAATGCATAGGTCTTACATAACATGAAATAGAGTACAAAAAATCAAAAGTCTAAGGATACTATCATTTGATTTTAGGGGGAGGTGAGAATAGGATTTTGGAATCTGGGAATTATTTTTCCAAATTTCGGGATGTCGGGATTTAAAATTTATTTAAACTCAGGATTTTGTGTTTTAAGCCTTGGATTTCGGGGTCCGGACCCTCCCTTATCTGACATCATTGTCCTGCATTTTTATTTTTCATTCTTTAGGGACCTGCAATTTTCATTAGTTTATCCTGAAATTGTTTCCATTAAAATAGTAATCTGCTTGTTATGCCAGATTACTATTCCTGTCTTTGTTTGCTCCAAAGCCTGTCTTGCCTTTTTTCAAATTTCATCCAAGCCTCCCTCCTGTAATGGTAGCTACCTCTGACAATAAAATATTAACCAAATGAATAAATAAACCATGGACAATTATACAATGCTTCTGTTCGTAGATCTTCGTACCAAATTGATTAATATCAAAACTGAATTGACTCCACAATACTTTTTTTTAAGCCATAGTTTTTAATGAAATACACTATGGGCTTAGTTCTACACGTAGTAAAGTTAAATAGGTTATGAATAATTTATAATTTTAAAATTTCTGGCATATTGAATATTTTATTACATGATTTATATTCATGTTAAAATTTAGAAGATACCGAGGGGGATAGTCAACCAATACTGACAAGTGTGGTGTTTTTGCAAGAGACAAGTAAAAATGTTTCTTCTCAAGTCTCAATTCAAGATTATTATTGAATTACAGTAATCATTCTCTATAATAATAAGGGGCCCAAAAAATAATGTGAAATTTGTAACTGCCGTGCTTTCATCTAAAAACCAGTTGTAACGTATTTTCATAACCTCTTCAGAAATACTAAAAAAGTTCTATGTTTAACGAACTTGATTTCACAGTATAAGGATTTTGCACTGTCAGCTCTATTTCATCTCTCATGCGCCGTGGTTCTTTGCACAATAGTTTTGTTCTTCAATTTTGAATTGTATATTTTTGAATCTGTGGACGAATAAAGTGAAAATCTTGATCATGTAAAGCAACTGCCAACTTTAAAGCTTCTCCTTATGTATCATATGTATTTTTGGCGTGTCATGATTTAAATTTCAACAGCTCGTATCTCAAATCAAAAATTACATCCTTTTTTTTGGGGGGGAGGGGGGTGGTATTGTTTTACCCCTAGCCGTCTGTCCTTCCGTCCGTACCATTATTGATATATAGTTATTTGGCATAACTCCTCCTACTGTTTGATTCCTAGGAAGTTTTCACTTTGCTGTTTGTTGAGTAGTCAAGTACGTACACTGCGCTTCAATAGAAACTATTCCTTTTTCAAACTATTTTATGTGACCACATGTCTATTATGTATTCCGTGTGCAAGGAATGGGTTGACAGGTCATAAAATGTGTCTATATTGTTATATGGTTGATTGAAGCTTGTGTAATATGATTTTTTATAAATAAATATGAATTTATAACTACATAAAAGTCATGGCCCGTACATGTGTTTCTTACCAAAAAGCACAATTATCGTCCTCAAGGTCAAAGTTCAAGGTCACATGAAGGTCAAAATTTTAAGAAGGTACACCACCTCATGATGACACATCCACATGCCAAAGATGTAAGGCCTAGGTCAAAAGGCGAAGAAGTAATGGCCTACATGGTTGTGTTTTTCAAGAAGAAAAAACATAAAGTTGACCTTGAGGTCATATTTGAAGGTCACAAAAAATGTCACCACGATTCAAGACACTTAACCCTGGGATGATACATCCGCATGCTAAATATCAAAGGCCTAGTTCAAATGACAAAAAAAAATATGGCCATTATGTTCTTTTTGAATAGATTTTGCTCTTATTTAATGAATCAATTTGAGGGTGGGTCGTATTTTAAACTTAAATACCAAAAATCTAACAGTTACATTTTAAAATGATTTTGCGAGAACAACCGACTGGTATAGCACTCCAAATGCTTAGTTTTTTGTTTTTTAAATTAAACCACAAAAAAAATCTTCTTCTAATACTAAAAGCATAGGATTAACTTGTCGGGGCTGATTATGATATCCCTATTAAAGTTTGGGCAAAATTTTAAACCCGAAATAAAAAACTTACAAGAAAAGGGTATCAGTGAACTTATATTCACCTCAGCTATCATTATAAGCTATATGCTATTGTCAATTAAGGAATTTTTTTTTTATTTTTAACATATTTAACCCTAAACCCATATTTCAGAAATTTCCAATTTTGACCAATACTAGTATGTAAAAGATGCCATATTTGAGTTGCCAAATCTTTTAAACCAATAGTTCAAAACTTTTAAATTTTTTACAAGATGTTAAGGTTGGCCTAGTTTATCAATGAAAAAAAAAAATAAGAAAAAATAAACGACAGGATTTTTTTGGGGTATAGTGTTGGGTCCCCCCTTTAGGGACTTTTTGTATTTCGTCATGTATGGAATTGAATGGCCGCCGAAAATGTTCGAACACTACGCATAAAGTATTCTATGAGCTTCTTATTCCAATAGTACATTTCTTTTAAATCATTTCACAAAGATATTGTAATAATTCCTTCACATAACAATATACATTTAATTCATAATAACTATTTTTTTATTTGATAATACACGATGATTGTTTGCTCATTTTTTTTAATGCAATCTATACATGTTTACATATGGATTTTAGTGTTTCTGTGTTGGTATGTTGCTGTCTCACTAATAAATACCTCATGTCATGTAAACAGTTCTAATCATATTCGTTAAGGATTTGGAAAAAAAATCTAAATACATTGTCAACTTTACTTTCATGCAAAGGGATTAAACAAGTGTGTTACCGTTGATATGAAAATGATATTTCCAAAGTTGCGATAGAAATAAAATACAAAAATAAAGAACTAAACAAATATTGTTTCTGTTTGGTTTTATGTAAACTTCGTTAGCTGCTATTGTTTTTGAATCATTATGAATAACCAAGATAAACATATAAATTTGTATTTGGACGCAAAAATGTATATCTGTCATGGTCATTCCGCTTTCAAATTGGCGCATGTTTTAAATTTGAATAAGTAGCTGAATATAGCGAATGTATGCGTTCTGATTTTTTATGTATCTCTTTAATCACCATGTAAGCAGTTTTGCTTAAATAAGTATGACTAATATTATATTCTAAAATCTCAAATCAATTACAGATTAGTGTACAAAGCATAATAGGTATCTAGTAGTCTACAGTATGGCATTGTCAATATTATTTTGTTTTAATAATGAAAGAACACTAATAACTCTTAAACAGAGAACAAATATCATCAAACTTCATTAACGTACCCACAAGAGTATAAAACAATTTATGGTTCATGAACATTCTTATGAGTATTAAGTGCAGAGCATTTCGAATGAAGATAAATTAGATAAAAATGTATTGGTTATTGCGGTTTTTTCTCTCTTGCAATTGGAATGCCCAGTGCCAAGATATAATTATGGTAAAACTTTCTTTCGAAAAAGTAAAATTTAACGTAACATTCAAAGTAACGTAGTATCCCAAAAATGATGTTAATCCGAAATAAGCCAGGAAATATCTCGGCGGGCCACATATATGTAACCCCATGATACAGAATCAACAAGTGTTCATAACTGGATAGGAATACGGGTTAAGTGGTGTATTTAAACTATTAAAACGAAATATCCTTACGTATTAATGATTATGGTAGTCCAGTCGAAATGTGAAACAATTGCTCAGATTGTGGCAAAAGCATCAAACTTTGCAAAGTGTTAGTTGAGGTCAATTAACATTTTTAGCTATGGACCCAATTCAGAAAATCAAAATGGCGGCTCTATGCGGCCATTTTGAAATCATGTCCAAAAAAAATAGAAAAATAATTAGAAAAAATATGAAAAATATTTCTTATGATATCGAATGTCAACTGAGGACTATTGAAGTATTCAGTGGACATCTTGAATGGTGGCTATCCGGAAAAGTAAATTTCCAATATATCATTATTCGCTATCCTAAATTGAGTTTTGAATTAATTCTAAGTTTTATTTGCATTTACAACTATTTTTGCTACTCATTTATTTATGACTGTTAATATAGGATATATTCACCAATTGCTCAAATAAGCCATGCGTATGTAAACATGGTTAACAAATAAATGTATGTAAAGAAATACGTAAATTATTTTAATTGCAGTTAAGCATATAGAGCTTAGTTACTTTTTTACCACCAAACAATGTGTACATGTATATACAATATGAGTTATGACCACTGTATGTTGAAAAGGAACTTGCGTAGCTATTAAAATCACTTGAGCTGAAAAAAAGTAATAAAAAATAGACTGGAAAGAATTCCGTTATGCGAAGAAAGGACACGTGAGGATTTACAATGCCAGGCAAATATAAAAAGAGCAGACATAGATATTTGAGCTGGTAATCAGTCATGTGTTGTAAGCATACAACTGTTCCAAGTTGATGAAGGCCATGTAATGGGAGAATAACAAGGCAAAAGGTACTAATGTTTTCAAGGCAAATCTTAAGATCTTAATATTTTTTGTCAGGAAAAACGAAAAAAGTCTAAGATGAGTCACGGATTGAAAAAAAAAACAGTAAAATAACCAGCCACAGTTGTGATGAATCAACAAAAACAATGACTGTAGGGTGTTTTGTTAGTCTTTCTTTTCAATGCGGTATCTGACTATCATTCATCATGAAGCATCGACAAGTTTTTAGATTTAATATTAAAACCTTTATTGAGGAAACTAGAGTTTTACATTCAAGACACAAAAGATTTTATCAATAGGATAGAGTCAAAGACCTGTGTACGTAGCTGTACACTAATTGCCTATGATGTAACTTCAATGTATACAAACATGAACATCGACAATTTACTAGATACAACCAAGAATTTCGTACATCAAATTGATCGAACAAAGTATAAGTTTAAAGTACCAAACAAATCAGATCTAATATCTTTTGCAAAAATTATATTGGAAAACAATGAGTTCCAATTTAATGGGACTTTATATAAACAAGTTATAGGGGCACCACAAGGAGGAATATTATCACCCACTGCCACCGATCTGCATCTGTCAACAATACTTACAAAAATCTCAGATTTCAATTTAAATATAGCATTAGTATGATTTGTCAATATCGTGACGATGGTTTCATGATTACAGAGTGCAACAAATCACAAGTTGAAGAGTTCTTTGCAATTGCAAACAACATTGACCCTCTACTTAAGTTTACGTATAATTTCTCCAATACAGAAGTGACGTACTTAGATACTGAGGTGTACAAAGGGGAGCGTTTTCAATCGAGTGGTGTCCTTGACATCAGGTTACAGGTCAAACCAACTGAAACGTATCAGTACCTCCCAATTGTAAGTGCACATCCTAAACATTCTTTTAGAAGTATTATTACAGGTGAAACAATTCGTCACATAAGAAACAATAGCAACGAAACTGAACTCAACAAACATCTTCTGACTTTGGAGAATAAACTTATAGATAGAGGCTATGATAAGTTGGAAACTTCAAAAAACATTTAAGATGTGAAATACAAGATTAAACGATGCAGTACTCTGTCAGAACATTTTAGACAAAGGGAAATTCCACTTACACTAGTAACTAAATATAACCCTACAGTTATAAATCTCAATTAAGAAGCATTGGCAAATTTTGCAATGAGATGAATATTGTAAAACAATAGTTAAACAGATGCCTATC
Source organism: Mytilus trossulus (assembly GCF_036588685.1). Lineage (NCBI taxonomy): Eukaryota > Metazoa > Mollusca > Bivalvia > Mytilida > Mytilidae > Mytilus > Mytilus trossulus. Next base: position 58,081,860 of record NC_086386.1, on the reverse strand, counting down.
ATTGCGTTTAAACGCAGTAAAAAATTAAAAGAGCACCTAGCAAAAACAAGACTTTTAAATAGGGAGACTTTTGAGAAAGGACCCTTTGCTAAAATAAAACTTAGCGAAAAAATCCCGAAACACCGTTAATTAATTGTATATATATGTCTAGTAAAAAAAAGGCAATTAGTCATTACGACTCTATAAAAACGGTGTCAAGTCTTGAGGTTTAAGAATGTATGTTGGTGATGGGAATCTTTGCATTTGTGAAAAGTTTACCCAAATGTTTGTTAATTTTGTTAGTCTTTCTTTTTGATGAGGTATCTGACTATCATTCATCATGAAGCATCGACAATTATGATCGACAATAGTGTACGTTACTGTCACTTGAACTACTAACCATTGTTCTTTTAGCCAGACTCAGTGCTGGAGATTAATATTTCAGGGGCAGATAACATGGTAAATGTTTGTTAAAACTGCACGACAAGACAATTAGACAGAATTCGAGACACAGAAAGAAAGTGAAGAATCTGTTATCCATGGAATGGGTCTCGCCAAAATGATAGAAAACAGTGACGGCTCACTGTTTTAATATTTGAAATTGATGATATCTGTAAATTGTACGGTAAATGTTCTTAGTAAATATGAAAGGAATGATTAATACAACTCTCCTTAAAATTGAAAACTAGCTGCCATAGATGATATGCAAGCACACATGACTGGTTGCGTCTTTCTCCGGATTCTCAGCGAATATGTTGGGGAAGTTCTGAAACAAGCCATGACTTTTAGTCGTGATGGTGAAGGCCTCTCTATAGTCAAAGTAACTAGAATAGTTTGAAGAGTTAGGCTTGCTACTATAAAAAGGTTTACAGGGACACTCAATGTAGACTTTCAAAATGAATCAGTTCAACAATCTTTGAGACATCTTACTATCTAATTGAGGACTGATAAGTTGCAGTTGTATCCTTTCGACTACGAGTTGCACAATTGAACTATTATAGCTGAGAAATGGTATGTTTGTCTGCCACTCAACGATATAACAAGACTGTGTCGCGATGTTTAGCCATCATGTATCATTCTTACTGAGGAAACTTAATATGTCTGTTGAACTAATTCGTGTCAACAGCGTTTACTGAGTGTCCCATTAAAGCTATTTTTAGTATCAATTATATATATTATGCCTGCTATGGCTATGGTGATTCCTTTATGTTTACCCTTTTATTATGAGGTCTGTTTTAGAGCGTCACGAATACATGTGTTTAAAATCAGAAGAACTAATTTATCTTGTTTCATGCTTGCTATGGCAGCTTCATTCCACTTTTGCTAACAGCGTTGTATCAGTTCTTCCTTCCATGATAACTCCAAGTTGTTCCAGGCGTTAACTTTACAATTTAGCGTGAAGTGCAAGCTTGAAGATTAGTACAATACCTCTTTCTGACCGTGTGCCATCAATGTATTTTATTATTTTGAAAAGCACAGATCCAAGGTTAAAAGATTCCTGGCTTTCTTTGTGTGTCTTGTACTCTCTGATTTGCTATGTTGTCAAGTTTTATCATTCATCAAGCAGGAGATCAGTGCGTTTACATCTTCAGCTCTTACTTTGGCTAGGGGAATATGTCTTGTAGTACATGTGCACGGTCATGCCCTATTTTTGTCGATTTGAAAATGTCGATGTATCATGGAGATCTTAAGTTACATCACCACAGAAAAAATACGTTGCAGTCATTGATTTTGTTGATCCAGTATCACCTTACAGTGTCTGGTTACTACTTATTGTTTTCTTTCAATTGGCAACTTATCTAGTATGTTTTCCCTTTTACTGATGAATTATTTTGAGATCTGAACATTTGTTTGACATGATTTGTGCCAATATGCCTTATGATTCTGGAGTTCTTCTGCAGTTCCATAGCTCTCATTCAACTATTTCGAATTGAGCGAATGGAAAAGAATTTCAAATCCCAACATCTTCTTATGCTTGCATCAAAAGAGTGATTGCTAGCTCAAATGTTTGTGTCTGTTCCATTTGTACCTGCTTGACATTGCACACCTCCACGTGTCCTCTTTTGTCGTCTCACACATTCCGTCCAGTCTAATTGCCCATAATTTTCTTCTGATATTTAGCCCCAGGGTTTTCGAAATCTACATTTTGGTCTTTTCCAACAAAACTTTCGGTCATAAATTATATCATATATACGTAATTTCTGTTTGAAAAAGTTACTTAGGCTAACATATAAGTAACAAAAAATCTGATACTGATTTTTATTTTGTAAACATGTGCATGCCTTATCTGACTTCTTTGTGAATATCAAATATAGATTAGTAAAAAATGTATGAATGCAAACAGTGAATTAATAAGATTAGCGAATAATGAAATATTGGAAAATCATGTTTTCAAAATGGCCATCACTCAAGATGGCTACCCAAAAGAAATCAATATATATGAAGTTCTCAGATGACAGGCCTTGTCATCTGCGATGAATATTCCAAATGACTACTAGCATATGATAACTTCCTGCAGTAAGCGCTCAATTGTTACATGTCATAAGTCAAAGTGAACACGGTTACTAAGGAAATGCAAAGGTGTAAAGGAAGTATTAAGTAGTACTACGATTTGTAGATGTGGATGACAATGTGATCAAATTTGATAGACAGAGTGTGGTTTGCAAAACATGTACATTTCATTTATTGTTAGATATTTTTAACGTCAATTGAAAACATTTGAGTAATTGATATTCTTTTAACATTACTTGCATGCTTTGAAATTCATTATGTCTGCAATCAAGGTTTTTGAAAGTTGTTTCAACTGAATAATATCAACAAAACGAATTATCGTGTAATCAGACAATTACAAAATGTAGGTATACACATATTTTCTTGTTTTATTTGTACTTGTAAAATAAAATTCTCCTGTTATTCTATGTTGAACAAGTGGTGGGACGGTTATTGCTTTTAGAGTAGTTCATGTTATGATCCTCTTCGTGGTTCGCGTTTTAATGCTGTTATACCCGATACGAAATAGAAGAATAACTCGGGAAGGGGGTATGCTCACCTTTTCCTGTTTATATAGCTCAAACAAATACATTTGTATATCTTCGACAATGCTTCTTTTTATTTTTATCGAAAAATGACTCCATATTTTGGCTTAGAAAAATCAAGATTTTTCAAGATGGCCGCCATTCATTATGGGTAATATTTCCAAAACTTTTGTTCAACAAGACAATTGAAATCAGCACTGTTGTTCTATTAACCAGGTTTCATCATGCGCATGTCAATATCTTCTCTAATATCATTTTCATGATCTTTTTTTATTAATCTAAAGAGATAAAATGGCCGCCATTTTAAAATGGCTGCCTCGTCCACAAATTTCGACTTTCAGAGTGGGTCCATAGCTTCAAATGTTGTCCATGACATATACTACTACGCAAAATTTCATGTTTTTTCCACAATCTGAGGTATTTTGTCAAAAATCTGCACAAATCGACTGGACTATGGATCGTATCTGCAATTTAAGAGCATTATAAACAAATCAGTGTTAATGTTTATGAAAAAATTTAAACAGGTTTCATAAAAAAACAACGACACATTTATAGTTACATAATTTAAATTTTGTTTTACTGATACGAAATTTTTGGTTTAATATTTTACCAGCCATACGTTATCAACATAATCAATTGCACGATTTATTTTCTAAATATGCATGTATCTAAACTATTTTGCATGACTTGTTTCTTCAAAAATGTACCATGGAGTAACACATGTATCAATATATCGTACACTAATTTTTAGACAGGGCATACATTTCAGGCTGCACTTACATATGTTCACATTGGTATGTTGTTGATGATTAAATTTGATAATGTTGAACATTTATTGTTTTAGATATGTCTATATCCCTTCACCAATATCTATGCAAATTCCTTGTCGGAACAGAAAATCACGTGAAGATAATACGACAAATGAATACAGTATGCGATAATTTATCAAATGATGATATTTCAGTACAAATTACCAGCGGTAGTTTTGGTGAAGGACTGCAGATGCGTGGTAGCGATATAGATGTAATGCTTGTATTAAGATTCATCGAGGTCCACGATAACATAACAACTATTGCTTTCAATCCTACAAAAACGTATTTCATACTGATGACAGACAATACAAACTCAAGTTTTGCAATGTTACGTCTCGTAAGTAGTCCTCATCGCCGATTGGTAGAAAGTTGTGAAACATTCCAAGGGAATTATTATCTGTCAAGTGCCTTATTTAAAAGACTATTTTTGAGTGAGTTTTGTCCCGTTGAACATGGACCTTGCGTATCCGACAAACATAGTTATACTGATTATGCTCCTTGCCTGCATAGTAGATCATGGGTCAAGACAGCATCACGATGGATTGTGAAGTCCAATAATCCTTGGCCAAATGAAAACACAAAGCAGATGATTATCAACCACGGTGTGCTTTTTGTGCCAATTGGTAGTAAAGAATCAGCAAACGAGAAATTGGAATGGCGAATGTCATTCTCAGTTGGTGAAAAACTTCTTATGTATACGTTTAGTCATACGCAATTACTGTGTTATGCCCTCATGAAAATTCTTTTAAAGGATGTAATAAATACTAATAGTAGATGTAAAGACTTAATATGTTCTTATTATATAAAGACAATCGTTTTCTGGATATCAGAAGAATTACAACCCTCTGTGTGGACACCTGACAATTTGATACAGTGTTTTATGAGATGTTTTAGTCGGCTGATTTATTGTGTGCAGTATCAAGTTTGTCCGCATTATTTCATTCCAGAAAATAATTTGTTTGAGAATAAGATAGAAGGAATAGATAGGAATAATTTGATTGATACACTAAGTGTGCTATTTAGCTATGGATGGCGATGTATTTTATTCTCTGATCAAATATCAGATGGTCCGATTTTATTAAACAACATCCAAAATTATCAAAGTTTCTTGTATTATGATGATCTTAACAAATTGTTAAAGTCAAGTACGTCCATACGTGTTTCCTCTTTGACAGATAAACACTATAACTTCTGTAGATCTGTACATACAATAATTTCTTGTAACTCTAAGAAATTGAAATTCATTCATGAGTATTTCATGTCATGGATATGCAACTTAAAATGCCAGTCGATATATGTGAGCAGTACAATCAGGAATAAGAATCAATATAAACAACACAAAACGTGTCTGAGTTATCTACTAATGAGCACCAACCATGATTCTGTATCCGGATGGTTGATGCTTGCTTCGTTTTTCTACAAGGGAAACCAATATAAAAAATCGCTCATACTTATCTTGTATGCATTATCAAAGTGTACACTTGACAAATTAATCCGTGGAACAGAATTGACAGCCATGCAACGTCTTCTAGTCAAATGGCACTTGATATATAAGCAACGAGTGGTGCGCTCGTTAAAATTCATGCTGGTAGATCATGTCAATTTTGCAACGTCTGCATTTATTCCTATGGAACTGCTAATAGTAGAAAGTGGTTTTGTAATACCGCCTGTAGTGTATGCACATTTTTTGTCTTTCCTGTGTCATTACCATCTGAATAATGTGCGAGAATGTCAAATTTCCCTTCGAGATCTTCAATTGACAATAGCCGAAGATTACTTCATGGGAGAGGATATATTTCCTAAAGCATTTTCTAAATACTGTCTTGGCACTGCTTTGCAGTTAATAGGAGATCATTTATCAGCCAAACAAGCTTTTACTGAGACTGTGCAAATATTGCATTCGTATCCATTCTTTATTAGGCCATTAAAAAGACTTTCTATGATAGCTTCCGTATGAACAAAAATATCTTATACAATAAATGTACGTGTTTATTTTGATGAATGGTAACAGGAATCGCACTAATTTAACTGTTAAGTTATTTACTTAAAAAATATAATTTACAATCGTATTGAATATTTCTTCCGTACCGAACATATATAACTCAACTGCAGTTGCTTATGGTCGGTTACATAAACTTGTATTGTGAATTTGTTGAAATCATAGTTTTCATAGACTAATACATCGGTAAACACCTGGAATAAGGTTGACAAATTCTTTACATCCATAAAATGTTTACGACCTTTGACAATAGATTGCATGCGAATAACAAAAGTTTATAAATACGTTCAGAAAAGGGCTCATACCGTAAGCAATTTAAGTTTTAAAATAAACAGCATATTTAATGAATATTGAGTTCATACCAACGATATTGGTATTTTGCGAAACGGAAAGAAAAGAGTTAGCATGTTTAAGGCATCGTAAAAAATTGTAACGAATGTTACAGTTTTCATTTGTTTTCAAATTAGATATACTATTACGTGAATTACAATATCTTTGTTATTTTTATATACGATGATTCCCGGTGTTTTTTTTAAAGTTTTAAATCATACTCTTTAAAACAAATTAACCCTTCTTTCAATACTGTTGCATTCATAGTCGTTAAATTCTCCCTCCCCCTGTTCGTCCGAATTTAAAGTATTTAATCTCTAAATTTAATAGGCTATACACAAGACAAACACAGATATAGGATTAGTTGCTGGCAGTATCATCTTATTTTTTCTTGCGATAAAATATTTTATTTTACTATATTGTACATATTTCTTCGATTGAAACAATATATAAATACATGACAAATAACATTGTTCCTCTTTCGCATTGTTTCTTTTTCCTCGTCTTATACCTCCAAGGCCTGTACGTACAATAAACATAGCAGCAACTGCACATATACCTATGTGACCAACTTCAATTCGACGTAACTGCGAGCACCTTCGATACTTATACATTTAAATGCCAAACTTTATATAGTACCATTAAACCCTACCCATAAAAACCGCCAAAACTTTCTTCCTGCACCTAACATTAAATTATAAATAGTGCATACTGTTAGAAAACCAATATTCGAACTAGTTATACTAGTTCCCATCTATAAACAATAACTACAAATAGCAAATGGGAAAAACCATATTTCAAACGAAATAAAATACATTTTGTATAATGAGTTGAATTAAATAATGTGATACCTTTAAAATTAAGAAGGATGCTTTTTATTATAAAGAATGTATTATCATTGATAATTATAAAATCAAGAAGATGTGGTATGATTGTCAATGACACAATCCCACAAGAGACCAAATGACACAGAAATTAATGACTATAGGTCACCGTTCGGTCTTTAACAATGAGCAAAGCCCATACCGCATAGTCAGCTATAAGATGCCGCGATATGACATGTAAAACAATTCAAACGAGAAAACTAATGGCCTGATTTATGATATACAATTAATGATCAAAAACCAAATATGATATACAGCAACAAACGACAACCAATGTCTACAGGCTCCTGACCTGGGACAGCACATACAGAACGTGGTTGGGTTAAACATATTAGAGGGCCCCGTTCCTTCCCCTAACAGGGACAGTGGTGTTATCGTACAACATATGAACAAACTATAAAAATCAGTTAAAAGGGAAAAACTCACCAGATAGATACAAAGCACAAAAACAAGTAACAAAAACACAGAGTGGACGTGTCAGGGTACTTAAACATCCTCACCACAAAAAGACACTTAGTAAAGATCTGAGAGTACTCGAAGTTATTGACAGCTAGTTCAAAACCAATACCTACTAATAAAAAACCATGCAACTAAGACTAAAATATCAATCAGTACACACCAATCATCCAACGGGTTTAGTGTAAAGACGTCATAAATAGTTAGAGAAAAACATGACCTTGTGTAATGCTAAGATACAGACATCGATATATTGTGGAGCCATGAATATGAATATGTAAATACAAATAATATTTACTTTGGTTGTAATTTACTGATAACAAAATCGATATTAATACTAATAAAAACTATATTCAAAGATCTAATTACAGTGTTGAATAGGTAACCTTTTAGAAAATTTCTATTTAAAGGATCGATAAGTTTACCCGGATCGTTTCTACATTTTTGGGGGTCGGTAAATAACAGTACAAGAATAAGTCTGCTATTTAAGGGAGGTAATTGGTGACCATAGAAATACCTACGACCTGTCGATAAACTTTCTTGCCGAAACGTACATAAATATTATTAAGGATATGCTTGTTTATCTCCCTTTGATTTCTGATGTTTGAGTTGTCTCAGGCTCACTTAATTTCATGATACTAGTATACCATTAGGCTAAGTTCGAAAATAAATTAGAAAAATACATTCCTTGCATGTTTGTTAATATGTGCAATAAAGTCATTGTTAAAGGGGCATTATCTGTCAAATTCATGTTCGACCGTTTGACTCAAATTCCTATGTTTAAATTATAATATACTGAAACACATATTCAAATTACAAAAAGTCATAAATAAACAACTAACAATGATTGGAATCGATTAAATGCATAACTTTTTGTGTGTATTTGTCTAGACGCTATCTGATTAACCATTGAGATTACTTTAAGGATATTTATTCAAGTCTTTGCCTTTTTGAAGTTGGCCTAGTCTTTAAAGATTGGGTTTTTCTTTTTACATTCATGCGTTCTGAGGTCTGTACTATTATGCTAAGTTGCTGTCTATTAAATTGAGACTTACACTTGGCATATTTTTTATTGATTCATTAATTTCATCAGGTGATTTCTTTTTCAAATAATATCAAATAATAACTAAAGATTGGCCATTTGTCTGTTGTTACAGTAAAGAAAAATACTGAAAGAACAGAAGATTACAGAAAAATCCAGCATTTCATTCACTGATCTTCTGCTTTGGACTTTGTCAAGTACATGTAGAGATTTTGTGTCATGAAAAATAAAATTGTCTCAGGTTAATTGTATGATTGTTGTCCTTGTACAAGAACATGTTATAGGAAAACCTTATCTCAAGACGGCCAACTAAAATAGCTATCATGTTTAAATTCTTACTCATTACATTTTGTAATAATTAATGCTATGCAGTTTTTACAAATGTTTAAGTTGACAAATAATTACCCAATATAGCCTTTAAAAATGCATTTCTTAACTGTTAACAGTATAAAATTTAAACATTTTGCTTCATACTTATTTTTCCAATTGTTTTGATTATCCAGCAAAATTATTTGAACGCGTACATGACAAAGGGAAATCATTATTAAGTCACCTGTGATAACTACATGTATGACCATTTGAAAGGATTAGGTCCAGTAAGAACCTTTTTTGCCCCAAAATGTATGCAGTTTTACAAAATTGTTAGAATTTAAACTGTTAGTTATTTATTGGGCAGAAGAATGCTTCTGCTACATAAATATGGGCTGTTTTTTACAATACAATGCACATACAATTGGGTACTAGCACCTTTAAGTCATGCTAAATTACTGAAACCCTTCACAATTCCAGCAATTTAATTAAATTTTAGACGGTTTCCGTGTAAAACGAAAGTGGCCGCATTCGTGTTCATCCAAAATATTGAAATGGAACATTTAATTGATAATAATTCATAACATATATAAAGATTGAGGATGAACACGGATGCGGCCACTTTCGTTTTTGACAAAAACCATCTGAAAAGTGTATAAAAGTCGCATATTTGGTAGATTTTTTATATTTGGGCTTGAATCGGATCGTTTTAAATGACTCAGTAAGTTTAAATCTTTTACATAAATAAATTGAATCATATGAAATAGAACTTTAGTGTTTAAAAAGTGGTCCAAATCTTCCGTCAGATGAAACTGAAATTTGAGGTCAAAATCGGTCCTTACCGGACCTACTCCTTTTTACCCCAAGACAATTTACTGTTTTGGTGACAGCTGTGTATTACCTATACTAGGTACATGTATATTCTTATTTCTGATTATTAAAATACAATGTTATCCTGAGTATTACTTATTAAAATTAACATCCTGAGTATTACCTATTAAAATTTCACATTTTATGGTCACGAATTCAGGTTCAGTAAATATATTGTGTATCATGTATCGATATAAGAAGATGTGGTGTGAGTGCCGATGAGACAACTCTCTATCCAAGTCACAATTTGTAAAAGAAAACCATTATAGGTCAAAGTACGGCCTTCAACACAGAGTCTTGGCTCACACCGAACATCAAGCTATAAAGGGCCCAAAAATGACTATTGTAAAACCATTCAAATTTTGTGCATGTATTACATATACAAATATTTTTAAGAAACAAAATAACTATAAAATTATTATTGAAACCGACATTGTATTAGCTTATTTTCTAGACAATTATAAGTTGTATAACAATTAAGCTGTTATACAAGTTGTTTTACATAAAATAGTTTACGAAAATACGTTATATAAATTAAAACACATAAAAAGTGTAAATCAAAGACAAATTTGATTACCTCTTTTCCTGTTACCTTTTGTCTAGGGCTCTCTGTCCTGCATTCTCTAAATGGTTATACACATGGATATGATAGATGAGGAGATGTTGTGGGATTTTAAATGAGAAGCTAACCCAAGACCAAAGAATGCGGATGATAATAACTATAAGGCACTGTACAATGATCAACAACGAACATAACCCATACCGTATTATGCGGTGATAATAAATGGTCCAGAATGACAAATTCTGAAATTTTCATAAGATATGCCATGATTTATGCCTTAAGTTTTTGTTGTTTTATTTATTTAGGAGATGTGGAATGATTGTCAATGAGATAACTATATACCACAGATCAAATGAGCCATAAACCAACACACAACAGCAATACTTGAGTTGTCTTTGTTAAAAAAAAGATATTCTGAAAATCATAACATGTGGACAGTGGTTTTTACCAAATTTTAAAAATTGTAGTGTTCTTTAAATGTTACTGTCACAGGGAACACGTAATACCCCCTTCGCCTAGTGACAGGGGCATACAAAAAATCCAGTTTCTATTTTTTTTTATATTTGGAGACTTTATATCCAGTTTTGATGTAAACTATATCATTTAGTATATGTTTATTTGTCACATAGTCTCATATATACTCAAATATAAATCATGTGTACTAAGTAAGTTTCAAGTTGGATGGACTTCATCAAAAAAGCTGTTCAACCCAATCCCATTTTCATGTTCAATGAAACGTCAAATTTGGACCAAAACCCAATTTTGCCATACTTAGAAAGTCCCAATCATAATGACTATGTATGCAAAGTTACAAGTGGATGCAACTGTAACTTCATCATAAACTACTGTGACCACAACTTTAACCTGATCGACACGGGACAGACGAACAAACGGACGGACGAACGTACGAACGGACGGACGAACGAATAAGTGCATAGACCCTACTACTATAAAATTTATGCAGTGCAAATCAGAGTACTACCGAGACTATAGACTATTAAACGCATGCACAACAAAAACAAAAGTAAAACTATATTCAATAACAAATGATACCATTGTACTGCTCAAAATAAACCAAGTATCGTCCTATATACATGTATTTATATTACGGATTACAAATGTTTCAACTAAAATGATTAGATTACCACACTGAGATTCGAAACCAGTGTGGGTAAATAAAACGTGTTTTGTATTCAATTGGAACCTCAATAATGTCAATAAATAAACTCATAATAGATACCATGCACAAAATTGTGTGGACCAGACGCACGTTTCGTCTACAAAAAAACCTCAAACATGTTTTCTTATTTACATAACATGACAACTATACCTGTTCTAAATTACTGCTCATATTAATACAGTTTTGAAATGTTTTACCAAAGAAATGAGTCTCTACCTTAGAACTTATTCTAAAAACTTTAGCCTTGAACAGTTCTTGTATAACCTAAGAACTGATTTTGATTTTTGTTACCTAAAACAGTTCTAGAGATTGACTGTTCTAGTATCCTAGTCTTCAATGGTTCGTTTTTTAAAATAAAAATCACATAATGTAAACGCGTACGCCACATATTAAATTAATTACTGAATTGTTGTAATCTTTTAATACATTATGCATTTTAATAATCCTATGTCAATGTGTTTCAGGATGATAAATCATAACCTTAAGGTAGCGCTACAGTCTAACAAAAAAATTTTGAAGATATTTTTTTTATCACATAATTTTGAAGTAGGTATTATTCTGCACAGTTTGCATTGCAACAAAACTAATACTAAAACATAGAAGTTAAGAACAGAGATTTAGAAAAAGAAAAAAATATGAAAAGTATTAAATCTGAAGTGACAAAATCTATCAAAATAAAAAAAAACTATGGAAAAGAGTTTAAAAGTATCTTTGAAAGCCTCTGACTGCCTGTATAAATTTCTCATCTTTGGTCTTCTACATTTAAAAACAATTTTAGGCATTTCAACTAGTTCTAAAGTTATGTGAATTTTTTTTAATTCCATAAAACTCAAAAATCATGTAGGACAGTCTATTTTCAAGAAGGGGGCGTGTCTTTTAATGCACACTTTTATTACTCTAGCTAATTTCATGGTCATATTATATTTCTTTTTAAAACTCAAATGCATAGTATTCTTTATAGTGCGAATAATGATGTTAAATATTGCTTATATGCAGGTGGTCAATCTTGTTATTCTCTTATTTAAAACTTCCTTGACAAAAGAGAACACGGAAATTAAAATATATGATTTCTTAAATGTTAAATGCTGTCCTTAAAAACTAAATCCGTCCGAGATACAAAAGAATCTATTTCCATTATTACTCATAATAATATTTACGATGACATATATATATATATATATATTATATGCCAAAAAAAAGGCAACAGTAGTATATCGCTGTTCAAACTCATAAATCCATGGACAAAAAACAAAATCGGGGTAACAAACTAAAACTGAGGGAAACACATTAAATATAAGAGGAGAACAACGACACAATAATACAATGTAACACACACAGAAACGGACCAAGCATCAGACAAAATTCCACGAGAATAACAAATATAACATCAAAACCAAATACATGAATTTGGGTAATGGCACCTGTTGACAAATTTACCGTCAAGGAGGGGGGTTGAAAAAAATGAAAAGCGTAGGTGTGATATAAAAATGTTTTTGAACTCTGTGTGTTCTTGTATTGAACTTATCTAAAAAATACACAGTCATCATATATAAAAGCAAAAATTGTGCACGATATAAAAATGCTAGGTTAATAACTAGGTGATTGCATGTGAAGCAACGTGGCAGGTAAGATTTGTGTTATTCAATTCATATTCTGTTGAATACTTATTTCATTATTATTTCATTGATGTTTACCTGTCAACTTTAAACAAATTAGTATATCAACAGTATACACGTAAACTAACTCCGTTTTTGTTTTCGATTGATAACTCTAAATGAAGGTGTCAAGTAACGGTTTGCAAAAGTGGGATTTTTTTGGGGGGATATCCTGAGGATTTCCGTAATACAGGCATTTATCGGACCACAGATGAATTATCACGTTGTGATTGGTTAAACGCTGTCACGTGGTGACCCCCTATGAGACCATATGGGGTTAGTAAGTTTCATATGGGGTTCATGACGCGCCAATGGCGACGTCATCTATTATTGTTGTTTTGTTTCATTGTTTATTTTTCAACAAAACGCCGCAGAAAAAGTCCAGCGTTCGATAAATTCGTTATACGGTTAACTACTGACCCCCTACGGATCCATAGAGGGTGAATAAAATTCATAGGGGACTCGGCCTCCGGCTTCACCCCCTATGGATTTTACTAACCCTCTATGGATCCGTACGGGGTCAGTAGCGAACCATATAACTTATAATATTACCTTAATCGTATTTGGCATAATATTTTGGAATTTTTGAGTCCTCAATGATCTTTAACTTTATTATCTGAGCGTCCTTGGTGAGTCTTATGATATTCCCGTGCTTGCATTTCCTATCATGTTTTTCTTGATAGAGGGTTACTGCTTACAAGGAAGTTATTAAACCAAGAGTTCCAAATGGTGAAGTTGAAATCATCCCTTCGTAAATTTTACGGACGCCATCACGAGTTGGTTGACCGTTATGGAATAACCGTTTCACAAAAGATATCGGATATGTTCCTTACGTCGTAACTACAATCCCCTTCGCTTTCATGAATTTGACCTACCGAATTATACTATTTACCGGATTTGTAATCACACAAGCAACACGACGGGTGCCGCATGTGGAGCAGGATCTGCTTACCCTTCCGGAGCACCTGAGATCACCCCTAGTTTTTGGTGGGGTTCGTGTTGTTTATTCTTTAGTTTTCTATGTTGTGTCATGTGTACTATTGTTTTTCTGTTTGTCTTTTTCATTTTTAGCCATGGCGTTGTCAGTTTGTTTTAGATTTACGAGTTTGACTGTCCCTTTGGTATCTTTCGTCCCTCTTTTATGAAAATAAAACGCGTGTCCGTTTTAAATCATTTGCATCGTACCTCTTATAACTATATCTACAACAACCATTACCTGTATATACAATGCTGATCATTAAAAGTTACCAGTGTTTATGCACAAATTTGAAAAGTTTAAATTCAACTATAGCGGGAAAACTATCTTTTAAAATTATACAAAATGCATATTTGAATAATTGCTACCACAAACTGGTGTTGAATAAAAATAGCTTTTTCGATTAACTGGCTACATGCAAATTCATGAATTGATCTCATTTCCCTCATATAATTGCTTTGTGGTTTTTTGGGGGTTTTACTGCAAAAAAAATAACCTCTTTGCTTTTAGTAAGCAAATTTTCAGATTTCCTGTGCGAAACTTATTTTTATTGAATCTGTTTCGAAGTATCAATGCTGAACTTCATTATGTTGAAAAATGAAACTGAAAATCGTTTTGTGTTCATACATTAAAACGAATAGAATTATCGATAAAAAAAAATGCTCTTCACAGAATAAAGGCATGTTTTTTTTTCCTTTACCATTTTTGTATCATATTGCATTACACATGTTACAGGACATTATGTCATATAACAAACAAGATAATGTATATATAAAATTAGAAAGAAAATTAGCTGAACTACCTGTGCCGTGCCATTTATTGTGTGTGAACGTTTAATATTTCAGAACTAAATAATGAAACTTGCAGTTTTATCAATATTTTCTTTCAAAGTCTGCATTATCTGTGTATTTCATTTGCGTTAAATTTATAATTATTCTGTTGTACACAATAAAATTGAAAATGGGAATGGGGAATGTGTCAAATGTTTACAATGTTTTTTTCAAAATGATATGGAAAAGTTTACTTTTATTAAACATTATTAAATGAATTTTATGCAACTATAGAAATTTTAAATCATAATATAATTCAAATATACGTTTTCCGTTTGCGGACAGTACATAGAGTGTATGCTGCTTTTTAAGTGTATCCATTAATATCAACAAGTAAACCGATTATCTGATTAAAGAATGTCATGAAATTTGTCAGATTTTACAAATGGCATATTGGTATCCCTGTATTAATATTTGCGTCAAAATATAGTCGGTACAGAGTACCAAGTGAACACAATTAGATTGATGCATACATTTCTTGGTTATTTTTTTGGTTTTGGTCAAACAATAAACATTTCTGAAGAAAGTTTTGTTGGAAGACTCGATATGCGTTGGAGTGAAAAGATACTAAACCAGGTTTAACGTCCATTATCACTTAAAAACATTTAGTATACACATTTTTTAGGGGTCAGGTGAGGGACTCCTCCGGGTGCAATAGTTTCTCGCTGTGTTGAAGACCTCTTGATGGCTCTATGGTCGGGGTGTTGTCTTTTTGACACATTCCCCATTTCTATTCTCAGTTTTCTTTGCAATGTTATGTCTGATAAGTAAAAATTCCAAAATGCAAAAAAATATGAACAATTCCGATATATATTTTATTTGTCAAATTTCACACTTTTGTTCTATGAAATTACTCCTATTTTACACGGACCATGTGTGATCGACATGACTGGCCTTATCTACCGTACCCGTTGTCTTTATAGTGAATATTGGGTCAAACCTGCAGCCGAGTGGATAACTAGGTCAAATAATTCCTGACAATATCACTAGACAAAGCAGTTGATCGTAAATCAAGGAGGACTGTTTGTGCCAGTTGGTATCAAAGGGTTACCAACAAATAATTTAAATGGCGTATATCACTTTCAGTTGGAGACAAACTTTTAAATTTGACATTTAGTCATACACAGGTACTTTGTTATGTTCTCATGAAAATTTTGTTAAAGGACGTCATAAATAAAGATAAAGTAAGATAATGTCAAAAATCTTTCAGCGCATAATGCGTTTCTAAGTGTTAATCATTTTAATAACAACAGTATAGCTGTACATCAACTGTGTTCATATCGTTCTAAAAAATGCAATGCTTTCAAACTTCATATCTGTGATATGTTGTCAAGTTTCCCATTCCATAGATCTGAGCAATTCCTACAGGATCAAGATTATATCAAAGACACAACACGTGTCTTACTTAAGCATTAATGAACATTAATCGTGATGCTGTCATCATGGTGGCTTATTTTGGCTTCAATTTTTTTGTCTGTAAGGGAACCTCTTTGATAATAATTTTTTTTTAAATGCAGAAAAAAAACCTTCCATAACTGATCAAAAATGAAAAGATTGACTTCATTTCTCAATGATTCCTTTTCGTTTGTGTTGTGCAAATGAATAAATAACTGAATGTTTGGGAATGTTTTTGAAAATATTTAGTAGCCAAACAAAAAAAGAAGTACAAATGATTTCGAATAGGTGATTATTTTTTGCATACAATTGAGTACTATATCTCGTTGTGTTTTATTATATGTATATAACATGTATGATACTTTAAAAATGAGGGAATATTTGTAAAAACAATCCAATATTAAATATTAAGTATATGAAATGAAACGAAACTTTTATGACAAAAACGTTCCCGGAAATAAAACTCAGTTTTGTTAAAATATTGTCGTGGTAAACTTGATCCATTAAATAAATTTAAAAGTTAATAAAAAGATAAGGTTTCTCGTCATTGTATTTTTCTCATAAGGAAGAATTTAGCATTTGTTGTAAATTATAGAAAGGATATAAACATATTTGAATCTTTTATAAGTTGTCAAGTAAAAGATCATCGGACTTACAAGCATAGGACCGGTGTAAAAAAATATCGATCTTGGCGACACCTTACACTTTTTTAAACTTTTGTTTTCAAAGCGATTTTTTAACATTCTGCACAATGTGTTATTTTGTTGTAATAGATCTATATTAAAGGTGGTGAAACAATATGGAAGGTAAGATAAAGCCAGTTTATATTGATAATTTCAATATTTAATTTGTAAAAGTTAATTTACTAAAAGTTCAATACTGTAAATTCAGCAAGGTTTCTAATATTTCTATTATTGCGAATCAGACGACAATGTAGCCTTAAAAAGAAACCAGTAAAAACTCGCATATCAATTATTTATCAGCTAAGCTAATTTCCGGTAATGGAGAACACGAAAACCATGCATACTTTCACGATTTTCATTCACCACGACAATGGTTTACACTTATTAGTGCAAAACTTATATAAAAGGAATGGGGCCTCCAATAAAGGTATATTGTTATATTTTATTTGAAAAGCCTGGGTTTTTGCCAGGATAGGGGACGTGTCCTGTAATTTACCCATCACCTTTACAATACATGTTTTTTCCATTACATATTATTTGATCCGTAAAGATTATTTATGATTTTCAAACCGCAACACTTACACTCATGTTTGTTCTTAGCAATTAATAGGTCGATACAGTTCGTGGAAACTTTAATGTTCCAATCGTCTTCACATTACTTACTTCATGAGTTAAGTAAACCAACATCAGCAAGACTGGATATTTCTTTTCTGCATTAAACTAGGTACTGATTTTATCAAGGAAGTTCTTAATTTCGTGCCCTACTATATATGTTTGTGTACTTTATTTAACTGGTAATATGAAATTTACTCAAAAACTAAGACATTTCTACCTAGCAATGTTTGGTTCACTATCAACAGTGTAGATTATAAGACCTCATTCAGAGTGTTTTCGCATATGGTATTATAAATATTTTTTGTACTTTCACTATTGTTTCGGTAAATACTCATACTAATAGTACAAGATTTAGTAAGTTTCTATAGCGATCTGTTCTCAGTATAAGTATTTTTATGTTTCATTACTGAGATCAGAATTTTTTTTTAAATGCTATGTTTTACTCCTGCATACTTTTCCGTGACTAGTCTAGTAAGGACATTGCTCAATGAATGTTTTAATTTACTATTTATCAATGTCTCTTTTATCATTTATTTCATTTGGTATTGATGACAGATCTGGGATATATTCTGTCATATATGCTCTTTATAATTATAAACACAGTACAATTTGCCCATAACAAATTTTAAACTCGCTTGTTGCTTCAAATAACATGTTCCTACCTTTTTCTATTATTAGTTGTGTGTAACGTTTGCATTGGCTGGTGTCTACCGGACGTATGCAAAACATTAACCTAATTTTATAATGCGTTACTTGAAGCATAAACTTATGGTAAAATTATATTAGCGTAGCTAGTTTTGTTTTTTAGGCTTTTTCCTGTTACATTTTGACCTCAAATATATGAGCAGCTCACCAGTTTATAGAATTAAGTTATGATGAAATATCAATTTGAGTAAGACTTTGATGTGTACGCTTCAAACATACAAATAGATTGCATTATTCAAATCATGGTATCCTTGAAATGGGTAAGATAAGCACCCATAAGTATATAAGCAAACAAGTGTATTGATCATGTTAATATATAGATTAGTTTATACGTAAAACATTGGACATAAAAAATGGAAAATTCAAATATCACAAACGTATAATTATGGAAAAATGTTAGTTATTACATGTAGTTATCTGCCTCTTAACCTGTGGAATAAGAACACAACTTTTGTTCCAAATATGACTTTAACTTTTTTTTTAAAGGTGTAAATCAAATTGGCTAATATAGAATGAGTTTTCAATAACCATTATGTATTGATGAACTATTCTCGTAGTGTAGTCAAATATGTTGTACTGAAGTCAAATAAAATTAGTAAAGACATCCTTAATAGTTTACTTGAATCCATGGTGTCCTTTAAATCAGATTGAACAACAAAATACCTTGTAAAAGATCAACCGACTGGTCGTTATCTCGTTTCAACATGAAGAATATAGACATATCCTTTTTTTCATAGAGAAATATATCGAAGTCATACATTTTTCAATCGCTATAAAGTTCATGTACTTGTTGAAGCTGTTAATTATTCTTTTTGAAGAAAAGTTGTAAAAAATGATTTGTTCAGGGAACTTGTGCTAGAAATAATCTTCTTACACAGTGTTTATATACAGGTAACCGTTTTTGTAATATATGTTCCTGTTTGCATATATATCTATATAAAAGTTCATTTACATCTTAGTTATCTGCACTTGTTTATTATTTTTTAATTCATTGCAAAAGAATTATATATGGAAACAAATAATTATACATATGTTCAATAAAAGATATAATTATAAGTCCAAACAATCGTCAACTAAAACCTGAGAGCCCGATAAAGCTAATGGAGCTGACTGTGCGTTTCACAATTATCAAAGTATTTGAAGTATTATATGATGAAGACAATATTTCAATCAGTTTAACTTTGACTTCTTTTAAACTGAGTATTACAGTGCGTATTGATGTTTGTTTGTTTATTCTACATTGGCTAGAGGTAAAGGGGGATGATTGATATCTCATAAAACAGGTTTTCCCCTGCCGCATTTGTGCCGCACGGGATTTTTTCGCTGTGTTGAAAACCCAGTTGTGGCTTTGAGCTGTTTTCTGCTCTTTGATCGAGTTGTTGTCTCTTTGACACATTCCTCATTTATATTGTCAATTTAATTCATTTGCAGACGTACGTTTTCAGAACCGAGCATATGTTTTACATTGATATGCTATTGATAACTTAATAAATATTCCTGATAAATAAATAAATATTCCTGATAAATAAATAAATTATTCCTGATAATTAAATAGGTTATTGTTGATAATTAAATAAAGTATTGTTGATGATTTATTGTTTCAGGTGTGTCATCATCCCTTTATCGTCATATGTGTAAATACGTAGTTGGAACAGAAAATCACGTTAAAACCATAAGACTGATGAACACAATTTGTGATAATCTTTCCAGTGACGACATAAAAGTGATTATTACAAGCGGAAGTTTTGGTGAAGGACTGCAGATGATCGGTAGTGATCTAGATCTTATGTTTGTCTTAAAGGACATCGAGGTTCACGATAGCAGAACGCCTATTGTTTTTAGTCGTTCAAAAACAAATTTCTCAATGATGACAGAAGGTACAAAACCAGGTTTTGTTATGTTGCAACTTATCGGTAGTCCTCATCCCCTCTTTTGTAAAAAATGCAGGATGGACAATTATCTTTCAAATGTCTTATTCAAACAAACATTTTTAAACGAGTTAGGTCCCTTTGTACATGGACCTTGCATATCCGATATTCATGGTCTTTTTGACATGGCTCCTAGCCTCCATAGTAAATCTTGGTTTAAAGCCGCATCAGGATGGATTGTGAGATCAAATAGTGCATGGCCAAATGAAAACACAAAACAGTTGATCATTGATCACGGTGTGCTGTTTGTACCAATCGGTGCTAAAGGATCACCACACGAGGAATTTGAATGGCGAATTTCATTTTCAGTTGCTGAAAAACTTCTTATTTATACGTTCAGTCATACGCAGTTACTTTGCTACGCACTCATGAAAATTCTTTTAAAGGATGTAATAAATACTGATAGTAGATGTACAAATTTATTGTGTTCCTATTACTTGAAGACAATTATATTTTGGATATCAGAAGAGATACAACCGTCTGCATGGACACCTGCTAATTTGATTCCTTGTTTTATGAGATGTTTCCGTCGGCTGATTTATTGTGTGCAGTATCAAGTTTGTCCACATTATTTTATTCCAGAAAATAATATGTTTGAGAATAAGATAGAAGGATTAGCTAGGACTAATTTAATACATACACTTCATGTGTTATTTAGCTATCGATGGCGATGCATATTATTCTCTAAACAAATATCACATGTTTCTATTTTGCGATGCAATCTTCAAAATGATCACAGTAAAATTTATTATGAAGATATACACAAATTGTTAAACTCAAACGTGATTATTCGTGTTGCTTCAGTAAGTGGCAAATACAAAACTTTAAGTATGGTTGTTCATAACAGTATGTCTTATAATTCAAAGGAACTGAAAAACCTATATGCATATTTCATGTCAATCATGTGCAACAAACATTGCCAGTCTGTTTATCTGAACAGAACAATCAGTAATAAGAATCAATATAAACAATACAAGACTTGCCTGAGTTATCTACTAATGAACATCAACCATGATACTGTCTCTGGATGGTTGATGCTTGCTTCGTTTTTCTACAAGACAAACCAATATAAGAAATCTCTCATAATTATCTCGTATGCATTATCGAAGTGTACACCTGAAAAACTATTCCGCGGAGCGGAAATGTCAGTCATGCAACGTCTTATAGTTAAATGGCATTTTGTACAAAAGCTAGGAATGGTTCATTTGTTAAAAAAAGTACTGGTAGATTATGTCATTTTTAAAACTTCTACATTTATTCCAATGGAACTGCTAATTGAAAGAACTGTTATTGCAATACCGCCGGTAGTTTATGCACATTTTTTGTCTTTCCTATGCCATTACCATCTAAAAAACGAGCTAAAATTTCGAAATTCCATTCAAGATCTTAAATTGACAATTGACGAAGACTACTTCATTGGGGAGGATGTAATTGTTAAATCATCATCTTTCTATTGTCTCGGTACTGCTTTACAGTTAATGGGAGACAAAGCATCAGCCAAACAAGCTTTCTCTGAGACAGTGAAATTATTATCTTCGTTACCATTGTTGATTAGGCGATTGAAAAGACTATCTATGATAGATTCCTTGTAAAAAAAAATCACTTAATCAAGATAATTTACGTGTTTGGTAATTTTGATGAATATCATTTAGCGATTTTATCTGACAAGCCCGGAACATCGATACTTCGTTATATATTAATTGGAAAGATTTCTCAACCTCTTAACTTACGCTGATGAACAATTAATCATGTTTAATTGATTATATTGTTTTAGTTAATGAATCAATATTAAAACCAAAATGTGCAATCTTTAATGACCTGACAACAGTATCGTAACTATATGCCTTCTTAATAAGTCTGTTTAAAGGTAATATTTTTTTAGTAATAAATGAATTTCTCTCGCTACAATCTAATACGACGTTGTTACATACACGAGCGAATCTTACAAGTTGAGATATATATAAACACCATAAGATGGTGACAAGGGATCGTCATCATCTAAAAATGGATAATTAACGATAGGAAATGACACATCATCTCTTTCATCCTAAATTTTTGTATTAAGCTTCCCGTTAATGCTATAGATATCAAGATCGAGGATGTGGCAGTGGTCATTGTTAGTTTAAACTTTATTTAAAATAATTTCAACAGGATAAATTTCTTTAGTATGCATACTGAAGTCGTCATTATTGAGAGCCAATATATCATCCAAATATCTAAAGGTATTGTTAAATGTTTGTATCAAATAATGTTTTGATGGATCTTTGCTAATTTTAGTCATAAATTGTAATTATATATTCAATGACAATTTAGAAGTGAAACAATGGCTAGAAGATGAAATAAATCTATATTTGAAAGATTTTTTATGTCGCTTCGGAAGCCAGTTCATAGTTGAGACTTTCATTGTATTTGGTTCTGCTTGTAAACAGATGTCGTTTTCTGAAAATGAAGTAAGTTGGAATGTTGGTGAATTCGTTATTTTCCTGTTGCTTTTTTTATTTATTTTGATAAATGATTTCGTGAGTGCTTATGCTTTTGTTATTTTAAAGTTCATTGATGTAAATAAACGAATGTTTCCGCAAAGGAGTAGGCCCTGTAAGGACCGATTTTGGCCTCAAATTTCAGGTTCGTCTGACGACAGATTTTGGACATTTTTTAAACACTTAAGAGTCTATCTCAATTGATTCATACAGTTTATGTAAAGATTTTAGCTGATTAAGTCATTAAAAACGCTCCGATGCAAGCTTTAATATGAAAATTTATCAAATATACCAAAAACATCGTCACTTTTCAGATGTTTTTGCCAAAAATGAAAGTGACAGCATCCGTGTTCATACTCAACCTTTATATATTTTATGTATTATCATCAAATGCAACTTACATTTCAATATTATGAATAAAAACGAATGCGGCCACTTTCAATTAAGACGAAAACTGTCTAAAATTTAACTTAAATGCCTAAATTGTGAAGACTTCAGTAATTTGGCATAACTTAATGATGCAAGAACCCGATATATGTGCATTGTATTGTCAAAAACAGCCCATATGTATGTAGCAGAAAATTACTGCTTTCCAGTAAACAACTAAAAGATTGCATTTTCACAATTCTGTAAAACTGCTATATTTGGGGGCCAAAAAAGGGTCTTACAGAACCTACTGCTTTCAGTATTGATAAAAACACGACAGTATATGTTTCGGAAGGAAATATGAAAAATCACATTTTGAATATTGTTAGCATTAGTTGTAAATACGGTATGCTGCATTTCAACTATTATTGCGTTTTCTAACAATCGCATATGAATCCAAGCAACATTTCTTAATTTACAGAATATGTTTTTCACATGAGTTGGTGTTTTCTTTATTGTCTTATAAATGAAATAATTTTGATTTAGTAATGTTCCTGTAAGCCTTCTATACTGACGGATTTTAAAAGTGCATCAGACATTTTGAAATTTATGTTTACCAAATCATGATTGATCCCAATGTAACTACTCTTCGATTATCATACTTCCTTTTGGTTTCACAAATCAAATACCTGACTCACCCGAGGTAATATAATTACGTGGCACGAACTTCTCAAATTCAAGCAATATTTGAAACCCAAGATTTTTTGTCTTTCTAAGTTGTATTATTTATGAAAGGACAATTCTTTAAATCAATACTCACACGTAAAACAATATTGCATATACATATTGCCGACCATGTGCAATAAAAATCTGAATTGGACCATTAGAACATTGCAAACAAGAATGCAGAAACATGTTGTTGCTAATCGATTTCACATCAGGAACTCTGATTATTGTGCATACAACACCGATACTAGCAGACAGGCGTTGTTTATGACCCCCCCCCCCCCCCCCCCCCATGACCGGATCAAGATATACTTGACAACGCCATATCAATTGCAAGACATATTTACTGCTTGTGTGTAGATGGTGGGAATGAGGCCAAATCAGAAGGAACAAAATAGAACTCAACACACCAACCAGAACTTTTTTGTTGATAACTTTGCGTTGATTACATATAGTCATTGCCTTCGAAGATTACACATTCATTGTGTCGGAAAAACAGAGTGTCAGTGCTACCACATCATTTCAACATACAACATGTCTAAATCAGTTTCAGTTTCGATCAAACTTGTTTTAGACAAATGAGAAATGAATAAAATGTATGCAAATACAATAATTTTACAAGAAACACATATTTGAACATGAAAATTAAAAAGAATAATATAGTGTTGCATCTTTAAAGTCCGTCAGTATTCATAACATTTTAAGCTAAAAATTGATGACGCTCAAAATGCAAAGATGCACACATGGGGCTCTTTCCCTTTAAATTTAGATGTTACAAATAAAACCGATACTTGGTTAGAATAAAGACGATCCATGTGTTTACTTTCACTTCTTAAGGTTGAGAGGGCTATATTGTTCTGTGGCTCTTTTTTTATATGCATTTCACTTACATTCATCTGCGATATCGACATTATTCACAAAATGACAAATATAACTTCGAAAGAAGATTATAGTACATCTGTACGGTTATCGTAATATAAACATGTTAAAATGAGATTAGTGGAACATAGATAATCATAAAACTTTCAGATGTTTGAGGGGAAAAAAGACGACATATTTCTTAAGGTCGATTCGGACTCGAGACGTTTTTACAGTGTTGCATCTATTTTGTTTGCCCTTGTTGACCCTTTTTGTACTTATATTTTACTTAATTTGTACAGTGTACACTACTCAAAACGTTTGACCTGATACGACATGTACTATCAACTACAAACACTATTCTATCGGCGTCTTCGTCATTTAACTATCAACTGTATTATTATTTTTTTGTAGTCGTTGTTCTCAAATTTACAAACAACTTTTATCATTTTTTATGTTGCCGTTTTAATTTTTTAATGTTTATGTATCTGGGTGGTTTTTTTTATTTTTATCCAGATGGTATGTTTGTCTGTGTTGTATGTCTGCACATGTTTGGATGCTGGATACCAATTGCACATGGGAGAAGCATCTCTCTTTTTAGTGGTAAAACTTCAAGATGCGGATTCTTTCTCTCTTTTTATACCAGTTTGTATTTAAGTGAAATGATAATACAACCTGGGTAAATTCAGAAAATTGTCAATAAAGAAACCATTTACTTCACAGGTTTTGTGCATTGCTTTTCGACGGTGTCCATTGGAAAATATTGGAAATTTAAGGGTTCAGAGCAGTTCACAATATGTTGTCATCTTTCTTTGAATATTTCCATTGAAAAATAATCATAAAAATATAATTAATGGTAGAGGAAATTATTTGAAAAATAATCAAATATCAAACTTATGCAAGTACTGAGTGATACAAATTATAAAACTTCCTCGACAAACACGTACACGGAAATTAAAATATGCTTTGCTTGTTCTATGGTTGGGTGGTTGTTTCTTTGAGACATTCCCCATTTCCATTCTCAATTTTTTTTCTTAAACGTGTTAAATGCTATCCTTTAAATATAAATCAGTCCGAAATACAAAAGATTTTTTTTTCTCCATTGTTCAAGTTTACGAAGAAATTCATATGATATTCAAACTTGGGTGTAAAATATACCTGTTAACTTATTAATGTATACAAGTCTGTAAAAAATATATAATGTGAAAAGTGTAAAAGCGTATGTCTAACTTCGGTTTCTTCATCAACTGTAAATAAAAGTGTCAAATAACACGGACAACGCCATTACAGGTTTCTAACTACAATACAGACAAGTGTTGCTGCATCAACTTAAATAGCTTGATTTTCGACTGAAAAGTATATTTTTAATTCATACGAAACGCATATTCAAATAATTGTTACCATAAACCTGAAATGATGTTACAAAAATAACATTTTCAATTGACTGGCGAAATGAAAAACCTGGATTTAACCTATTTCCCTCAAATCTAATTAAAGATTTAATTGTGGTTTTTATTCTCACTGTAATAAATCTAAATAAAGATAGGGACTTTCTTCATTGTTTTTGGAAACACTTTTAAATATTTCCTATGTGAAACTTTTTTTTAATTCAATCTGTTTCGAACTATCAGTGTAGAATTTCAGTTTGTTGAAAAATTAAACTGAAAAGCGTTTTGTGTTCACCCCAAAAAAATACATATATATATCAATTAATAAAAGAAATGCCCATCGCAGAATAAAGACGTGTTATTTTACACGTTTTTGTACCATATTGTATAACACATGTTACAGGACATTATATCAGATGACAAAGAAGATAATGCATTTATTTTCAAACACTTATGGTGTTTGAAAGTTTAATATTTCTGAATAAACTATAAAAAATGCAGTTTTATAAATGAGTGCCTTGAAAGTCTGTAATATTTGTGTTTTCGATAACATATATTAAGTTAATCTGTTACACAATGTATTTGAAAAAGACCATCCAAAGTTGACTAAATAAGTTTTAAATCATAATATTTTAGAGTCGCAATATACGTTTACCGTTTTCAGACAGATCATATAATTTGTGCTGTTTTGTTGGTGTTTATAAGTACACTAGCTGTTTTATAAAATAAAAATATTTTCAAATATATTTTACAGATTTAACAAAAGACGTATCGGTATCCCTGTATCAGTATATGTGTCAAAATATAGTAGGTCCAGAAATCACGTGGACACAAATAGATTGATGCATACAGTTCGTGATTATTTAGCTAGTGTTGGTACAACAGTCAACATTACCGATGGAAGTTTTGGTGAAGGTCTCGATATGCGTGGAAGTGATATAGATAATATGTTTGTGTTTAGGTGTGTCAATATATTTCATAGTATACCATCTGCACTTGCAAACCCTTCAAAGAAGTATTTATTAGCTAACATTTGTAACGTCAAGACTGAATATGTTAAACCAGAATTTGCGATCTTTTGTCTGATAAGTAAGCATTCCAAAATGCAAAAACTCTGTGAACGATTTAGAGGGAAATATTATCTGTCAAATTTCCCACTTAAACATTTATTTTTGAATAAGGCTTCTCCAATTATACACGGACCATGTGTTACCAACAGGTTTGGCTTAAATGACATTGCTCGTTGTCTACATAGTAAATATTGGGCCAAACTGTAGCCCAATAGATAACTAAGTCAAATAATTCCTGGCCAAATCACAAGACAAAGCAGATAGTCATAAAGCATGGAGTGTTGCACCAGTTTGTATCAACACACGAAGAATTGGAATGGCGTATTTCATTCTCAGTTGGAGAAAAACTTCTTATTTATACATTTACTCATACACAGCTACTGTGTTACGCTCTAGTGAAAATTTTGTTTAAGGATGTCATAAATAAAGATATAAGATATAAAGATATACTATGTTCGTATTTCTTGAAAACAATAATTTTCTGGATATCAGAGGAAATAGAACCCGAAGTATGGACACCCGACAATTTGATAACTTGTTTTATGAGATGTTTCTGTAGACTGATCGATTGTGTGGAGTTTTCCGTTTGTCCGCATTATTTCATCCAGGAAAATAATCTTTTTGAAAACAAAATGGCAGGAAAAGAAAGATACCTGTTATTACACAATCTAAATATGCTTTTACAGTACAGATGGCGATGTATTCAGTTTTCAGATCAAATATCCAATGCTGAGTGTTTTTCAGCCAACTTTCAAAATCATCAAAGTATCGTGAATTATAAAGATGTAAATACATTTCTAATGTCGAAAATCTTTTAAGCGGATAGTGCGTATCTAAATTGTATTTTTTTCAATAACTACAGTAGAGCTGTATATCAACTGTGTTCATATCGTTCTTAAACAATTAGATGCATTCATAAGTACTGTATATCACTGACATGTAGCCAAATTTGTCAGGCCATAGATCTGCGCGATTCCCAATGCAATAAGATGATATATAAAAGACACAAAACGTTTCTTACGTATGCACTAATGAACCTTTATCGTGATGCTGTCTCTGGGTGGTTGATGTTGGCATCATTTTTTTTTTAAAAAAACAAGCAATATTACAAGTCGCTTATATTCATTGAATATGTATTTTCAAAGTGCACATTGGATACATTATTTCTAGGAACGGAGTTGTCCGCCCGGCAACGTCAGTTGGTTCAATTTAACTGCAATAAAGAGGCAAGGAGTAATCCGTGTGTTACACCTAATAATGATAGATAAAGTTAAGTTTGTATTAAATTCTACAATCATTCCTTTGGAACTGACTTTAGAACATGGGAAATATGTGTACCTCTGTTATGAGATTCAGTTTACGCACACGTTTTTGTCTTTCTTATGTCATTATCAACTTAAATATGTGCTAGCTCGTCAGGCATCCTTTCTAAGATCAAGACTAACAATGGCCGAATGCCATTTTGATGCTCGAGAACACATACAATGTATCTTACTGTCGTCTTGGTACTGCTTTACATATGATAGGAGAGGAGAACGTAGCGAGACTAGCCTTTTTATGTCATTATCAACTTAACAATGTGCTTTGCACGTTAGACATCCCTTCTGGGATTAAAACATACAATGGACGAAGGCCGTTTTGATGCTCGAGAACTCGTATCTTAATTTTGCTTTGGTACTGCTTTACCGGTGATAGGGGGAAAAAGGTAGCGAGACAAGCCTTCGACATCTTTTAAAATAAGGACAGGTGTTTGGCGGATTGCCTCTATAAAGCTTATGTAAGATGGTTCACAAGACTGTCGAAGCTTACTTCTATGTAATTATATACAACACAGTTAATCTCAGTAACAACTTACATACATATATCTAATTGTCAAAATTCAAACAAGTATTAACCTATAGCTGTACATTGTAACCTATGGGAATGCAACAAGCGTATAAATCACAATAACCGAAAATTGTACCATAGTTATCTATGGTATAAGTTTCATAATTATACCATGGTTTTGTTGTAAATGAAAAGAAAAGGAGACCTGGTATTGGCCGCTTTTTTATCACAAGATCTAGAACAACAGAGTCAGTGCGGGCCACTAAGCTAAACTACCCACTGTGCACTAGCCGATTTAAATGAATGCCTAGGGTGGGAATCGAAAACACGTACACTAACTCTGTTCTCCTATATTTTAAAATAAGCAAACAGTCCCTCTCAAAACAACAAAACGAATAGTTTTAAAAATCAATATATATTACTTTAAAATATGCGTTCATTTTCAGTTATTGAAATATATACCTAGATTGTATCCTCATAGGCTCCAATGTACAGCTACCTTTTTAGATTTAAATTTGCAGAGGCATTTATCAGAGGGATGGAATGGCGGGCACGCCCCTTTAAGGAGGTTCATATACTGACCCACTTTAGAAACGCAACACTAGATTATTCTTTTTAATTCCCATTTTTAAATATTCAATTTTTGTAAACCAAATTATGAACAGAAAGTTTTTTCATTAATTCAATGTTTTAAAAAAAAGTGCAGTTCAAAAGTTGAATTGATTACGTCATTTTCAATGTTCAAATTTTGTGGTTAAAAATATTGAACGTGTCATCGTCAAAAGCAATGAATGCCTGTGACGTTACACGACGTTCCTAATAAAATGACGATAATGACGTTGTTCCACGGAAAGTTTCAAACGTTGACCTTATATTCTACTCATGTGAAAATGCCGCTCAAAGTAAAGAGATGTTCGAAGTTGCTTCTTTATATGGTTTTATTTTTTCAAGTGTGTGCAAATGCAAAATTCTATTGAATTTGAACAGAAAGATACATGAACATTTTTTAATTTTTGCGAATAATTGCCTGCAACAATAGCACAAAATGACAATTTGATGTCTTGTTAAATTTTAAAGACACAGATAAAACAAAATTGTAACAGCGGGACACCCTTGAAATGACGGTATAGGCATCGGAATGAGCAACGTTTTTCATTAAAAAATAGACAAAGCACAAAATCATCTATGTTATTGATTTCTGTGGTTTATTTCCTTTCGAATGATATGCATGACATGGACATTTATTGTATAGGATTAGAGCTTGAAATTGAATAACCCGCCTTCTAACCCACATTTCCAAAGTGACACAAATATCGTGCGCAACGTCTGTAACAAACGCCAAAATAATTACCAGAAAGGTCAACCAATTCTGTTCGGCACGTTTTGGTTTCTGATTTGCACCTTCTGATTTCGACGTTGTTCCACCAATTTCAATGGGTTTTGGCAATCATGCGGTTGCAACTTTAAGGCTATACATGTTTTTTGCAGTCGTTTCTTTGGCAGTTCATGATCAGTTAATGGGAAACATTTATGGCATAAATCTGTGCAAAATTCATTCAACAATTTGGTTAGCAGTTGACATTGAGGCCGTAGATCTGCGTAAAAAATGATGTTATGTAATTAAATTCTATTGACGTTGCATTGTCACTACATGTTGATCTGGTCTTTGATGGAATTCAACAAATCCCGTCTACTGGTATCATTGTCGGAAGGACAGTACATTTTTAAGCAAGTTTATGACGTCAAATTTTCTTGTCGCGGCACGTTCACGTTTTCCTGTTTGCAGTATTCTAATTGATTGATTCAGTTTTTTATTCCTCAGTCTTGGCATATGGAGACGCAACATTTGTTTGATGATTTAAGTGTGCCAAGGTTTGAACGAATTGTTTCACAAAGAAAAACAAATGATAAACAAATTGTATTGGCATGAAATTTCGCTTTCTGAAATTCGTGCAATCTCAATAATCCGGTATGTTTGATAACCACAGGTTAGTCAGATGTTGGTTTTTTTCGAAAGAGAAAGAAGTATGATGAGCATGAATAGTAGTTGTATGAGGATAACATGATTTGGTAAAAAAAAATCTACAAAATGAGTTGGACCGTTAAAATTTTATATCAACTGGTTACTCGCAATGAAGCTAAAGTTTTTGTGTAAATTACCTATGATCAACATGTGATTATAATCGTGATAATTTAAAATCCCATTTAATTAAACTTTACAAAAATCTTGGTTATATTTGCCACAAAACAGCCTTTTCTATTAAATGTAATGAAACAATACAAAATAAAGATTTGCACAAAATTTCTCCTTGGAATATGTACAAAATGACCCATCTCTATTATTCATTAGATTTTTTGATACTATTGCCATTTGAAAATTTAGAAATTCACATGGCTGCAGAAGGGGTCAAAAACCTTATTACTAGCTCTGGTGAAATAAATTTTCTCGTTTTAATAAAAAATAATTGAACATTTCGACCGTTGAGATGAAAATTAATAAAAAAAAAAATAACCCTTAATCTGGGATTACAGAGAGTTTCCAAATATAAAAAAAAATCTGTGTCTTATCTTGCATCCATTTCCAGTAAATCTAATCCCTTCACCACATCTTTGTCTATAAATCTGTAAAGTTATCCGACACTAATGTAAATGTGAAGCCTTCGGTGTCGAAAATTCAGGTTTAACTGATATTCCCGCGGTTTCAGAATCCCGTTCTTATTAAGGAAAGTAGGCGGAGGTTTGTGTGTAAGGCCCGTTATTTAGCTAGCGCTGATTCTTAACAACGTATAAGATAAAAAGATGCTATAGGTTAAAACAGATATTTCATATATTTTGGATAGTTTTGTGGTGTTTCGTAAATTATATCATATCTTTTGTTGAAAGCTTAACATCACGAGACGGTTAATTATACATAGCTTTTGTTGAAAGCCCCGGCCTTAACCTCACAAGACGGTCTCGTGAGGATAAGGCCGGGGCTTTCAACAAAAGCTATGGTATAATTTACGAAACACCACAAAACTATACAAAAGATATGAAATAGCTATAACTTATACAGTGGGTTATCCAGTGTCTGTGAAACTGTAACGGTTTATTTCTTCCTCTGTATTGCTTTTGCCGGTGGAGAATTTGTCACAGTAAATATTTTTCAGACACGGTATTTCACTTTCCTTATTTTCTTATTGATTATTTTATTAATTCACAATTAATATTTGTGACATTACTTAGTACGGTTTTGTTTAAAATGTTTCATGATAATTGTCTTTTAAGATAATGATATTTCATTCAAAAATCAGTTCAGAATATCATTTTTAATTATACATTTGTCATAATCTGTGAAATATTTCCGATTATGATATATTTTAAAGTTGATTTTTGTATTCACTAATTTAGATTTTATTCAAATCACTATTATTGGTCCATAGTATTAGCAAGGATTTGTCATAAGATCTTACTATACAATTTCTATGCATTAGTAAAGTTGTTCGGGTTTTTTTTTATTAACTGTTTATATCAGTTTAACTTTCAAAAAAAAAATTCAAGGCGATGGAATATTATATATCACAATGAAATATTTTCCTGCTGAAGAAAAATAACAACATAATCTGTTACATTTTTCTGTCGGATGATATTTGATCTGGATATACATTTGCTTTAAACATCCACTTAAGGTTTCCCTCCCCCTAACTTACATTCCCCTGTCAAAATGCCTGAACGAGCTCGCCTGAACCTCGAAGATAATTTAGTGATCCCTCAACTAATGAACTTCAAGTTTATTTATAGCAGTTACTTATAAGTAAGCTGAATACTTTTTGTGACAGTTCGTTCAAACAATCAAAAATGTTTCTTTTAAAATTGTAACACCATGATGACTGCTGTACCCATATTTTGACTATTTTACTTATTATGTCTGTTTAGTTCACGCATCGTTGTCAATATAACGGAATTTGATGACACTTTCGTACATAGTAAAGGTTCAGCGCTACAAAACCAGGTTTAATCCATCATTTTCTACATTTGAAAATGCCAGTACTAAGTCAGGAATATGACAGTTGTTGTCCATTTATTTTTGATGTTTTTTGTTGTTTGATTTTGCCATGATTAGGGACTTTCCTATTTGATTTTCCTCCGACATGTGTCTGAGTTCAGTACTTTTTTTTATGTATTTTGATACCAACATTGCAATAAAACATATGCCGATACATAGATCTAAGGAAAAGAAAATACTCCTAAGTAAATATGTTATTATATGATTTGAAACCACATTCATTTTTTAAAAGATAATTCGTCGTCTAAATTTCACTCAGTAATATAGAAAAAATCGATGAAGTAGCATTTAGTTTAGTGTTTATGAGGCAAATTCAAAATTCATCACAAAAAAGAACAAATCTTTAATAAGCCAAACATAGTTAGTCCTAATCGAAATGTATTTCATCTGGTATGATAATTTATATCAATAGCGAGCGAAAAGGTGACTAATGGCTGAAAATTAATATTCTAAATGTCTGTTCAAGTTTTCAAAAAAACTAAAGAGGAATAGTAACAAACACAAAAAGAAAATTACATTCAATAGATATGGATTGCCGTAGAGTAAGACATACACCCAAACAGTTTAAAGATATGTAGATACAAAATGAAATACATTTAGTGTGACTTCTTGTGTACTTTGGGACGTAAAACAGAGTGTTAACCCTGTGAGTTTTTTACATGTTTTATAGAACCAAAAAGGTTGGTTGTGGTGTGTTTTGTCTTTTTTGGTCAAATTTTGAAATGTATGAAAATTTTCCCGATGTGTACTATCCGACATGTTACAGTTCTATGATTTTTGACCAGATGAATATTTTGAAGAATTAAGATTCGTAAATTAATACTCGTTACCCTTATAAAAAAGAATTCACTATGTGAAATGAAAAGCTGGACATAGTTTTCAAATATTTCATATTGTACATTTTTTAACAATAAAAAGCAGGACACAATAATATTGTCCTCTTAGATAAAATGATAAAGGAATATTTGAACATGTTGAATGCAAGGGAATGTATTGGAAAAAATTCCATGATTAGAATTTAAAAAGTACCTGAGGAAATAAAACTTCCATGACAAATCAAAAATTGAAAGCTTGAGTTCATTTCTTAATAATTCCTTTTCTTTTTATTTTGCAATACTATAATAATTTCGTTGTACAATGTACATACAATTATAAACAAATAATTGAATGTTTATGAATGTTTTTGTAAATATTTAATATTCAAACACAAAAAAGAACTAAAAATGAAATAAAACATTGATGAGGAAATTATTTGAAAATTGAATGTTAAAATATAAAAAAAAAATTAATCTTCTTTATCAAAAACGTTCCCCGGAATTAGAATTCAGTTTTGTTTAAATATTTTCCTTGTAAACTTAATCCATCAAAATTTCAAAAACGATAATGTTTCTCGTCATTGAAATAATTTTTATAAGGAAGTATTTACAACTTATTGTAAATTAAAAAGGATATAAAACAAATAATATCTTTTATGTGTGGTCAAATAAGAAGTCAACGGCAGAAAGTCAATGAAATGTCAATTTGGTTTCAAAGTGATTCTGTAAAATTCTGCACAATATGTAAATCCATAGTAAAAGATATAGGTTAACGGCGGTGAAACAACATGGAAGGTAAGACACAGCTAGTTTATATTGATAATGTAAATGTGTAATTCGCAAATGTTAATGCACCTATAGTTCAATACTGTAAATCAGAAATGTGTCTAATATTTCTATTATTCCAAATTTGGTGGCACTATAGGTATTGGAAAAAAAAATAAAACTCGCATATCAAATTTTTTATCGCATAAATTGAATGCAGCATTTCATAGAATCATTATAACTTTTTAGCATTTTTTTTGGATGAAACCAATTATAAATGCACTGACAAATTTCATTATTTACAAGAAACGAGTTTTTACTACAATTGTACAGCAAATAAAAACATGTTTTTGAATTGTGATCTCATCATTTAAGTACATCTGTTTCTATTAATAAATGTTTTCTGTACGATTTAGCGCAAAAACAGTATATTACTAGTTGATTTTTATAGTTTGTTGTACTGTTTAACCATTGACCCAGGTGAAGGGAGAATTGGCGCCTTCAAATTGGTTTAACCCCGCCACATTCTGTATGTGCCTTTCTTAAGTTAGTAGCCTGAAATTCTGTGGTTGTCGTTTGTTGCTGTGTGACATATTTGTTTTTTTGTTAATTATTTTGTACAATAATTAGGCCGTTAGTTTTTTCGTTTGAATTCTTTTACATTTGTCATTTCGGGGCCTAGATGACTATATGGTATTGGCATTGATCATTGTTGACGGCCGTACGGTGACCTAAAGTGTTAATTTCTATGTCATTTGGTCTCTTGTGGAGAGTTTGGCAATTATATCACATCTTCTTTTTTTATCTTTGGTACACAAAAGAATCAATTCATATATGGGGATCTTTCCTTAAATTGTTTATTACAAATAAAACGGATACAAAATTAGAGAAAAGACCATTTTTGTTTATGTAATGACAATTCATCTGTTCATCGAGTTTCATGGTAAATATAAGATGTATGCTAATGTTTGCCTTCTTGTGCATTTAAAGTATGTACATGTACTCCGAAGTATGTATTTCAAAGATGTATTCTTATCCACATAATCACAAATGTACACTGACGATTTAGTGCAAAAGCAAAAATTTAATTATTTAGTGTCTTTCATCCATTACATTACATTTGCTTCGATGAAAATTGTTAGTGTCTTCCAGGCGTTAGACACCAACATGCATGTTTGTTATCACAAGGTTATTAATTAGACAGAAATATTAAAGTTTGTAAGATACGTATTCATTTTTCTATATATTTATACACAGCTACCAAGAAGTCTCGATTTTATAGCACTTCATTTCGTTCTTTTGTTATGCTAATTTCTATTATATTCCGCTCAAATGATCTTTTGCCACGTGCTGCTCAGTAACAAAAAATTGAAAATAACTGTGCAATTCATTCATAAAAAGTAGGATTTAATTTCTTTTTTCCAAAAAAGAGCTATTTCAAAGATATGGTGAGTAAATATTTGCTTATAATATGTACCTGTTGCTACGATTTATCTTTGTTAAAAGTAAATATTAGACATGGTTTATATACACAATCGAAAAGGCATAGAACACAAGGACTGTTGATTGAAATGTATATGATAATCTATTAAATATTGAAGTGGTCATTACACTAGCCTGACCACGCAAAAATATAAAGTTATCTACAAAAAGTCTCACACATATAAGAGAAGGTTTTATTGTTTGTATTTCGCTTAAACAAATTTGAACAAAAAATTCCATTTCATATTTTATCAAATTTAAAATCCTCAGTTTTGTTATCCCTTTTTTTTGATATTTTGCGATGTTTCTAGTTTTCTAAATAATCCAAGCACCGAATCTAGAATATGAATATCAGATATATCTACATTTAAGACACCAAAAACGATACTCATTGCTGATTTTTGTAAATTTTCGATTTTAAATTTTTGAACAAAATTTCCATATTTTCTAAAACATTTTCCGCCAAAATTCTTTCACCAGTTTACAGTATAGAAAATAGATGACATAGTGATTCTTTTTCATTACAAAAGTTACACGTTCCGTTTGAGCGATTCATCTTTTGTTCATTTTTCTTCCGTGTGAATTATATTATGAATTAGCTTCAAGTGAAGTTGTTTTGCATTCCTGTTAGCTAAATTCTTATTTAAAATGTCCCAAATATCTCCTAATGGAAGTTCCTTCCAGGAATGTGAATTGCGCTTAACATGACTAAAAGGAGTTTGTATTATTTTACAATAATATTGTTACAAAAGTTTCGAATAATTATTTTTTTGTCATCAACGACAACTCCGTTTTTTTCTAAACTGACAAGAATAAATTAATTGCATAGGTCTACTAGAACGACCAATTTGCCCAATTCCTCGAGTGTCCGAATACGAACATAGGAGAAAGTCGGTACCATATGTTTCCTCTAGTGACGTTAACCAGTATTTACCTTTTGCATTCCATTTATGTTTCTGAGTTTACAATACTGTACACACTTTTTACCTGTTTTGATTTAATAAAGTTTCTAAAATATATCATGCTTATCCCCCCTTTATCTTTCGGTAAACAGCAAACTGCCATTTGATTTGGTTTGTTCCTTATATAGGACCATATAATATTATTTATTTGTCTTTCGTATATATCTGGACACCTCTCGTTTCAATTTAGTATCCGATCATATACAGTATAAATGATTTAATGAAAAGCATTTTTTCCAACTCATGATTTTTTTCCCATAGTCAAAATTTTAATAGACAAAAATCTATCCTTTCACACTCCGCCCTATCACATATTTAATTAATAAATTTAGAAATGAACGTAGTTGACAAAACGCTTTTGAAACAAATATTACACGAAATGTATTAAACCAAGTTGTTAGGTTCAAATCATCCCTTCCGAATTTATAATTTATAATTTATATACGTCTCTACCTGCGGAATAACGGACAACTCCTGCTCAAAAGTAATTTTAGCATCTGACAGAATTTGCAAATTAGAAGGTTAGTATAGAACGAAGTTGTGAATACAAAGTATGCCTTCATTTGTTAAAGTTGGTGATTTATCTTATATTGAAGCCAAATGAAGAGACACATCCGTATTTAATGATACGGAAACTATATATTATTGTTAAAACATATTTTTGTACTTCCTTAAACATGTTAAAATGATTTTAATAAAATGATTTTTTTTTAAATGATTTTAACGAAATGATTTTTCATAAACAAAAATGTTAGAAAATTTGTTTTGTTCCGTATACTTTTTTTCAATCTGAATTTAAGATTTAATTTTCTCTATGTGTAAATTACTCTGGTAAAACCTTCAAGAAATCATTTTGTTAGCTCTGTCCTGCTGTCGCGATTTACAGGTAAAACGAAATGTTATTATACTCAAAACTATATATCACGTTCTAAATAGTTATCCAATGTACATGTCTGGCCATCCTGTGCAAAGGGCAATTTGAGTCATTTCATGTACAATGACGTATGCGTCTCAACCGCATTAGTGTAAA
Source organism: Mytilus trossulus (assembly GCF_036588685.1). Taxonomy (NCBI): domain Eukaryota; kingdom Metazoa; phylum Mollusca; class Bivalvia; order Mytilida; family Mytilidae; genus Mytilus; species Mytilus trossulus. The sequence goes on along the minus strand of NC_086386.1, from coordinate 58,043,801 downwards.
TAGGATAATAAACGTTATCATTTGAAAACTTTTGTGAATTTTAATCATGGAAGTTAAAATTTGAATATCGGCAATATAATTTATTTTTGTAGTATAGGTATTTACCTGTTGTTTAAATTCATGGACATTTATTTATTTATATATATATTAACATGGCCAGTACACATGTACGTGTTGTACTTTAAATAAGAAGGAATAGAAAGAGGAACATTATAATAAGTTCTATACTCCTCCTTTTTTTATAATTTACAGTCATTGTGTATCTTGTTAGTGATGCTTTTTTTATTTTTTTCTTCACATGTGTGATGAATGACGGATGTCGTGCTTTGTAATATTTTATCAAATACTTTTTTTTTATAATTCGTAAATTGACACCATAATTTTAAGATTAATGACCCTTAAAATCCTGGAATTGTTTACGTTAGAAAGCCGTATCATGGTAAATAACACATGTTTCATTCTGCTGTGTCAACAATACACTGTTTAAAGATGTTTTCCGCAACATCTAACCTCCAACAGCATTGCTCCTGCTACTCGAACAAGCATTTATTGTTTTAATATGGTGTACATACTTATGTCAGAATTCAAGGTAGAAGACATGTTGCATTACTTTATTCCTTAGAGACTTGTGTGTAGACCCCCACTCTTCCTAACACAAACACACACAAGATACACATACGCACAAACACAAAAACAGAACACCATAACCACCAATTTATTCCAGAAACTTCAAACGAAGGTCAAATGCTTTAGTGAGAAATTATGAAAACATTTGAACTTTTAAAAAAAAGACTATATAAGAAAACAATTATATAAGCTCCTCATAATGATAAAATGTTAGAAAAAATGACCACAGTTATCTTACAGAAATCACAAGGAGGTGATAGCAAACAATTCTCAATTAGAGCTTAATTAACGTTAAAACAATTTTCCCTTAAAAAATAATGTTACTTTATTCAATAATAAGGACTTAGTTAGCCAAATACAGTCTAATTGTATTTGATATTATGATTTTTTTGCAATAGATAAACATGCTAGTACATGTACACTCATAAATACTAGCCGACATTTGGCCGTGTATACATATTTCAATTGTTAAGTACAGGTCTTCCTAAGAATCATGCAAAGGGTGGTATAATGAATTTTCAATATTTAGTAAACAAATGGGGCTGTTATATCCATTTAAGTGTAAAATAAAATATTATCATGATTTTCTCCTCAGACTGATCGTTGCCAATGTGACTGTGTTAAGACCATACATCAAAAATGTTCCTATTTCCCATATGGAAATATTGTTTTCATCTCTTTTTACACAAAAATACCAACACAATACCTCAAATTATAATCTGATTTGGGATATAATGTAATAAAACAACTTGAAATAATGAAATTCCAGTAAATGGAAAGAACCTTAAGTGGAAAAATGGAGAGTCTTATTGGTCATATTGGTACTTTGTACAAAAACAACTAGTAAACAGACAAACACTAATCGTCAATCTTAGAGTGCTCTAAGTAATTGAAAAATCTAGGTCAATGCCGAATTAATAATGTTACCGGTTTTAAATATTGTTTTCTTAAACTTTACAACAATGAGAGCATGGACGCTGAGCGAGATAAAATGTCCGAGGAAAGCATGGCCTTGCTAACGGCAAAGATATATATGCTACTCTAAGACTTATAACCACAACTGTTAATTTCAGGATAGGAATACGGGTTTAATTACTACTACAAAAACAACTCTGAAAATACAACTTTCCATAGGACAATTAACTGCTTATGGATCGCATCCTCAATTCACTGTAAATTAAGGGATATTTGTATTTAAGAAATAATTAAACAAAGGTCATGTTATGTTTTGCAATGATTTCTAGCCTGAGCTGAATAAATAACATTATCAGTTACACAATGCATTTTACATATGTCAATGTATATAAATGTATATTGCTGACATATTTATGTTTTCTAAAACATATCCTTGAGTAAGAATATACATCGTTCGTTTTCAGACAGGAAAAAGTTTCAAAGCACACTTTAACATGTTCTATGTTTCACTTGGAAATAATTGTGATAAATAAATGCATCATGTTAAAACTGTATTTCTTTCAGGTGTCTCATTATCCCTCTACCATTATATGTGCAAACACGTAGTCGGAACAGAAAATCACGTAAAAATGTTAAGATTAATGAACACAGTCTGTGATAATTTATCCAGTGACGACAACAAAGTGATTATAACCAGTGGTAGTTTTGGTGAAGGACTGGAGATGCGTGGTAGTGATATAGATATTATGTTTGTAACATCAAACATTAATGTCCACGATAAGATAACACCTATTACTCTCGATCCTACAAAAACGCATTTCTCACTGATGACAGACAATTCAAAACCAGGCTTTGCAATGTTGCGTCTGATAAGTAGTCCTTATCCTCGTATGCGAAATATTTGTGAACAATTCAGAGGGGACAAATATCTGTCAAATGTCTTATTCAAACAAAACTTTCTCAACGAAATTAGTCCTGTTGTTCATGGACCTTGTTTATCCGACATAAACGGTCATATGGACTTTGCTAACTGCCTTCATAGTAAATATTGGGTCACGTCAGCGTCACGATGGACTATGAGGTCAAGTGACACATGGCCAAATGAAATAACAAAGCCGACAATCATCAATCATGGGGTGTTATTTGTACCAATTGGTGCTAAAGGGTCCCCAAACGAGGAACTGGAATGGCGAATGTCATTCTCAGTTGGAGAAAAACTTCTTATTTATACGTTTAGTCATTCGCAACTACTTTGTTATGCGCTCATGAAAATTCTTTTAAAGGATATTATCAATAGTGACAGTAGATGTAAAAATGTATTATGCTCCTATTACCTAAAGACAATTATATTCTGGATGTCAGAGGAATTACAACCCTCTGTATGGACACCTGAAAACTTGATACCGTGTTTTATGAGATGTTTCCGTAGGCTGATATACTGTGTCAATTATTCAGTTTGTCCTCATTATTTCATTCCAGAAAATAATTTGTTTGAGAATAAGATAGAAGGACTGGATAGGGATAATTTGATGGAAACACTTCGTGTGTTATTTAGCTATGGATGGCTATGTATTTTATTCTCTAAACAAATATCACATTTTCCGGTTTTGTCATGCAAATTCCTAAATGATAAAAGTGTCTTGTGTTATGAAGATATTAACAAACTGTTGAAGTCAAACATATGTGTTAATGTTACTTCTATGAGAAGTAAACACAAGGAATTCGTTAGAGTTGTACATAACATTATAACTTGTAACTCTAAGAAATTGAAATATATGCATGCATATTTCTTGTCAGTGGTGTGCAACAAACGTTGTCAGTCCGTGTATCTGAACAGAACAGTCAGTAATAAGAGCCAATATAAACAATACAACATGTGTCTGAGTTATCTACTGATTAACATCAACCATGATGCTGTCTCTGGGTGGTTGATGACGGCATCATTTTTCTACAAGACAAATCAATATGATAAATCTCTCATAATTATTTTGTACGCATTATCGAAGTGTACACTTGACAAACTATTCTATAGAACAGAACTATCAGTCACACAAAAACGTCAAGTCAAATCGCTTTTGGTACAAAAGAAAACCGTGGTTCGTTTGTTAAAATTTGTCCTGGTAGAAAGTGTCTTTTTTGCATCTCCGACATTTATTCCTACAGAGCTGATAATTGAAGGAAGTGGTTTTGAAATACCGCCTGTAGTTTACGCTCATTTTTTATCCTTCCTATGTCATAACCATCAGCAAAATGTGCGAGAATGTCGAAATTCCCTCCGAGATCTTCAATTGACAATAACTGAAGACTATTTCATAGGAGAGGATGAAAGTCTTAAATCATCATCTTACTATTGTCTTGGCACTGCTTTACAGTTAATGGGAGACAAAGTATCAGCAAAACAATCGTTTACTGAGACTGTGAAATTATTAAGTCGGTATCCTTATGCCATTAAGCGATTAAAAAGACTGTTATTATAGCTTCCATGTGAAGAATATATGTATAATCATACGTTCTTGGTTAAGTTGATGAATAATAACATTATTGATTCTAATTTAAATGTTAAGTTATTTACTTTAAGAGTTTAACATCTTTTCTTCAATAGTGTAAACTGCTAGCCGAATGACTAGGATTGGTTATAAACACACAAATGTGTATACTATAATGGAATACCAAAAGTTTGTATAAACAAGTAAAATTTCAATGTTTATGGAAACCTGAATCCCTTTTGGAAATATCTATGCGATTTCACGTAAAAACTGAGTTAGTTATAGTTTACATTCTAATACAAGTTTACTTTACTAGAAACTAGCAAATTTATGACGCTAGATGATGGGTCAAAATTGATATTTTGACATCTGTTCCGCCCTTCACACTGGTTTAAATTAGTATACAAATATTTTGTCTGAAACCTAGCCGAACAATGTTGGATTAGTATATTTTTTTTCTACGGGTCCCCTGCTCCTCCATAGACCACTAGGCCGACTCGGCTATATGAAATTGGTAGTTGCTTTTCTTCAGTTCAAGAGGGAAAATAAAGAGTATTGTATTTTCCGGCTAACCGCAAACAAAGTTTTTTCTATCGGCCATCAGGAAGTATTACTTAAAAAAAGAAAAAAAGCGTGTTTAATATATGTTATACAAATTTGTTATATCATCTATTCACTTCATTGGACACGCAGTATTTGTTAGTTTTCACTTACCTTTCAAAAGCCCCGCCAAACCCATAGCAACATGTGATAATATTAGCAACGGGTGTTAATGCCTACAATCAACACCCTCAGAGCCTGAAGTTTGTCGATCCGTAACAACTAACACCTGCTCCAACCGAATTTTACCGATTCTTATTTCTACATTATTTCCGCCATTTAAATGTTATCAGTAAACTATCATAAAGTATATCTTTATTTGTTTACACTTGTCCTTACAAAAGCATAGGTTATTCTTGAATCATAAGGCTCTCAGTATGATAAAACACATACTGCCTTTCGATAAGGGTGTCAGGGTGATTAACACACTCGTTGAAAAATTTGCACCCGCGACTTCGTCTTTGATGATACTTTTTCCCTTGTGTGTTATTCTACCCTAGCACCTTCAACAAAGGACATTATGTTTACATTTTCTTGAGGTTTAATACAAACGCTCCTGTCTTGCGTTCACAAATTAAAAATATATATATATATCAATAAAAGAAATGCCCTTCGCAGAATATAAGGACATGTTTGTTTACACATTTTTGTATCATATTGCATTACACATTTCACATGACATTATATCAGATGACAAAAAAGATAATGCATTTATTTTCAAACAATTATTGTGTTTGAAAGCTTAATTGTTTTGAATAAACTATAAAACATGAAGTTTTAAAAAATGATAAAAAGTCTGTAATATGTGTGTATTTATTTGTGTTTTCGATAAAAAAAATATATTAAGTTAATTTGTTACACAATGTATTTTCAAAAAGACCACCCAAAATTGACTAAATAAGTATTAAATCAAAATATTTTGGAGTCGCAATCGTTTACTGTTTTCAGACAGAACATATAATTTGTGCTGCTTTTTTTGGTGTTTACAAGTACACTGGTTGTTTTATAAAATAAAAACATTTTCAAATATTTTTTACAGATTTAACAAAAGATGTACATGTATCAGTATTTGTGTAAAAATATAGTCGGTTCAGAAAACCACGTGAACATAATTAGATTGATGCATACATTTCGTGATCATTTAGCTAGTGTTGGTACAACCGTCAACATTACCGGAGGAAGTTTTGGTGAAGGTCCCGATATGCGTGGAAGTGATATTGATAATATGTTTGTCTTAAAGTGTGTCTATATCTTTGATATTATATCATCTGCACTTGCAAACCCTTCAAACAAGTAATTATTAGCTAACGTCAAGACTGAATACGTTAAACCAAGATTTGCGATGTTATGTCTGATAAGTAAGCATTCCAAATGGCAAAAACTCAGTGAACGATTTAGAGGGAAATATTATCTGTCAAGATACCCACTTAAACATCTATTTTTGAATAAGGCTTTTCCAATTATACACGGACCATGTGTTACCGACAGGTTTGGTTTACATGACATTGCTCGTTGTCTACATAGTAAATATTGGGCCAAACTGTAGCCCAATGATTTGCATTTTACCAGGTCGAATAATTCCTGGCCAAATCACAAGGCAAAGCAGATGATCATAAAGCATGGAGTGCTATTTGCACCTGTTGGTATCAGAGGTTCACCACACGAAGAATTGGAATGGCGTATATCATTCTCAGTTTGAGAAACACTTCTAATCTATACATTTAGTCAAACACAGCTACTTTGGAACGCTCTCATGAACATTGTGTGTGAAATGTGAGAAAATAGTTTCATGTATATCAGTTCGATTTAAAGAAATATTAGGGGAACAACCCAAATTTATATCACGTTCAACTTTACGGCAAAGTGTGCAGAGTGAATTAAGGTGTACATATTGAAAGAACTTAGCTGTCATTTTAATATCTCATAACATAATGTTAAGTTCAATTTTGTGTGTGTTTACATGTATTTAGTGACACGTGTGCTTATATATTTCATTATTTCATTTATAATGAGTTTAACGTTGTTGTTTTGTTAATTACACGTACATCGTTACAATAATATGTATCCGCATTACGCGTATATTTTTGACTAGACGCAATCTAATTAACCATCGGTTTGACATCCGAAAAATGCCGAGGGTCATAAAACACGATGTATATATAAATAGAATGCGACCACGTGCAATTGGATTTTTCTATGTCAGTATGATTTCTTATTGTAGATTAAAAGTGTGTTTATCATCGTTTTCACCTGTTTAAGATCGATTTTTTTAGATCGAATAAGTCAGCCAAATAGTTCATCCTTGTTTCAATTTGAATGCTCTTTTTGTTAATACCTTAAAACATGCAATACCAATTTCCAGCTAAATGCAAGTGAATAGTTTATCAGCGATATTTCTTTGCTTATTTTAACAAAAATGAATCAGATTAGCTGCTAAAAGCAAATTAGAATTTCCCTATTTCTTTATAATGTATGATATATCGTAGCTAATGTTCCTTTTATGATAATACACAACTTTTATTACATTTGTAGTAAAACTTTTCTGTTATGTGTCATTAGCCGGCGTTTATAAGAATTTTGCAGTCCGGAATGGAGCATAGCAAACTTATATTACAAGAATGTGTTGTCTTGTTTGTTTTACATCCCTTCTCTTTTAATGTGTTTCTTTAATTTTGTTTAACAGTACCTGTAGACATATTTCACATAGTTCACAGAAAAAATGGATTCATGTGTAGCAAATATATACATTACCAATCTATTGACAACAGTTTCTGAGAAATCTACGTCAAAATGAGAAAAAAATAAGCATAATAGAAACAGAGGGGCGAAGAATACCAAATTCATTTTCAAATAATAGGTCGAACACTTTAAGAAATCGCCAAAACAACAACAACAAAATAAAACAAATACAGACAAAAGTCTACAAAACGTACCATACAATCTAAAGACATAGCAAAACAAAATTTTTAACATTAGTGGTATCAAGTGCCCCGGAAGGATAGAAGATCTTGCTCCACATGTGACATGATCTGATTAGAATATAGCTATGTGTAAGCTTTGCTAACAAGGATCTGACGACGCAATCTACTTTTTTTAACAGAACTTTCTGGATTCTGTGGTTCTTGTCGGATTAATATACACCTTCATATATTCAAAGACTACAATTACATAGGCTGATGTAATAATTTGTAGAACAGGAGCTAAAACATAGTACTATCAGATCCTTGTAAGAAAGGTTTGAATACATGATCTCTATTTAATCAGATTGTATGTTACCCATATACAAGAAACTGATATTAATTTTAATTTTAGTATCTTAGTGTATAATTCGGAGTTTAGTATGACGCCCATTATCACTGTACTAGTATACATATGTTTAGGGGCCAGCTGAAGGACACCTACGGATGCGGGAATTCTCGCTACATTGAAAACCCATTGGTGGCTTAGGGCTGTTGTCTGCTCTATGGTCGGGTTGTTGTTGCTTTGACACATTCCCCATTTTCTTTCTCAATTTTAGATCAAGCGATTATGCACAATGCTACACTAAGTCTTGCATGCAATCTGATATATGTTTGACTTTGTTATCACTCACTTTTGATAAATACCGCTGTAAAATCAACTTCGATTGCAGATAAAATAGATATTTGTTCAGTTTGGATCTTTCTATTTGTAATCACATGATGTTATTTCTTTATCAAGCAGTGTTGGTGTGGTATGTACAACAAAAACGGTTCCATATGTAGAATTGAAGTAGAACAGCTGTTTGTCAACATTCGCATCATGTTGTACACTAGTTCAGTCTGTCTTTTTTAGATGTTAAAACTTCTAGGCTTCATTCAATCGTAACGACTTTCAACGCCTACTTTCAAGGTTTTAAAAATGGTCAATAAAATCAGTATTTTTGTCAATTACGGCATAAGGAGTTTTTAGTTGATGCCGTTTAAAATTGCTTATATGCCTTACACAATTAAGAATTTTCTTTTTGTGTATTTTTTTTTTTGGTTAACATGTTGACAGTTGAATTATTAAAAGTTTTTCATGTACATTAATTGATATATTGACTAGCTTGTAATGCTGTTTTCGTCACTATTCGATATTACATTGCGATCAGTTTGTATTGCTGGAGGAAAGTGGCGAGCCCGGTGAGAACCACCGTCTTTTGGTGAGGAAAAATAAAGTTATAGATGAAGTCGCACTTTCGTGTTGACTTTTGTTGTTATTTAATATATTGGGGTGTATATACAAAAAATCAACTCTGATAGGTCAATCAACATGACATGAAATTTTATCAACTATAGGTCACATTCATAATTTTACGGCGTTATAGAATGCAACGTTCTCCTAATTTAAGAAAATGGTGTAACAGCACAACATAATAACAAACTTAAAAAGTCAGTAGAAAAAGGCTTGACTCATTAAATAGCAAGGTACATATAAAAGAAAAAAAACTAAAGACACAAAGTTTCCCTCTGGGTGTACTACCAGTTACTAAAAGATAGTTCAAATCTTAAATATTTATATATAATAATTCAATCAGTATATTAGCATATATCAAAGGAATGAACCAATTATGATAAGAATTGGGTTTTGTTTTCTCAAATCATTGACATATTCTCTTAAAATCTTGGATTCACACGTTTAATGTGAACGTGTACCCAGCTGACGCTACATGTCTCGCTCCTATTTAGGGTTCCATGCGGTACTCGCACTTTAAGTTTGTTACCTTGGATTGTCATCTTACATGTCTTAGTCATTTTGTGTGATTTGAGCATCCGTCTGGTTAGTAGGAATAACTGAAAATTGCACATCCACAATCATAGCATACATTCTTGTCCACATCTTTATAATTCTACTGATTCAATATGCTTAGTCAAATCAGTATCCATGCTTCCTGAATAATTGCAAGCCTTGAAGAAATGAACAAGGATTGAAAAACAAATATGTCACACCTTTTCCCTGTAACGATTAGATGATTGCTACTTAAGATTTATGTCGCCATTAGATTAAACATGTGTATCCCCGCCCAGTTTTGGCACAGTTGAACAAATTCTCGTCATTGCAATTATAAATAACATAAATAAAATGTATACAATTGAAAGGTCATCATAAGATAACAGATTTTTGATAATTCAAAATGTAGTCTTTCATTTGTTTTATAAATTGGAATGATTAGCATGAAACAATATCGATTTATCACAAAACGTTTAATAGGCAAAACAAGAAACACTACATGTTCTGGGTATGAAAGAATATATGTCTTAATTTGCACAACAGTCAGGTATGTAAAGGACGACAAAATGTTATAAATGGTGTTCTTATGTCCTTTATTTTAAGCTCTTGAACTAAATCATGAATTTCGTGATTTGTATTTGAAAAAAATGTCCGATTCTTTGTTTCAATTTAGTAAAGGCACATTTACCATGTTTAAAAATATTTTCAACGTAGTGATATTTTAAAGTATAGTTTTTGTTGGTTCTAACATAAATTGTGTTTTTGAAGAAAAATATATATATATATATATATATATATTTATTTATAAGTACGTCTGAGTCAGTGACAACCCTACAACAGATGTATAACATCTTCATGCCTTATGTATCATGTACTGTAGTACGCCGCTAGATTAAAACTGACGTGGAAAGGTAACACATGGCCAGCGAAAGCTCTTTTTTGAGGAGCCCAGGTGGTCGTGTGGTCTAGCAGGACGGCTGTAGTGCAGGCGATTTGGTGTCACGATATCACAGTAGCATGGGTTCGAATCCAATCCCGGCGAGGGAGGAACCAAAAATTTTGCGAAAGCAAATTTACAGATCTAACATTGTTGGGTTGATGTTTAGACGAGTTGTATATATATATATATTGCTATACATGTACATTTTTGAGTACTCATGATCATGGTCGTACATTCTGTTGGTATATATTTATATTTTGGAATTGTACATTTTCAGACTGTTTATGAAGTCCTTAAAATAAATCCGTTGGATATGTACTGAATGATTCTTTAGTCTTGGAATAATGAATTTATTCTGTTATTTATATGTTGTAATTGGATATAGGAAGATGTGGTGTGAGTGCCAATGAGACAACTCTCCATCCAAATAACAATTTAAAAAGTAAACCATTATAGGTTAAAGTACGGCCTTCAACACGGAGCCTTGGCTCACTCCGAACAACAAGCTATAAAGGGCCCCAAAATTACTAGTGTAAAACCATTCAAACGGGAAAACCAACGGTCTTATCTATATAAACAAAACGAGAAACGAGAAACACGTATATATTACATAAACAAACGACAACTACTGTACATCAGATTCCTGACTTAGGACAGGTTCAAACATTTGCAGCGGGATTAAACGTTTTAATGGATCCAAACCTTCTCCCTTTTTTCTGAAACAAAAGCATAACATCACAACATAGAAAAACATACGATAAAATATCAATTGGCAGACTTAACTCAATAAAAAAACGTATGATTATGAATAACCTTTGATTAGCGCTAGTACTCTTACATTGGTGCGCTGTGTCTATTGGTTTTATGTTAGTTGATTGATTTTTGCTTCGTACTATTTATTGAACTATGTGGTGCACTCAAGGTGGATCGGGACTATTCAACTGCGCATAATTTTACACATTAATTACAATGCAATCGAAAAGTATTTGTCGTAAATAAGACATTATTTTTTCAATATTTTGATTGATTAGAAATATATAATCATTGTAGATATGTCACACAAGGAATATTATCGTTATTATGTGTATCTGTAAAAGACTCAAAATTACATTTCACCCATTTTCACCATTTGCCCGCAAAAAATTGTGTTTTAAGGCAAAATATTTTTTTCTACCTTATCGGTGACCTTTTTATTTGCTATTTTTGTAAGCTAAATTTCAGCTTTTTATATTACAGTTTTGAACCAAGTGTCATTAAATCGTTTTTTTAATATTCCGATAAAAATATTTCAACACCTCTATTTTCACTATCATTTCATTGAAAAGTGGTCCTTTTTACATACCTGTAAAAAAATAAAATGTTTAGCTTAAAGGAACAGTCAATGAACCCCTATTTTTTCAACCAATTTGATTCACTTTCTGTATAGAACAAAAATAAAAAAGAAGCTAAAATATAGCTTTAAAAATTTAGCAAATAAAAACAATAGGTCACCGATAAGGTACAAAAGATATTTTGCCTGAAGGTGACTTCCGATACTGAGGGAGATAACAACATTTTACTGATGTAAAACTGGTTCCCGTTTAAAAATTTAGGATATATCGCCTGTATATCTAGGTCACGGTAACAGTTCCGATGTCGTCTGTTGACAACGTGTGTAAACAACTTCCAAGTTACAGCTCATCGCTCAGAAGAAAGGAAGGTTTATCATAAAGGATAAATGCATGCGTTCTTTTAAAATAAAGAATATGAATAGCTTCAGCCTGAAAGTTCACACAGTCTTAAATGATTTTCTACTTATAATATCATATGATATACGTTTTTGGAAGTTGGAGAAATTCGGCGTCCGATCACAGACAGTGATCTTTCGTTTGACGAAACCTGGAAAGAAGGTCGACGGCTATCTCTGGCTGATCACCTTGCAAAGCATATGTTCGTTAAGATGTAAAATTGTCCCCTGTGGATACTGTCTGTGAACGGAAATACGACCTTCAAGGCTTAGACCAGGAGGTGGAGGCCGTGGAGCAGTTTGTCCATACCATATCGTTGTAGCTGTAGTGCATGTAACCTGCATATCATACATGTGTAACAGTGTAGAAACGAGGGAAAAAATGGGACTGGTGAATTTGTTATCAATTCAAAAGCTGCACATGGTAAGAGAGTTCAATTTTCTCTTTTAATATTATACATTCTCTTTACACATTTTACTGGGTGGAGAGAAGTGTATGATTTCATGTCTTGAATCAATTAACCTGCCCCACACCTCTCAATTTCTTTCTTCAATTTCCCTCTATTATGGTCTGGGGTTTAAGTGGTTTGAGGGTAAAAAGCTTTATTTTGAGGGGAAGTGCTGCCCAATTTTTTTATGAAGCTGGACTTAGTAATTTTTATGGAATTTTGCCCCTGGAAGTTATTTATCATTTTTGTAATGAACACAAAGACATCTATACATAAAGGGCTTTTTAGTTTGGCATTCAAAAGGGGAGGATTATTTTGTAAATAATTATTTGGTAGCAATTATATAACCATAAATAAAATTAGAATTGAAAAAGTAAACAAACATTGACAAATGCAGTCACAATGATTCATTCACAAAAATAATGTTTTACAACCTCAAAATATAAGTTTTCTTTATTTTAAAATCAGAATTTCCGAATTTTTATATTAAGTCATCTTTTGCATGTGATCAGAGACCAAGTGGTCTGATACATTAAATATTTAGTCATTTAAAAACACCTAGAATGATGTGAAGAATGCAGGATAATGAATGAATGAAAGAAGAAGAAGAGAAGAAGAAGAAAAAGAAGAAGAAGAAGAACTGAGCAAAAACAATAAGTCTACAAACTTTGTTTGGGAGACTTAATTGGAGGGGCAAACAGATAACGAAAAAACAAAGATTTAAAAAAAAAAGAATTGCCACTAATAGTAAAATGATATGTCTGACAATATGGAAGGATTGACAATTTTGACTGAGAACAAAATAAACTCTAATAATACTATCAATCAGTACTTGACTAAATTAGAGGAGTAAACTATTTACATATTTGTAAATATAACAGTTATATATTTGCTTGATTGTTGAAGCATTCAAAATAAAGAAAGTTGAAAAACCTTTGAAAAAGTTATAATTTCATCATGTTTTGGTTATGTTACTATGACAACTGAAATATATAATGTATTATCATTATGCTTCATCAAACTTAAATCATTAATTGAGGAAAAGATGACAAAGTCTTTTTAAATTCATTTACTTGCATGACTACTGTTATCTATGAATCGATAATTAAAAAAAAAATATTTGTTAATTTTCGCTAAGTTCTGAGTAATTTATTTTGCTCATTTAAAACCACAGTAATGCTAATATAAGCTGCATTACAATGTATCATAATATTTTTTTACATTCACATAGAAGCCATGTGTTGTTGCTCTGAAATCATGGTATTTGATTTGCTATTATCTGTTAGGTTGTAACTCTGGCACATCAGAACAATGAAAAAGCTTAAATTTTCCAACTTCATGTCCTGTTGCCATGGTAACCATTGTTTATAGAAACCAAAAAATTGTTCTCATTTGATTGCCTTGTGGAACTGTATTATTCTGTGTTAGTTTAAAAAAGGATATGACAACATATGTCACACTTTGATCACCGATGATGAAAGATATACAAAAAACTGCTGTTGATCACTGTTTCGTTAGGGGTCACAAAAACGTTATTCGGGCGAAAAATAGTCTGGTGACACATATTTTTTTTCATTTTTTTTAAAGCTAATTGTTATGACCATCTTATGTCAAATTAAAAAAAATATTCATTGGACCCTTGTTTTTTAGAAATTTAAGAACAATAGAAATTTTTAACAAAATCTGTGTTTTTTTGTGGAGCAGTGTTGATGAAATTGGAGCCGAAATCAATGAATATGAATAAAACTACCATTATTTGTGTTTTATCTACATTTTTAATAATAATTTTGTAATAAATGAAGAACAAACCTTTCAAAATACTTTCAAAGGCTTGATAAAATTCCAGAGTTTCTACATCAGGTATGTATTTATGCATACACGTGATGTACCAACTTTGGTGACCGTTTCCATGGAAACGAGTCTGGTGACATACTTATTTTAACTCAAATTTTCATAGAGGCCATTGCACATTGTTGCATAGTGTGAAGAACTTGATCTTCATTCACTGTTTAGCATATCTAAACTACATAGGTGTCCTTACAAACAATTATGCATTGCAGAGTCTTCCAAGTGGTCCGCGACCCCTCTTTCTGAATTAGTAACATCAGTTTTATCAGCAATCAAAAGCGGGCTTCAACGTTATTGTGAAACTACCTATTCTTGAGTTGGCGTTAATCAGATGTGGATTTTTAAAAATTCCAAAGACCTTATAGAGTACATACAATTTCAAGACTGTTAAGGACTGTTTGATCATGCAATAGTATTAAATCATTTGATTTTTCTATATTTTACACATGTATTCCCAATTTCAAACTAAAAGACGAATTAAAAGAGTTAGACCTGCTTTGTTTCATAAAAAAAATGGCCAAAGTAGATACAGGTATATCATCTTATGGATAGATACATCGTACCCTATAAAGCATCACTTTGTTTTCAACAAAAAAAATCTTTTAAACTGACACTAGCAAGATGGCTCATTACTCGATTAACAACATATTTGTTACGTTTGGAGAATGTCTTTTTCATAAAGCAATCAGCATTCCGATTGGAACCAACTGTGTTTCTTTTCTTCACAACTTTATTCATATGAAGCTTATCTCATACAGGAACTTCTTATGAAGAAATTAGAAGTATTCTTTAACTTCACTTTCGGATATAGACGATAGTCTTTCACTAAATAACCAAGTGTTGACGTTTAAATTATCCCTTCGTAAGTTTTACGTACGCCATCACGAGTTGGTTGAACTTTATGTAATAATTGTTTCACAGACTACGACGGATATGTTCGAATTGTCCCAACTACAATACCTCTCCATTTGACCTACTGAAACAGACTTACCAATGGGTGTGTTCTTGCATGAGCCACACATTGGGTGCCACATGTCCAGTTGGGTCCCTTTTTAGCACATGAGATCACCCCAGTGTGTGGTTGGGTCTCTAGTTTATATGTGCTTTGTATACTGCTATTTGTCTGTTAGTCCTTTTTTTTCCTTATTTTTTTAGCATGGCGTTGTCAGTTTATTTTCGACTTTTGTGTTTGAATGCCCATTAAATATCTTTCGCCTTTTTTTTTCGATTTATACTAGATATACGGAAGCCGATAAGGGCCATGTAAAAAAAACTTAATAATGTCGTCATTATTATGTCGTAATAACGACATCAATATGCCGTAATTTCGACATCAGCTAACGACATCGCTATGTCGTAATATCGACATAACATATGTATGTCGCAATAACGACATATTACCTTATGAGGAATTTTCGACATTGCTGTGTCGTAATAACGACATGGTATGTCGAAATAACGACATTGCTATATCATTGAAACAATATGGGAAACAACATTTTCATCTTTATTTTAAGAACCAATTATCAAGATTGAATCAAACTGTATATGCGTGTACCCTATAAGGTTCTATTTAAGTGTTGTAACTTATAGATACATTTGTTAAAATACATGAACGCCAAGAGACTTTGAAAATGTTCAAAAACATTGAAATGACTGAGTATGAACTTTATAGCATAAATGTACATTGTGTGCCTAGTATCCGACGTCTTTCAAAAAAAACTGTTGCGTTTGACATGATCCGAAGTTAAATATGACCGCCACTGATGAAAAAGTTTGTACCAAAACCCTATTGTAAACACATTCATTTTCTTTTTGAGAATGATATACTCTGAATTCACTCAAGCTTGATTGATATTTAAGTTATTTGCTCTATATGTCTGCTAATGGTAGAACTTTATTTCATAATAAAGCCAAATAGGAGCAATATAAATGTTGATCAATTTAGGCTCCTTGGAGTCTCTGTTATATTTTGCATGTATGTAGTAAGAAGATGTGTTTAGCACCCAAAAGGTAATTTGTGCTTTTGTAATTGCTTGTCGTCCGTCATCGTCTGCAGTTATCGTTTACTTTTATTTCCATTCATACCAGTATTGCCTTTACTAAGTATCAGTCTCCATTTTGTTGGTTACCGGTCAAAGTCGACGGACGCCAAGTGATGACAATACATGTAGCTATTCAAATATGTTTTAGAGGACAAAACTCAGATATGGTTTAAACTGATCGTTCTTAAATTTGCGGCATAGTCCATATTGTAATGATGGACCCTCGACAGTTTTGGGATAAATGTAACGGTTTTCGATGTATTATGTAAAAAAATAATGTGTGCCCAGTATATCCTATTTTTGCAAGTGCTTTTAAATGGTCAAAAATCGACGCGCGCCTTTTGTAAAGGAAACATTCTATACGAATTAATCAAACTAGTTTTGAAAGAATTTTGCACAGTAGTTACAACGGAGATTCAAAAATACACATACGACAGACGACGACGGACAACAAGCGATATCAATCGTTCGTATACCACTTTGTGTACTAAACACAACTTCCTTGGGTGATAGGCGAAGGTCAGGGGATCCATTAGGCTCGAGTATTAGAGGTCCCAAATTAAACATACATGTAGGCTGCAATGGAAAAAGCTTTGAAAATCTTCTCTATAAGAACTATCAGCCATATTATATCAATCTTATAGAATGGATGATATATAAATAAATATAGCTAAAAACAAACAAAAAAGGAAGATGTGGTATAATTGCCAATAAAACAACTCTCCACAAGAAACCAAATGACACAGAAATTGAAAATTATAGGTCATCGTACGGCCTTCAACAATGATCACAGCCTATACCGCATAATCAGCTATAAATTGCCCCGATATGACAAATGAAATACAATTCAAACGAGAAAAACTATTTCATGTACAAAAATAAATGAAAAACAAATATGTAACACATCTACAAATGACAACCTCTGAATCAAAGACTTGGGACAGGCACATACATAACGAATTTGGCGGGGTTGAACATGTAAACGGGATCCAAACCCTCCTCCTAAATTTGTAGGACTAGTTGTCCTGGGGAATAGTGGTTAACAGATCTTGTGGTACAAAGTTTTAATAAGGCTTCAATGGGGAGGACGATTGAAGAATCTCATCGATAACCAAAAATAAGCATCAAGTCCCAGTAGTACATGTAGTACATTAAGATTCAATTGTGTAAAAATTAAGGTACAGAGGTCCGTGGGTCTGAACACTATGAGTCCAAAGCTTAACATATTAGTCTTTATTGAGAAAAACTTAAAATTCATCTTATTCAGAACCTGCAATGGAAATGGAGGAACTTATAATTTACACAAATCTGTACATGCCAAACATAATTAGAGGGTCCAAGGAGCTTGAATTTCTTTCCTGTTCAACTAGGTCTCATTTGACTTGATTATAAAATAAATTTCTAGTATTTGCAAGTCTCGAGGTGTAAGGAATTAACTTCAATTAAGCTTGATTGAATATAGTGTTCATTATTCTCTCTAAAAAAAGATGAAATTTGTTTATGCTACAAATTTTGCCTTTACTGACGACCATTTTGAATTTCCTATCTCTTCAAAAAGTGAAAAGTTAAACCCTTAGGTTGTCGTTATTGGCACAAAGCAGTAAAGAGTCTGTAATTCAGTGGTTACCGTGTGTTGCTGTGTTACATATTTGTTTTTCGTTTTCGTCTTTGTTTGTAAATTATCATAACTGTTATTTTTCTCGCTTGCATAAAGTTCTTAATCATCTGTCATATCGAGGACTCTCCCTCTGGTATATTTCGTCCCTCTTTTATAGCTGACCTTGCTTTTTTTTCTTATTATTGAAGACATTATGATGACCTATAGCTCTTAAGACATAGTGATGTCGTAATTACGATATAGCGATGTCGTTCTAACGATATGTTATTTCTAAATTACAAATACAATATCTAAACTTTAGAAAATTAAAATAATGTTCTGTCGAAATTACGATATAGCGATGTCGTTCTAACGATATATTATGTCGAAATAACGACATAGCAATGTCGTTAAACGACATCTTATGTCGAAATTACGACATAGTGCTGTCGTTTTTACGACATGATATGTCGTAGTTACGACATAATTTTTTTTAATGGCCCTTATCGGCTTCTGTAGAATACAATATCTAAACTTTAAAAAAATTAAATAATCAAAAAAAATATTAAACAAATTATTATATATCATGAACCATGTTTTTATCAAAAATGCTTAAAGTTCGACAGTGTTTGTCAGTCAAATTGATTTTATCAACGACAGTCGTTTAAGCCCTTTGGCGAACATCGGATGAGTGCATAGTTCTAATGACTGAACGAAAACTCGTCTGGCTGATTCGGTGTCACCTATTATCTGCAAAACTGTACCAAGACAGTAATAAGAATTGGCAGCATTACATTTTTCTGTTATAAAATAACCATTTTCAATTGTCCATTTAAGATCTTCGATGGAATTTCGACATGCTCGGCTATTTTTCAGATGGAACTGGCACAGGAAAGAGAGAAAACAACCGTAAACCACAGGGGGTATGAAAAAATGTCGTCCCTCAATCTGTAGTTCTGAAGGCATTAGAGATGAATTAACCGAAAACTTAACTAAGTCAAGTAGCAAAAATCGTGCCAAACGAAGAGTTCCTTTCTGGTTCAGTGAATTCAAGCTAAGAAAATAACGTTGCAAGACTAACATTTCTTTCGAAATGCAGATTTTTTCTCGCGTACACTTCGACAAAGAATGCATAATAATTATAAGCGAATTAATATATTGCTTTCTTTTGTAGAAAAATGATGCCAGCATCAACCACCCAGAGACAGCATCATGATATATATTCATCAGTAGATAACTCAGACACAAGTTATATCTTGTGTATTGGTTCTTATTATTATTCTCACTGCTCAGATCTATGAATTGACACCGTTGACTACATGTGACTGACAAAAAATGTATATAGACGTATTTTATTTTTTTGGAACACAGGGGCATCATTTGATGAACAGCTCTTCTGCAGTTATTTATTTTATCTCCCATTAAAAGCGTTATTTGTAGCAAGTCGGACGTGAAAATTTTATACATATCTTCAAAAAACAAATTGCCTTGTTCATTTTGAAAATTGCAAACGAAAATCTGCGATTTTGATATTTGATCTGAAAACAGAATGCATCGCCAATCATAGCTTAACAGCACTTGAAGATTACGTAACAATAGCATTCCATCCTGTCCTTCCAACTTATCTTGAAACAAATTATTTTCTGGAATAAAATAATGCGGACAAACTTGATACTGTACACAGTAAATCAGCCGACTGAAACATCTCATAAAACATGGTATTAAATTGTCAGGTGTCCATACAGAGGGTTGTAGTTCTTCCGATAACCAGAAAATGATTGTCTTTAGGAAGTAAGAACACAACATCTTTTTACATCTACTGTCAATATCTATGACATCTTTTAAAAGAATTTTCATCAGCGCGTAGCACAGCAACTGGGTATGACTAAATGTATAAATAAGGAATTTTTCCCCAACAGAGAATGATATACGCCATTCAAATTCTTCGTTCGGTGACCCTTTGTCACCTACTGGTACAAATAGAACTCCGTGACTGATTATTTTCTTTTTAGTTGGCTCATACGGCCAAGCGTTATTTGATCTTGTACTCCACTGCAATGCCGCTCTTACCCAAAATTTGCTATGAAGACAGTTTGCAAGGTCAAATAGTCCGTCACTATCTGTTAAACAAGGTCCGTGTACAATACTCATACCCTCAATACTTAATATTTGTTTGAACAAGATATTAGACAAATATTGCTCCCCTCTAAATTTCCTACAGGATAAAAGAGTCGGCGAATAGCTCTGAGTATAATATGTTAGTTCTAGCTTTACCAAACCTAGTTTGGGCAAAAATAAATTTTCATCAATTGAAATTAGGCTAATATTATTACTATCAATTAGACGTAGCATTGTAAATTCGTATCTTCTGTCATCATTAGAAAATGTGTTTTTGTAGGAATGGTTGTAGCAGATTGTATATTAGCATGGACTTCTGTGCATGTATAAACATGCATAATATCTTTATCACTACCACTCATCTGGAGTCCTTCGCCGAAACTACCACTAGTAACCGTTGCAGTACCATTACCAAGGGATACGTTGTCCCGTACTGTATTTATTATTCTTACTGTTTTCACGTGATTTTCTGTTCCAATTATGTGTTTGCAAAGATAATGATACAGAGATATTGACAAACATCTTGTTATATCTGAAACAAGAACCTCAAACAAGTATTAACTAGAATAGTGAGTGTTGTCAAAATCATTAACATACATGTCAACAAGTGATTGATAAAGTGCATCCTTTATGGCAAGTGTTGTGTTTGAAAATACACTAGTCATCAACTGGTTTCTAAATAATCTTTTTTCATATTACCAACGTTTTACTCCGGGTTCTATATGTTTCGACAGGTTATCTACTCCGTGTTAAGAAATCATGGTACTTGATCAATTACCAGCAACAAAAAGAAGTAAAATCACTTAATATACAACCGTTTCAATTTAAGGAGAAGCTTTCTGCCGATTTAGTCATGTATATGTTAGAGGCAATAAGTGAAATTAGACATTAAGCTACAATCCTAGGCAATTATTATAAGCTAATGCCTATGTAGTAGGCCAATCGCCTAAAGAAAGTTAGGTATTAGTCTCAAATCCTAGGATGTAAACTCAAATCCTATGATTTAAGCTTAAAACCTGAAAATTATGTCCAGGCATTTATATTAATGTAAATGCCTAAAATGAAAATGAGAGTTAATAAAAAGAAATGTATTCAAAGTGGAAATACATGTGATACATACTAAAATATAAGAACTGACGTTTTTGAATGTCAACTACCTGAAATAAAATCATTAGTAAAATATTGATAACAAAATTCATTGAATAAATCTCTCAAAATATATTTTAATGTGTTGGATAGTTGTTATATTGGCAATCATACCACATCTCTTTATTTTAATATTGATAGAAAATTGTATTGAAATTTATTTGTTACTCGGGTTTTTTTTTCGGACATAACCAAAGCTGTAAATTCACGACCTTTATCACTTTGCTGTTTGTGATGCATACCAAATATTGTGAAAACGACAATGAATTGAAAGCCACCATTTTAACGTAATTAATACATCTAGCAACATAAAATTTTGTTGTGTGATCTTTGTTCACCATAAGACAATATAGTTTCCATCCGACTAAGATTAAAAATCCATTAAATCATCAACGCGTCCTCTTTTGTTTAATTCTTTTAAAAAAAATGAATTACTGCTACCCCTTTCCTTTGCGCTGTTTAACGCGTCATAATTTTAACAAAATGGAAGAAATCGTACAATGGAATCATGGAATGGTTTGCAAAGTCATTATTAGTTATTTTCTTTATAATGCGATTTACAATGACTCTGACTTTTTTTATTTTGTGTTTTCCCAAATACCATTATAGTTTCTCTAGAAAAAAAACATAAACTTTAGGATTTTTCTCATCATTCTTGTTTACTTTAGTAACTATGGTTACTAGTCTTTTAAAACTTTAACAGTACAAATGTCAAACTATTTTAAGTTGTAATAGTCGATAGCTGCCTTGTTTTCTGGTGCCAAAACTTTAATATTTGATAAATTATCCTCGTACTTTTGGCCTTGGGTATATATCTTGGTATTCCCAGATTCAAAGTTATATTCCGCAAAGGTTCAAGAAATTGTTATCGCTTAAATGCTAATAATCCAGATTAAGAATTGAAAAATACTAAATGGGTATTTAAAAAAATTACACATTCAACAAAACTGATGGAAAGATGATAAATGTGACTGGCCAAAATTTATATTTACAGTTGTGTGTGACCAATTCAAACAGGGTCCATTAGTTTAGAGCGATTTTTCTTGAAATAACTTTCAGAGAGAATCCTTAATCCCCTTAGACACAATCAATTGTTTAAAACATCTATTTTTGCTATATCACAAAGAAATACGAATAAGTTCTGCTTTGCATACGAACAAATAAAGATTAGTCAAATGAATGTATACCAACGTTTGTTGAAGAATATATCACCGAATACTCATTTATTTGGAATATAAAACAAAATACCCAAGTTAAACTTATTGCCCGAAATGATGTTCAACAATAGGTTGAATAATCTTCATCAGATTTCAGGAAATAAACTTAATTCATCAAAAATGCAGGCAATAACGTAACGCCTATACGTTACCCTAATGCCTAGGATTTAAGCTTAATGCCTATTTTGACTTATTGCTGCTAAGATATAGAAACCATTAAACAGTAAACTTTCCCTCTAATTTGTACCAATTCAAATCCTGAATTTACTTTATTTGCGTTGCTCTTTCTAGACTGAGTACCAGGATGTCCAACCACAGAGAATTAAGGTAACCTGTCGACAGATAAAAATTCCTTGGGTACAAAGTCGTTAATATGAAAATGGTTTATTGAATCTTCATATTTTATAAATAAAAATTATATAGACATGATATAAATAGTGTGGAACTTAATGGAACTTAGTGTGGACGAGTAATTTCACACCATGGTATGGCATACAACTGACCAGGCTAGCAGATTTATCGAACAAAACATCCTCTTAGTCTAAACTTTAATGTATGTAAATATTATACATGTTGTTTATAGTTGAAATGCTGTGAATTTCTATACTGCTTGTGTTGCTTGAAATCACTTGATTATTGCGAGGCTAAATTGAACAAAAAAAGAAAATGTGAATAACCATGTATTTCCGTTATATATAATTATCTTAGGCCGTGTTCACATTGACCTAAATTCGGTGTTGTGTTAGTGTAACTCACACGTAAACTAAACACAATTGCGTTCCCATTAATAAAACTCAATGTAGTTTAAATGATGTTTTACCTACACACAGTCGATAGTCAATGTAGGCCTTGTGTACGTGTAGTGTACACAAAACTAGGCATTTAGGACATTAGTTTTATCGTGTATATATTTAAGAAGGAAACTATTTTGATTAAAATTGATATTTTTGATAATTATTAGTTGTCTAAATTTTACAGATTGTTTTTTGTTAAAAAAAATTAACGTACTTTATTAACCCCTAATCAAGACTCAAAGCAGCATCATTGCAGAACCCATAAGGCAGCAACCAATTGATTTTCGGGGGGGGGGGGGCTATTATAGTTGAGTATAAAACATAAAGGCAAGGGGTGGAGGTGGTGAGCTATGGATTTTGTTTTGGAAACAAAAAATGTTTGTTTCACCCTCAGCTGCCACTATATATAATGCTAAAATTGATTTCGACTTGTCACCAAAATTTGTCCTGAAAAAAATCGATAGCGCACGCCCCCTCCCCTTCCACAAAAAATGGAGTAAATAGTTGCTGTCTAATTCACTTGAAAAGGTCTTCCCGAATCGACTTGACGTACACAGAAATATTCGCCACTGGTCTTTACTAAAAAAACGATTAACGCATAAATGCATGACTAAAAAAAGTGTGAGGTAAATGATGTTTGTCTAGTATCTCAAATCCGTTAAATAACATTTAGAATAAATTTAAAAAAAACGTTACCCTATTCCTTTACCAAATACTCCTTGGAGAAGAAGTACCATTTAAACCGAACAGAAAAGATAAAAATGTAGTGATCCCTAATATCTCAATCCTTTTTTTTTCGGCTGTAAGCACGGTGTTGCAGCTAACGTTTTATAATGCGTTATCGAGACATCTCTAGTATATTAAAACTACTGCAAATTTTAGAAATGGCTTTTATAAAGTAGAAAAAAAAAAAAAAAAAAAAAAAAGGGGGGAGGGTTAATTTTTTTTACCTGAGTCAGATTTTTTTTCGCGCGTACGTTTTTATTCCTTTTTATTCGATGCAGGTGATCAAATACTTTTTTTTCAATATTAAACACTATAATGTATGGGGAAACTCTTGATTCAGAATAATTTTTTTTTATCATCTGTATGACCATTTTTTTTTATCATCTGTATGACCATTTTTTTTTATCAAATTGGGGATCGGAATATTTCCATTTTCATCCCCCCCCCCCCCGCCTTTTGAAGTCAAATGGTTGTTCCCTTACCGCTAGAAAAATTTTCCAAACATTTTGAATTCAGTTCTACGTAATGAACATTTAAATGACATATGGTTTACAAGTGGGGACAAATCTTATGTACAGGTAGCTAAACAAGGTGCATAGATGTGAACAAATTTAATGTGAAACCAGTGTACACTACACTAAACTAATTGTAAACATGTTTACTCTACACGGCGTTTGGTGTGAACACGGCCTAAGAGAACTAACGTTGTGATACCAGTAAACTGTGTGGAGCAATACACTGTTGATCAGTGTTCAATCTCCATACATGATATAAGTAGTGTGAAACTTACCAAATTTTCAATACAACCGACATTGTCTCATTATAATTAGTTTGTAGTGACTATACTATAATTAGTTATCACAGGTATTAGGCTTATAAGTTGATACACCAGACGCGCGTTTCGTCTTTTTAAGTCTCATTAGTGATGCCCAGATCAAAGTATTTTCAAATTTTGAAAATCAAATACAAAAATTAAAAAAAACAATATCAATACCCTACCTGCCATGCTATACCACCACCGTTTACTTAGATATCTATGCTATTAGGTATTTCTATATTGGTGTAAGGTCTGGGACGGTTCAAACAACGATATCCAATTCACATCTACGAGTTGCAATGATTTTGCTTCTCTTCTCGTCAATTTTGACTCTGACAACAGAAACACGACACAATCAATTTTACAAAAAAATAGTTTATATTTCCTCGAAAATATTACTTGAATCAGTTCGAAAATTTTCTGTTTTTATCTTTGACTGATAAGTCTGAAATGATATAAGTTATCAGTTTATTTCTATCTCCGGAATCATTTTGTCATGGAAGTTTTATTTTTTATCTTTATTATGCTATTTTAACGGTGGATGCAGGTATTTAAAAAAGTCCATGGCATTAAATTTAATATTAAAAATCATATAGTATGCAAAAGTAAAATGATATAATCGATACAGGTATACAAAATATTTAGAAATTATGTTGTCAGTCTGTTCCTATAAAATAAAATATTATTTGACTGAATGGCTTCGAGTGTGTATCAATTCAATAATATTTGTTTTTATCGAAATTTGCATTTGGCAAATAAAAATAATTCTCTTATACTTTTTCGAATTCAATCATCATTCATTAAAACGGTTTACAAGTTAGACGAACAATGGTCGCAAAAAACTTTTTGTCATCCTTTATATACATGAATGCTACGGAAGGCCAAGATGATACACCAACTCCACACCTAGAGCCCTTTATGTTTCTCAAACAAGATGCAAAATATGTGTGATAAGTCGCAATTGTTTTATAGGTGTTATCTTTACACACAGGGAGAAATAAAATGACCCTATTTTGAATTTTCTTCAAACTTGTCATGAGAAGACGGTACCTTGTTGAGACTAAAAACCCTTATCCATATTATGGAAAACATCTTCCATTCTTCACATAAGATAAAAAGAAAATATAAGTCTGAGAGACAGAGAGAAAGAAATGCACACATTATTTAATTCTTTAATCTATAAAATGGCGGTAACTTTGCCATGACGTTGTCCGTATGAGTTTGATGTTCCTTTGGTATCTTTCGCCTATTTTTAATAACAAAATATCCTGTTCTCGTGACTTTATTTTCCCGAATGGTAAGTAGAACCATTGGACGTTCCGATAATTCGATAAGCATTGTTTATGAAAATAGTATCATTGTTGTTCTAAGAGCTAGATAACTATCCGCATTGATGATTACAATGTCACTGACTTCAAGTTTTTTAATTGAAATGGACTTAGATGAGTAATTCACACCGTGTTACGGCATACAATTGACAAGGCTAACAGTTCAACGCAAAAGCATTTGGAGAAACATTGTGTTTAAAAATCTGTCATCTAAGTCTGAACTTTGATGTACAGAAATATTATACAACAGTCATATTGTTTAAAATTGAAATGCTGTGATTTTCTATAATGCTTGTGTTGCTTAAATTGAAATCACTTTATTATTTCTAAGCTATGACGAACAAAGGAAGAAACTGTGAATATTCGTGTTTCCGTTATCTACGATAACAAACGTTATGATACAAGGAAACTGTGTGGGGCTATACAGTTTTCAATTCCAAACCGAATCAAGTTTAAAGTTTTATCTAATCTTCACAATGAACATGCAAAAGGTACTACATGTAATTACTTGATTTGTGTGTTTATCAAACTATGTACCAAGAAATTTATACTCGTATGTTCAGACCGTTCGCTTATCATGCTTATCGTTGCACCATATAAGTAATGTTCATGACCATACACGTAAGGCCCAAGTAGTCATAATTATGGTCAGAATAGCTACATTTAACATCAAGAATTTGTATCATTACAATATTGAAATCCTTGATATCATTCATCTAAGCGCTCGAAATTGATAAAAAGAGATAAAACAAAACTGATAAAAATGAAAGGTTGGCACCGTATGCAATAAACAATTGATCATGAAACATTTTTAAGAGGAAAGGTTTAGAACCCCTAAAAAAGCAAAAGTATCTAAATTGATTAAATTTTCATATTTTAAACTGATAGTTCTAAATCAAATTCAATGATGAACAATAAGTCTCAAGAAATGCCAAAGATGTGTTCTTATATACTTCTGAAATAAAAAAATTAAATGTTACAAAAATAACATTTATGAATACCACATGCACTTTAAAAGGTTACACGCTGCCACGTCCGGTCTGAATATTTTTTGAATAGGTGTTTTCTGCTTTGTATCGATCTAGTGAGTAGCCCTTTTGAACTGATTTTCATACGCCCGTCTAATGGGCGATGTATTGTATACCGTTGTCCTTCCGTCCGTCGCCAAAACTTCGGACGGTAGCTCAAAAAAGCTTTCATCAATTGTCATGGAACTTTAGAGAATTGTTTAATTCTATTGACGTAAACTCCCTTTCCATTTTTATAAATTTCAGATTTTACGTTTCAGCGTTATGGGATTTTATTCATATAAAATGTGTGATTGTCCAGTTTTCTGACTATAACTCAAAAACGCTTGGAACAGTTTTCATGAAATTGCTGATATATAATGACATAAGTTCCCTATCAATTTAGTAAAACTTCTTCTTTAATTTACATTTTGGAGTATTGTTGCTTTATTCACAAATAAAATGCTTTGCCGAGTGCAGCCTGATACGAAAGCAGAGGTCGAACCCTGAACAGTTGGTGCAAGTTTGGACACACTATTCAAGCTTGATACTGTCTGAATTTGGATTGTGATCAAATTTTTGACATAATATAGGTTTCTAACACAAAATAAATGTAGTATAAAAATAAAAAAAAAGATCTTAAAAATTTAAAATGGGTTGAAATATTTGCATTAATTTTCAATTGAAGATTTCTTGCTATTGCGCAATACTGTGATGTTGTGCAATATTTATCTACTTCTCAATACTGTGCTATTGCGCAATACTGTGCAATAGAAAATGTCTTTCTATTGCGCAATACTGTGCAATTGGATATTTCTTGCTCTTGCGCAATACTATGCAATTGAAGATTTCTGGAAATTGGGCAGCATTGTGCTATTCCGCAATACTGTGCAATTGGATAAATCTTACTATTGCGCAATACTGTGCAATTGAAGCTTTCTTGCTATTGCGCAATACTGTGCAATTGATGATTTCTTGCTATTGCGCAATACTGTGCAATTGATGATTTCTTGCTATTGAGCAATACTGTGCAATTGAAGATTTCTTGCTATTGCGCAATACTGTGCAATTGATGATTTCTTGCTATTGAGCAATACTGTGCAATTGAAGATTTCTTGCTATTGTGCAATTTTGTGCTATTGAAGATTTCTTGCTATTGCGCAATACTGTGCAATTGAAGATTGCATGCTATTGCGCACTACTGTGTATAGCACAATACTATGCAATTGAAGATTTCATGTAATTGCACAATTATACTTCATATTTTAATTTACAAATCGTTTTTGGTGTGTATCTCCTGCCATATCAGTATTTTCTGCTTTTATATTTAATTCAGAAATAATCAATGTAAAAAAGAAATAATCAATGTAAAAAGGGAAAATTTTAAGAAAAAAAAAATATAAAAAAAATCCCCCCAAATTTTTGTTAACCCCCCTTTTAGAAATTACTTCCAAACTCAATCTTCAGCTTTCCCTTTGTGATATGGTACCTTGCAGTACAATTTCAGACAGATCCATACACTTAAACACAAGTTATTGTCTGGAAACTGCAAAAATGGCATGTGGGCCCCTTTTTGGCCCCTAATTCCTAAACTGTTGGGACCATAACCTCAAAATCAATCTCAACCTTCCTT
This sequence comes from Mytilus trossulus, assembly GCF_036588685.1. Lineage (NCBI taxonomy): Eukaryota > Metazoa > Mollusca > Bivalvia > Mytilida > Mytilidae > Mytilus > Mytilus trossulus. The sequence goes on along the minus strand of NC_086386.1, from coordinate 58,015,051 downwards.
TTGTGGTTTCACACTTTGTGTTTAAATTTCATAGATTTCTATTTACTTATTCTAAAGTTATTGTCTGGAAACCAAATGTCTTTGTACGACGATTACGCCGCCGCCGACGACGACGACGACGTGATACCAATATAATTATGACCGCATAATGTTTTGCAGTCGTATACAAACGGATGATTTTCCAGTTCTCGGACAATAACTCCAAAATGCTTTGGGTAATTTTCATGATGACTATTTTAAATTTAAATTGTAATAATCCCATTTATTTAAATTTTTTTTATATAAGTTTATGATACGGCATTGCGGAGTTACGGAACAATATTTGTTGAAAAATTGTCGGAAACTGTCATTTTTTTTTACAATTTGGACAATTGGGGAGATCTTTATAGTCTTTCCAAAATTTAGGCCATAAAAAAATAGTTTAGCTTGAGAAATATCCTGACTAGTGTGAATTTGTTCATGTTTTTATTTCAAGGGGTGGTCCTTTGAGCATTGCGGTGAAATGCTAAACAATTTCAGAAAACATCAACTTTGTAAAAAAATACGTAATGGTTCTTTGTCAGCATTTTACGGTGTTCATATATTCCAATTCGTTTGCTTTGCCCGTCTGAAGTGACATTTTGGATTTTAATCAGCATATTAACGTTTGATCTGGGTTGTCTGTCTGTGACACTAGATCTTTTTTCTCACAAGGAAGCCATTAAACCAGATTTCTTAATGATGAAGTCGAAATTATACCTTCGTAAATTTTACGAACGCCATCATGAGTTGGTTGACTATTACGAAATATCCGTTTCACATATGATATTGGATATGTTCCTTATGTCATAACTACAATTCCGTTCCCTTTCCACGAATGTGAACTACCGAATTTGACTATCAACCAGGTTTGTAATAACATGAGCAACACGACAGATGGCACATACGGAGATGGATCTACTTACCCTTCCGCAGCACTCGATATCAGCCCCAGATGTTGGTGTGGTTCGTGTTGCTTAGTCTTTAGTTTTCTATGTTGTATCCTGTGTACTATTGTTTGGTTGTCGTTTTGTCTTTTTTAGCCATGGTGTTGTCAGTTTATTTTCGATCTCTGATTTTGAATGTCCCTCTGGTATCGTTCGCCACTATTTTTAATGACGTATTTCTGGAAGTTTATAGCACGAGCTTTTTCAAGATCGGTAGTTAGAAGAACTTTCCCCATTGGCTCTTTTTTATTTTTGCATTTTTTCCAATCGATCTTTAGCTTTTTGTGCATTTACGGAAATTTGACTTATAAACGGTATAAACTCTACGAGACAACTGTATTTTACCCATCGTCTGGTCATTTTAAAGCGAATTTATGCTTGTTAAATTTTATTCTATTTCTTATATATAAAGAATTGAGCATTTTCTTTCCATCTGAGTTGATTTCAGTTTCGATTTTAATTGTTTAATTTTTAATTTCTTAAATTGTTTAATTTATTGATAAATATTTTAGCAGTGCAACACCTCAGGCAAGCTACGACTCACAGAATAATCAATATTGTATGAATCGATAATCAAATGTACATTAAAGAATTATTTAACGTAAAGTATTTGTTTACAGCTTTTCCTCTCATTGTTTGGGAATTTACATTAATTATCGAAGAACATTATTCTGAAAGAAGATTTAATTGAGCAAATAATCAAATATTTTGGAGACTTGAAGATTAGATAGTACATTACTTAAAGTTCCAGTTTAACAACTATTCATAGTGATAAACTAATTATCGATCTTTTAACTACTATGCATACTTTGTTGATCTCGGTGAAAACAATTGAAAAAATAACGTCTGACTAAGAATTCAGATGTTCCGTCATTGCACGCGGACCTGCCACTTGTAAAAAGACTTGTTTTAAGTCATAAGAAACCTCAAATCAAAAAAATAATGCATATGTTTTTTATAACTCAATGGATAGTTTTCATTGTAAAACTTATGTACATATACTTTTTTTCTGAAGAAAATTCTTTAATTTATTCATATTTAGAAGAAGTTTACTTTATTTGAATTGCTTCCTTCCAGCAAGCAATTCCCTCGATATATTTTCCGTATGCAAGGTGACCTCAGTGTGACCCATCTCGTAAAAATCCGGTAACCGCAATACGCATGGATGTCCTTCAAATAAACTATTATCTGAATTTACATGTTAAACACGTGCTCAATTTCCATGATTTTTTGTTTAATTTTCGTCAATTCTTGACAAACAGGTGCCAATCGTTAAACTTCGGCTTCAAAACACGAACTTTAGTTACCTGCCATATTTTCACAACAACACTGACCGATTGAAAAAAAATTGACGATTATACGAAATTTACACGAAAAAAATGATAAATTCGAGCACAGAAGACTAAGTTTATGATGTGTGTATGCATTGATTTAAGAATTGGAAGAACATTATTTTTCACCGGTCACTCGTTTCTTATGACTTTAAAGATATTTTGGTATAAAAACAAGGAGTAGGATTATACAGACATGTTGACACTACACGGCCAATGCCTGTACTTGTAAATTATAAATCAAGGATTTCGTTACTATTATTTTTAAACTTTTCTAAATTCTTCTATAGATGCAAGTTTGGTTTCAAACGGAAAATCACAACCTAAACTGCAAGTGTACAGAGCCTTGGAACTAAGTTACCATTCTAGTAAACGTCAATCGTTTAAACGTTTTTGGTTTGTTCAAGAGCACATAAATCTCTTGGAATTGGAAGCTGTAATTCGAACAGTACAACATTTCCTACCACAATTACAAAATCAAAATGTGCTACTCAAATGCGACAACACAACAGTGGTTCAATATGTAAACAAATAGGGGGTACCAAGTCCATAAACCTTTGTTACAAGACATGATGTCTAATAAAAATGGCTATTCAGGACAATCTGACATTCAGAGCAGGTCACATAGCGGGGAAATTAAACGTTCTTGCAGATCATCTACTGTGGATTCATTATTATTCGTTGGATACCATTTTTCGTGGATTTCGTGGGTACAGGTGAACCACGAAATTAAATATTCAACGAATAACAAATTTATTATAGGCTTGTCTGCAAAGTTTGACAAAACCACGAAATCAAATATCCACGAACATGCAAGTTTTTCTCAATCCACGAAAATTGATATTCACGAAAAAAAGAAAAAAAAATGAATCCACAGTATCTCGAAACAAAATACAACCCACAGAGTGGACACTGAATAATCATATAATTCAATCAGTGTTTGCAATGTGGGGAGAACCAACAATAAATGTGCTTGCCTCAGTACACAATCACAAGAGAGCAGTGTTTTGTGCTTGGATACCTCATCCAAGTGCTCTAGCAGTAAATGCTCTGTCGATATCATGGGGGAAAATGTGAAGATATGCATTTCCACCAATATATCTAATTCCAAAAGTACTAAAACACGTGAGTCAATTCAATTGTCGACTTATTCTGATAGCTGTAATGTGGCCAAGAAGACATTGGTACTTCTTCAAAAATCAGTAGCAAGTCAAATAAAACTACCAATAAGGCAAAATCAACTGTATCAACCAAAAACAAATATTTACCATCCAAATCCCGAAGTGTTCACGCTAACAGCTTGGCTGCTCTCCACAAAAACTTCAGAAATAAGGATTTTTCAAGAAGACTAGAAAGCTTCTCAGAGCATCATGGAGATCTGGCACACAGCAAGACTATGCTTGTAAATTGAAAAGATTTTATAGTTGGTGTACTGAACGGAAAAGAGATCCCTATGCAGCTACTTTAGCAGAATGTGCAGATCTTTTATCTCATTTGTACACTTCAGGTTTACAATACCGTACTATAGCAGGTTATATGTCAATGTTATCTTCATTGCTATCTCCAATAGATAATGTTCCAATTGGGCAACATCCATATATTATTAGACTACTTAGAGGGGTTTTCAATTCTAGACCTCCTAAAGAGAATTTAGTACCAGAATGGGATTTACAAAAAGTGTTTGACATCTTGCTAAAGTCTCCTTTTGAACCTTTATTGAAAGCTGATATTAAATGCTTAACTTATAAAAAGGTTTTTCTAACAGCAATCAAAATGTACAGGAGGTGCTCAGACTTACAACCATTAAGGATAGGAGAGGGTTTTGTGAATGTTCAGAAGAAAGGACTTGTTTTCTTAAGACCAGGTTTATCAAAACAAGATAGACCAAAGCATTATGGAACTAAACTTTTGGTGCCTTACTTTGAACTCAATAAAAAAACTGGATCCTAAAAGAGCCTTTTATTTGAAACGTACAGAAGAAACAAGGAAAGATGAAGGAAAACTTTTCTTGTCAACGTTTAAACCATTCAAATCGGTTACATCGCAAACAATTTCTAGGTGTTTAGTAAATACAATCAAAATGGCATATGAAAATACAGATTTCAAAGTAAAAGCTCACAGTACGAGAGCAATTGGACCTTCATGGGCCTTATTCAATGGGGCTAGTATGGAGGGTATTTTAAAGTCAGCTGACTGGTTTACAGGTACAACTTTCATCAAGTTTTATTTGAGAATTGTAGATGTTAGGGTTCTATCCTGATGTGGATATAACAGATTGTTTTTAAAATCATCAAAAAAAATGATATATTTTTAATGTAATATGATAGAACAATGCATGTGCGATGTTCAGTAAAACTAGATATTTTTTCGTAATAACTGAGGGCATGCAGCATTTGGTTTTTGTTTTGGACAATGTAAAAAGGCCTCCAGTTTTGGTTTCTGTAATCAGTGGGAAATTGTGTATATTTCTTTTTCGGTATTAATAAAACGGACTGGCTATACTAATAGTTCTTGGGCTATTTGTCCGGCCGCTGCAATGTGTATGTCATTAAAAAGAAGATGTGGTATGATTGCCAATGAGACAACTCTCCACAAAAAAAAATGACACAGTAATTAGCAATAATAAGTCACTATACGGCCTTCAATACTGAGCAAATCCCATACCGCATAGTCAGCTATAAAAGACCCCGAAATGACAAAATGTGAAATAATTCAAACGAGAAAACTAACGGTCTAATTCATGTACAAAATATTACCGAAAAACAAATATTTAACACACCAACAACATGAACAAACGATACCCACTAAATTACTGGCTCCTGACTTGTGACAGGCACATGCATACAGAATATGGCGGAGTTAAACATGTAAGCGGGGTCCCAACCCTCCCCCTAACCTAGGACAGTGGTGTAACAGTACAACATAAAACGAACTATACAAATAAGTTGAAAAAGGCTTAACTCATCAGAGTGATACTCATAGAAATCCATCTATAACATAACACAGAGTAGACGTGGCCGGATACTTGTATGTGCGTGTAATATTAGATGCAGCAGCACCAGGGGGTCACGTGTTATCCGATCACTGATTTTCAATTTTGAGATCATGGCTGAAAACGGCGATATCAAAATTTTTCATTATTTGACAAGGGTTTCCGATATCATGGTATAAAATTCAAAGAATGATATTATAACAGGAACTCAAACATAATTGAAATCATGAGGAAAAAGGGAAATAAAAGGTGGAGAACTGTAATTTAACCAAATTATTCTATTCCATAGAGCTGTATAAACGGTGGAAAAGATTTTCAAAGCAAGAGTAATTGAGAAATGCATTTCACAACTTAATAAAATTTAATTATATTCCGAAAATGAATCTTGCACGTAGCACGCGAATAGTGGAGGGGTATGACCCAGCTTTTTGAAAGTGCTAAGTTACAAAAAGTGTGGACGTGGAAATAAGATATAAATAGTAGAATTTTGAAATACATGGGACAATATGAGATCTGGGGGAAAAGAAAAGAAGGATTTGGGAAAAGGAACACCCCGTTTTTTCTGACCCCCTCACTAGATAAAATAAAATCCCACTTGGAATTTCTTAATAAGATTTTTACAGTGTTGTTTACATTTTGAGGGATATAAAATCACATAAAAATCTCCTATTCCTCACTCAAAATGTAGATAACTTAATGTTAATGGAGTCCATAACTCTCTTTGACAGCTTCATACATAATTGTTATGTACCTTTTCAACTTGACGAAATCCTTACGTTAACTTAAAATGCATGAGTCAATCACGACCCAATTTAGTTTTACAAGCGATTTCCTCAATCTTCTTACAATGTGAAGCCATAGCCAAGAAATAGATATGGAATATATATACGTTCTCCACATTTGACTATATATGAAGAAAACAACAATTTAAATTACCAGTAACAAGATTTTAAGGTTGCAAAACATTGCAAAACATTGCAATTAGATGTCCATATGCCCATATATTTATATATACTTTGCTACCCCTGGTGCTCCTGAAGATAATATACTTCACGAACTTAGACATGTGCATTGTATTGGCAGGACAAATAGTCCTTGTACTATTCGTCCAGCTAGCCGGACAAACAGCAACTGCCTCTAAAAAATTAGCGAACTTCGCAGAAGACACCTATTGCTGTTGGAACACTGCCAAAAAAATAAACACACGATAGAGAAAATATTAAAATTAGGGTTTTATAGTAAACAAATAGGCTGAAGCCCGCCTGTTGGTGCTGGATTTTCTCGCTGTGTTGAAGTCCCATTGGTGGTCTAGAGCTGTTTTCTGCTCTTTCATCGAGTTGATGTCTCTTTAACACATTCCCCATTTCTATTTTCGATGTTATACAGTCGTGTGTTCTGCGGATAAACAACTCAATAAAAATTCACATTTTTTTTTGTCATTATTGTACTTTTCAGTATACTACTCATGTTCGGAATTAGTTGATACCACTCACAGTGCACATGTAAACATCAACAATTCGAAAATTTAAAACACCTATATTCAACCAATTTTCATTTCGTTCGTTACTGCATAGTAAAATGAAAACGCTCAACCTTAGAGCATTTTTCATTTTTTAATATATAAAGTCGAATTGAAAATGCTCAATATTAAAAGACAAATTGAAAAATGCTCCATGTTTGCTCTTTAGAATGAGATAGAAATATGATTTTCTTTCTAAATCAAGCAAATAAAAATAAAAAATTTATTCCAACTGTTGACAAATCAAATAAATTTTAACACCAACTTATAATTTTTTTTTTTAATATCCTCGTGAAATCCAAAAAAGTTATCTCATGAAAATTACAAATTTTAAACCTCACTATTAGTAAGAAAATGATTTTTATAAAGTGACTTCAAATAGTTTTTGTTACATTTTTCAAACCAATAAATTTTCAAAGTTGCAGAGCAATTTGCAAAATCTATTTTTTTCATTTTAAAATAATAAATGTTTGGCGTAAATGTACACGGACGGAATAAGCTATAAAAAAAAACCAGATTGGAATTTCTACCAATACACTATAAATTTTTGTAATAATATTAATGACTACTTAATAACATTGTTGTCTTCAATACAATTATCAATCAATACTTAAATTTTACGATTTCATTTCCAAATATCATCTTCAAATTTGAAATAAAACTGAAGAAAACATCGATAACAAATTTAATCTTGACATATAATTTCAAAATATTTCATTTTCCTTGTTTATAAATTATAAGGACGACGCTATATAGTTTCCTCTTCAATATAAATATACATAAATATTTGCAAGGACAATTTTATTTGAAACTATCTAATGTTCAAAAATAGAAACTTAAAATAGAATAAAAGTCTATAACAAAAGCATTGCCGGAAATAGAAATCAGTTTTTTTTCTACATGTTATCCTTAAACATGTTAAAACTAAATCAGCTTAAGATACTATGCTACTTGTAACTTATAATTCAATGTGCTTATATAGGGAAGTATTTACCACTATCATACATTGACCGGGTATAAATACACTATGAGGATATTTATAGAATTGAGAATGTAAACAGGGATGTTAGACACAACAACCCGACCAAGGAGCAGAAAACTGCATAAGGCTACCAATGGGTTCTCAACACAGTGAGAAAATCCCGCACCTTGATTCAGCCTTCAGCTGACCCATAAACAACAATGTGTACAAAATCCAGCATTTGTACAATAAACAAACACACAGAAATACGCACAGTAAAAATAACCTCTGAGACTGATGTACTAATAAGTAACAAAAAAACAAGGCAAATGACAACGCTGCATCAATTAACAAAGGACTACTAGCAATTACGGCCATGCCAATTAAACTGGTTGGAAGATTGTGTCTATGTCGTATGAAAATCTAGCACAATCCCTCCCGTTAAGGGTTTACCATCAAAAAATATATCAGAAGAACATTACCCGTATCATGCCAACATATGGTTTCAGATCAAAGTGTTTATTTCCGATGCAAAGACGCTATGAGTGGATTAATAATAATTTGTCCAAAAACACCATCTTTAATGACCTCACAGCTGTATCGTAACTTTATCACTTTAAATGAATATGTTTAGATATTTGTTTTTATTATGAGGGAAATGACGACATGTTTGTGCATATGCAAAAACAACAGGCAAAAAAGCAAAAAAGCAATGTTAATAATAGGTGTCATTGTGAATCGATATCTTATTTCGAACTCTGCAACACCTCGATTTCAACTTTTAACTACAAAATAATTCTTCATCAATTTAAATCTGCACAATTGGTAGCTGCATTGTAAGAAATAAAGGTAAACGATGGTGAAACAACATCGAAGGTTAGATTAAACACGTTTATATCTATAAACTTCATATTAATTCCTTAATTGTTGATGTTTTTTTCCATGCTCAAGGTCGGGCCCTATAGTTTCACAATCTTAGATCTCACGTCGGTCTTAATTTTTGACCGTTTCCTTAATAATCGATATACAATTTTGTCGTAAGTTTGATCGTAAACTTCCGAGGGTTAACAAGCAGTTGTGAGACAAATCATTGTGATTAAACGTTTTGTTAAAATCGACAATATAACATTATCTTACAGAAAATACAGTTCCATTGGATGATAAGAATACATGCATTCAGGTTATTTTGTCACAATCATAAGTATCAATAACTGAAATTTTAAATTCTTGAAATAATTGTATGTTTACCATTTCTACATTTGACTGTATTTTAATTGAGCACTTTGCTTCCAAAAGTCCAAATATTTTACTATAAACACTTAGAATTGATTGAGCTAGCACAGCGCTATAAAGGGACATCTACTTTTAATTCACGAAGGGGGTCCCATACGTGGTGCATGCACCTAATTTTGAATAAAATATTCTCCAAAAAAAATATAAACGCTTATCTACTAGTTCCTAAATCTATGTCATACTCAGCGTTTATCATTCACGGACTTTATGAAGTTAACAATAAATAAATCCCCTATCTTATGCATGTCCTCCGGTTAAACACTTCAGTGGAAGAAAGTGCTCTTTATTGAAAAGACATTTTAGTATATACATTACGATTTTTTTTAAACGAATAACAGTCCAGAAATTGAAAAAAACAATTACTTATATGTATGAATGTGATCGTATGAATCCACATATTAGATCCGCATTTTTAGAGGTATAAAATGTATGCTTCATACCCGTACTCAATACCTGCTTGGTTCTTTCTGATAATAGAAAAAATTCTTCTATAATTCTAGGTTACTTTGAAACTTTGCCAGTATGTGATTGTTTATGTTAATACTTATAAAATTATATTTGCAAATTAAGAATGATGTGAGAATAAAAATGCTAAATTTTCAAATCCTAAATATGTTTAAATTTCTTCACTTTTAATTTTGTGCTTAGGTGACAAGATTCTTATTTTTAAGCATTCAAGTGGATGGAGGACACACTGGATTTCTCTATTTTTTCCAGGGTCTCACATTAATGAAATCAGCAAGTGAACGCACTTTCAACGACAAAAACAATTTTCACATTAGACTTTGGGAATTCAAGAATTGAGCCGAAAGGAAATCATTTTATTTGTTTCTAAATATAACATTGTTTTTATTGTATGGGGAGCGCAAGGTGGATTGTGCGTTTCTTGATTATGTATCTCTACGTCACAGAGGGAAAATAGTGTATTCATTGTATACAGAGTTGCTAAAACATTTTGAAAAAACGTTCATTGAGATCCCCCACCCCCACCCATTTGAAATATTAAAAAGACATTTGGTAGTCCTCCTTTCCATTCACAAAGTTGTACAAGGCCCCTTCGATTTAATTACTTCCACTCACTCTTTAGTTACAAATGACCAGTCACCAGTCAAACTAAAGCAAATAATCTACCAAAGCAACCCCTAATTTCCCCCTCTTTGTAATTGCAAGAGTTATGTATCCACTCAAACTAATATTCATTTCGCTATTGCTCGTGTATGTTTGTCGTTAATAAAAATATTGTTCCTCTCGATGTATCCTTTAAACTATTCCTATACATATGTTTATCTTCGTCAAAACTATTTGCTATGATTTTATTACAATTATAATATAGTCCCTAGCATTGTCGATCATTGTACTTTTATGCATTAAAACGCTTTGATATGAATAAACATTGATCAACAAATTACAAACAAAGCTATCAACAGACAATTCCGTAAGTTGCATCAAAATATTTTGGTATATCACTTGACTGGAAATTGTAAAATGGAAATATGTCATGCAGACGGAAGATAAATATTTTATATTGATACGATATCTGTTCAATTGAGACAATTCTGAGTATTCATAGTTCAACAGTAGTGAGTGGTTGAAAGTTTGAGTTACTACAGACAGAGATGGAATTCATTTTTCTTATGATTTCAAGACGAAACATGAATCTTTTTTTTTCATTGATAGAAGAAATAATGCTCTTTCTGTAAAGTTATCGGACATGCTCTTTCTGTTAAGTTATCGGACATAGTAACCTTTTATCTATGTTATCGGTTCATCATACATATATATTGAAGTATCGAATTTTGTTTTATGAGGTTCAAGATTACAGATTAAAATCAATAGACCAAAACTTACCTGTAATACTGATCTATTTTCACACCTTATATCAGTATTGTTAAAACTATTGACACTGAAGAAGGTTATTTGTTAGCCGAAATATTTGTCAACACGATTTAATAACAACATCTTCGTATTATAGCATCTTATAATAGTACCGTTGTGCACATTTTCAGACTTATATATATATAGGAAATACACTGACATAACATTTGAAGGCATTATTAAGTTAAAAAAGCATCAACCGATATGGAAACAATCACTTAACTTTTTCCCAAAGTTTTGTATCATTTGCTTTTTAAAGCAGATGCTTGTACATTTTTTGTGAGATAATTCGCAATACGGCGCTTGAAAATCTGTTTTTGAAGTACTAATTCATATCCAATATATGTTATGTTCCTTTTAACCGTAAGATAAAAGGATCTCCTAGACAATTATAGAAGGATTTGACCTGTTTTTCTTCCCAGCTAATAAAGTGTAGTCCTAAACGGCAATTACATTTGCATTTCACAAGACCCTAATTGACTGCACGCAACTTTTAACTGAATGTATTGTAATCAGGCAAATTAAAGATTAACCAGAATGCAATGAATAGAAAAAGATATATTCCGTGTTTCCAAAAAAAAACAAATGCTGTACTTTTACACAAACTACGACATCTAAGACCCACTATAATAGTATATATATACTGAATTTTCAAATTACATAAAAGTGTCTAAAATTTTAGGTCAGCTGTGCTAATTAGTTAATGATTGATATGTTAACAGTAGTGGCATTATTATTGGTACATACAAAAAAATAAACGTCAACTACAGACTTTTAATCTTACTACAAAATTAAAAACAACATATAGCTATATTTATTCATAAAATTAATGTTCAAAAAGAAAAAAAAATGATTGATTAAATTGGACTGTTATAATTATATGTTCATGCCATTTATAGGACACACATATTTTTCAATTATGACATTACCCCTCCATTAACCGAAATATTCAATGCAGAGTGTTTTTCGGGTAAGTTAAAAAATAACGTTTATCTATTTTTTTGCTTAATATTGAATTCGAAAATGTGACTGTGTGTGTTTTTATTTATCTGATTATTTATTGCAAAAGTTTGTCATCACGTGATATTAGAAAACCTACTCCCTTGATTTAAAAATAACTATAAATAACATTGTGTTAATTGTCGATACATATGTAAACAAAAATGTGTAAGTAAAATAGAGGTGAAAAGGTAACTGTTTGATTATCTAATTCATTCCACCATAGAACGATACACACGAAACTTATATGTATAAAGACGTAATCATGGTAATGTATGTATGATATTTGTAAAGTACGTACCCGTTCTTTTCCGATGACATCACTTGGACCAAACAAAAAATTCTAGTATAAACATTTATATTTTTTTATAAGTAGGTGTCCGTTTTTCTAATTTGTGATAACCACATACACAGCCTTTAATTAGGTCTAGTTCCTGGATGTTAACAAACTTATAAGTACCAGGATTCAAATTGTGTAAGCCAAACGTCTATAAGAGATTAACCCGTGACGGTCAAGAAAGACAAAAAGAGCATAAAAACCCTAATATCCGAAAGGTTTTTAACATAGAATGAATTTGAGAAAAAAAAATGGGAAATTAAAATTGTTTATACTGTTCGTGTCGTGTCGTGATTAGTTTTCATTTAAAACAACAAATTTATTTAAAATAATGAATACAAAAACAAACAATCCATGTTGTTCAAAATTAAAGTTGTAATTAAAACATGCAAACATTCGTTGTCCAGGTTGATGTGTTCCTGTCAAGTAGCAATTCTGCAAAAAAATATTCTTGTTAGAAAACCCTGTTCTTTACATGCAGATAACCGATTGCAGCTAGTATAACGATTACAAATTTAAAAAGACATTGACTATTGCTTTGGTCATATATATTCTAACGTTCGTTGGGTACATTCCTAGCTTTATATATTTGAGTTTTAGTGATCCTGATTAAGCTTAATACAGAAATGCGTATACGACGCACAACATTCAAAAGGCGGTTTTTCTTTCAAAATTATGTCACGTGAATAGATCGATAGCACTGATGATGGTCCGTTTGTCTCCTAACATCGGCACAGTAGACAATGATTGGGGACTGACATGCTTCAGACATATCGAATGCTAGGTGTTACTTAGTTTAAAGTTAATTTAAATGTATATGAATTCTAGCATTATGATAAATACATTGCATGTATGCATTCAAAGAAAAAACAAAAAGTAAGTTGAATAAAACAACAAAGTGTATTAAAGATAATTAATTGTTGTAATCACAATGGAGTGATTAGGTTGAATTGAAAAGGAATTTCAACGACAAAAGTTTCAATACTTACGATTTTTCACAAACAAATTGTTGTTCACCTGTGCAAGGAATGTCATTCCAAACGCCAGCATGAGTAGCCAAACAATCTTCACTGCCGTCGTCGTTGGGTTCACCAGGTCTCCAAAAGGTTAAATCCAATGTTTTATTACTATATTCCCAGATCCAAGTTCCTTCACTATCCATGTCTGTTCCTCCCAACCACAACCAGTCTTGTGCTAAAAGTGTGAAATTAAACTTAAATAAATTCTTCTTCTTGAAATATTATACTTCTATGTCTTTTGATTTGTTATTTCCTTATGGCAATACATCTAGTAATCCTTTAAAAAAAAATTTTTTTAAATTCGTCCATACCATTATACGAATCTTGTTTCTATCAGATTTCACTTACTAGTTAATGATTTGCACTCTGAAACTGTCATTTAAATTAGCACCATATCTAACCGGTATAAAACTAAAACATTCGGTTTTGTTAATGGTCACTGTTATATTAATAGTGATTGTTGTTAAATATCAAGTAGTGTTTAGAAGCTTTTCAAACAACTCAGTATTGTTTTTTTTTCGTGCACAGTATATAAACAATATTGAACAGTTTGAACTTTAACCGAAAAAATCTTAATTGAAAGACACCAATATAATAGCAGAACCAAAGCTAAAATCCATCGTGTGAATGAATAACAACTGTCATATTCCTGACTTGGTATAGGCATGTTCTTCAGTAGAAAATGATGAATTAAACCTTGTTTAATAGCTAGCTAAATCTATCACTTGAGAGTCATATAAAATTTCATTATATTTACAACAATGTGTGAACAAAATTAACAGACATGATAGCTAAAGATGTCAAAAATAGAGCTGCAGCAGTAAACAATGTGTTATAATCTTTATCACTATGAAAACGAACAAATATGTAAAAAAAATCACAAAAAGGTAAAGAGACACAGCACATTAGCAAAAATGAAAGACAAGAATACAAAAAAAAATCATAGCACAGTAACACAATGATGGGATGTAAAGGTTCAAAGCCACGTCATGTATTTAACAAAGAAACACGAAAAGCATACAGACAAAGCACATAAGCAAAAATGAAAGACGCGAATACAATTTTTTTTCACCATAGAACAATACACAATAACGGGACGTATAAATACAGAGCTACGTCAAAAGGATATCACCAAAAACAGACTAAACAGTTATATTCTTAAAAAAAGACAAAAAAGGAATAATATGACACGTTATCAAGATACTAAACAACGTCAGTAACCAGAATGTATATTTCAAGACAACCGTGTGAAGTTGATCCGGTATATTCAGTAACAAGGTCTTGGTACCTCCCGATGAACTTTTTCATAACAAATAGCATACCCCTGGTTCATCAACTTTCTACTCAGACACTTGTGACGTTTTAAAAAAATATGAGTAGGAGCTTCAATCGCTTGAATACGGAATAAGTTGGGAAATGTATAGCCTATATATAGCTGAAGTTAGGATATTGCTATTGAGATGGGAGACATTGATAATTTCAAAATCAAAATCGTCTAGTTTGTCATTGATTCTTGTATCGAGATGATCGTGTACATGTTGTATGCAAAATTCGAGGTATGTCTAAAATGAGGCAGAAGAAGCCGTGTCTGTGTTTTCGTTAATTCATAGTTCTGAGGGATAAACTAATTGAACCCAATCCGAAAAGTTTGGATTGTTAATAGAAAGATTATTATCAATATATCTGAAGGTGAAATTAAATGAACTGAATTTATTGCATTGCCTTAATTTGAAAACTGACAGAAAGAGATTTTAGAATAAATTCATGATATCGTTAGTCTTATATGAACGGTACATATTGAAAATGATTGCCAATGAAACCACTATCCACCAGAGATGAAAATATATAGAAGTTGGGGTTCGAGCTCAAAGATGATTTTTTTTGTCTAGTTATCCATGTGATTACTATAAAAATTTTACGAGAAAAAACATATATTGATAATGCTTTTAACTAAATTAGCTACAACTGGAATATTGAATATTGATTGTTTTCAATGTACTTTGTAAATATTTATTGACATGTTTATTCCACAACATTGAACCTCATTCAATGTATGCCCCCACCCAAAATCAGATGAATTATGTTATGCAATTGCTGATTGTTTGATTTTTAAAGAGCAATCAAATCAAGATTAACTTTTGAATGCAGGAATAGTCATAACATAACTTCATCACAAAGTATCCTGTCAACTATGAATTGCATGATTGGTAATCAGGATTCGTCATGCATTTGTTTTCAGTAAGAACTGTATTAGTCAGTTCTTATTTTTTTAACCCCCATACCTGTCACATGTGAGTCATCATAAAGCTGTTGAATAAATGCATGTTTTCCCTCTGTCGTTGGTTCAGCAAGCCTTCCATCCATGGATCGACAAGAATCCTGAAAACCAAAAGAAATTATGTGTCATATTCCCCGTCATAAAACGCCGAATAGTTAAAAAAAACACTTTTTATTGAAGTAGATTGACACGAATATGGTAAGACGTCTCCATGTTATTCAACTATTGGAAGAGCACACGACAGATGACTCCTCTGATTTTAATTTGTTTTAATAAATAGTCCTATAATAAAAAAAATACTCAAGTAACTCTAAAATAGTGTGTATGTGCAATTCCACGTAGGAAACTACAACTAGAAAGTACAGACACACACAAAAAACGAAGCGAAACCAGCAATAACTAGTGAAAACATATCTGATAAGTATCATCATTTGCAATTACATTGTATCGTAAAATAATAAGTAAAAGGTATACAATATATCCGGTAAAATAGCCCGAATAACAAGAATTTCACCATATTCTTATTTTCAGACGATTTAAAGGATCATTTTGTGTGTTTCTTATTTACATTAAATATTCACAAAAGTTGATTTTGAGAAGAAACGTGCATCTTGCAATTGTTTCCCAAATATTAATAAAATTGAAAATGGAAATGGGAAATGTGTCAACGAGACAACAACCCGACCATAGAGCAGACAACATCCGAAGGCCACCAATGGGTCTTCAATGCAACGAGAAACTCCCGCACCCGCAGGAGTCCTTCAGCTGACCCATAAACAAATATGTTACTAGTTCAGTGATAATGAACTACTAAACTCCGAATTATACACAAGAAACTAAAATTTAAAATCATACAAGACTAACAAAGACCAGAGGCTCCTGACTTGGAATAGGCGCAAAAAACGGCGGGGTTAAACATGTTTTTTCAGATCTCAACCCTCCCCCTATACCTTTAGTGAATGTAGAAAAAAAAGGCACAACAATACGCATAGTAAAACTTAGATTAAGAGAAGTCCGAGTCCGACGTCAGAATAGGTAACAAAAGAAACTAAACAAAATGACATTAATACATAAATTAACAAAGGACTACTTGAAACTGACATGCACGCTCCAGACCTCAATTAAACTGATTGAAAGATGATGTCTTTATCATATGAATATAAAGCACAATCCCTCCCGTTAGGGGTTTAGTATTATACCATCATAAGATATATGAGAAGAACATAACCCGTGTCATGCCAACAACTGGTTTTAGAATAAATGTGTTTAATTCCAATGCAAAGACTCTATAAGTGAATCAATATTAAAGCCAAAATATGCAATCTGTAATGACCTGACATCAGTATCGTAAGTATTTTAAGCTTTTGATGTGAATACTGACATTTTTGTGTTTTGTAAAGATTATTGCCATAAACGATTGGATGTGAAATACCTGAACGTATAAAATGTCTACATGTTGAGTTATATTTACGAATGATGTTATTGCACCGATGATACAATTTAGTAAATGTTTTGACTAGTTTTTGATAACGAAAACCCCGGTGTAATAATTTTTCAGTAATACATAGATTTCTCTCGCTAAAATCTAATACGTTGTTACATACACGAGCGAGAATCGTAAAAGTTGGGATATAAACACACCATAAGATGTTGACAAGGGAACGTCACCATCTACAAGTGAATAATTAACGATAGGAAATGAAAAATCATCTCTTTTATCATACATTTTTGTATTGAGGTTCCCGTTAATTATATAGATATCAAGATCGAGGAAGGGGCAGTGGTCATTGTTGGTATTAGCTTTATTTAAAGTTAGTTCAACAGGATAAATATCTTTGGTATACATACATTGTCATTATTAAGAGCCAATTTATCATCCAAATATCTAAAAGTATTGTTAAATGTTTGTATCAAATGTGGTTTCGATGGGTCTTTGCTGATATTAAGCCTGCTTTATACGCAGATGGTATGATAATTTATCGGTTTAACGAATTTAGATCTAAAGCATATTTGTAATAATTTGTCGAATGTTAGAACTATGTTCCAATTGTAAATCTTTACAAAGGGAGAAATATCATGAATTTTGAATATGATTTGTTAATCAAATATATCAAAACAAATCACTTACATCTGAAGTAAGTGATTGCATAACTTCTTGAAGATATATTCTACTTCATTTTGAAATATTTCTCGATACAGAATTCAATTCTGCTCTCAAATGCGGATTTTATCTATTTATTTTTTTTAAAAATGAATAAGTTATACACACAATGTTTCATCCTGGTATTTTTTTGTAGTAAAATTTGGCTGTAACTCTGATTGTGACACAATATTTGAGGTTATTTTAAAACTTTATACTATGTGGTAAATACTAACAGGGAGTTCAAGGAAATCTACTCTCATTTTGATTTAATTTATGCACAATCTATTCTATTACAATTAATTTGAATTAATGCACAATCTAGTCTACTTCAATTGGTAAAACACGTTGAACATGTTAAATACATTGTCATTAAAATATGCATAATAAATTCATCATAACTGTATTTAAGAATTGAATGCTTCTTTTTGTAAATTTATTGGGGTGTAAAAGCGTTGACCGAAGTACATTTTGTATGAAGCGCGGAAGCGCTTCATTCTAAAAATGTACGCACGGTCGACGCTTTTACAACCCTATAAAGTTACAAAAAGAAGCATTTAATACTTATAATTACATTTTTTAGCTAGGATTATAAAAACACGATTTTCATGAAGTTAAATTTTTAAATTCACCTGTGCACTTTATTGTGGGACCTCGTGTCATCATGAATGAAATATTATTGTCTCATGCAACTGCTTACGGAATAACATTTGATGTGCAATTAGCCAATCAGAATAACGTATTATAATGAAACATACATCTAATGTAATTATTTACTTATATATGGTTTTCTATATTAACTAATCGAATTAATAGATATGTCAAATAAAACAGGTTCAAATCACAGAAAATACTTGCAAGTATTTAGCATACGACAGGATGCAAAAGTAAGCATATTACTTTTTCCTTGTACTGTACCTTAGCAAGGTTCCAACTGAGAAATTGTGTACTGATGTTGAAGCATGTCGTCTCGTACAAAGACCATCCAATATCACATGTATCTGTATAATGAATGATATATTAATATAATAATACATCTCAAAATGTTAACTACAAAGTACTAGTAATGCAGATATTTATTGTCAGAAATAAAATTTATAAAGAATAATGGGTGATTTAGAATTGTCCAAACGTAAAGAATCTTATTCACGGAAAAGTAGGAGAGTGCTCTCTAAATGGCTATTGAAAGTTCGTTTACTTCACATACGTCCATTATATTTAGATAAAACTGACATTCAACGCATATGTAGATTAAAATGTATTTTCATAGAACTATTCCTCCGTTACGTATGCATTCATCCTTTTTGGTGAGAAGTGAACATTTCGCCTTAAAATGAATATATTTCAAATAATAAAAGGTCGGGGTCATAACGAACTAAGTATTAACATATACTATTGAAAGTAAGTCATCCTCTTGCAATCGGAAAATTATTTATATTAAACGAGTAAGCAACGAGAATTGTGATGTTTATATTGGAGATTTCCCTTAATTATTTTTTTCTCAAAACCAACAAGTATGACATTACTCAGAACCAATGCATAATGCTGAGTAAAAATGAGTATGTATACTTTTGGACTAGCTACACAACATTTTGACCATACACTGTATTTCTTATATTGTAATTCAAACACTCTTTTGCTTAAACGTTATGCCAGTTTTATAATGTTATACACATACGAAATTCCCCCATCAGTCATATTGTAACTTGAGTTAAATCAGGTCAATCAATTGTAATTATGGTTGAATTGATTTTAAAATAAATACACTTTACAGTTTAGTATGCTGAATGCAATTATGAATTTCTTGTGCTATGCTGAGACAGATGTATAACATATAGACATGTTTTACGGTATTTGCGAGTCAGGTTCGGAAAATACAACTTTATTGCCTTCATATTATCACCAAAAAAAAATGTAACAATCCAGTAACAAAATATAAGGAGAGGTTGTATAGTTGCATGTGAGACAGCTACCCACAGAGAACAAGGATGTTGCAATATATGTCACCGTAAAGCCTTTACCAGTACAAAACAAAACCGTTAACTCAACACCAATCAATGCACAATTGGGACTGATTATTCAAAATTAACTTCAACAGCCTGCATCAATTTAAAAAGATACCGACCTTTAGATTGAAAACTGCCACTCCTAATCATATAAGATTCGAGTCGACTGTGTCTGCCACGTACAGGATTTAAATCTACAACCTCTGTGCTTACAGGTAAGTGAAGAAATAGTTCGACTAATAATCTGACAACTCGGTCACCAGGCCTCCAAAATATTTTTGACGTGTCGTCATACACATATTTCCTACTATTAAATACTACATGTATATACTTACATTGGCATAAGCTTCCAAGGCTGTTTGGTGGACAATCACATACATATTCATTTCCGCACACTTTGCAAGTCCCATCATTTGTGCATGGCAGAGAACATTGTTCTACTACAAAACATGTATTGCATGCAGCTAGACATAAGTTATAGTGTTTGAAAGACAGTAATACATTTTCAAATTTATTCTATATAATTGTTTTTATTCATATATCATACATTTCCAATTTGCTTAATTTTTAAACGACACATTTTAAAAAGCACAAACATCTTTGAATTGCAAAGACAAGACCTTTCAAGAAAAATTATGCAGCGTCAACATCCATAATCGTTTTATCCTGCAATCAGCCACCTATAATACAACTAACAGGTACACACAAAAAAATGTTGCTTTATTTGTAATTGTATTGTACAAATAAAGTATCATGTCACCCCACTTCATATTGAACCAGTAGTAATGTGAATATTTCTTTTGCTTAAAATTTTGCTGTCCGTGTCTATAAACATGTCTAAACTTTGAAAAAATCGACACAGTGATTTAGATTTTAACAATTTATGTTCCAAGTGATTGGTGTAAATTGCAGGATAAAAACAATTTATTTTAATTGTCGAAAAATGTTAAATGTATTTTGTATTTGCTAGGAAACAACCGAAAAGCTCCTCATGTCCTGTTTGTATGGCTCGTACAAATACTGATTTTATTTTCAGACAACGTACAGATATTGTATGTTTATGTGTACTGTTTTGTCAGATTTTTTTACACATTGGTCACATTGTTATTTTTCTGTGTTTTACTGTAATTATTTGATGTATCGTTCCAACAAGTTCAAGTGCATATCTATTTGTGAACATGTAACTGAATTTCAATGATTCACATTTTTTTTTACAAACAAATAAATTATTCATGTTTCATAACTGAAATGAATAGGCTTAGACTTCTCAGTCAATAAATCGTTTTCTTTTTCTTTTGGTCTTCATAGTATAGTTTTATCAAAGCTACACTTCTTATAAGAAAATCATACCAAGGTGCAACTATAACTTGGACGTGATAGACTATTAATACATGGCATTGATGCACAACATATCTTTTGTATAATGACGAATAATGAATAGCTACCTGGCATTCAGCAACCAATATTAGGCTACGTACCGTTTATCAACGAATCTTGAGTTCGCGTCCATGAACGTGACACTGGAACATATTTATGTTAGATTAAGTTAACCAGTGATGTACTAGAAGGAATCGAATAGTTTGCACGCAAGCTCATTATTTGCAATTTTCAATAAAGAGATTCTACCAATTTACTCAGTATTTGCTAGATACCTTATAGTTTTGGGTGAATGCGGCAAATTGCAATGTGTAAGTATGATTAAGTTCTATCTGGGTCGCATGCAATATAAGCAGGTTTGCTTCCTGTGTACACACTATGTTGTTCGATATATCTTTTTTTTTGCAAAGAGAGTCACCCTCTGAATACTATGTGAACGGAGTGGTTTAATCCTACTATTCTAAGTAAAATGAGCTAAATTTTTCAATCTGAACTATTATATCTTATAACTTACCTTTCTCGTCGCTTTTTAACTTTACACTGATAAATAAACCTGCCATTACCATTGTGGTAGATATACACACAATTATTCCTACTATTAAAAGTCTGTTACCACCTGTGCATTTGTGTACCCCTTTTTCAGCATTTTCCATGTTAAGTAAAGTTAATCTGTTTTGTAATGAATCGATATAATTCGTCTTATTCTACCTAGAATAAAACTCATATGATTCAACTAAGTAAACGTATAAAGCATAGATCAATTTGCAACATCAAGGCATAGAAATTCAGATTGGATTTTACTGAATGAAACATTGTGTAAACTACGTACATTCGTCCCAAAAAATCAAAAGTCCACATAACTTAATAATATTTGTAAATAAACCATATCATTTGGAAATCAAGTAAGTATCACTTTCACATGAAATATTACACTGGTGAACCTAACAATGTCATACAAACAACAAAAACGACAACCACTTTCACAAAGAACCACATAGAACACTTAAGACTAAGTAATACGAACCAACGCACACACCTGGGTGCATCAAAATGGTAATTATAATATTTTATTTATGAGCAACACAACTTAAAGAATATAAATATTACAAATTTTCATTTTTTTATTTTGCAAGGAAGAACTGTGATTAAGCAAACTGTGTTTAAATATAAACAACTCGTCATGCAAGTTTTTAATTGGATGCAAAATATTAAGCAGGGTATGCTCTTTTTGGGGGCTCCCGTCGTGTTGTTCTTGGTGAGTTTACATTTAATGGTGTGTCCAAGTGTTTAATTCGGTGAGTCGGTGACAAAAAAGTTCAATAATTGAAGAAAAATAGCCATATATAATATACACAACGTTATTTTTTTTTCAAGTAATGCAAAGAAAAAAGGTTGCAGTCATATGTATTTGTATAGAAACTTCCCATGATTGGCACTGCATTAATACCTTAACGGTGTGAAAGAGAATATATTTTGGAAATTTGTATGACGATTTTCAGACATGCAGTCATGTAACTAGTTACCTTAATTTATCATAACATATAAAATTCACGAGACCTTAATCTGTTATCAACAACAGACACATGTAGTTGTCGTTATTATATGTCGATCACTTAGTTTTTTAGATAGTTAGTTTTTAAGATTATTAATAGAAATATTGTATCGAGCATGCTGTAACTGTGTAATTAATACTGATTTTATTCATCCGTGACACAAATCAAGAAGCATAGCTAAACAACACACACAAAACAAACGAACAGCGCGTGTATTGCTGTTCTTCATATCAAAGTCAAAACTAGGCCTTCGACACGGAACAAAAAAACCTCTTACCTAACTGCAAGAGTATATATATACGAAGTACGTCTGAACCAATGACAACTCTACAACAGATTTATCCATCGGATCACTAAAGAAACATAGACATTTTAATGATTTTGAAGTATCAAATATATATGCTGGTGATCCGATGGATAAATCTGTTGTAGAGTTTTCACTGGTTCAGACGTACTTATAAATACAATTATGTCTGTGACTGTATCTTGCATTATATACCTATATGGAGTTATTTTCTTTCAGAACGACAGGTCATTCTTTTTCAGAATCAACCCGGACGATACCATGTTTCAATGAAATATGCTCAAAGGCATAAAATAATGACCTGTGTGAGGTCATTATTTTCCTTGATAAAAATGCAATCTTTAATTTACTTCAAAATTTTATTCGTTTTTGTTGCCGATTTGGAAATTTATATTTTAAAGTTCAATCGATGATAGATGTAAAAGAAACCTTTATTGCCCGCATTTTAATTTTAGAAACAAATAACGTGAAGTTTTTTTTTTAATTTATCGCTACAATAAAGAAACATTATCATATATGTGAGATGAATTTTAATATAGACTTTCATAAATAAAAAGCCAGATTTAACATATTCGTGTGTTAGATTTTGAAAATCTTATTGAGTCACACTGAATAGGTTGGTTGATTGTTGATTGCTTGCTTAACGTCCAGTGGCAAATATTTCATGCATATTCAGGACGATAAACGCTGAATAAGAAATCATACTGTGACCTACATGTATTTATATTCGTCTTTGTGCCAGTTCTTAACTGTTTTAAATTTATGTATACTTTTACTCTATCAAATGATCAACTAATAAGATAATCTTATATTCTATTGAATAACATTAACGTAACTCAGAAAGGGGTCGGGTGCGGAGGGTATATAATTATATCCTGATTATCTGTTAATAAAATGTATTGCTATTCAAAAGACAATCTTTCTGAATTTTTCATTCGTTTCAATTAAACTTGTTAAAAAAAATAACCACTTTTCCGCGATAGAAATGACATTACAAATAGAAAAAAAAACATACCCCTCCCCCTTTTCCATAAACTAAGTGGTACAATAAATTACTTACAATGTGTCTTGTATTTGTCATACACCGTTATCGGATGGTAACAATACATTTGTGTCTTACTTCATCCAGTTACAGTAATATTTTTATTGTGTATGGATAATATTTTTTAAAAGGTTTATATCTAGATTAATTAGTGAGTTTTATTTCACATTCTAAATGAGCCGTATGGCGTATTAAAACCTGAACGCATTAGAAAGGATTATATACCTATATGGAGTTATTTTCTTTCAGAACGACAGGTCATTCTTTTTCAGAATCAACCCGGACGATACCATGTTTCAATGAAATATGCTCAAAGGCATAAAATAATTACCTGTGTGAGGTCATTATTTTCCTTGATAAAAATGCAATCTTTAATTTATTTCAAAATTTTATTCGTTTTTTGTTGCCGATTTGGAAATTTATATTTTAAAGTTCAATCGATGATAGATGTAAAAGAAACCTTTATTGCCCGCATTTTAATTTTAGAAACAAATAACGTGAAGTTTTTTTTTTAATTTATCGCTACAATAAAGAAACATTATCATATATGTGAGATGAATTTTAATATAGACTTTCATAAATAAAAAGCCAGATTTAACATATTCGTGTGTTAGATTTTGAAAATCTTATTGAGTCACACTGAATAGGTTGGTGGATTGTTGAGTGCTTGCTTAACGTCCAGTGGCAAATATTTCATGCATATTCAGGACGATAAACGCTGAATAGGAAATCATACTGTGACCTACATGTATTTATATTCGTCTTTGTGCCAGTTCTTAACTGTTTTAAATTTATGTATACTTTTACTCTATCAAATGATCAACTAATAAGATAATCTTATATTCTATTGAATAACATTAACGTAACTCAGAAAGGGGTCGGGTGCGGAGGGTATATAATTATATCCTGATTATCTGTTAATAAAATGTATTGCTATTCAAAAGACAATCTTTCTGAATTTTTCATTCGTTTCAATTAAACTTGTTAAAAAAATAACCACTTTTCCGCGATAGAAATGACATTACAAATAGAAAAAAAAACATACCCCTCCCCCTTTTCCATAAACTAAGTGGTACAATAAATTACTTACAATGTGTCTTGTATTTGTCATACACCGTTATCGGATGGTAACAATACATTTGTGTCTTACTTCATCCAGTTACAGTAATATTTTTATTGTGTATGGATAATATTTTTTAAAAGGTTTATATCTAGATTAATTAGTGAGTTTTATTTCACATTCTAAATGAGCCGTAAGGCGTATTACAACCTGAACGCATTAGAAAGGAATATCCCACTTTAGTGTTGTCGGTAAAATAGTATACTATATTTTGCAAATCTTTATAAAAAATCATATTTTTTTGACGGTATATAAGTCAGATAATGCATATTTTAAGGTTTTTCTTGTCGTAGAACACACCTTGGGTTGTCCGGATTGCTCAAAGAAAGACCTCCCTCCGGTCGGTCTTTCATTTGATCAATCCTGACACCCCTCGGATATACAACTCGTCTAAACATCAACCCAACAATGTAAGATCTGTAAATTTGCTTTCGCAAATTTTTGGTTCTTCCCTCGCCGGGATTCGAACCCATGCTACTGTGATATCGTGACACCAAATCGCCTGCACTGCAGCCGTCCCGCTAGACCACACGACCACCTGGGCTCTCAAAAAAAGAGCGTACGGTGGCCATATGTTACCTTTCCACGTCAGTTTTAATCTAGCGGCGTACTACAGTACATGATATATAAGACATGAAGATGTTATTGTTAAAGATCAGCTAAATTATCTATAGTAAAGGATCCTACAAATTAATGTAAGATACAGTCACAGAAAATAATTATATTCATAAGTACGTCTGAGTCAGTGACAACCCTACAACAGATGTATCCATCGGATCGCCATCAATGATGGTGATACATGGCTGTGTACATAATGTATATACAACTCGTCTAAACATCAACCCAACAATGTTAGATCTGTAAATTTGCTTTCGCAAATTTTTGGTTCTTCTCTCGCCGGGATTCGAACCCATGCTACTGTGATATCGTGACACCAAATCGCCTGCACTGCAGCCGTCCTGCTAGACCACACGACCACCTGGGCTCTCAAAAAAAGAGCTTTCGGTGGCCATATGTTACCTTTCCACGTCAGTTTTAATCTAGCGGCGTACTACAGTACATGATATATAAGGCATGAAGATGTTATTGTTACAGATCAGCTAAATTATCTATAGTAAAGGATCCTACAAATTAATGTAAGATACAGTCACAGAAAATAATTATATTCATAAGTACGTCTGAGTCAGTGACAACCCTACAACAGATGTATCCATCGGATCGCCATCAATGATGTTGATACATGGCTGTGTACATAATGTATATACAACTCGTCTAAACATCAACCCAACAATGTTAGATCTGTAAATTTGCTTTTGCAAATTTTTGGTTCTTCCCTCGCCGGGAGTCGCACCCATGCTACTGTGATATCGTGACACCAAATCGCCTGCACTGCAGCCGTCCCGCTAGACCACACGACCACCTGGGCTCTCAAAAAAAGAGCTTATGTGGCCATATGTTACCTTTCCACGTCAGTTTTAATCTAGCGGCGTACTACAGTACATGATATATAAGGCATGAAGATGTTATTGTTACAGATCAGCTAAATTATCTATAGTAAAGGATCCTACAAATTAATGTACGATACAGTCACAGAAAATAATTATATTCATAAGTACGTCTGAGTCAGTGACAACCCTACAACAGATGTATCCATCGGATCGCCATCAATGATGGTGATACATGGCTGTGTACAAAATGTATATACAACTCGTTTAAACATCAACCCAACAATGTTAGATCTGTAAATTTGCTTTCGCAAATTTTTGGTTCTTCTCTCGCCGGGATTCGAACCCATGCTACTGTGATATCGTGACACCAAATCGCCTGCACTGCAGCCGTCCTGCTAGACCACACGACCACCTGGGCTCTCAAAAAAAGAGCTTTCGGTGGCCATATGTTACCTTTCCACGTCCGTTTTAATCTAGCGGCGTACTACAGTACATGATATATAAGGCATGAAGATGTTATTGTTACAGATCAGCTAAATTATCTATAGTAAAGGATCCTACAAATTAATGTACGATACAGTCACAGAAAATAATTATATTCATAAGTACGTCTGAGTCAGTGACAACCCTACAACAGATGTATCCATCGGATCGCCATCAATGATGGTGATACATGGCTGTGTACAAAATGTATATACAACTCGTTTAAACATCAACCCAACAATGTTAGATCTGTAAATTTGCTTTCGCAATTTTTTGGTTCTTCCCTCGCCGGGATTCGAACCCATGCTACTGTGATATCGTGACACCAAATCACAGTAGCATTGGTTCGAATCCCGGCGAGGGAAGAACCAAAAATTTGCGAAAGCAAATTTAAAGATCTAACATTGTTGGGTTGATGTTTAGACGAGTTGTATATACATTATGTACACAGCCATGTATCACCATCATTGACATATCTGTTCACATGTGTGATAAATGTGTAATTATATTTGACACCTTTGCTCTCTTGTTGTGATCCATCATTTATTATTACGAAAACTGGCAAACACAGCATTAGAAAAAAAATGACATATCGGTCTTGAAGAAACCCAATTGGCTTAGACTAAAAGAAGATATAAGTATATTGTAAGGTATTCTTATGCCAAAAATCAACAAATGCACTTAATGTTATTTAAGGTGGTATGGGTGTCTTCCTCCATCTTGGATTGTAAAAAACAGAGAACCAAAGGTCAACATTTTCCATCAAGTTAGGGGAGGTAACTCTGAAACAGTGCATTTTCTGAAGGATTGTACAAGGAATTTTCCTATTTTGTATTTTATCCGGAAAAAAACGTACGGTGACCCTATCTTTTCTTTTGATATTCTCAAAGCAGTGTCTGAAAGCTGTCTTTACAATTCTATCATTTTGTTTAGTTTCTAATCACAGAATGGTGTTTTTTCCTGAATAATCCATACAAAATGTGTTATTTTGTCCCGTCCTGTAGCTTGAAAAAATGCGCGGTGACCTATCACTTTTATTATAATTGTTGACATGTATCAATATATACTACGTTTTGGCAAAGTATGAACAAATTCTATCATTTTTATAATAGACTCCCATACCACCTTAATACTTTTTTTCAAATATTTTATTCTAAATCAAACACAATATTGATTTAAGATTATTGATAGTCGTTATTGAACGGTTTTAAAAAGACGATACCAACTTTATATTGCTAAGAAAGAATACCTGTTCACACGACTAAATATTTCAGTGAAAAAGTTGCTATATAGCAGAGAATTAATTGATTTTTTTATGGTATACAAGTCATTTCTTTAAAATTTTATGTATGAAAAAGTCAAATATGTTATTTCAATTCACACTTTCCAAAATCTTAAGCTTCATACCTTTAAACTGTGGTTATAAGAATACCTCCAAGCAATCGGGTATCCAAAACAAACTACAAACAGTGAAACGAACTGTTGCATACACCTTCCGAAACGCAGGCCGTTTTGGTAATATCAGATTAACTTATGTACCTTCGACTATTTATACTATCACCAATCCGGTTACAATACGTAGAAATACAACTTGAACATCCTTTGTATAACCATAGAAAAGATAGAACAGATTTTCGAAACAGATCCGGTATGGATACCAGAAATATAACTATCAACCTTCCTATATATAATAGGTCTTATTGTTTTGGTAGTTATAATTTGATACTGCTATCGTAAGGCATAATGCATCTGTTTGTTATCATTGTTAATATACTACCCCGAATCAATCGTTAAGATTTAATAGCAAAGGATATGAATAAAACATACATTTACAATCGCAATAGTTTAACATATTTCACGTTGTATTGACTTCCTTTATAACACTTTTTGTTTACAATAGCAACCATCATCATGGCTGGTAATATCCGAGATAAATGTTTGTATAACATGTATAAGCAATAGACCTATTACCGGTTTTGTAATATTTAACATTTAGTGCTGTTCAGAGTCAATAAAATCTAGAAGTTTTGTACAATGTTGTAGAAGATCTATACCTAGCCATGTTCGAAATTTATTTCTATGGCCGTTTGATTGACGTTGGTTTTCGTATACTGGACGAATTTATAGCTTCGATTTATTTTTAAAAAAAATGAGCACCACAGAAAACACAATAAGTAAATTCGACAATTATTGAGATTAAGTACACACAACTGTATAAACATGCATCAAAGACATACAACAGAAATAACAAAATATTCAAACACACATACAAATCAATGTAACAAAGACACCTACAAATTCTGTTTGCTGATAGTTTATTCATTGTATAAATCACACTTTGTGGCTAATCTACAAATTAATTGAAATATATTCGCGAGGGAAATCTGTATGAAAACAACAACAACTATGAGAAAACTTTTTCAATCAGAATCATTTATCTGGACCTACATGAAGCAGGAACGTCCCCTCACCATTACCCCTCTCCCCTTTTTCCCAAAAACATGAACTATAAATGAAAAACTCTTAAAGAAAAAACGCAAATGTAGCACCTATGATTCACAATCCTTTGCTAAGATGACGTTGCAGCTTGTTTACACGAATCCGGAATAAATACCAGTAATAGAAGTACAGTAATTTCTTAATTATTTTATCATTTAAATTGCTTCGAGGTTTCCGTAAAATTGTAGCCGTTATCGTAAAGTGCCGTGTTCAATTGCAAACGCTTAATTAACAATACTTCAACAAATTGTACAGACTTGAGGGCCAGGGGATTGAAATGAAACGAACATTTTAAATACTTAAATATCTAACCTAATATAATATATATAATGACTATCTGCTTCCTATATAACACTTTATGTTGACACAGATTATATATGCATCACCAAACTAGTAAAAACCCTATATGAATTAATTTGAAAATAACTGAAGACGATCGTCTTTAAACTAATTATATACACTAGGTAAAATAGGCTATTGGTCATTCTAATAAACGTACGACCTAGTTAAATCACATATAATTTAAAAGGTACCTCCTGTAAACACTGTTACACTATCCAAAACGGCTCGTTAATAAGCCTCTATCATTGTACATTATATAGAGGTTAAGACTGTTCAGAAGATTCATCAATGGTAATCGATTCAAAGATTATCGATTTTTAAATAAAAATCCCATGAGTCGAACAACAAATATAAGTATAATTTATACATGTTATAATGGATACAATGATACATTACACATAGTACATAAATAAGGTGGCTTATGATTTTTTACCAATTTTTATGACAAATTTGCAATTTTGTTGATACAAAGATAACTAGTTTATAAATGTGTATTGATGACTTACATGACTAATTCAGTATGAATAGTTTTAACTATTTGTTTCAATGATCATGTTACTAACATGTGACAAATACAGAACATAAAATGGCAGGAAATGGGCATACAAATGGACATACAGGTGTTATTAGGATGCATTGCAGCAAACAATGTGTATGTCTCTAGTAAAGTCTAACAAAATTAAATAGTACATAATATCTTTGGAAACACATTTGATGATTTTGGATGTTTTGTCTATTGTGAAAGTATTGTCTTTTAACTATTACCTAATTTGCATGTGTTTCTCTAAAGAAGTTGTATTTAGATTTCAATACATTTCTGTATTCGTAATTTTGTTTGTATTTCTGTCCGCAGATCAGTTCACAGAAGAAAACAATTAAACCATCTCTCAAATTACATGATTTGTATAACAAACCCATTACTGTGAATTCATTATTAATCGTTGGATAACAATTTTCGTGGATTTAGTGGGAACAGGTAAACAACGAAATTTAAAGTTCAACCAAGGATTTGTATAGTTCTAATTATACAAATCCTTGGTTCAACGAATTAATAGCAAATTTTCTATAGGCTGGTATGCAGATTTCAGCAGAACCACGAAATTAAATATCCACTAACATGTAAGTTTTCCTTAATCCACGAAAATTGGTACCCACGAAAATAAATGAATCCACAGTATTTGTAAAATATGATTTAAAAAAAAAGATACTGAGCTCCAAGGAAAACTCAAAATGATCGTCAAAATGGTAAAACAAAAACCTTAAAGGTATTTCCTTATTTGGAAACTGGTTGACAGTCGTATAATATTGAAATTATTGAGCAAATCAAACAGATTTGATAGTTGAAAAAAACAAAAACTAGGGTAAACTTATAGTTATAATATCTAATGCCTAGAGTAGTGTGTGTTTTTCTTAATGTTTTTCTATTTCAGAAAATCGTGCACCTTCATCTTTTATCATATAAGGAACAGTATTTCGTATTGTTCCATTGGCCATTGACTCTTTACTACCACAATCAATGAACCTATATAAGATATATGCCAAGATATGTTACACGAACACCAGGACAAATCAACGACTTGCGTAATTCTAAAATTAGAAGACGCATGAATAACTTGTTCACGTCGCAAACTATTTCAAAATTCATCTTGCATTACAGTTACTACAGTTGATATCGACCTGTGCATTCGAAAGAAACTTTGCAAATGGACTTAATTTACCAAACAATAACCAATTCATGCATTGGACGCACATTTCCACAAATTAGTTAATATGAAATTTATTACATATTGTTTCAAATATATCGTTTCAAAGACAGAGACACGGTATGTGTCTAATCAATGATGCAGAAATCATTTGATAATAGATTTAGGAGTATCCTATCGCGTGAGTACAGTTAAGGAATATGCTTCTTTACTTTGAATAACCATTTAAGCAAACTTGTTGATTAAAAAATACTTGCGCACATGTGTCATACCTGTGTGGTGCTATTAAATATGGTTGCTGACTCTGCTAGTGCTAAATAGAAAACAAAAATAATTTTGGGGAGTCAAATACAATGGATGTCCTAATTTGATATTGAATGAACGATAATTACGGTGACGTATAGTTGTTCATTTCTTTGTTATTTTGGTATCTTATGGAGAGTTGTGTCATTGGTAATCATACTATATCTTCGTTTTTATATCTAGCTAAGCGCATGTTGATAATCGAAACTAACTAATCGTTTAAAACCATACAAATTACTAGTAGCCATAACCTAAAAAATATAGCTCAATTGTAAAATAATTACCTAAACACGACACTATATATAATTGAACGTTTACTGCATACTAAATGTTCTACACTAACTTATACATTCTAGACTATTTCGATAGTTTGATGAATAGGTGTCAAACACCTGCGGGTGCCGGAATTTCTCGTTACATTACAGACCTGTTGTTGACCTTCTGCTGTTGTTTTTTCTATGGTCGGGTTGTTGTTTCTTTGATACATTCCCCATTTCCATTCTCAATTTTATATAAACTGAATTTTGATAGGGAATATGATCGTATGATGTTTCTTTTGAGTTATTCAGTTAACAAAGAATGCATAACAACCAAGTTTTGAAAAACAACATTTTAAGATAAAAACATTGGCATTTGAGGTATTAATCTTCTAAACATTTGTCCTGATGATCGTTGATGATTGTTTTGCATTAAACTAAATTATGAAAAAATAAAAATACAAATTTATACATGAAAACGTTAACTATTTAGTTCGGCACAAACTTGCCGAAAAGATTAATGACTGTGTCCTTATATTTTTAATGTGGTAAGTAGAATATGTCCTAGCAATTGAGTATCTTAAACTGACTATTAACATAAAAATTCACCAGTATATAATATGGTAAATACCAGAGTATATACAATCAACAATCCGGTATGAATTCGAAGAACTAGAATGAACAATAAAAATAACATAAATAACAATCAAAAATATTGCTGCTGCCTTACAGAAATCCGGTATAAATATCGAAAATAGAAGTATTTTGTTCTTAAATATAACAATTTTTGTTTTGATAATGACTGAGTTTCCTTTCAATTCGATACCGTCGTCATTGTGTGAAATTTATTTATAATAAACAGTGTTTTTTGTATATCAATCATGCAACCAATTATAGTAGTTTAAAGGTAAAGAATTGATATGAAAAGAATAAAAGATAGATACACCTTCAACACATGTTAGTATTTAATTACTTCCTACTTCCTGAACAACACTGTATGTTGACACTAGTTACCACATTAGATATAATTCATTTAATGAACATTTTTAAAATGACTGAAGACGATTAAATGCAGGTGTCTTTAAATCAATTATATGTCGGTTAAATAGGTTTCAATGGTCGCATATACCTTGCTTTTTAACTTGTTTCCATCAATATGACAGTGCATTGTACCTTTTAAATTGAAACATATGCATATGCATGTATATTTGATGATGTCTGATCCATTCATGTTAATTCTTATAACCTTATAATTGACCCATATTTGTTAATAAAATATTTTTGTAGATACCCCCTCTATCTAAATTATTGAAATGCATAACCTGATATCACTGATAAGTAATAAAAGTTCTACCTACAATTTTGACCGTACAAGTTGTATTGTGCACATATTTCTGGAAAATTTGGAACTCAATGTTCTTCATCTTTGAACTTGTGTTTGCTTTTGAACTGTTTTCATCAGTGCGTCACTTGTTAGTCCTGTGTTGATGAACGCGTACCTGGTGTATTAAATTTTAAACCTGTCACCTTGTGTTAGCTGTTATTCGTGTGTTTCTATGTCCTATATGTTCTCCCTTTTATTTGTATTGCAGTCCTATCATGTGATGTAGTCATTTTAATGTTATATTTAACACTGTCATACAAGCAGGAGGTTTGGCATGCCACAAAAACAGGTTCAATCCACCATTTGTTCTAATAAAAATGTATAAAATGTTCCTTACTCAAAGACCATTCGCCTTATTTTTAGCTGAGATTTTAGAATTGGTATTGCCATTTGGTCATTTGGTAAGGTCAAGCTGATAATGAGTTGCACAGTTATTCCCTATACAATTTCGAAGTTCAGGTATGATTTCTGCCTGGGATAAGAGCATACTTATTATTTAGAATTATTTATACTTTTGCAATCAATATCTTCTTATAAAATGACTATATAATAAATATGAATGATAAATCGGGTAACTAATTATATATTAACTACAAAATAGAAACTGATAGATAAATAACCAAAACCAGCATATAAAAATGCACAGCCACGTTACCCAAATCGATACACGCATAAATTTAAGTAACGTCATATCTGAATTTCTAATAATATCTATAAAAAAAATAGGATTCAAGATTAGGTTTGTAATGTTGATATATAACATTTATAAATAACAATGAAAATTACTATGCTGGTTAATATCAAATTGTGTTAGTTACTAGATGATTAATTCATTAAATAGCTATGTCAGTTTTTTATTTCTAAATCAAACTGTAAACTAAACAAATCATATAAATTTAGTAGAACCAAACTAAAATCTAATAACTAATAAATGGAGGACTAATTATCTTTACCATAACACACGAATACAACAGAAAAAAATATGATTTACAACTACAAGCGATAAGACGTTTGACAAAATTCGATGATAATTACAAATATTATCTCAAAACTAAATACATGAATTTGGAGAGAAAATTACCCTAAAAAGTGTTATAGCAATGCGAATTCACACTCAGCAAAACAGTCACAATCGGGCATAAGTTACGTTCGGTAATTTAAAAATCAGACGACGTAATGATAAACCACAATCTAGCGAGGTTGTAAAAATGTTCTTACTATAGTTAGTTTTGTCAAAGGCACATCGTATGTATCAACCAATCGTGATGGTGTCCGTACAATTCACGGGGTGTCATTTATAATCTGTCCTCCTCATAACTTTGTTAGAGCATATGTCGTGTAGTTGTGTCCGTCACTCCTGGTCAGAGAAATACATTTCTTTCTTGATTCAGATATGATTGTGAAAGTTGTAAATTTAAAAAAGATAGTTGTTTTTTTCTGTCTTCGTTTGCATATGATAAATGCATGGAGATACAGCATGTTCATAGTTTAGAAATAGATTAATTATCAGTTGGTATGTATGGAAAAAATAAATCATTAATAAAAGCTTTATTACTTAACTTATATGTCACGCTTTCCTCGTGATCTATTTTAATTGTCATGAGCAACCAACAGTTGGCTTTCTATCAACAACAACTGAATGAAATATAATAATATATATATATATTCAAATTACTGTTACTCATTTTAAAACTCTTCAACTTGATGATGCTTGTCTTTAATGCTATAGTCTAATAATTAGAAAGATTGCATAATTCACAATTCGGTAATGGTGAATAAAGGATTTGCTATATCCACGGGTGAAAATCATACCTGAACTTCGTTGGTGTACAGGGAATAACTGTGCAACTCATAAGCAGCTTGACCTTACTAAATGACAAATGGCAATACAAATTATAACATCTCAGCTAACAATCAGGCGAATGGTATTTAAGGAACATTTTACGGACCTGCGATGTCGCATGGGTGGTCTAGTTTTGATGACCACCTCATCACCTATCAATATGTTTTAGCTTATTTCGAGTTTTACTAAATTAAATGCTTTGCCGATTAGTATCAATTCTAAAGTGTAGATTTTTTATCCTTAGTACATCCTCAAATAGTTTTTTTTTTTTAAATCAATAGATC
The DNA here is from genome assembly GCF_036588685.1 of Mytilus trossulus. Classification (NCBI taxonomy): domain Eukaryota; kingdom Metazoa; phylum Mollusca; class Bivalvia; order Mytilida; family Mytilidae; genus Mytilus; species Mytilus trossulus. The sequence continues at coordinate 57,979,394 of NC_086386.1, read as the reverse complement.
CAAATCTTAAACAAAAAATTCAGGATACTGTTTCGTGCTACGTCAAATTGTTAACAACGCTTTTATTAATTCTTATTTTGTAGTTTAAAATGATTTGATACACTTAAAATGATCATAATCTGATCTGTGCTTCTTGTTTTAAAATGAATTCTCCACTTTTGAGAATTGTTAATTTTGCTATTGAATTTTACCGCTGACAACTTTTGACTCTTGATTTATTCATACTAGTCAACAAAAGTAACGAAACACGACTTTTTTCAAATTAAAGATGAAGTTTTCCGTTTAAAGGAGCAATATTTACGGTAGTAATATTTAATGACCATGGAAATATAAATCCGTTTAAATTATGTATGTTTTGCTTGAATGTCGTGATATGGCCAAATTTAAATCTTTTGACAAAATAAACATAAAACGACATTTTGAAAAACAGAAGTTCCAACTAATGATGCCAACCTCTCAAAAGATAAAGACAATGTTTGCCAATAATTCCTTTTTTAAAATCGTACAGTTTCTTTGCCTTTTGGTGGAGCAAAGTTTGGCCCCAACAGAAATCGTTTAAATGTAAACATTATCTTTAATTACCATTGACAGTATGTGTAAAGTAAAATTAAAAAACGTTAACAATCTTACACTATCCCAAATTCATGTATTTGGTTTTCATGTTACATTTGTTATTCTCGTGGTGTTTTGTCTGATGATTGGTCTGCTTCTGTGTGTGTTGCGTTTCGGTGTTGTGTCGTTGTTCTCCTCTTATATTTAATGCGTTTCGCTAGGTTTTGGTTTGTTACCCCGATTTTGTTTTTTGTCCATGGATTTATGAGTTTTGAACAGCGGTATACTACTGTTGCCTTTATTTAAAACTAATCAGGAAGTTACCAAATTTACAGTGTGGTGTTTTTATATCTAAAACATTGATTTGAGTCGATTTATTTTTCTTTTTTGCATTTTTTGAGATTTTAAAAAACACTTTTTTTACCAAAATATTTTAAAAAAAACATTATTTCAAATCATTAGTTAAAATAAGAACATAACATGATTAGCATATTGAATATTTTTAAACAAATTTGAAAATTGATTTTAAATTAGTACTTCGAAAATTGTGTGTCGGTTTTGTGTCCAACTTTCCGCAAAAATGATTTGCACCTTATGATCTGACCTTGAGCCTCCTATTTTCGTCTAACCGAAAGAAAAAAACCGTTACGACCATCCACTTGTGGTATTAAAGATAGATACGAAGCATACTGGCACCTGAAATGAAAGCCGACAAAATTGTGTTCAAATTATAAACAAGTTTACAATTAAAGTTCGTCGTCGTTTTAAAAAAAAAATTGTACTTAGCGACGTTTGATTAAATTTAAAATTGTATTCCAAAGTAATTAAATTATTTTTTTGGTTTTGAATGTATACTATTCAAAATCAATCTTCCGAGTGTTTGTTGTGTATTAAATTCAAATAACATTATTCTGATCTGGTTTTTGAAAGAAGATTTTGTACATAAATAATGTCCATGAAAGGTAAAATATTTGTTTTTTGTTTGAAAAATTACTAACCTAATTTACCTATTCAAAATCAATCATCCGAGTGTTTTTTGTGTATTAAATTCAAATGACATTATTCTGATCTGGTTTTGAGAGAAGATTTTGTACATAAAGAATGGACATGAAAGGTAAATTATTTGTTTTTTGTTTTTTAAAAATTACTAACCTAATTTACCTATCAAATTGTTCAATGAAGACAATTTATTATTAACGATAAATGAAACAACGATGACTTATGAAATAGTACATTTCTATTCTTTTTTTTATTATTAGCCTATATATAGAAAAAAAGAACCGAAAGTACTGAAATGGCAAAACCCTTTTTCGATTACAAATATATATGTACTAAAGAGAAACAAAATGTTAGAAAAATATAAGACAATTGCATAATTTGTTTGAAACGAAGAAATGGGTTGTATAATCTAATGTAAAGATGTTTTTGTGCGTATTTCACAAAACCCACATACGAAACGGCACCTACATGATGTTATTTTTATTGCAATGCGCAGTTAAAAATTCACTTTCGTGTGCAACATCTTACATGATCTCAGAGATACAAAATTAGTAAAATTTGATAATTTAAATAGATACATGTATTTTGGAAATGCGCATTTGCTGCAGTAACAATTGTAACGCTTGTGTAAACTATTTGTATGTTAATTTCCATATTTGCACATATTTTTCAATTCCAAAACCTTAAAAAAAAACATCAATGACAGACGGCTGTTATAACGACAATCCCACGACAATGAACATCGCTATTACCACAAGTACCATGATGATAATTGATATATCATACGAACACAGTTTACAAGTCAGAACCAATAGAAAAGGGTAGATTACTCGTCCGATCTCTACTACGTTCAAAACAACTAATAAGTAAAACAATAAAAACACCGAATGTCAAGGAAAATTCAAAATGGAAGGTCCCGTTGATTTTGCAAAATCAAAAGCTCAAACACATAAAATTTAAGGAAAATAGCTGTCATATTACTGATTGTTACAGGCATTTTTTCATGTACAAAGTGGTAGTAAAACCTCATAATTGTATAACAGTCGCATAAAATTCAATTTTATTGACATCAATGTGTGAAGAAAAAAACATACATATCAGTTAAAATGTTAAAAATAGGGGAACATCAGTCAATATTCTGTTATTATTTTCAATCACTATAAACCAAACAAATATGTCAACAACTGAAGATAGAACTGCACAAAGGTAACGCACATACCCTACTTTAAAAGACGTAGATTAATACAAAAAATGACCACATCACATCATTACAATGGAGAGAACCACGCCTAGTTAAAACAACACAAGGACCATACAGTAAATCTTAATAATTTGCAAAGAAAAATAAAAGAACTCTATAACACGTAATCAAATTGATAAAAATATCAGTACTTATAATCTATACATCAATACCATCATGTATTATCGAAGAGATTGATACGGTATATCTATAAACAATATCTTTTCCTATTATTTTTTTTAAGAAAGTAAAGTGACGTTATTTTACAGAATCCTGGTTCTTCATTTTTTTCTGCTCGGATACTGGTGACGTTTTACAAAGTCTGATTAAAACTACAAATACCAAACGAGTTAGTTGATGTGAAGTTAGAATATTGCTGCTGAAGTGGGAGAAATTGAAAATTTCAAAATTAACATCGTCTTATAAGAGGTCAAATAACAAATACCGATCTGCATAGTGCGATCTCAGTAGTATGAAACCTTGATCGAACCCGAATTCAGCTAATCAATAAACTGTGTTTTTAAAGACTAACAATCAGTCATAGAAACTCACATGAATTAAGAACAAATAAACAAAGGATAAGCCGTCCGCAAAAAGCAAGCCCTCTTAAAAGACGAAGTTATCTGTTTAACCCAATGACTGAGGTCCACATGTGATTATGATTGGATAGTTATATGGTTTAAGCAATGTATTAGATTATTTAAAGTCATTGCTAATAACACAAACTATAACTGATCACTGTTCATAGAATTTAAATTCGATGTAGACGCGTTAGAAACAAATCACGATAAAAAAATGTTGTGATATCCAGTTTGATAAGAAAATCCCTGCAGTATAATTGTATTTGTGAAATAGTTTGATATAGGGCAGGTTCGCGACCTAAATGTCAATGATTAGCTGATAACAAGTGCAATAAAATCAGCCAAGCATGCATGGTCGGTCGCACAGTAATATATGTAATTAGTTATGATAATGTTTCAGGTAAAATCGATTATTACATAATAGACATTTAATAAGCATGAACGGATTTCATATTGTTTCTGTTCAAATTATTTAATTACCAATTAAAGAAACACTCTATACAATTATTGCTTTCTTGTTAAATGGGCACTAGCTGTCAAATTCATTATCACCGATTTGACTCAAATTCTCATATTTGATTTATAACTATGTACAACATTTATCCAAACTATCAAAAGTCTAAAATAAACAGTTTACAGAGCATTGGGTAGATAATATATAGGTTCGTTTCGTGTGCATTTTAGTCCAGATGCCATCTAATTAACTATCGATTTGACCTCAGATGACCATATAAGCGATGGAAACATAGCCTTGCAAAAACTGTTATGAAATATTATCGCTGCATAAAAGACCTTTCTGGAAATATTTTACGAGGTACATCGGCTGTTGCACGTCCTTCTAATGATATTACTACTGGTATAACTTTGTATAGATGGTCAATAAAGCGGTTGCAGTCTTCAATAGTAAGATCTCTGGTCCGAAACTCTTGTAGAGCTCTCAGTAGATCATCTTTAGTTTTAAGGGGTTTTTTAGCAAGTCTGCGTTTCAGCATATTTCATACCATGACAATTGGGTGGATATCGGGAAATTCGGAAGGCCAGCAGTCCCACCACGTAATGTCATTGTCAATCATGAAACTGACATGAAGGTCACAAGATTTTAAAAAGAACGGAATTACACACATACAATGTGCATGTACCAACTCAAAACATATTCTTTTATATATAAAACCAAAATCCTTTAAAATGACAATTTGTTTTCGAACTAACAGCTAGGAGAAACAAAATAAACAAATACCATTATTTAAAAAAAAATTATAAACTGATTTCCTTTAAAAAATAATCTTTTTATTATTTGTAATTATCTATTTAATAGATATTAATTGATATAGGAAGGTTATGAATATTTCTAAGATTATAAAATTTACTTTTTATCAACATTTGAACAAATATTAGATTTAAAATGTTTTCATTTAATAAATTTTAACATACTGCAGATAAAGAATATAAAGAATTATGAAAAAATATATTCTTTAATGTTTTATTCTGACAGAAAATAACAGAAAAGCATAACAAAAGTTATATTTTTTTCTTAATTCTGTATAAAGAACAACACAAGTAAATTTACCTTTGCAGCTAAATATTATGTAATCAAGACATGATTCTTTCCACCTGTTAAAGGATTTAAAACACCTGGCTGATCACCTTTAATTATCCTAGCAGGTAGTCTGACCATCAGCCAGTGATTTATGACCCCCAATAAAAGCCCAGCATTTAATGCCAGGCATACAAAATGTTGATTTTTTTTTCAGACCATGTCCCAGTATGTACTGTAGTTTGACAATTACACAATTTGCTATAAGCGTTTATCTATTGTTTTCCCATTTCGCGGCGATTTAATTAAAAGTGATTTCCCAATACAATTAATGTATTAAAATAAGGAAAGATCTAACTTTTTGATTTGTTTTTATTTTTATGCCTGTCATTTTTTCTTTCAGATGGTCGTAAACATAACTCGATCGAAAAAAGAATTTGGTTTATAGTATTTTAAACGTTTCTTGCAGATTTTTTTTTAATTATTAAATGTCATTTACCGAGGGTATAGTTTGCCGGCCTTGATGATCGAGAGACCCGCGGTAGCCTGTCCGCGTCTAACGTGCGACACCACGATGAAAATTTCACCCTCGTAAACTGCATTATTCGTTTGCAGTTAGGGCATACCTTTCAAGCTACACTTACACATGATTTATGTATCACATTGATATGACTTTGATAGTTATAAAAAAAAACATTACGTTGAACATTTAATATTTCAGATGTGTCATTATCCTTGTATCATAGTATGTGTAAACATATAGTTGGAACCGAAAATCATGTAAACACAATAAGGCTGATAAACACAATTTTTGATAATTTTTCCAGTAACGATGAAAGTGTAATCATAACTAGCGGAAGTGTTGGTGAAGGACTGCAGATGCGCGGTAGTGATCTAGATACTGTGATTGTACTTCTAAACATCGAGGTCAACGATAACATGAAACCTGTTGTTTTTCATCCTTCAAAACCAAATGTTGCACTGATGACAGAAGAAACAAAACCAGGTTACGCAATGCTGTGTCTTATGAATAATCCGAATGCTCTTATTCTGGACAAATGTAAAAAGGTCAGAGGAGAGAATTTTCTGTCAAGTGCCTTATTAAAAAAAACTTTTTTAAATGAATTAAATCCCGTTGTACATGGACCTTGTATATCCGACATAGATAATAATTTTGATTTTGCCCGTTGCTTTCATAGTAAATCATTGTTACAGTTCTCATCACGGTGGGTTAAGAGGTCAAATAATACATGGCCAAATGAAAACACAAAGCAGATCGTCATCGATCATGGAGTGCTGTTGGTACCAATTGGTGCTAAAGGGTCACCTAACGAGGAACTAGAATGGCGCATTTCATTCTCAGTTGGGGAAAAGTTTCTTATCTATACGTTTAATCATACGCAATTAATTTGTTATGCGCTGATGAAAATTCTTTTAAAGGATGTTATAAATACTGATAGTAGATGTACAGATATATTGTGTTCCTATTATCTAAAGACATTAATGTTCTGGCTATCAGAAGAATCACAACCCTCTGTATGGACCCCTGACAATTTAATACCATGTTTTATGAGATGTTTCAGTCGGCTGATTTATTGTGTACAGTATCAAGTTTTTCCGCATTATTTCATTCCAGAAAATAATTTGTTTGAGAACAAGATAGAACATGTAGAAGGACTGGATAGAAAACATTGTATTCGTAAACTACGTCAGCTATTTAGCGGTGGATGGCGTTACATTTTAGAAAATTTATTCCCTAAACAAATATCTCATGTTTCAGTTTTGTCATGCAATGTTCAAAACGAACCAAGAATCTCGTATTATGAAGATATCAATACATTGTTAAAGACAAATATCTTTTTGCGTATTGCTTCTGTGAGTGGTAAAAACAATAACACCAGAAGGGCTGTTCATTCCATTATGGCTTATAATTCTACAAAATTGAAATACCTTTATGTTTATTTCCTATCAAAGGTGTGCCACAATGAATGTCAGTCTTTTCCCTTGAGTAGTGCAATTAGTAATAAGAATCAATATAAACAATACAACACTTGCCTGAGTTATCTACTAATGAACATCAACCACGATATTGTCTCTGGGTGGTTGATGCTTGCTTCGTTTTTCTACAAAGAAAAACAATATGAAAAATCTCTCCTAATTAGTATGTATGCATTATCAAAGTGTACACCTGCAATTTTTTGTGGTGGAACAGAATTGTCAGACTCGCAACTTCTTCTAGTCAAAACGCATGTAAAACAAAAGCCAGGAGTTGTGCGTTTGTTAAAATTCGTAATGGCAGATAATGTCGTATTCGCAACTACATCCTTTTCTCCTGTTGAACTGCTGATAGAGGCAAATGGTTATGGAATTCGGCCTGTAGTTTATGCACATTTTTTGTCTTTTCTATGTAATTACCATTTGAAAAATGTACCTAAATGTACAAGTTCCATCCGACGTCTCGAAAGGACAATAGCCATAGATAATGTATTCGGAAATGATTTAGGAGTTCTTTCAAAATCTTACTATTTTCTTGGTACTGCTTTACACTTAAAGGGACATAATAAATCAGCCAGAACAGCATTCTGCGAGGCTTTGAAACTAAATTTGAATCCACGTTTTGCCAGGCTATTTAAAAGACTTGCTATGGTAGTTTCTTTAAGAAAACCAGGTCTTAAACAATTACAAGTTCAAACTTGATTATTTTGATACAATGGCAAGGTCGATAATCGTCATGCTAACTTACGTCTAATTAAACGCCTTACTTAAAACTTACTTAAGAAAAGGACATTTGCAACAAACAAATCGTATGATTCGTTGATATGTTACTGGCGAAGTTTTGTAGCAATATACAAATCTTGTCTAGTGTTTGCATCTTATGATATTTTTATTAATGTGAGGTTATGCATATTATATTTTTCTATGAGAATTCATTCTGTTGGTCAGTAATACAATGCTTAATGTTTTTGCATTACCACCTAACTTTCGCCAACCTGCTAGTAGCATTAAGTTTGTTTTGTGTTAAAGCAAACATTGTTTTTCTGATAACAATGTTTCAGAAAATCAAGAAGCACACAGAATTTCTTAATTATATAAATTTGATTTCTCAAAGTAATTAGCATGTATGTCCTTGGTCAATCGTCACACACATATATGTTTATATGTATATACATACACACGCACAAACTCAGTTACACACCATAGTTTAATTCTTTAACTGGGAAAGTATGAATAGAACGTACATTTTCTTGGCAAAACAATATTTGTATAATAGGCGTACTAGTTCTTGTATTTTCTCATCATTGTGAGAAAAAGCAGAAAAGGCAAACGAGAGTTACCTCTTATTAGTCATGTACATTCCAGATATTTTTCATTTAAATTGAAAACAACCATCTAATTGTATCGAAGTTGATAATCTAAGAATTCTACCTATCTACTGCACCAGGTGCGCATATTAACAAGCCAAAATATTTGAAAATCCAAAGCTTATTTAAAAGATATGTATTTGTAATTTTGATTTACTGTAGATAAGATTATTTTGGGAATTATGTCTCTAAGAGTGATTATAATCACAAATTCTGCCTATCACAAGGTTTGCATATTGACAAAATATTTGAAAATCCAAAGCTTATTTAAAAGATAAAAAGATATAAACCAGAAAGAGTAACACAATATAACCAAATCTGGGCATTGAATCAGAGATTAATAAGACGCAGATATAAATATGTGTATATTAAGATATAGGAAATATATGATTTTAATAAAGAACTACTCTTTATTTTTATTTTTGTTTTTGAATCATTTACTACGATTTTATTTTATGAGTAAAAATGATTTTGAATGATTAAAGTTTAAGTTTCGTTCCGTTCTTTAAACTTTATCTGTAACTCATCATGGTTAATTCACATACCAAAAATCAGCCCAATATCTGAAAGAGTTTAGAAAAAAAAATCTGTATAACTATGATTTTCAACATTTTATCAAAGTCCCAAGCCCGTAATTTCTGCAAAAATTTAAGGAGTGGAATGAAACTTAAACTTGATCTGTAACTCATTATGGTAAACTTACATACCAAAAATCAGACCAATATCTGAAGGCGTTAAGAAAAAAAACTCCGTATAATGGTTTGTTGCAGAATGACGGGATGACGGAATTACGGAATGATGTTATAAAAACTCAAGACTCTGTTCTGTTAGAATTATTAAGAAACTTATAAAGTACAACTGATCAGTCATGAATTTTGGAATTACGGAATTTCGGAATTTCGGACAAGGGTTAAACTATATGGCATCGACATCTTCGGTGATCTGAATTAACTTGAGTTAAATAGGTTGTATTTGCTGTTATTGTTTGGGTTACCTCATGTAACCCTGTTATGAAAGAATTCTTAGTAGATACTTTGCTAGTGTATACATTTATATTTTAATAACACAATTTCTTAATTTAAAATGTAAGACTTCATAGATTTGTATTGTTTAAGTGATGTATATATGTTTAAAGGTGACCTTAGTTAACTTGAGTTAAAAGGGTTATCTTTATTGTTATTGTTATGGTTACCTAAGGTAACCCTGTCATGTAAGAATACGTCGTAGATATCTTGCTAGTGTATACATTTAAGTTGTAATAAACCATTTACCTTTTAATGTTGGACTTTATAGATGTGTATTGTTTATATGATATTTGGGAAAGGCGACTTAAGTTAACTTAATTTGAATGGATAATACTTGTTGTTATTTTTAGGGTTACTTGAGGTAATCGTGTTATGAAAGAGTACTTCGTAGATACTTTGCTGGTATATGCATTTATGCTGTAATTACACAATTTCTTAATTTAAAATGTAGGACTTCATAGATTTGTATTGTTTATGCGAGGTATATATATATAAATGTTACCTGAGTTAACTTGAGTTAAATGGGTTAAATTTATTGATATTACTGGGGTTACCTCAGGTAACCCTGTCATGAATGAATACTTCGTAGATACCTTGCTAGTGTTTACATTTATTGTAATAAACAAACTTCTTTATTTTAAATGTAGGACTTCATGAAAGTTGTATTGTTTACGTGATGTACATGTAAAGGTGACCTCAGTTTACTTGAGCTAAGTGGGTTATATTTGTAATTATGTCTGGGGTTACCTCAGGTACCCATGTTATGGAGAATGCTTATTAGATGGTTTGCTAGTGTAAACATTTATGTTGTAATCAAAAAAAATCTTTATTTTACATGTAGGACTTCATATGTTTATGTGATATATCGGATAAGTGACATAAGTTAACTTGAAATGAATGGATAATACTTGTTGCTATTTTATGGGTTACCAGAGGTAACCCTGTCGTGACAGAATACTTAGTAGATATTTTGCTAGTATATGCATTTATGCTGTAATAAACCGACTTCTTCTTTTTTAATGTAGGAATTCATTGAAATTATATTGTGTATGTGATGTATTTGTAAAGGTGATCTGAATTAACTTGAGTAAAATAGGTTGTATTTGCTGTTATTGTTTAGGTTATCTCAGGTTACCCTGTTATGAGATAATTCTAAGTAGATACTTTGGTAGTGTATACATTTATATTTTAATTACACAATTTCTTAATTTAAAATGTAGGACTTCATAGATTTGTATTGTTTATGTGATGTATATATAAAGTTACCTCAGTTGACTTGAGTTAAATGTTTGTATTTGTTGTTATTATTGGGGTTACCTCGGGTAACCCTGTCATGAATGAATACTTCAGATCATTAATTGAACTTTTATAAAAAAAAAAAATGTTTATAATTTCACCAGCCATCCCCACCATACACGTACATACGAAATGAATGATCGGTGAATACAAATAATAAAATCACCTTGCGAGTTTGTTGACATCTTTGGTATTTAGTCACATTAAAATTTGGTATTAAGATCTATCTAAATAAGAACTATTATTTCGTGCGAATTTAATCAATGACACATTACCACGATTACCTGAGGGCATCAATTACCTGAGAGCACCGACTACCTCAGGGCATACAGCAGCGGACCTATCTTCCACCTGCCTATGATTTGATATAGAACTTCTTGTGCTCTCGGTAGTACGCTCATTTCATGATTCAGATATCGGACGTTTCAAACAGTTCTAATCAAGCATGATACTGTATTGTTTTGTTCTAAATCGTGTAAATTATGCTCGATGGTTACGATCCATCTCCGTGACATGGCTTCCATTTACGAACGTCACACACAGGTGGCAATTGAATTTGCAAATGGTAATTTCACGGTATGTAAGACCAGCAAGTTGTTTTCTAATAGCACAATTGATCAGGCACAAACACAAAATTATGAAATTGTGAAGGGTGTTGGTGCCATATGTTTAATCAAAGATCCCTTTGAGACGTTGGATGGTAGCACTATAAGAAGTCAGTATACTGATAAATAAATTTGAAAGATCTAGTGGTTTGAGTCATATTCTACATCAGATGAACGATGAAGACTATACGAAAATAACAAAAGGATTCCTTTGAATAATTTCCTATTATAGTCGTAGAATGAATCTGGAAACGTCTTTGGCAAAAACAAATGTGAAGAACCTAAAAAGGAGTTGCACCCTTCTTTTCTATACTATTCATTTCTTGTCAACGTAGACAGTTTGACTTGGAAGATTTATTTAGCCATGAAAACAAAACGGCTCCTCTGTCTTTGTCTCAGGATGTGACATTAAATAGTGGTATTAAATCACAGTGTATAGGTTTACTTGAAACATTCTGCGATTTGCCTCCAACTGATCCAAATTTCGACGCATTTATCATTGGTGGGGTAGCAATGGTTAATTCCAGGCAACCACATAGAGCAAAAAATATTTGATGGATATACAAAAGATGTCATACTGCCTTATATAAAATATTGCACCGATAAGTATTCAAGAGAAGAAATTGTATTTGATGGTACTAAATGAATATTTTAAAGGCAAGGTGTTGGTGGTAGACGGAAAGTTGTTGGTTCTGGTAGAACGCCAAGGGTTTGGAGTACTTTTCTTAGTGAAGATGAAAATAAACCGAAATTGTACAATTTTCTCGCCGACAGAATTGCTTTTTTGTAAACTACTAAAAATGCTTATGTTACTCAAGGTGAAAATGTTCTTTGAAATTTCAATACGGATACTTCCCAGCTATCCCTTGTAACCATGACGAAGTAAATACACGAATATTTGTCCATGTTAAGCATGTTGCTGAAAATGGTTGTAGAAAGTAATTTTAAGTGGTACTGACACAGATACAGTTGTATTATGAATTGCAACAAGATAAGGTGTGGTCAAATTATAGATAAGTTTTTGAAGAAATAAATACTTTCGATGATTTCCTGTACATAACATATTAAGTGCGTTTGGTCCTCGTTTAGCTTCTCTTCCTTTCGTCCATACATTAGTGGATGTGACAATGGTCTGCATTTCGTGGGAAAGTAATGAGTTCCGGATATCGTTTACAAAATCGATATAAACAAAATAATATAACCCTGTAGCATGTAGTGATCTGGATGTCAGCCCAACTACCCGCGGATATCACTAATGCGTATTTTTCAAGGTCCTCTGTCTAATCTTCTAGGAAGTGTGGTCTGATATACTTGACCTCGTCATTAAGATGATTCACAACGTTTAAAAGCTGGAATTCAAAGTAAAGATGTCTCAATCTTTTTAATCCTCAACTTAAATTTCACTGAACAATTGTATATGTACATCATATAACTCTTTTAAAAACCTTTGTTTTTTTTAAAAAATTACTAATTTATTAGTACTGAGTTCTGAAATTTCTTAGCAGGCCCTCGGAAAACAACTCTTTTTCTTAGCTGTATTTCACTTTCCTTATTTTTTATTGATTAAGATATTATTTCACAATTAATATATGCGAAATTACTTCTGGTGTTGTTTCATCTGTTTCATTATAATTGTCTTTTAAACTATGATATTTCTTTAAAAAGTCATGATTCAGAATATTATTTTTAATCATAATCTGTGAATATTTTTTCCGACTATAATATATATATATATTATACTCTAAAATATTGATATACAAATACACTAATATTAGTCCTTAGTATAATATTAGCAAGTTTTTTTAAGATCTTACTATACAAATCCTTGGTATTTATAGCAAAGATTTTTTTTTTTTAACAATTTATATTTTAACTTCCCGGATTTTTTTTAATTTTCATGGCAATGGAAAATATTTCCCAATAACATTTTTTCCTGCGGAAAAAAAATCTGGCAAAACATTCTGTAACCTTTTGCCACCGAATGATATTTCATCTGGATATATATTTGCTTTACGCATGTATACACCAAAAGGTACGAGCGTAATCTTTGGGCCGAGACCACTGGTTCGAGTGACCGGAAGTACGTTGATGTATCCAGAAACCAGACATCATTGGTTTCCCTCCCCCTTACTTACATTCCCCTGCCAAAACGAGAGCCTGAACCTCGAAGATTATTTAAGTGATCCCTCAACTAATGAACTTCAAGTGTCTTTATAGCAGTTACTGAGTTAGCTGAATACTTTTAGTGACAGCTCGCTCAAACATTTAAAAATGTCGGCAGAAGGAGCACACACCAGTGCAAAACGACAAAAGACATATGACTATGGGTCATTCTTTAAAGATTTTTTAAAAAAGAAAATTGAAAAAGATTTATTGGAAGAAGCATACATATCGTTATGTCGTGGATCGTCAGATATGGTATTTCGTACATTAAAAATACTGCAGACAAATGCCCTTCTGAGTGAGGAATTCTCCCGTGCATCTTGTGAGGTGCAATTGTTTGAAAAATACAGGAATTATGAAAAACCTAAAGTGTTATTTGGCCTGTCTCGCTGAGCTCTATGGTTACCCGAGGGGTTGATACAAGCTATGCTTAGTGTTAGAGTGCCCTTACCTTCCTACAAGGTGTCAGTCCCAGCTAACCTCGTCTAGCCCCAGATATCAGGCGCATTGCCTTGCTCGTTCCGTGGTAAGAGAGATGTCATCGAGGACGAGGCTGGAAGTACCCAACTGTTACGTCATGTCATGTGTCCCTTCGGATCCCTTTGTGATGTACCAGTACCCTTGTGATAGGTTGGGGAAACCCCTAGAACTAAGGGGCAATTACACTACACCCCCCTCCATCTTAAAAAGGAGGAACTACAGTTCCGACAAAAACGACTGTATAATCTTACAAAAAAATCCCAAGGAGAAAACTGGCAACGTCTTTTACTAATTAAACCATGACACAGGGTATCCTAAGTATCCACCCCCCTTAATCCTGGATAAGGGGAAAATTGACAAAACTTAATATTTCCCAAGGAAAAAAAAAATTTAATTACCCATGTAAAAATAAACATATGAAAATCGAGCTCTGAACAGCTATCTTATCTATAGAGTACCAAATTCCCAACAATTTACACACCAGAGTTGCCACAGGGTGCCAACTAGACTTGCTTCAATTCCCTTTCTATTATTTTTCTCTCACTAATTTATATGTTTACTGATAAGTGCTAGCCTACTGATTGCCCTTGGAGAAAGGGACTTGTATAATAACATTTTTTACCGACCAGATACTGGTCGGTAAGAGGTTATAATTTCACATCTGTTGATAATAGATAATTAAGCTGTCATGTGTATATATCCCATGCTGTTCTCCCATATTTTATCTCAAGTAGATTACAATTTTACTTTTCTTATGATTTCAACATCAAAATGGATACAGATGTCATATCTGCTGCAATAGATTTTGGATTACAAAAGTTATCATTTACTGAAATCAAAATTAACCAGAGAAAAGTTGTAGAAAGCTTTTTGGCAGGCAAAGATGTATTTTTTTGTTCACCAACTGGAAGTGGCAAATCACTAACTTTTGAAATAGCACCTTTTGTATTTAAATATTTACAGAAGAATGATATGTGCATTGTACTTGTTATTTCGCCTCTAACATCTTTAATGCGAACACAGACTCAAGCATTGAATAGAAAAGGGATTAAAGCAGTATATTTGAAGGACATTACCTCACCATCTAATTTTGAAGACAGCCTAACAAATCTTTCCTTAGGAGATGTGAAGGAAGGAAAAATTGACATTATTTTCTCCAGTCCAGAGTCACTTATTGGACACGAAAGAAAATTACTGTTGGATTTGGCAAAGAAAAATTTTATCAAGACAGTATTTGTAGATGAAGCTCACTGCATAAAAAAGTTGTAAGTATTTATTTTTGTACATATAACAAACAAAAAAAGTATAATACTAATAATAATAA
This sequence comes from Mytilus trossulus, assembly GCF_036588685.1. Classification (NCBI taxonomy): domain Eukaryota; kingdom Metazoa; phylum Mollusca; class Bivalvia; order Mytilida; family Mytilidae; genus Mytilus; species Mytilus trossulus. The sequence goes on along the minus strand of NC_086386.1, from coordinate 57,964,233 downwards.
TCTGAATCGCTCTAACATAAGATATAACATACATGACATACATAAGAATAAATATGTATATCTTGAAAATAGTACATGCATACAAAAGAACATCATATATTTATAAATGTATATATAATATATATCTGTACATGCACTAACTATTTAATGTTTATTTATTCAAAACATTCTCATTTAATTTTACTTTTAATATTAATCACCCTTTTAATTGAATATTTCTGTTACTATTATGAAAGATTATTCTGCCAATGGTGTCAAATTAAAAACTTTCAATTCATATTGTGATGTTTTGAAAGATGTATGAAATATTTGCTACTGGACAGTTGGATATCTACAATAATTAAGATTATATAAATATGTTTTCTATGGTGCTTACATAATTTTTCTTATGAAATACTTCTTTGTAAAGCTAAAGCATTTTTATGAGACCTATGCAGATTTATATTGCAATATGATTAATTAATTTTATTTTTTTTCAGTGGGCTTCCAGATAAAAAGAAGAAGAAATTGGCATATAGACCCTGTTATGGCCGACTTGACGAAATTCGTTCACTTGTTGGGGGTCATGTACCAGTAGTGGCTCTAACAGCAACAGCTACAGAGGAAACCAAAGCTGTCATTAAAAAGCAACTTTGTATGGATAACTGCTCTGAGATTATGGTAAATCCTGACAAAAAGAATGTGACATACTGGGTACATAATTTACCTTCAGATGATATTTGCACCAATTTTAGATGGTTAGTAAATTTATTAAGAGGATATAAGCAGGCCACTTCAAGGATGATTATATTCTTTAGGCAAATCAAACACATTGCAGACGTATACGAATATCTTGAAACATCCCTTAAGCATGATGCTTACATAGACTTCATAGAGGGAGGACCAAATGATAACAGAAATCGCCTTTTTGACATGTTCCACATGAAAACCGATGATGACGTAAAAGATTTTATTTGTACATCCTACATGAATCCAAATGGTAATATTAGAGTTGTTCTATGTTCAACATCTTTTAGCATGGGTCTAGATGTAAAAGGTGTGGATACAGTTATACATTATGGTCCAGCTAATGATATTGATGACTATGTACAAGAATCTGGTCGTGATGGTAGGGAGCTTTCGCAACAATGCAATGCTATTCTACTAACTTACAAAAGATGTTTAGGAAGTCAAAATATATTCCCATCTATGAAAGAATATGTTAAATCTAAAACCTGCAGATGGGCATTTATTCTAAATATATTTAAAACAATTGTTGAACATGCACATATACCTCACTTTTGTTGTGATATTTGTCGTCTCTCGTGCAAATGTGCATGCAGTTGTGAAGATGAATGTGTATGTACAAACACTTGCAATCAAGTTCTCCCTAAAATAAACACAGCTATTATGTCAAATGAGGACAATGATGATAGTGATGATAACGATGACAATGACATCACAGAACTCGATGATATGTTTTCAAGTGATAGTGACAGTGATGTTTTAGAATCGTCAACAAGAAAACCACAAGTCATTTACAGTTCAGATGATGAAATGTTTTGAAACAATAAAATTGTTCTGCTAATAGAAATGTTTGTTATGAAACTTTTTTAAACTAGCACCAATCCAGTCTCCAACAAACTCCATGTCTAGCTCTGTAAGGGGATTTTCCTTCATGTTTGGATAGGCATAATGTGATCGGCCAGGAATGAAATCGAATAAATTACATGCCTGGAATTGTCTGACCAAAGTTAAAATGTCTATTTCCTTGTCACATGTTTTATGTCGTCCTGATTGAACATGCACTTTACACATTTTGTCAAACTGTTTGATAATTTCGTGGACTTTCATAGCACTCTTACTGACTCTCGAAACCACTTTCTCAGTAAAAACACCTCTGTATCTATGGGCAGAATCTTTAAACACCTTATTACAATGTTCAACATCTAAATCATTTGGATGATTTGTATTTGCGTCCCCCTTATGGTTTACAGTTCTGTTCCATATCAGTCTGTGTGCCTGGCGTTCTGTTAACAAAACTTCAGTTTGGGCTATAGTTTCCAAGGTACCAAAGGCGTATTTTGTACAATGACAATATTTATAGTACAAAACCAGGAACTGGTCAATTCTTAACATCCTTGTTCCATCACCCATATGAATTGCATCGTTGTGATCCATTCTTAATAAACCCAATGTTAAAACCAACTTTGTGTACGCACTAACTCCATCAGATTCGTTTTCGTTATCCTTGCCACTCGAAACTTTTTCCTTAGCAAAAAGAGGATCATAATGATCATGAATGGAGGATTCATGTTTTCTGAGGGAATGTGGTTGTTTGTACTTTTTTCCACAGTATCTACAATGATATGTATTGCAATTTGGCCCATATTTTGGAAGTTTAGGTATCTCTGGCAATGTGAATGTCTTAACAAACGAGCGTGCCTGATCAAAAATATATTCCTTCATTTCATTTGTATTCCCAACTGCACCCTCATACACATTTTTACAGGGTAAAGAGTCTATGCTTTCCATTCCAAAGTGAGTAAGACCACCTGTTATAATATATGCTGTGGTAACTTTCTCAACAAGATCAGAAGCTGCATAAAAATCATCGGCTGGATCTTGGGTAACATTTCTTGCATTTATGGTATTGCGTGCTGCATACAGAGTTCCCTGGTCTCTAGCTGACGAGGTTGAGTACAACAACTTCCAAATGACCTGAAATTGAAGCAATCAGACAGATTACGGGTTTAACAATGAAAAAATATGCATTTCTCAAAAAATAAAAGTGTTTTTTCTGAAAAAATATATTTAAAAATAAATATCAACATACGACATAATCTGTTTCAAATTATCTTTCTTATGTAGATATAAAAAAAAAAGATGTGGTATGATTACCAATGAGACAACTGTCCACAAGAGACCAAAATGACACAGACATTAACAACTATAGGTCACTGTACAGCCTTCAACAATGAGCATGCAAAGCCCATACCGCATAGTCAGCTATAAAAGGCCCCGATATGACAATGTAAAACAAAACACATATGTAACACATAAACAAACGACAACCACTAAATTACAGGCTCCTGACTTGGGACAGGCACATGCATAAATAATATGGCAGGGTTAAAGCGGATCCCAACCCTCCTCCTAACCTGGGACAGTGGTATAACAGTACAAGATAAGAACGAACTATAAAAATCAGTTAAAAAAGGCTTAACTCATCAGATGGACAAAAATACAATTGGACGTGGCCAGGTACTTCTACATCTAGACAACAAAAAGACACTAGAAACATTTCTGGGAGTACTCTCAGTTATCTGACAGCTAGTTCAAAGCCACTTGCAACTAATAAAAAATCATGCATCTTAGAGTATTGTAGACATTACCTTTAGCAACTCTCCCTGGTTGTGAAATTCTTCCATTTTAGGTACCAGTCCCTCTAATCTTTTTGTTGGAGTTCGACCATTTCGTTTGGATGACTGTGCCTGTTTGTGTCTCTCAAAAGTTAAATAGTCTCCTCCACTCAAGACTTTTTGTGGCTGTTTTGTCCAGTCATCTGTTTCATTGTGTCCAGGTACATACTTGTGCATAAATTCACAAATGTCTGTCATATCTTCATTGTATTGCTCACTTTTCATCAAAACTCCCATATTTATCTATTAAAAGCAAAATGAGGTACATGAAATTAAACACAATCAAATATAATTCTTATATGCATGTATAGTAAAAAGTTATATGTTTTGTACTTAAGTATTAATACTTTTTAATATAAAAAAAAAAGATACGGTTATGATTGTCAATGAAACAACACTCCACAAGAGACCAAATGACTTAGAAATTAACAACTATAGGTTACTCTACGGCCTTCAACAATGAGCCCAGTTAAGCATATTATTACTTTTTAGGGTTATAATCTTTTCGACTAATTTTTATATATGCTATTGCTTGATTTTTAACATATGTCAACAAAACTTAAACTTATAGTGGGTTTATTGAAATATGTTGTATAAATAGGTTTTTTGCTAAATATCAAGATAAAATCATGAAAATGAAGGACACCATAACAAACAGTAATTTTCGAAGACTTAATTAAGATGCAGGATTTGAAAGTAGCCATTTTTAAACACATACATATAGGGTAGCCTTTTTCCTTTGTGAACCAAAGTCAAAGATTGATCAAAGTTATATAAATGTTTATGTTACATCCTTGTCCTTGTTTGTAAAATGCATGGAATATTTGCCACTGACTATTTTTAATAATAATGGATCACATTAATAACACATACAATATCAACTTACTCTTGCTGTTTTTTGCTTCATTTCTTTCATGTACTGATGCTCAATATACTCGGGAAGGACTGGTGCAAATATGTTGAAGTGTGGAATATGCTGACTCCATATTTTCGCTACTAAGAAAGTGAAGTCACTAGCTATACTGTCCAATTCTAACTGACTCGGTATGAAAGTAGTGAAGGGCACTGTATTTGCATCTCCTTTGGCAACAGTGTTGTCTAGGTGGTTCCCTGAAATCCTGTTTTCATAGGCACATATTTGGTACATATGATGGTCTTTGTGTTGGTTATAGATTGTCATATTCCTGACTTTTGTACGCATATCTACATTATCTCCTACAAAGTAAAAGCCAGGGTGCATTAAATCTCTGTACTGATGCAAATCATTTTCCGCATTAGAAAGTTCAAGAATTCGTTGTACCATTGTATCAGCATCTCCGTTCACCAAATCAATAGACTCTTTGATCATCTGTATGTTCTGAAGTAACACCAATTCATGTGACGTTTCAGTTGTTACTAGTTCTTGCATGGCAACAAGATCATTGTCCCAGTCAATCCCTAACTTGTCTGCCAAACTTAGCGTTGATTGGTAGCTTAAGCAGTCGTATGTGGCATTCAGTCGAGAAAATGCAGACTTTTTGCAACCACCTTTCCACAAAATATAGCTATTAAAATGTTGAAAAGCATTTAAATCTTTGCTGTACAGGGTCAAAAGTTTACAGCCAGCAGTCACTATACCTGGTATTAAAGCTTCGCCCTTTTTATACTTATTAAACTGATGTGCTGGGTTTGCTACCGCTGCTTCAAGTGATTTTAAGAAAGTAGGAGCTTTCTGTCTCCATTCATCTATAACTCTGGCAAATGTAAGAGACTTTATCTTGTCATGGTTACGTAAAATTGAGTTATTCTCTCTTAGTGCCAAAGTTTTAATTTCTCCTTTGATGGTATCAAACACTGTCTCTTGGAAAACATCTTGCAAATCTGGATTTTTTTAAATTAACGAACCAACTGTAGGCATATCACCAGAGGTTAAGGCATCAAGAATTGGAAAGTGCTTCGCAGGCATGCACCGTATTTCATTTTTTAATCCACGGCATATTATAACCTAAAGAATGTCTTTGTTAAAAACAAAAAAAGAGAGATGTGTTATGATTGCAGATGAGACAACTTTTATCAAGAGACCAAAATGACACAGAAATTAATAATTTCAGGTTACCATACCGCCTTCAACAATGAGCAAAGATTATCATGTCTAAAACTTTGACATACAAGTAATGTTTTATTTAATTTAATAATAGCATTGGTATAAACTGTTGATTTTGTGTGTGTGTTTCTTTTTTTTCTGGGGAGGGGGGGGGGGGTAAAATTTGCCAGATTCTAGTTTTCCAGAGAGAAAATCATCTTTAATCGATAGGGGTCGTAAAATAAAAACCAGTTTGTTTCCACTAAGAATTGGGACAAACACAAATTTGACACTTTGTTTTCCCCAAAAAAAAATTTACTGTAAGCTAAAATTAAGTAATTGTTCCCATGCAAAAGTTTTCATAAAAAAATTATTTGTTCTTCAGAAACTTGAATAATTATACCCACTATTTCCCCTCTCAAAAATGATTGTTTCCTCATTAAACTAATGTTTTTATTAGTTACTGTTTCATGTTCAATTTCAATATTTTATGTATGAATAAGTGTATAAAAAAATAAATTAAACAAAAATACATATACATAAAGATATAATTAATAGTCTTTATATATGAATATGCTACTCAAGAATTATGCTTTTTAAAAATTTTGTATTCAAAACTGAAAATAACTATGCTTGAATCATAGTTTTAATCTAGAAACACATGAAATATTTGCCACTGGAGGAAAAAAAATATATAAAAAAATCAAAATGAGATTGTACAATTTCTTTGCTCGTTTCTGTTGGTTATAGGATGATGATACATGTTTCTTATGAAAGGTCATTCCTTTCTTATTTTTTTTTACAATAATGTACTTTACAAACATACCTTCAGTTCTGTGTCAGTTTCAGTGTCAATATTGAATTCGGAGTCATCTTCTTGTTCCTCATCTCTAGGAAACAATGATTTCCTACTATTAACAGTTGCACTACCATCCTCGGAAAATTGTCTTTTGAATGAAACCGAGTTATGTCCATGTGTTTCACGTAGTTTTGCCAAAGTATTCTGATAAGACGATTTAAATGTTGTGAAAACATTGTCAATTTTTTGCAGTTCTCTAACACATTTTCTACATGCAGTATCTGCATGTGTCTCTTCTGTAATATTTATTTCCAGATGTTTTTCAATAAGAAGACAGTATTCAGATTTGATGCTGCCATGAAATAATTTTCTCCTGTAATCACTTTTTTCAATTCTGTTTCCACAAATTACACACAGAGTTTTTTTAGTTGTCGGAGTAAATTTTATAAATCTGAAAAACTTTTTTGGAGTAGAACTTTCTGCCATTGGAACAACATAAACTCTGACAATGATGTGATGTTTGATCATATGTATAAGTTCAGTGACCTTATCTTTCTAGTAAGTTATACAATGAAAATAAATAACAGTATTTGCACAACACTGGAATATCAAGTTTCACTTCCCAACTGTTATCTGAAATTCTTATCAATAAATGTCAATCTTAATTACTCTAAGATTAACAGTTTGGTCAAGCCTCAGACAAACTTTACAAGTCCCTTCCTCCTGCAGATGTCAGTATAATTGTAATCTCCTAGTTATAGCAGTAAAACTATTAAAGGGGCAAAATTGAAAAAAAGAAATAAAAACATAATTAGGAAGGGACATGTAGCAAGTCTAGGTGCCAACCTCAACAGGTTCTTCAGGACAAATAACAGCCGAACTCCAGGTCGACCATAGCCATATGCTATTCCAACTTATACAGTCCTGGACATGGGTCTCATTACAAGACAATAAACTGCGTGCTCAACACGTCTAAAAACCCTGACTCTGTGTAATGTTCACATACATATACATGTATCAACTGTTCAGACCTTAACTGACAAAAATCATGCTTCAAAATATAAAACTATCTCAATGTCTAAATGACAAGTTCATTAATACCACCCTGAATTTCCAAATGAAACTAACTAACATGTACATGTATAACTTTGTACATAGTTTACAACCGACTAAATACTATAGGTCTATAACCCCAAAACTAGGAAGGATGTACATGACCATAAATAATTTGACTCTTGTCAAAAATCCCACATATATAGTGCCTCTATATAAGGATGCATTTAACTATTTTACTACTTTAATAGTTAGTATCACCAAAATCTAAATAAAAACAGGGTCAAGCAAAAAAAAACTAATAAAAATCACAGAAAGTACAACAATGGCTCACACTCAACACAATTTCAAAGGTGTTAAATCCCAAACTGGGAAAACTGTTACTGAAGGCGCCTCACTTCAATGTGAGGACGGTGACCTAACAGGTCAAAACATACACTATCATCTAAAACTCTTCCTTCACAGATCAGTGAAACATTCCCACTTTCAGGGAATCGTTCAGTAACCACATTGTACAGTTCTGCCATAGAACTAACCCTTGCCATACACTGCAAACCCTCATACTGTATAAGTACAATTGTTGGAACTTGAGGACTCTGTCTCGACTTGAGGTGTGAAGAAGAATGCTCTACCTGGGATTCAGCTAGTTGTGAAACTTGGCGTCCTAGGAGAAGTACGGTTTCATTCTTCAGAGTATGGTGTGCATTTGTTTCATTGTCAGCAATATTGGACTGCAATTTTCTCTTTTTGCTAGATGTTTCAGTGTTCAAACTTTCACTCTCATAGTGAATTTCTTCTATTTCGTCCATTACTATGGTACGTCCTTCTTGTTCAGACTGAACATTGTCTTCCTCCCCTTCTTTTTGAGGAATTGCTGACTCATCTTGAGCTTTGTTAACAAACACTGGCCAGAAACTGGCATTCATCTCAGCAAGTTCCTCAGGTTCTGGAGGATTTCTAGGATTGTAGCTAAATCCTTCGGCCACCATATCTTGTTGTTCAGGGCTGAAAAAGTGTAGAACTGAAGAAAGAACTCTCCAATTGAGTAAACAAGCAGGGCTGTTTACCGGTCTCAAACTATACCTAAAATAATCTGTCCATCCCATCTCTTTACACACTGTACGATGGACTTGCATCTGTATCCCTGAAACATGTGTAGAACGGGGCACAAAAGACTTCTCATTGAGGAAATTCACCAAGTCTTTGGCAGTACCTGTTTCCTGCCCGGTTAACCATTTTGCTATGAGCATAACCACATAAGCTCTATGTTGGTGAAATCTTCTGTCCTCCATCAGTCTTTTGGAATGATATGTCTGAAAAATTTCAGAAAGATGTTCTTCAAAACAATGTCGTTTTACGTCTCTTCTATCTACCACTACTGGGCAGTTCTTTACAGGACATTTACGGTCTGTTGGACTTTGAACACAAGTCCTCTCCCTTTTTCCACTTTTGGGACAAGTATAAAACCCAAGGCTCTCTCTTGATTCTACCTTGTCAACCCTACTGTCTCTACATTGATCAGGCTCAGATCCCTGTGTAGATGTTGAGGCCCTCATAGCTAGGTTAGACTCTACTTGAGGAACGACTGTTTCAAGATGAAATTCAGCATTTTGCCTGCTGGCTGGGAACCTTTGTGTTGACCCTTCTGTTCTGGGTTTCTCATCTGAAGATGAATCTGAAGTGTTCTTTCCATGAACAACGTTGACATTAGGTTCATGTTTTCATCTCCTAGTATAAATGGCATGTTCCTATTCTGTACAGTTAATGTTAGTTCTCTTACATTCATTACAACTCTATTATACATGAAAAAGACACATCCCAGTATCATATCACATGACACTGGAGCTACATACAGTTGTTGATTGAACTGTATCTCTCCAATCTTAAACTTTATAGGACTAGAAAGCCTGCATGGCATTGTCATGTTGGTACCAGCACCATGCATGGTAGTCTCCCTGATAACATAGGGCTTAGGCTCCGAAGTGTCAAAAATTGTGTCCTTAAGAATACTTACTTCAGAACCTGAATCAACTAGAGCGAGTACTTTCTTTCCCGCAATATATACTTCAACTCTAAAGAGTTTGGCTGGTCCTAGTGATCTAACTGTACTGATTCCAGATACTACTCCTTCAGATTCATGAGAATTGTCTATGTTATTCTCATCAAAAGATACTTGTTGAGATGTTGGCTCTTTCTGTACTGTCTGTCTTTCTGTTTCTTGTACATAAAGTTCTGGACAGTCTTTGATATAATGACCTTGCTGGTGACAATTAAAGCATTCATTATTATAATAACCCTGTCTGGTATATCTTCTGTCGCCAGAGTTATTCCCTCGCCCTCGACCATAATTACGAGTAGGCGAATAATCAGAATACATGTTGTCTTGATTAGGTGACCTAGAACTAGGACTGGTTCCATGTTTGGCTGATTGTTCCTGAACCAAACTGGTTACTATTGACATCATTTTCTTTATATGTTCTTCTATGCGAGAGAGACGATTATCCATACTAGACTTGGTGCTACCTACACCAAGAACTACTGGTGAGTTAACTGACTTCTCTGAAAGAGACTCCTCCTTGCTAGTTTTCTGAATGGCACTGACAGCCTTCCTAGTGTGCTGACACCATCTAATCATATCCAAGGCTGCATCCATGGACTTTGGTTTAGAGATACAAGCTTCTGTTCCAGCAACTGTATCATTACAACCCTGACAAAACCTCATGATTGCCTGTTCAGTCATTAGTTGTTCACTGTACCTGCTATAGGCTCTAGTGGCGAGAGTCAACACTCTTTCCGACCACTCCTCTAAGGTCTCCTTTTCTCCTTGGGCACTTGTCTGGAACTGAACCTGTGAGGTTTCTGGCAATTCTTGATGACCAAATCTCTTATTCATATTGGATACAATATCAGAAAAACTTGCTGTTTTGTTATTTTCTAGGATTAAGGTGTAATACTCACTGGCTGCATCATCTAGGCACCAGCAGAGCTGTTCCCTTTTTTGTTTATCTGTCCACTCGGCCATTTTAGCATAACTAGAAAACTTGGTATAAAAGGCTTTCCAGTTGCCCTTCCCATTATAGCGGAGCGTTTTCGGGATCGAGGACAGAAATTGTCTTTTCTCTATTTTCTCCTTTTGTCTACTTTCCTGACTGCTTTCAGAACTTTGACCATCTGTGTCAGATTCTGATCGGGAGTCACTAGACATTCTAGACATTCTAGGATTTGAACGACTATGGTGTAATGGAAAACTCCTTACACTTCTTAAAGGTGAGAAATCACGCTGTTGATTCTTATGAGGTCTGTTGTACTCAGGTTCTGACCTTCGCTTTGTTCTGGACTGGCGGTATGCTGAAACATTTGACATGTCAGAATCACCTATATATTTATGTCTAGGATCACTTCTTTCTTGTCTCCCATAGTAATCACTATTATATTCCTTCTGTCTTGCTGAAGGTTGGTTGTAATGCAGCTGAGGTGCTCCTGATGGTGGAGGTTGCTGCTGTGTGCCAGGCATAGGTAACTGAGGCACGTGTAATGGTTGTGACTGACCCAAACTTGGGTACGTTAAACCAGGTATGTATTGATGGTTGTAAGGCATTAAATTTGTTGGTGCTTGTGGCGGTGGTTCACCTCTAGGAGGTTGATACATAGAAGTTGGGTGACCAATCATCTTATGTTGTTGAACTTCTGGTACAGAACTTGGTGGTTGAAACCTTGGTTCTGGATAATTTGGTTGTTGATGAACAACTTCACTAACCTGTTGTTGTAGCTGCTGTAGAGGTATAGAAGCCGGCGCTGCAGCTAGATGTTGTTGTTGCACAGGCTGTGCATAGTTAATGACCCCTTGTTGAAGCTGGTCTAGCCGTTGTTGTAGGCATTGTACTTTATGTTGCATTTCCACTCTTTGTTGACTCTTGTTGACTTCCAGTCGGTGAAGACTATTGAAGCCATGTTGATATTGGTCGACATAGTGGTGCTCATGTTGTACACTTGGTGAAAAGTGAACATGGTCAGATGTAGGTGTATGTAAGAACCTTGGTTGTTGGTCATAATCAGAGCTATTATATCTAGGCGGAGTCTGTTGCACCTCTTGTTGATGGTTGCAATCTTCCTGTTGATCGACTACAGGGTTTTGAATATGCCAGTTCTAGCTAAGCGGTATGAACATTCTGTCATATGGGACATCACCGTCCTGTTGACTGTCTGGTTGAGGGTGCGCAACCATGTTGATCCTTGGTGGTTGAGTATGATACTCATTGCTACAAACACTCAGGTCTGAGTTCAAACTCTCTGAAGAAAGGCTCTCCTGTGATGGTTCACAATGTAACTAGTCTAACATAGTTAAATGTTCAGAACGACTTTGTATTTGTTCCAGGCGATGTTTGTCCCATTCAAGACTGGAGCAGGCTCCATCCTCTGAGCAAGATGATTCTACCTCATCTTGAGTACCTGTATCCTTAAAACTTGAACAAGGATACTCCTCTGGTTCCAACAATCACAATCAACAATCACATGATCAGGCTTTGGAGGCAACATACTCACAGAACAGGCTCCGTCACGGACAGCTTCCCTGAGCTCAGCTCTTGGTCTTCGTGAAAAATCAATTATACCCAGAATACCTTCTGTCACTCTCAAGTGTGGAATTTGGAACAAAACATCTCTATCAATGTGGATACCTTTTGCCCTAATATCCATGATCCTTCCTGCTATGGCCTCCCCTATGCCAGGTATGCAGGTAAGTATTACCTTAGGACAGGTGTTAATATTGATCATGTACCCCTGCATAGTGACTTTGTACTTTACAAAGTTATAAAAATTTATTTCACTTTATTCAATATAATTCACAAAATTATATTTATACACGGATCAACAATATTTTTTTATTCAACAAAAACTCAAGTCAAAAATAAAATATACACGGAACACTATAAAAGCAAACTGCTCTTGTGTTTGTTTACATCCGTTTGTTTACATCTGTAAACATAATCCAAGATGGCGACCAAATCTCGCTATCACTAAAGCAAACTTTTCAAAAAGTTTTTCCTCAGCCCAAGGATTTGTAACTATCGAATCCTTGCTCAGCCCAAAAACTATACAAATACGACTGACTTTCACCTAGAAAGTATACCACCGGACCCAGTTTGTCTCCCTTAGACAAAATACTTATTTTTAGATTTGACTGAAGGCACTCAAAATTTTGGAGTGATGCCAAAATGGCGTCCAATCCCCTACAGGACCAAAATTTAAACCACCCGCAACTACCAGTAAAGTGTTATTTGGCCTGTCTCGCTGAGCTCTATGGTTACCCGAGGGGTTGATACAAGCTATGCTTAGTGTTAGAGTGCCCTTACCTTTCTACAAGGTGTCAGTCCCAGCTAACCTCGTCTAGCCCCAGATATCAGGCGCATTGCCTTGCTCGTTCCGTGGTAAGAGAGATGTCATCGAGGACGAGGCTGGAAGTACCCAACTGTTACGTCATGTCATGTGTCCCTTCGGATCCCTCCGTGATGTACCAGTACCCTTGTGATAGGTTGGGGAAACCCCTAGAACTAAGGGGCAATTACACTACAAACCTCTTGCCCGCATTTATGCAGCTGGGTCAATTTTTCAAAATGGAGTTTTTATTTTGAAGAGGTTCCTTGATCCGCACCCACAGGTCCCAGAAGATGAGAAACAAATGGAAGCTTTAGAAAAATTACTAAATTATCTTCTCAAGGGTAAGGCATACATTGCATTGTATGTTCAATTAGTACATCTTGGAAGGCTATATTAGAATTTTGCTTTAGCACCTTCCTGGAAAAAATGAATCCATGACAAATCTCCCCACTGGCAAATCTACCCACACCTACTCGCCCCACTTTTTCACCAACTCGCCCCACTTTCTAAAAAATCCCTCCACTTTTGTTTACCAACTCGCCTTACTTATGAAAAGGATAAAATCCCATTGGAAATAGGTTGGATATATTGCTTCATTTATAAAAAGAGAATCCCTCTGATATATTATATGGTCTACCATCTCGCCCCACTTCTGAAAAATAGATAAATCCTGATGAATTTAGTAATGCCAACTTGCCCCACTTGTCCTGTATGTTCCTGTCTCACTTTTAAAAAAACAATACACATTTTTTCCCCGTTTGAATGGTTTTACACTAGTCATTCGTGAGACCCTTTATACATGTAGCTTACTGTTCGATGTGAAAAAGGCTCCATGTTGAAGACAGTTCTTTGACCTATACATACATGACATAATGGTAGTTCTTTTCTTTTTGTTGAAATAAAGCATAAAGAAGTGAGTATCAGTATTCTCTATGACATGAATGCCAACTAGCCCAACCAGTGAAAAATAGAAAAATCCTGATAAATTGAGCAATGCTAGCGCTAACTCGACCCACTTATGAAAAGTAAAAAATACCTGATGAATTAAGTTGAGTCATGCCACATCAATAATAATGATTGAGTAAATTTTCGTTTTTTTGTATTCTGTGTATATTTTTTTTTTTAGTTATGTGGGGCGAGTTGGCAGACCTGAATTTTTCATATTCATCTAGGATAATATTATTTCATTAAGTGGGGCGAGTTGGCAGGAGAAAAATTAACGGGATTTAACCCTTTATACAAGTGGGGCGAGTTGATAAACCAGTTTAGGGTGATTTTTTAAAAGTGGGGCGATTTGCCAGTGGGGCGATTTGTCCTGCTTCCGAAAATTTATATATATATATCCTTCATAAGAGTCATAATTATTTGGACTAGTACAATAATGTAAGAGGGTTGGTCCTAATTCAAAGAGTATGTTCTCCCTACATGCACTACTTTTAAAAGAAATGATATCACGGATATATAGTGGTATAATAAACTTGTTCACATATTATCATAATTATCATGTCAGATTCAAGGTTGTCAAAAAAGTAAGGCAGTGTCTGGGCGTACCCGCATTCGGGTACAAATAGTCAAATTGACATTCGTAGGCTACGCGTACCCACATCCTGTTTTATAATAAAATGCCATCGGATTGGGAATTAAACTTGAAATATATATACAGAACAGGGTTCCTTTTAAAAAGATATTTTAAAGTAACTGGTTTGGATATTTTCTGCAACACCATTGACCATTAGATTTCAAAACAACACAATGAATATATTAAAGATAAAAGATAAAAAAAAAAGTCTATTACATGTAGGTATTTTAATTTGCTATTGATAAGTTTTTCATGACACCTTTCAAACCCACTACTAAAAGATGTTACAACCTGGGTCCAATTGAGGCTATAGAACCCCTCGCTGAGGTTGGTGCGTATCCAAAACATGATTAAGATTTATTCAACACAAAAACAAATGCTGTCTCACTTTATTTTGTGACAATGACAACAAATATAAGAACATGAAGAATACACTTGCCAAAACTTGATTACAAAGCTATAGTTATTAAACACAAAACCAATTGAAATTGGGCGCGAACATGTAAGGTGCGAACAGACTTTTAGTGCAAAGGTGAAAGGGGACAAACATGAGTGGGTGCGAATGTGAATGGGCGCGAACAAACCCGGATTCTTTAAAATTGCTACCAACAGCATAAACATGTAAACTTGTTTAAAATAGATTACTGGCGTAGTTAACGTTGTTTGCGTATTGACGACAAAAAAATATTCCTACGACTTTTTGCAATTTGGGAAGTCTAAACTATCTTTAGAGATTTTCTGCGGTTAAATATTTCATACATTTGTTCTTTGGCATCTTAGCCAAAAGCTCAGGGGATAATAAACTACATTTATATATATATAAGGATTCCTTATGCATGTTATGTGCTCTACTTCTTATGTACAACTTCAAAAGTTTGGGGTTATTCGACAACCATTTAAGGTTTTTCTGGTCATATTTTTTGTTATCCAGAATAAAAAGTATGAAATAACTGTCAACTATTAGTTATAAATAACAAATATAATATCCAGCTAAATAATGACAATGGCACGTATTTCAGCATTTATTGAGTAGAACACAAATCTAGGGTGCTCGCATAAGGCAGCTTAACTGCCTAAAAATGTAAAAGACACCCTTTATTTCTTAAAGGGGAAGTGGAAAGGGACAATAACATGTATTTTATACGTTGCAATAACTTGTTTCCCAATCCATTATAAATAGATATTCATGATTAAACCACAATTTCTTATACATGTCATATTGATGAACATGATAATCATGATGATATGGGGTACAAATGTATATATTGTCACATTTGTGTGTAATTCTTTTGCAGATCATGATATTGCATTAGAGGAGGAAACTTGTGATGACGCAGAGTGGGCAGTTATTGTGTCACTGCATTTGTTATCACCTCTGACTGTAGATGGAAGTTACAAAATTGATGATTCATATCATAATCTAAGATTCCAACCAAATTCATTAAGTTGTCCATGCAAAACTGGTGAACATGGTGACAGTGCAGATGGTGATTTTGATGCTACATCATTTGGTAAGATTTATTATAACAGGTCAACAACAACAAAACTTGTGTATTAATATATGGATTTATTTGTCCTTCATGTACCTGTCGTATCTTTAATGCCTTGAAAAGCCTTCCTTAAGTTTTGTTGCCCTTTTGACAGTGAATCTTTATAAAACATGTCTCCAAATTTACACAGCAAAAAATATACCAGTACTTTCATGACCTTCCCTTTTGAGCTTTCTCATTTCTGTGTGTACCATGTCATCTTAACTTATACAAAAATCTTCTCGTCTTATACTACTGGGTCACTTCTGGCCCAAATCTAATAAAATTTGCATTCTAACATTTCCATTTTAATTATTCAGCAAACTAATTTATCTGAATTGATAATCAGCACTACAGTTATTAGGGAATTGTTATAAACCTACTAGATAAAACACGATTTCTAGTTTATCAAGATTATCAAGATCATCATTATCATGATTATGCAGAATAATCATGATAATGATGATCTTGATCACAAAGACAATTGAAGATTTTAATAGTGCAGAGATACAAGACGAACCCTTCTAACCTCATAAAGGGTGCATTATTAATGAACTTTCCTGGTGCAGCATATACCTAAAACATGCAAAAAGTGGTCTATTGATTTGAATTTTATTTTATAGGTTGGATAGATGGGTGGCATGGAAAATCTGATATATTGATAAACAATGTTTCTGTGCATTTGGCCAATGTTGAAGATGATAACTTTAAAGTCGGCTCATCTACAGTATCTTCATCAGAGTCCTCTCCAGAAACAAAGACATCTAGTCATCAGGAACAAGTTCTAGCTCAATCAATTGTTTTTCTCATTTCTCCAGCGCAAGGAAAACAGAAATAATCTTAGACATTGTTTGGTTCCTACTACATGTACATTTTTGTACTATCGGGATCTCAAAAAAGAAGATCGTCATATATTTTTATGATAGCGAAGAAGATGTGCTTCTTGGAACAACAGAATTAGATTTGTTCAGATATAAATCAACAATATGTTATGATACTATAGTAATTCTTTGGCTGACCTTGAACTATGATATCTTTTGTACAGGAATTACTGATTCAATGAAAAATTGTAAAGCAAAATTTTTTTCCCCGAGTTGGTAGTTTTCTAGAAAATTACCGAAATGATGTTACTGGAAATTTGCCAAAAGGAGAATATTTATATCAGGATGAAACTGGATGGACTATAAAGTGGCACTGTTGAAGAGAAAATTCCTATCAATGCAGATAATGAAGACTTTGGAATCAGAATGAAAAGTTTATAAATAGATTCAGATTGATCATGTTTATATATTTTCTGTTAAGAACATGATAGCTGCTCCAACAAAGGAAAACTTGAAGGCTGAATTTAATTTTTAGTAACCTAGAATGATACTGTTATTTTTGTGCAAAGTTGAAGGAATTGGAGGGGATCGGAGGTACTATTTTTTTGATAATTTGCTTTCCATTCAGGAACAGCCCTCTGTGAATTTTTTATAGTTAAATGATGTTTTAACACAGAAAAAGTCAGGAAAAATCATTGTACAACATTAACAAAATTTGCTTCAGTTACTTTTTCCACAATGCTATCTAGCATGTCTAGTAATTTCCCTTGCTAAATCTAAAATTAAATCTTGATTATCAGAGAATATCAGTATGATCATGGGATGATCAGAGATTTGAATTAGTTATTTTCTGATAAAATGGAAAACAAGAACCTAGAGTTGTCTCCCATTTTCATTTTTTGTATGACAATTTTTTTTCAACAGGTTTTAGAAAACATCAGTTTTAAAATGAAAACTAATTAGACAAAATTGATTGTTATTAACAATTGAAATTTATTTTTGACAAAACTATGTAACACAAAAGGTATGGTACTACTAGATTTATTAAATGTTTTATTTATGGAGGAACATATCTCAATTTTATAAGTTTATTGTACATGCATTACAAAATCATGCCAGTAGAATCAAAATAAATTGGTTAACATTGAATTTGTTTAGAATGTATTATTACTGGGCTTCTTTTTTAAGGTTGATGAAGTTAAAGTCTAATCAAATTGAACCTAATTAGTCCCTATGATATGATCTTTCTAATTTTAAGGCCATTATAAAGTGTTTGCCCCAATTTCAAGGTCCAGTGAACATAGAAAACAATTTCAAGGTCCAATGAACATAGAAAACAATTTCAAGGTCCAATGAACATAGAAAACAATTTCAAGGTCCAATGAACATAGAAAATAATAGTTTGAATGGTGCATCTATGTACTATGGACATATTCTTGTTGTTTTATATCTCAAAAACTAAACCAATTAGAGCATACCTGACAGGGATGCAAGGGAGGATTATCAACTGTTCAACGTAATTATGGTCAGATGTTTTCAGTCAACGGTTGAGTGGGCACAGGGTTGGCAAAATTTCTTCCTTGTCCACTCTGCACACTCATAGGAGTGGGCATGCAATTTCTTTTGTTTTATCTGAAGACTTTCAAGTACAATCACTTGAAAAAAGCAGATTAGCATTTGCAATACATATTTTTACAAAAAAAGAGATTATAGGTAGAGTGGGCACGGGTGGACTGCCCACGGTGGGCAGGTGGAAAAAGCAAAATCCATGTGAGCTGTTGTGTATAACATTTAATAAAGGCAGTGACAGTTGTCAACACTGATATTGCTGATTCCAATACCAATGAAAATACAGATTTTGTGTTATGTTTGCCAATGAGCATGATGAGACAATTATCCTACAAAGTTCAAAATGAAGTTGATGTAAGCAATTTTAGGCAAACCTTTCGGCTTGATAGTCAGTGGATCCCTTATTTGAGTTATTAAAAGACATATTTAGCTTTTTCCAGAAACTATGGCAAATAAAAACAAATCGTAAACAGCAAATATGTTCAGCACTATTTATAAGATTTACAGAAAAGTCATCACGTTAGAAATCATCGAATGCTCCCTCATACATGTACATGACACCACAGAGCAAACAGGTTGGCAAAAGCCGCATTGATTGGGAAATGATAGGATATTAGTCAAGAAGATGACAGAAGAAAATTGTTAATCATCCTTTCTAACGACATAGGTCTTTTGGTTTCTATGATTTCATTTTCAACTTCCTATACAAGTATCGTCTGTAGCCTCGTTGTGATGCTTTCATCGCTGTATTATCTGATGTTTGAGACTGAGACACGTTAAGATTTGTGTGATCCTTGACAATTTGTTAACGCATTACTGGAGAAATGGATGGCTCTCTTGACTGAATTGGCGGAAGTAGTTGTATTGGTTCTTGAATCTTCAACTGAAATGTCATAGGATCGATGTGACGCTTTTTTTGATTGCTGTATCGTCTAGTGTTTGAGTCTGAGATACTTGAAGATTAATTTTGTTTGATGCATCTTAACGCATTACTGGAGAAATGGATGGCTCCCTTGACTGAATTGGCGGGAGTAGTTGTTTTGGTTCTTGTATCTTCAACTGAAATGTCATAGGATCTATGTGTGCTCTAGTAAAGGACCTCGAGTATTTGTTGTATTCCTGTTTAATTTGTTGGCGAGAAGAACGAGCAAAATCTCGGGACATTTTTCTGATTCTTCTGTCGCCTTCCAAGAATTCTCTGTAATAACAAGTACAAATGAAGATATTTTTACAAATACATGTATGCTTCACAAACAAAACTCGATCCTAAGCTAGTTGGGTTTTTTTGTTGTTTTTTTATCAGGTAATTGTATTGATCCGGACAGGCTTATAGACTATAAATGGTTCTTTATTGCTTTTTGTTCGGTGTGAGCCGATCCTTCGTGTTAGAGGCAGTTCTTTGGTGTATAATTGTTATCTTTTTATACATTATGACTTGCATGGATGGAGTGTTGTCTCATTGACACTCATGCCACATCTTCTTAATCATATTATAGACACAAAACACGCTAATAAGTCGTAATAAATTCTAAACTTCTTTTTTTTTTTTTTTTTTTGCTTTTCCTTTTGGACACAAATACTAAAATTATGTATTTTATCTTCTATGTCACTTTTTTTGTCACCATATAAACCGTGTAATCGAAAATAACATGTTTTCATCAAAAATAAATACTACCCTAAATCTATGGAACCGCTGTTATCAGTATCCATGAAGTCCATTATTTTCTCGACAACACTTCTAGTCACGGACACGCCCATATCCTGTAATATATAATAATCTGCTTTAGTATATATACTAATTAAACTGCGTCGCACAAGTATAAAGCAAAGATGGATTTTGTATGCACAAATGATGTGATCATTGCATAGCAGAATAGCTCAGAATACCAGATGATATTTAGGAAGTGAAAAGTAAAATCACAAGAAATACTGAACTTCGATGAAAATTCAAAACGGAAAGTTTCTAATCAAAATATTGGAAAAACACAGGATGGACCTAACCCCATTTATGTTTATTGTTCCCTATGCAATGCGTTGCGGGGATATAGAGACACCCGGCGTCTGTTCGCTTATCTGTGCGTTTATCCGCCCGTCTGTGCGTCAATAGGCCCGGGCTTGTTAGCGCTCTCACGTGTACAAGTCTCGTCAGATTGTTTTGAAAATTATATCATAGGTTCTTATAAGCAATGTCTTTGACATGGTCAAAAATCAGTGCCGAATGTTATTTTCAAAAGATTTATTCCCCCTTGAAATATTGATTTTATTAAAAGTGGCATTGTCAGCGTTCTCATGTATGTGTCAGTACCAAGTCAGGTTCCTGTAATTCAGTGGTTGTCGTTTGTTTATGTGTTACAAATTTGTGTTTCAGTTTTTTTTTTATATAAGGCCGTTAGTTTTTCTTGTTTTTAATTGTTTTACATTGTCATTACAGGGAACTTTTATAGCTGACTATGCGGTATGGGCTTTGGCAAATTGTTCATTGTTGAAGGTCGTATGGTGACCTATAAATGTTAATTTCTGTGTCAGTCTAGTCTCTTGTGGAGAGTTGTCTCATTGGTAATCATACCACATCTTCTTTTTATACGACCGCAAATTTTGAAAAAAATTTCGTCGTATATTGTTGATATCATGTGTACAATTATCCCAGAATTTAAAAAAACGTTTATCATAGGTTTTTATCAGCAATGTATTTGACACTTTTTATGTGCTGATAATATATTTTTACAGAGTTATGCCCCTTGGGAATACAAGTTATAATAGAAATCATATTGCATTTGCTGTCATGCCTTGATTTCTCTAAGATATTAATAAAAAATAAAAACAGGTTGCTTTTATAAGTTATAACCATTGTACCTTAATAAATAAAATATGTGCAACTCGGATGAAAGCGGAACTCTGTTCATTTATTAATAAAGGGGTTCTCAGTTTTTGTTCAACTACAGGGATTTAACACAAATTAACCAAAAACGTATATCTTGTAATCATTTTATAAAAACACGTTTATTTACCATTGTTAAGAGCTAGTATATTTTATACTTTTAGTTAGTTATTATTATTATTTTTCATAAACCAGTATACTAGTACATAAATTATACGAGACACGAAACATCGCCCAACCCTCGGGACTACACTTTTATTCACAGTTTGACCTGTGAATACATTGTTTAGTAAACAATTGTTGTTGTTTGTTACACTTTATCATAATTGTGCTTCGTTCATTGGTTTGTATAGTGTGATCTAGTTTTGTGCATGCTGTTACACCACTTGCCCTGGTTTGCCGTTAGGAGGGTGGTTTGGCGTCATTTAACTTGTTCAAAAGTCCGGAGCCTGTTATTCAGTGATTGTCACTTCTTGGTGCACATGTGGTTCAAAGGTGTTTCTCGTTTTTTTATATAGATAAGATTAAATCGTTGGTTTTACTGTTCCAATTCTTTTACACTAGTAATTTGTGAGCCCTTTATAGAATAAGATATAGGAAGATGTAGTATGCGTTCCAATGAGACAACTCCATCCAAGTCACAATTTATAAAAGAAAACCATTAAAGGTCATTGGAACTCACACAACATCTTATCTATATATATTTATTTAAAAGAAGTAAATGATTATATTCAAACTCACTGTAAAAAGTGTCTGTATTTCGTCAATGGTCAATACATCATTATTGTCTTTGTTTATTTTATTGAAGAAATCTTGAGCTCGGTTCTTTTCCTTCAGCAAATACAATAGTTTCAAAGGATCCATGTTGAACACTGCAGATCCTTGTACCTCCATTCGGAGTTTATCGGGTCTAACACGTAATGGCAAGGCTTTTTCAAATATAACTTTAAGTTCTTGATGTTCTTGTATCTTTTGCAATATTTCTGGAAAATCGTGGTCAACAACTATTTTCTACATAAAATATAATTTAAAGCTGTTAAAAGTTTTTAAAAAGTTTTTAGTGTAGAATTTTTTGTTTTTGTTTCAATGATTTTATTTGTGTTTTTGAATCATAATGTTAAATGCCGTATCGATGCCACTGCTGGTTTTTTCCGAGGGTTTTCACAAGCCCATGCAGTAGCTTCTGTGCTGACATAATTGAATTATCCTTGTTCTTCGGTTTAGGTATCTCACACTCGTAAATTGTCTATGCAGCACTAAAATATCATTAACAGTTCGATTTTTCAGTAAGTTGAATCAATGAGGTTATATAACCTCCTTGGTTGAACACGTTTATTCATTCCACAAGATTTTAAATTGATTTATATTGCCAAGTTTGAAATTATATTTGAACTAATATGAGTTGTACAAACTTTACCTCCATTATTATTTCTGTTAATCCAGTAAAGTTAGTATCAAATAAAGCTTGAAGGAAAATAGATGTGAAAGGTGGCGTAATCGGATTGTGGCTCAACTACAAAAGATGTTCAACATTACAATTTTAGGATTTTCTGAGATTATTTTGATCATGCAAATCACCATATCTCAGATGGTATAAGCAATAGGACCAACGTCGCCATATTAGTTTTTGATTGCAAGATCTACATGTCTGACTGGCAGATTTCATCTGACCTTGACCTAACTTTCATGGTTCATTAGTCAAATTTTCGTGGTTTTGTCAATTTACCAGATACCATAAAGCTATGGGTCAGTTATATTTGATGTATGGAATAATTTTAAAGCGTACATGTCAATCTGACTGGATTCATGTGATCTTGACCTCATTTTCATTGTTGTTTGATAAATTTTATAGTTTAACTGCTTTTTGGACTATGAGCGATAAGACCAATATATTTGGTGTATGAAATGATTGTACGTTGTACATGTGCTCTGTCTGACCTGGTTCGTATGACCGTGACCTCATTTTCATGTATATTTCATAATGTTAAGTTTATGTGAGACTTGTAGTTAAACCTTCATATACTAGTAACAGATTTTAAACACAAATTAAATCATCTATAAAGTCTGTTTTCTTCAATCATGTCAATGTTAGTGTTCTGTATGATGTTATAAGAATTCTTTTTATATTTCGTATTGTTATTGGCCCCTTTATATCTGCTCTCTAATATTCCAATGCATACATACATTGAGGTTTTGAAGCGTTGCATTCCTGCATAATCCCTTCATTAGCTCTAGCAATGCAGGTGGGTGAACTCTATTCCAACTTAAATCAAGTTCTATTAGATTTTTGTTGTTCTCCAAAGCCTCCGACAGTGCAGAACATCCTTCAAACGCAAAACCATTCCAAGACACATTAACATGTGTCAATGAGAGATTATTCTAAAACACAATAATGTGGTATACGTGATTATTGCCACAATTCTATAATTTGTTTAACTATTTTGACGTCAAAGACAATGCTTACTGACATCCCCGAAAAAAGCAAATAACGAAACAAATACAAGAAAAAAACAAAATCGCAACACAGTTTCATTTTTTTTTTATTAATTTTTTTTTTATTATAGATACAGCAACTAACTTTTAAAGTTGTACATTAAAATAATGATATACTACTCTTTAATTTTACATTTACTATGTCTCATCGGAAAGAGAGTCATCATTAGATCATTTTAATAAGCAAAAACGCATCGTCGTTTTCACTGAACTAGTACACATTTTAGTATTGGGGCTAGCTGAAGCGGGCCTCCTAAAGCTGGATTTTCTCACGGTGTTGATATCCATTGGTGGCCTTTATTCATATGTTGTATTGCTACATCATTGTTCCAGATAGTTAGTGGGAGGACAGGCGACCCGCAACTCTGACTGTCGCAAGCCAGGAACCTGTAATTCAGTGGTTGTTTGTTTTTCGTCAATTGTTTTGTATTGACAAGTACATAAATCATGCCCTTAGTTCAGTCTTTGGAATTGTTTTACATTTGCCGATTTGTAGCCTTTTGTTGCTTGCTAAATGTGGTGTGCATGGGTTTGCTCATTTATAAAGCACTATTGCAAAACTTCTTTGTCATTTGATCTCTGGTGGCGAATTGTATTATCATTGACAATCATGCATACAACATCTTATTTTTACAAAGACAGTATTATAGATACTTTTGACACCCTTTTATGTTATCAAAGACAAATATCTTCTAATCTTATTGAAAAATATTTACCTTGATTGCTCTAGATATGTTAATTGCTCCATGTCTTCTAATGTGGTTCCAACTCATATCAAGCTCTCGCAAATTTTTGTGTTGGCCTAGAAAATATTTGTTATGATTGACTTCAATTATTTCACTGAATCAATGTGGTTTAATATTGTAATCAACGTTATTCTAAATGTAAACAAATAAATCTTTTAATTTAATATCTATATATGATGGTTGGTAAGGCAAACAAACAAACTTACAGGCGAACGCACACACCATAGAAATGTTGCTTCTACATATTTTATATATTATGTGAATCAAAAAACTCAAATGTTTGATCTTAAATATTATGAGGAATGAGTATCTATAAAATATCCGAAAATATAAGATATAAATGCGTCATTCAAGACTATTTCTGTTTTAAAACTTACCTAATTCTACCGCCAATTCCTGGCATCCATTTTCTTCAATATTGTTTGCCCTGAGTGAGAAGCGTTTCAAATTCTTTGACTTCTAATTAAAAGAAAAGAAAAACAACAAATAACACAAAAACCCATCAGTAACATGAAAGGTTTTTCAATAACATCCATAACCTAAACAAACGTTCAAAGGTTGACAAAGCCGTGTCAAAAGTAGAGCAAAGCCGTACGAAGAATCAGCTATGCATCAATGATATACATTCCTTGATGTCAAATGATTTCCCAAATTTAATAACATCTTCAAAACGATAATTAAGTGCTCTATTAAATCATCCTTACCCTTAGCATCACAGCTACTGTACCACAGTCATGTTCGTTAATGGTGTTTCCTAGAAAACACTACATAGTTTAAGGTACAAGTTAAAGACATGCATGTTATTTTTCG
Organism: Mytilus trossulus; assembly: GCF_036588685.1. Classification (NCBI taxonomy): domain Eukaryota; kingdom Metazoa; phylum Mollusca; class Bivalvia; order Mytilida; family Mytilidae; genus Mytilus; species Mytilus trossulus. Next base: position 57,939,117 of record NC_086386.1, on the reverse strand, counting down.
GGATTTTTGCTACATCTGCTATATAAATATTTTCCCTCTCTCTTTGCATATATTCATTTCAATAAATCGATTTGTTTTATTTAGATGTGCTGAACAAATTAACTTGTATAAAAAGATTCCCGTCCGGAAGTCCCTCAAGTTAGAAGATGTTTTATTTTCTTTCTTTTAAAATCTTATTATAAATCAACTTTTCTCGACATTTAAAGTAGTTTCAAAAGTTATAGAAAGGCACATAACTTATTTAATGGGTATGGAAACAAAGTTGCAAGTGTTCCCGCCAAATATTGCTACAAGTTGCTTTTAAAACTGACCGACAAATACTTTCCGATGTCGTTAGATTGTATAAGCCTCATATAAGTAACTCTTATAACTTACCACAACGTTTGGTACTTATACGCAGCATAAAAGGGTCAACAAGTCAGAGATTGCTCCTACGTCTCAACGCATATGTATGATATGCATGGAAATTGGACAAGAAGACCTGCACTTGTATCAGAAAAAAAATCCTATATACCTTTATATGATTATTGTTTTAGACATGTGCCACAGCGAGTCATAACATGGGCGAAGCCGTCAAACTTCAGATCAATTTTCGGACAAATAGTTGACATACCTGATAGTACAACTGTTTCCAACTGTTCAAACTGGCCATTCCTAACTAAAATTTTCAACCGTTTTCCACACATACCGGACTTGTTAAGGACCTGTTCAGAATAAATAATAGGTAAACAAATGAACAAATTCACAAACTGGTTTTTTTTGAAAGAATAAAATTCGAAAATTGATGAAACCCAACAAGAGTATTGAAAAGTGTATACAATTTGTAGTCTTCTGTCTTTGAAAGATTAACGTAGAATGTAGATGTAGTGAAAACTGTTTTACCAATTCAATTGAGGTGTCACTGTGGGCTAAACGTTTTTACAACAGTAACATCGCGGCACAAATAACAGAAAGACTATTGTAATGGACACTAAGCACAGTGTAAAATTTCACCAATGAAGTGTATCGTGCTTAAAATCAAAGGAGCCTTAAAAAATTGAAGAAGAAAAAAAATGACAGAAATATATCAGAGATTTGCCATCAAGACTTTAATTATGAAAAAAGTTACATAAAACACTCTAATATCGATGGCTGTATTTCAATGTGAAGTTTTAATTATATAGCAGCTTCGAGAAAAGCACAGACCGCAAAAACCCTGAGAATTTAATTTCAGAAATCAAATGGAACGAGTCATCATGCTTCAAGCAAAACACTTGTAGAGATGTTAGAAAATCTTTTTAATTAAAAGGATTCTTTTAAATGTAAAAAATAAGCAATGTAAGTAGTAATATTAGGACAGAAATACTTCTGTTGAGATTATACCATCACGCGATCGGCGACTTAACAGTTTGATCATACTTCGACTGGTGTATCACCCCCAGTTTGTGGTGGGGAGGTGTATTTTTAGTATTTGTTTTGCTATGTTGTATTTTGTGTACTATTGTTTGTCTGTTTGTCTTTTGTCTTTTTTTCTTCTTTTTTAGCCATGGAGTTGGCACTCAGTATATTTTCGATTTACGAGTTGGAATGTCCCTCTAGAACCTTTCTCTCCTCTTTCATTGCACATATTTATATTCTTACCAAGGTTGTTATATTCTTGTTTGTGGTAAGTAACTCTGACAGCAGACGACTTCCTGTTGTATCAATCTTGGTATTTGACAAATCAAGTTGATGTACGTATTGGTCATCCTGAACACAAGCAATCAACCATCATATGAGGAAAATTGAATATAGATATTCATATATGAAATAAGCACCCAGAAGATCTAAATACATGTATTGAATAATATAATTTCTAAATAGTTTTCGGATAAATACTGTTTTCCTCCGGGTTACATGTAAAATTGCTGTCACGCATTTGTATGCCCCACCTACGATAGTAGAGGGGCGTTATGTTTTCTGGTCTGTGCGTCCATTCGTCCGTTCGTTCGTCCGCCCGTCTGTCCGTTCGTCCGTCTGTTACACTTCAGGTAAAAGTTTTTGGTCAAGGTAGTTTTTGATGAAATTGAAGTCCAATCAGCTTGAAACTTAGTAAACATGTTCCCTTTGATAAGATCATTATAATTTTAATGCCAAATTAGAGAATTTATTCCAATTTCACGGTCCAGTAAACATAGAAAATGATAGTGTGAGTGGGGCATCCGTGTACTGTGGACACATTCTTGTTAAAAAAAAATTCCTTGCACTTCAGTTAATCGTGACAGTATTTCTTAATAAATTAAACCTGCAAGTTGTCTTAAAATATTTAAATCAAATAAACAACGGACAAGTCAACAAGCTCTGTTCAAATAGTATTCCCGGTTTTGAATATATAAAGATGCATATCTTATATTTTGCGTTGGTATGAATGTGAAAAATATGCAGGGGGTCTGGGACCGCTAAGGACCCAGCAATTCTATGATACTTGTTGTTTTCCTTGTAATGATTCAATGGGGAAAAACCCTTGAAATGGTGTTGGCTCAATCCCTCTCAATTTCTCTTCTTTTACTTCAGCCTATTCTTTAGGGTTTTTGGAGCAGGGAACACCGCCTACATATAAAGTCGACCTTGGTATATATTTAATTTGAATTTCAGAAATTCTTTGCTACAGGTAATATTTGATAATCAAATTTCATAACAAAACAAATACTTGACTAAAACAAGAAATTCCTGTAATCACCTTGAGTATTGTCAAGACGCTTTCCACATAATCTGGTAGCATGTGTAACTCAAACTTATCATTTCCAATCTGTGAAAACAAACAACGAAGTGGTACCAGAAGTTTCTGTTGAAGATTTTGATGAAGAAAAGCAGTTTTTCTGAAAATATATTTCTTCTTTTCTAATATTTTTCTTTGTTCTGAAATAAATGACACACATAGTTGTATTATCCACGTATACACAGTTGTTGTATTGCAGCCCGAAGATTTCGATTTCGCGCCAATACCGCAAAGTGGAAAGGGATTAATATAAGTTGTAAAACTTGTTTCCCAATCCACTATAAATAAATATGTTTAAACTAATATTGCATCTGGACAATTACAAAAATGTATGTTCAATCCAGATTCAGACATGTATTGTCTTTTTCTGTCATTATCTAAATAACAGCCAAAACTTTAAATGGTTTTGAATTTTGTATTTGTAAGGAATGGTGCAGTATCTTTCTATATCCTTCTTTCGATGAATACATGTAACGCTATGCATAAGGGTACTTGATTTTATTTAAACAAGACAAAACAAACTGGCCAAAAAAATGGAACAAGAACAAAATTATTCAAACAATTAGATTGCTATAAAAGTAACAAATATTGAGTTGTTGATGCTTTTACACTTACATGTATAGGGATTACATTTTCAGCAGTGTTATTGACTTTTTAATAAATGAAACCTGAGTATTATTTATAAATAACCATGGAATGACTGTCGTTTATTTTAAGTTAAGTATAAAATCCTGCTGATTTTTGCAAAAGAGAGGCAACGATACCAAAAGAATATCCACACCCATACGTCGGAAACTGACAATGCCTTGGCAATTAACAAAAACGATGATCGAAAAAAAATAACCGAGTACAAAATATAGAGACGAGCACATACATTCCACTTAAACCCGGCGGTCTTTCGTGTGCTTTTCACGGGTAAACAATTAAATAAACCATACCTTCTGTTAATTCGTGTTGCCTTGACTTTTGTTTTTCTCTGAAATGTTTCAAGAAAACCGTATCACTTCTCAAGTAGACTTTGCTGGGGCACTTCTTGAAAACAGATATGTGTCGTTTCGTTCGATCATTCATTAATCTGTAAAATAGAATACTGATTACCGCAAAACAATTACAAAGTACATGTAAAATTGAGAATGGAAATGGAGAATATGTCAAAGAGACAGCAACCCGACCAAATAGTAGACATCAGCTGAAGGACACCATTTTGTCTTTAACGCAACAATAAAATCCCGCATACCCGGAAGTGGTCCTCAGCTGGCCCCTAAACAAAATTGTGTACTAGTTCAGTAAAAATGGACATCACACTATAAAACTCCAAAACATATAAATGAACTTAAATTAAAAAAAACATACAAGACTAACAAAGGCCAAAGGCTCCTGGCTTGTAATAGGCGCAAACATGCGACGGGTTGAACATGTTTCGTGAGATCTTAATCCTCCCCCTATACCTCTAGCCAATGAAGAATAAAGAAACACATTGCAATACGCACCGTAGTTGTAACATTGATACATTTTTTATTGTTTTTCTGTTATAACTTACTCACTTTAACTGGTCTTTTCATGTAATCGCTATTTTGTGTATTTTAACATGAATGGTGAATTTCAACTTTAGTTTTGCGATAACGTTATTTCAAACTCCTTCGTATTTTGTTCCCCTTAATTCATGTATTAAAGACATTATATACAAAAAAAAGGAGATGTGATATGATTGCCAATGAGAAAACTCTCCACAAGGAACCAGAATGACATAGAAATTAACAACAAAAGGTCACCATACGGCCTTCAACAATGACCAAAGCCCATACCGCATTAGTCAGCTATAAATGGCCCCGACATGACAATGTAAAACCATTAAACGAGAAAACTAACGGCTTATTTATGTATAAAATGAACGAAAAACAATTATGTAACATAAAGACAAACGACAACCACTGTATTATAGGCTCCTGACTTTGGACAGGCACATACATACAGAATGTGACGAGATTTAAAGTGTTAGCGGGATTAATGCTAATGTTATCATCGCCATTTACGCTTCAAACATGATGTTGGAAGTCGTCGTGGGCATCAAACAGTTAATCAGCATAAAAAATAGCAATATAAAGAATATATTTAAGAATTGAATGCTTCTTTTTGTAAATATATTGGGGTGTAAAGGCGTTGACCGAAGTACATTTTGTATGAAGCGCTGAAGCGCTTCATTCAAAAAATGTACGCACGGTCAACGCTTTTACATCCCTATAAAGTTACAAAAAGAAGCATTCAATATTTATAATAACATTTTTTAGCTAGGATCATGAAAATTAACACGATTTTGATCAAGTTTTATTTAATTCACCTGTGCACTTTATTGTGGGACCTCCTGTCATCATGAATGAAACATGTTATTGTCAAATGCAATTGCTTACGGAATAACATGTGATGTGCAGTAAGCCAATCAGAATAACGTATTATATTGAACATACATTTGTACATCTAGTAATTATTAACTAGCTGACAATTTAAATACCTAAAACTTAACCCAAAAATAAACAATTGCTACCTCCAAAAGTAAAGTACCTTTACAAAATGTCATTCCGATACTATATTTCCTTTTGGGTCAAGTGTAAGGGGGTGGGATACTTTAAATCCTACATAGGAATCCAACGAAATTAACTTGATGTCAGACAAAAACCCAATTATTTTAATGGTGAAGTGCATGCATGTATGTAATTTGCACATGACAGGATACACAATGAGTTAGTCTATAAAATATCTGGAATGTGTTGGCACTCGCATATTATTTACTTATAGTTACTTATAATTGAAATCGATGCTATTTGTTGTCTAAGTACACGTATAAATTCTTTCAGTCAGTAATCCGTTATTGATAGTGCATTCTGCTAATTTTGTCTTGTTCTACTGAATAATGAAAATCACACACATGACACAGACACAAATGATGTTGCGGGGTTAAACATTTCTGAGAGGGATACATTTATATCTGTATTATTTAGAAAATGTCGACTGACATAGTCATTTCACCCAAAAATTCACCCATAAACTCATATGTATATATCTTTAGTTTGTTTGTGTATATAGATATAGGAAGATGTGGTGTGAGTGCCAATGAGACAACTCTCCATCCAAATAACAATTTATAAAAGTAAACCATTATAGGTCAATGTACTATGACCACATATGACATTTTAAGAAATTGTGGCATAATCCTTACCCTAACCCTAACGTGGTCATGACCATTAATCAATCACTAGTATATATTTTTAGCACTAGCTCAATTTTTTATATTGCGTGTAGTTTTAGGGATTTTTCTTGTGAAGACGGGTGCCTGGCTCCTTACGCATGTGACGATTTGATGTACATTACCTACAACATGTCAACTGCGAATTCAATACTAGTAGTACTCCATGTGTTCGTAGATAGTAGATGTTGTTGTGTCCTGTTAAATTGTTATACGATGATGACTGATGTTCCCATATTTTGACTATTTTATTGATTGTGACTGTTTATTTAACGCATCATGTAAATGTAACGGAATTTGATGAGACTGTTATTAAAGTGAGAGGGTTAGCGCTATAGAACCAGGTTTAATCCACCATTTTCTACATTTGAAAATGCCTGTACCAAGTCAGGAATATGACAGTTCTTGTCCATTCGTTTTTGATGCGTTTTGTTTTTTGATTTTGCCATGTGATTATGGACTTTCCAAATTGATTTTCCTCTGAGTTCAGTATTTTTGTGATTTTACTTTTTTCGTTCAATTGGTATTTATATGTCGATGCATTTTTGCTTTGCAATTTTACTGTTCATGTCTTGAATATGCATGAAGTATATGCAACTGGACGTAAAAGCAAACAATAGTCAATCAATCAGTACAAATAATTACTGTTCATGTGACATTGTATCTGCTGTTTGTATAGTCAATAGTAATTATAATTTAAAATTTATTAAACACGATTATCGCCCTTAGTTTAAAAATATATATACTTTATATATATATGACCCTTTATATTATATATTAAGGGCGGAAATCGTGTTTAATAAATTTTAAATTGTTGATCGAGACTATACTTGAGTCCCTTTATACAAAAAAGTTAGACTGATATAGAATGTATCGTGTTAATATCCACATATTAGGTACAGTAAGCACCAGGCCACAAGTCCTGGACGCCATGGATGTCAAGATACAGCAAAGAGAACTGAAATTGACGTAAAACACAAACAACCATTCTATCTATCAATCAAGTGTGAATGATGATGCCGCAGAAATATAAAACATTATTTAATCAATTCATGTTTAAAACTGGTTTTCAAATCTAAAATGATTATAAATAAATAGTTTATGTAACATGGGTAAATGAATCCGGTATATAACCTATTAAAGAAGTTAAATTCTGTAATTTTATTCGACCATCTAAAATATATATATAGATCTTAAACCTCGTATAACCCTGGTATAACTATCAATTGAACGTTCTAGTTATTTACAAAACATCCTTAACATGTTATAAAATATTAAAATAGATACGAAAATGTGTTGGCCTTCGTATCATAATTGCATTTCACAAATTATTGAAAATAGATAGCAATAACTAGAAATTTCTAGACGTGTATATGCATGATTATATATTTTGTATATATAAACACATACAGGTAAAATCTAGAAGTATCTATAGAAAAAACATCAAATGAATATTTATTAACTTAGTCAGTTTCACGAGGCGTAAATATACTACATATATCAACCTGTATGAAGCTGCACTTATTTCACGTCTAACATTGTTTGTATTTTGGCAAGATAATAGCTGACTTTATATTATTTGATGTTTCTCTGAGTTCGTATAGAACTTCCGTGTTTTGACTTCGGATATAGTTAGACGTTTTTGGGACTAATAATTATAGAAACCGAAAGAGACTGATTCGTTTTTGTTAAAGACTTGTCTTAATATTTTATTTGACAGATTAATTTTAAAATGACTGCAAAGGCGGTTGGAATAGATCTTGGAACAACTTATTCTTGTGTTGGAGCTTTCCAGAATGGCAAAGTAGAAATTATAGCCAATGACCAAGGGAACAGGACAACGCCGAGTTACGTAGCGTTTACGGACACCGAGCGTTTGATTGGAGATGCAGCTAAAAGCCAAGTTGCGATGAATGCCACGAACTCGGTATTTGACGCAAAACGTCTGATCGGTCGAAAATTTGATGACATTTCGGTGCAGAACGATATGAAACATTGGTCGTTTAAAGTCGTAAACGTCAATAATAAACCAATGATTCAAGTGGAGTTTAAAGGAGAAACGAAAAAATTCAGTGCCGAAGAAATCAGTTCAATGATACTAACAAAAATGGCGGAGACGGCAAGTGCATATCTTGGAAAGAAAATAAAAGATGTCGTCGTAACGGTACCAGCATATTTCAACGATTCCCAAAGACAAGCAACGAAAGATTCCGGATCAATTGCTGGATTGAATGTATTGAGGATTATCAACGAGCCAACCGCTGCGGCTCTTGCTTATGGTCTTGATAAAAACTTGAAAGGTGAAAAGAATGTTTTAATTTACGATCTTGGAGGCGGTACATTCGATGTATCGATTCTTACGATCGACGAAGGTTCGATGTTCGAAGTGAGGTCCACAGCGGGAGATACTCATCTTGGTGGAGAGGATTTTGATATTAGAATGGTGGATTTTTTCATGCAGGAATTCAAACGAAAGCACCACAAGGATATGAGCGGCAATAACAGAGCTGTAAGGAGACTAAGAACGGCATGCGAAAGGGCGAAGCGAACTTTGTCCAGCAGTGCCGAGGCAAGTATAGAAATAGATTCACTATTTGACGGTGTTGATTATTATACTAAAATATCGCGGGCTAGATTCGAAGAGCTCAATGCAGATCTATTTAGAGGGACACTTGAACCGGTCGAACGTGCACTTCGAGATGCAAAACTTGATAAATCTAAAATCCATGACGTTGTCCTCGTCGGTGGATCTACTAGAATTCCAAAAATTCAAAAGCTATTACAAGAATTCATGGCAGGAAGAGAGCTAAATAAATCGATCAATCCGGATGAAGCTGTCGCCTATGGCGCTGCAATACAAGCCGCCGTTCTAACAGGCGACACCAGCGAAGCAATCAAAGATGTTCTCTTAGTTGACGTTGCGCCGTTATCATTAGGAATTGAAACAGCAGGTGGTGTTATGACAAATCTGATCGACCGGAACAGCAGGATACCTTGCAAAATGGCAAAAACATTTACAACTTACGCAGACAACCAACCTGGTGTTCATATACAGGTGTATGAAGGTGAGAGAGCTATGACCAAAGACAATAATCTATTAGGAAATTTTGATTTAAATGGTATACCACCCGCACCGCGTGGTGTTCCTCAAATTGAAGTGACATTTGACATTGATGCTAACGGAATCTTAAACGTACATGCCGAGGATAAAAGTACGGGTAAATCGAATAAAATCACAATTACAAACGATAAAGGACGATTGAGCAAAGCCGAGATAGACCGAATGGTTAATGAAGCAGAGAAATACAAAGATGAAGATGATAAACAGCGAGAAAGGGTAACTTCGAAAAATCAACTTGAGAATTATGCTTTTACTGTTCGGATGGCGATAAATGACGCTGGCGACAAGCTGTCACAAGATGAAAAAGACAAAGTGTTGAAAAAATGTGAAGAAACACTGAAATGGCTAGAAGCAAATACGTTAGCCGATAAAGATGAATACGACTATCACATGAAAGATTTACAACAGGTCGCTTCGCCTGTAATGACAAAACTACATGGAGGCGGTGCCAAATCCGGAGGCGAATCACACGGAGGCTCAACACAGGGACCAACAGTCGAGGAAGTAGATTAATGAATTGACAAAGGAATATGACATGTATTCATAGATAATATATCTGTATTTTTTCATATTATGCATAAGTGTTAAATGATAAGTTTGGTTTGCTGTTTGGCGCTTGGCAAATATTGTCATTGTATATATGATGTATCGCTTCATGTTTCAAAATAAATTTTTATTTTATTTAAATTTAACTTTGTCAGTTAAACTTATACAATATTATTCATGAACATTTTATTTGTTCATTGTTATATTCAAAAAGGCTCAGTTAAATTTTTTATGGTGCGTGATTTTAAAATGGTATAGAATTGCGGCTAGTAAAAGAAATTTAAATACAAAGGTTGGATGGCGAAAGGGGGCATTGACAATTGAAGAGGTCTATTCTTAAATGTCAAGCGTAAAGGTTATACAAGGGAAATTTTCTTTAGATTTCAGTATTAGATAAACTAGACAAACATAAAATGACAGACAAAAAAAAAATCGTCATACTTCTTTGAGAGTTTTTTTCAACATACACCGTAAGTGTACCAGCCGGGTTTTAGCGTAGCCTTGCATATACAATACCGACAATAACGATATATATATGTGGTATGATTTCCTATATGAGAAAACAATTCATGTAGCAGCGACCAAACGACAGAGTGGTTTGAAACAATGGGTCACTTTAAGGCTTTTATCCAAAGGTGCAGAAAAGCTGGATCAACCCACATACATTGTACATAGAACAATCTGCTAGTTTATGACCGAATTTGATGAAAAAATATACCGAAAATTAGAAAAAAAAAAAGGTTTTCAACAAGTTTTTGCGTATGAAATCCTCTCTTAGTGCTCCTCATTCATTTGACACTATATCTTGACTTTCATATGGCGCGATACGAATATGTCTTCGAGTTTATAGAAGACTGCCGTTATGGCCTATGTCTTCTCTAATTGACTGTATACGCATATATGTAAAACTGTGAGGTTAATGAATGTTATGAGACGTCCAGCTAATATAAACAAAATCAGAAAACTATATAAAAAGAACCTCCACAAATAACCAATGGTTCTTAGCAAACATACAGAAGCAAATATACCGGGCTTTAAAATTTACGGATGAAAAGTGGACAGATTTAATTATGTATAAATTGTAATATTTCTAACTCCTCATCTTGTTAAAACATGGTTCTTGTAACGAAATTTAAATAGCGAAGACTGGTGAATTGCATTTCCAATTATTCGCAAAAAGGGACGAATTTCTTACTTCAATGACTATCTATTCATACAGTATCAGATAAACTTAGTAGAGATTATAGGGAGGTACCAGCATAGTTCTCGTAACACCCCCCCCCCCCCCCCCACCCCACCCCCCAACCCAAACCCCTTTTTTCGTGCATTCTTATCTCATTGACATGTTCACATCTTAGTATCCATGTAATAGTTGCTGCTGGGCATTTAAACAAAGTGTAATCTTAAACACGTATTGCGCTTTTCAAACATATTTTAAATATCATGCATTTACCATTAAGTTGTCAGCAATCAATATTTATTAGTTTGCTTTTTGGCGAGAAGTACATTTTCGTGAAAGTAAAATAATGTCGATTGCATTCCATTGTAGTGAATAGCATCTCTAAGTTGTAATTATTTGTAGTATACATTTCGGCATAACGCCAAAACTTGTTACTGCGGAGGAGGATTGTAATTAGCCTATTGTTGCTCAATATAATACATATTACACTGCGATGAAAAATGCCATTTAAAATTCAATGTCTGATCATAGATTAACACTTGTGGTTGCACTTGAAGGGTGACCATTTCCGGGTCGGGCCGGGGGAGGGGGTTAAGGGGCGACGTGCTATGAAAATATTAATTTCCAACTGTTGATTTAAGTCAGTTTATCTATTTTGAGCGAAAATAATTTTAAATTTAGTTTCCAGCATCATGTGGGGTTGATTATTTTCGTCCAGTTCGGGCTTTCACTAAAATTCTTGTACTTTTTTTTTAATTCTATATATATAAAAAAGAAGATGTGTTATGATTGCCAATGAGACGTCACAACTCTTCACATTAGTTCCTTGGTATATTCCAGAAGTTAGAATGACGTCTATTATCACTGAACTATAATTCACATTTTGTTTAGGGGCCCGCTGAGGCACGCCTCTGGGTGTGGGATTTTCTCGCTGTGTTGAAGACACATTGGTTGATTTCGACTGTTTTCTACTTTTTGGTCGGGTTGTTGTCTCTTTGACACATTCCCAATTTTCATTCTTAATTTTACCTCACCAGGCAAGTATATTCGCCCCTTCTCCTATCCTGGCGAAATAAAACAGGAAATTGTTCTATTCGTTTGAATGTCGACCCTCTGGTATCTTTTGTCCCTCTTTTCGGTATATAAAATTTACGGACAGATCACTGACAGGTTATCCACGACCAACTCTGCACTTAAAAATGACAAAGAAACAATAACAATACATTCACCATAGATACCAGGATTGAAATTATTTAGGCATCATATATATGCGCGTTTAGTCTATAAAAAAACTCATCGGCAGTGACACTCGAATCAAAAAGTGAAAAAAGCCAAAATAACTGAGTACGATAAGTATCTATAAATGAATCAATCGTTTGATTAATCACTGTGACTAAATAATATAATTTAAAATTTTAACTTATTTGATTAAATGCACGCATAGATTTTTCAAATTACATGATTAGTGTTAGAGGTATGCATGTGTAAGGCAAGGCAGCGAAAACAGAAAATGACTGCATGGCAAGTTGAGACGACGGCTTTGACAAAACAAAAAGCCGATTGACAATTTAGGGTAAAATAGAAGTCAGGATAAACTAAATAAAAAAAGGCAGGACCTAATTGAGTGAAAATAAAAAGGCAGGACCAAGATTACAATTGAAATAAAATGCAGGTGACAACATTGATTTTGGGGGGGGGGGGGGGGGGGGGGGGGTTAAGTTATCATCCTAGCCCCACCCTGGGAACAGTATATCTAAAGTTAATATGTTCCTGCCCCACCCCAACAAAAATCAAAGATTAGCTCCCTATTGAAAAGACACACATTGTTGTGGTGTGCAGGTTTCTTTTTTCTTTTCTGACAGAATAGTTTTATATTTAACAGTTTTCATAAGTGTTTTCAAGTTTTCCCGCCAAGTTTGACGAGGGGACATAACTCCAAAATTACACCGGAAGTAAACAAACTCGGCATGCGAAAACCTGTTAAAAATTTATTTGGTTGCTATCTAATGCAATAGGTGGAGATAAACGCTAGACAGGCTAGTTGAACATATTAAATACAATTTGGTAAGTAACTTCCAAAAATTGGTGAATCTGATATGAGGTATAATCGACAAAAACTACTTGTACTAAAATGGCAAAAGTTTAATCGACTACTCTAGACTTTACCACATAATTTTTCACGAGTTTGCCTGCCCGTTAGTTTACCAAACTGTTGTAAAATAATCCTTGATTTTGTACTGACTGACAAAAATATTAATTTTCCGTTTTTTTATATATATATACTGTATTCATATTTATCATCCCCCTTTTTTTTGCCCCCATATTATACACCTTATCTGATTTATTGCTATTTGTCTGCCATCACTGGACATCACACAGGTTCTCAAAAAATTTAGAGGTCATAAAACAAAAGGCAGTGTTGTGCGTACCTGCATTTGTAAAGCAAAATTATATCCGGGTGAAATTTGTTTTGGAGGAAAAGATGTCACAGTAGTTGTTGTTATTTTTTTATCCGGAGGAAAATATTTCCCTGGGATATTTGTTCCTTTGCCGTGAAATTCTATCTGGGTAGTTAACATATTGAATAGTTATTAGAAAAAACTTATCCTTTACAAATACTATGAAATAATAAAAATGTATTTGAATTAAACCTATTTTGTAAAAAAAAACACCATATTTTAATGGGAATTATTTCACAAATTATCATTGAAAAAATTTCCTAAAAAATTTTCAGTAAATATCATTCTTTTAAAAGAAAATTATCATTAAACATAGGAAAGAAAACCAGAAATAATTTCAAAGATCATAATTGTGAAATAATATCATGATTAAATAAGGTAAGTGAAATACATGTAAAAGTGAGTTGTTTTCAGATCTCAGTACAAATATAGATTAAAACGTAAAGGTAGAAATATAGTTGCATTACTACTATTTAATAACAGTAATGGAAAAATTTGATTATGATAATATTTTTAACTATATAAATAGTCTGGGGACAAATATGTTGTTGTTGATTATATGGAAATCAGATAAATTATAGCTAAACAATATATTGGAACAAAAGCAATTTTAACAGCTGGATAGTATTTACCTGTGAAATAATATCTGTCTTATTAAATATTTATGTTGTAAGTCATCTTGTTATATAAATGAATATATCAAAAATAACATTCAAGGAAAAATTTCACTATGAAATGGATTCAGGAATATATTATATTAATATCTTTAAGATATAAATTGCTCATATATAATTACCTCCCTTTGATAAATTATGCAAATTTGTTCTACAATTGTAAAACATTTTACAATTAAAGTCAGGTATATATTGATTGCGATTAACTTCCATACTAGTTAATGGGAGTATATTTCACAAGGTTCTGTGAAATATGATACGGCAAATATATACCGGTACATACTATCCGCATAAAAAATTCTACCTGTGAAATACCATGCCTGGAAATAAATTACCGTGACAAATTATCCTCAGGATAAAATATCACAGAGGAAGAAATAAACCGTTACACATTCAGGTACGAATAGTCAAATTGCCATTCATAGGCTACGCGTACCCACATCCGGAATTCTACTAAAATGCCATCGGATCAGTAATGAAACATAAAATATATATGGAAATGATTGATAACATGGGGATTTCCTGTAGAACGAGTGAGGAGTATGAAAAATTATTTTCAAATTGTTTTAATTAAATAATGATACATAATCATGATAATAAACATTGCAAAATTAAGTGCACAATGATGGAAAATTAAACTGTACTGTCCGTGTAAAAGAAAAACATGATAAAAATTAATACTGTTATAAAATTTAAATAAAACACATAATGATTCGTTTTAGTTCAAATAACTATACATGATGTACTAATATAGTTTTGTATAGGATTGTAAAGAAAGAAAAATTCATACAAATAACAAACTGATAAACAAAAATAATTATTAAAAATAAAAATAAAAAGTATTCATGAAATTGAAATAGACATGATAGAAAAATATATTTTATAAAAATAAGAAGATGTATATTTTTTCTGTTTCTAAAATCATCAGTGTACCATGTGTAAGTGCATGTCTGTTTTGTGCTTCTGAACTTCCAAAATTCAGTGTACACAAATGATTAAGCAATGTTGGTCTTTTTCATCTCACACTGGTCAGGCCATGCTGTCACAAAAATTTTTAATACAACCAGTTTTTATCTCCCAAAACCTGGGAATTTAAGGTGTTTAAGAAAAGAAAAAAATTGATTAATAAGATTAAGGGGATATTATTATTATCATACTGCATGTAGAAGATAAAATAAAAATCTTACAAATTTACAAATATATAAGTAAGTACAATACTTTCAAAAAGTAAATACAATTGATTTTTACATGTTTTATGTGTATAACCTCTGACGGAAGGAAGAAATCTCTAACTTGTAAATTTAATTCTGTTAATCATGTTAAAGTGATTTGAAAAAAATAATTTTAATGAGCATTTTTTACTAAAAAAAACTATATTAAATAAATTTTATCATTGTTAACTTACCCAAAATTTGATGTAACTTCCTATTTGATTGGACAAAAGTTATCTACAAAATATCTTGCTATAAAATGTTTTTAATTTTGTAATGACATAGAACAATTTTTTTGGGAATTTATTGATTTCATTATTTATAGAATGACCAACATTCATTCCAAGGCTAGCATGGCTAACCAGAATTCCTAAGAGCTTAATGATGAAGTTCAGGATTAATTCTAATGAAATAATTGAATGTAGTTGAGGATTATTGAATTCCTTTATGTTGATGGCATTGTTTTCTAAATGTCAAGAGAAACTTAATGTCTAAAAGGAGTTGATTGTCCTGATAAGAATTTATTCTTGTTTCATCCCTATATCATACATTTGTCAAACATGAAGTTAAGATTATCATCTAGGTAATTTAAGGGTGCTGCTTTTAACTTTTGTAATGAAAGTTAATTCTCAATAAAGAAAATTAATAAAAAATATTCCCCCCTTCTTAGGTTTAAAAACTAACATTTTTTTTTTATTAAAATCAGACCTGAAGTATAAAGTTTTAAACAATATCAAAATTGCTGTTTTTTTTAGAAACATAAGTTTTTGTATGAATTACAATGTATATATATTAGAGTTTATAGGGTAAATTCATGGTAAAAAAATTGTTTGAAATATATAACTATAAACAGAAACATTTTTCTTTTATTTTCAGAACCATAACTGATTTATTTGAAGTGATAAAGCACATTTCAGAATGGATGGTATTATGCCGAGAGATTCTTTGTTCCAGCTCCGTGATATGTTTGTGCCACCGGACCAAGGAGATGATTCTGACAGTGACATTGATGATTCAGTAAGAATGGAAAATAAAATTGAAATTACATTTACTAAGTTAAATGCCAGTAGGCAGTTTTTGTAATAATCTGGCAATTTAAAGAATTTGAAATCATAAAAAAACCCACTGTAAGCTAACCATTCTATTTTGAATTTACATGTACCTTTATCCTGAGTTTTAAATGACCAACAGGTCTTTCATTTCTAGGTGTCTGGTCATGCGAGAAATCTTCAAGGTAGCTAACTATTGGTTAGAACAATCTCTAAACACGGAGTTAGCTCACTTAAATGTTAATTTCTAGTGAATTTTAACCAATATTTTCCAATATCACCAAGTGAATGCCTATTATACATTGTAATTTCATCTTTCTTTTTTTTTTAGCCAATAGGTGGAGTGAACAAATTAGGCCCAGGAGACCTTGGCCCACAGAAGAAAGAAGCAGCACCAAAAGGAATAGGTACAAGTCATTAACTAAAAATGTTTATTTTATTAAAGTTGAAATTAGACTTATGTTGGTCTCTGCATAATGTTATAAGTTGAATTTAGACTTATGATGGTCTCTGCATAATGTTATAAGTTGAATTTAGACTTATGATGGTCTCTGCATAATGTTATAAGTTGAATTTAGACTTATGGTGGTCTCTGCATAATGTTATAAGTTGAATTTAGACTTATGATGGTCTCTGCATAATGTTATAAGTTGAATTTAGACTTATGATGGTCTCTGCATAATGTTATAAGTTGAATTTAGACTTATGGTGGTCTCTGCATAATGTTATAAGTTGAATTTAGACTTATGGTGGTCTCTGCATAATGTTATAAGTTGAATTTAGACTTATGATGGTCTCTGCATAATGTTATAAGTTGAATTTAGACTTATGATGGTCTCTGCAAATGTTATAAGTTAAATTTAGACTTACGATGGTCTCTGCATAATGGTATAAAGAATTATAGCAATTTTAAAGCTTTGTATATTGTGTAGGGATCCCTGCCTATATTTTAATTCTATATGATTTGGTTTTTTTTGTTATTGGGTTGCTCTCTCTCATTGAAGACTCATTCTCCGTTTGTCCCATTATTTCTCACTCATGGACAACTGCATTTAAAACAACACCTTTATATTATTTGTTTTATTTATGTCAGTATGTTTGTTTGACAACAAAGCAATGCATCTTCCTAAAAAATAAAATCTTGAATGTTAAATATCAGCTGGTTTATCATTTAATTAGGGGGGGACACTTATATGAAATAAAAAAAAAGCACAAGATATTGATAATAATTCTTTTCACTAAACTACATCATAGTAACATGTAGTATAAGTCTTAAAAAATGATGATTAGACATAATTCAGATTAGTAAACTATGATTGGTGCAAATGTTTGCACCTGTCCTAAGTCAGGAATCTGATGTACAGTAGTTGTCATTTGTTTATGTAATATATATGTGTTTCTCGTTTTTCGTTTTGTTTATATAGATTAGACCGTTGGTTTTCCCGTTTGAATGGTTTTACACTAGTAATTTTGGGGCCCTTTATAGCTTGTTGTTCTGTGTGAGCCAAGGCTCTTTGTTGAAGGCCGTACTTTAACCTATAATGGTTTACTTTTTAAATTGTTATTTGGATGGAGAGTTGTCTCATTGGCACTCACACCACATCTTCCTATATCTATTTATCATTGTTTATATATATAGTTAAGATTTTCTAGTCAGTTTTTTCTTTCATTGTCTGTCTTAAACATAACAAATTTTGAAACCAGAATAAATAAGATGGCTTTTACTGCTGATGTTATATTGTTGTAAACTTTCTATTCCAGAGAAGACACAGAAGAAAAAAACAAAAGATATTTGGGACGATGATGAAGTGGTGGAGGGATCAGAGTATGACACAATATATGACCCACGGCCTCAACCAGAGTAAGGAATGAAAAATATACAATCGGAAATGATAACTTGCACAAAACACATTACTGTAAATTTAGAAATTATTGTGTGCATTTATTATTGCGACTTTGTCATTTCGGACTTAAATGCAACTTTAACTTTCGCGATATTAAGAAAAATCCTGTTTAATTCATATAAATTGCAACTTTAAATTAATGCAACCTTAACCTTGTAGAATTGTAAAAAAAAAAAAAATCTGAATCCACATTATATAGATCTCATTATCATGTTATTATTTCATGTAACTTTTAACCAACTTTTGGAATCCTACTATACATTTGAGTCAAATGTAAGAAAGCTAACTTTTAAAACATTTGCTGAGACTTTTACTTTTACAATAAACATGATAAATAAAATGAAATTTGAATAATCTAGACAATCACTTATTGTCCCAACATTGCAATAATAAATCACCTCACCTAATATGAATTTTATTGACCAGATTGTAAAAATCAGTAATTGAAACTAGAAAAATAATTATTATGAATATCAGTAATTTAACAAAGGGAGATAACTATTGTGAATATAAGTAATTTTACCAAGGGAGATAATTATTGTAAATGTTAGTAATTCAACCAAAGTAGAAAGTTATTGTAGAATATAAGAAATTAAACCAAGGGTGGTACTTATTGTAAATATTAGCAATTTAACCAAGGGAGATGATTATTGTTATTATTAGTAATTTAACGAAGGGAGATGATTATTGTTATTATTAGTAATTTAACGAAGGGAGATAATTATTGTTAATATTAGTAATTTAACGAAGGTAGATAATTATTGTTAATATTAGTAATTTTATCTAGGAAGATAATTCATTATCAAATTTTGTTTTTTTACAGTTATGATATTATTTACAAACAAGCAATAACCTCAGAAGACATGTTTCTACAGATGGGAAATAAAAATAATGCCACTGCTAGCTGTGAAGATATGGTGGTAAGCGTAAAAAAGAAATGCTTAAAACATTTATATTTTCATGAAATAAATTTAAAAAAAACATGTCTTTTACCTACATTCTAGAAATGAGAGCTATGTTGCAATCACCCTATGAGTTTGTCCAGCCATTGCCAAACAAACCATTTCTTGACACTTTTCTCAAACTACCATCTGAATTGGCAGGAATAAATAATCGATTGTTTTGTTTTATTGTATGATATGTCAGACATCTTCTTCCTGTTTGCTTGTTCTTTGAATATTTCAGTATATAGATTGATCTTGATTTTTATTGTCAGACATTCTCCTGGTATATGCTAAACTTAAATTATTCATATTTGGTCATCAGCTTGACCATGATCAGTTATTATGTTTTGCATCTGTGGGACATCTAGTTTCTGTCAGAAGATACTTTGAATTTTTCAATGTTGAATGGAGCATACATTTTTCATCACACTTTTCCCTTAAACATCTCAATATATTGACTACAATTTTTCAATATGTTGAATGAATCATGCATTTTTCATTACACTTTTCTCTAAAACTACTCAACAGAACACATTCATATTTGATCAGCAGCTTGAAGGTGATTGGTTGGAAGGAATGAGCAAAATATATTATTTCCTTCACAGATAAAATATTTGAGTTATCTCCCATAGACTAAGATTAAATTTTTCCCCGTCACTTTTCAAAATTTGAAACTATTGATGTCTACTTTCATTGTTCTAACTATAAGTAAGCATTCTTTTAAAAATACTTGTTATATTTAGACGCTTCTACTTTCAGGTGAAAATAGAATTACCAGGCACCAAAGGCTCAGATATAGAATTAGATGTCAAATCTAAATTTTTAGATTGTAGAACACCCAGAAGGTATAGTTTGTAATTTTATTTTACACAGTTGGGCCTAATTTGTTTTGAAAGATTCAATATCAAGTAAAAAGCATGAGATCTTAAAAGCAAACAACAATCTAGTAATTAAAACGAAACTTGTTCCATAATTTTGATTCAGGTGTCCAAAATCTTGATAGTATCACTACACCAAACTGTGGAAATTTTTAAATGGTCAAAATCAAATGTTTGGCTACTGTGGAATCATTAAATTTCATTGGTACATGTACCAATTTTCGTGGATATTTGAAATCTTGGTTTTACCAATTTCTGCATACAACCTTATAGAATTTTGTAATTTGTTGAACATATAAATTCATGGTTTATCTGTATTTACAAAAATTCCACAAAAATTGGTATCCCACGAAAAATAATTAACCAACAGGTACAGACACTGAATCAGATCTTTGCCTAATACACCTTATCACTATTTAGTTAGAACCAGAAAAAACAGTCATTTATACAACTTCCTGTTTGGGTCAGATCCCTGAAAATAGAGGTCATCAGTAGTGAGCTGTGGGAGGAAAAACTTTAGAAAGAGACCATTGAGAAACTTTAATAGAGTATGATCCACTTTTTCGAAATTAAAATTGAAGTAAAAAAATATTTTGTTTGAAGTATTAACGGTAGTTTAAACAGGTCTCATTTAAAAAGTAGCATGCACGGTGAATTTTTTAAACAGGATCCCAGATAGTCTCAAGTGGATGAAAAAGTTGTGTAATTTTAGAACTTATCCAAAATGGAATAAATATCAATTAGGTGTATGCAGATATAATCCTTAATTTTTTTATTTAAGATGGTTCCATAATAAAATGTTAATACTTTATTTATTTTTTCCAGTAAACTAGGACTACATCTTCCACATCCTGTTGACCACAAGGCAGGGAAAGCACAGTGGGATGCTGACAAACATGTATTAACAGTTACATTACGGATGGTCAGAGATTATGATGATTTTAATTTCTGATCTTGTTTTGTTTTAAAATGTTTTATTTTGTTAAATATAAATCAGAG
Source organism: Mytilus trossulus (assembly GCF_036588685.1). Classification (NCBI taxonomy): domain Eukaryota; kingdom Metazoa; phylum Mollusca; class Bivalvia; order Mytilida; family Mytilidae; genus Mytilus; species Mytilus trossulus. The sequence continues at coordinate 57,918,174 of NC_086386.1, read as the reverse complement.
GTTTAGTGTTTTCCTCTTTTTAAAAAAGAGGACAAAGCCTACATTGGATTAAAAAAATTAAGTCTGACATTTGAATAATGTCAAGTTTTTGTTTTATCACAGAATTTTTGATATTCTAGGTTCTTAGTAAATCATCTCATTGATGAAATATTAAAATCGAATGATGAAAATAAAAAGACTCCATCAATGAAATTTGATAAATGGCAGGTTTTATTTTTATCAAGTTTTTGTTTTTAAATGAATTGACTATTTCAGATATTGTAGGTTTCTCAATCAATCATCCACCAGTAGTTAATGGAATATTTCAATGTTAAGGTAACACGATACCGAATGACGTTACGCCACGAGTTATCGTTCCTGACGTTATCGAATAACGTTCACATATTCAAGCCAATGCATCAGGTTTTGCAATCACAAAGTGATACAATTATAACAAAAAATATTGGGTTTTAAGGTTACATTTTTATAGTAACTTTTTCTGGATACTTGATGGAGTAAAGGAAAATAGTTCCGGAACGGAATCGATTATTTACTGTACGGAGTTTGACGAATGTCCTGACAACCTGACAATGTTCTGACAGAAATGAAAATGCTAAATACTTTTTTTTTTTATTATTGGAAGGATTAACTTGAAATTTGGAACCAAGCAAGATGAGAACTTATATTTTAATAAATAAAAGGAAAAAATGAAAAACATATTTATAAGAGTTAGAAAACTTGCCCTGACCAAATTAACTTTGAAACTTCTTATATGATCTTATATCCTGACAGCAATGAACCAGCGATTTTGTTTTATTATTAACAGGATAGACAAACTCAATACCATGGCAGATTAAAACATTTAATACAATAATACAAGGGAAAAAAAAGAAAACTTGACCTGACCATCTACATCTTTCCCGTGACTAATGTCCTGACCGATGTAAATTGTTTATAACTTTTTTTTCTTTGAAGGATCGACTTCAAATTTGATGTCAAGGAAGATTCTGACATAAAATATAGAGATATAAGAATCGGATCATTTAAAAAGTGTTAATTAAAGAGTTAGAAAACTTGACCTTACCAACATCGCCTCTGCCCAGACTTATGGCCTGACCGATGAAGAAAATGTTAATAACTTTTTTTGTTATTGCTCATTGTTAATCTTTAAAAATGAATTACTTTACTTTTAAATATTCTGTTTCTTTAAAATTTAAGCATCTGACCGATTTAATTACATATAATAGACTAAGTTTTATCACAAGTCTTTATTGTTGGTATATGTTTGCAATAAATACTTTTTAATGATGAACGCCGTATTCCCATGAAATTTTGTTTTGAAAGTAGAAATCTAATCTATAGAAACTTAGAATGATGTGTAAAAAACACGGGGAATTGTTGGTACATCTTTTAATTCGTGTTAAAATGGTCGTCAAAAACACAACTCGGGCAAAATGGAAAAAGGAAACTTATCTGGATGAGAATACGGATAGAATTAGGCGATAATGCACAATACAAGCAGACTTTGCAACTCATACACAATAGTTTGTTTGTATGGAATTTTAAGAAAGTGGTTTACTCGGTTATTTTGCCGAATATCTTTCTCTATGTTCCAGTATCAAAAGTCTTCGAAATTCATTGTTCTGCACAGAGTAAATCCGATATAGTTTCGGAAATATTTTGAAAATAAAGTGCTAGATTTGTAATCATATAGACAAAGTCTACACGGGATAGACAGAAACATCGGAATGAAGCCTGAAAAAGTTGACGTAGGCTGAGAAATACATGGGAACTTGATTCGGCAACAATAAAAGGAAAAAGCAGGTCCCGTTACAGTCTGACTAAAGCCATCCCCAAGTTGCCACTTGCGCATATAAATGCAAGTTGATAGTCGGGACTGGCTATAGTCAGACTGGTTTCGTTACAAATTTTTCTCTCCAAATTTACAATCAAACGACTGACTAATTATTATTCAAACGGATAAAAAGAGACTGAAATAGCAAGATCTTGAAATCCTTAAGATTTTATTTTCGTGTTAACTACGCTTGCATGGGTATTTGGTGGTAGTGTGTTTTTTGTTGTATGATTTGAGGTGGAAATAATGTACATGTACAAGTTCGGAGACAACACGACTGAAAGAGAATTAACATAGTTGCCTTTTTAGCCCCTGAGGGAAATATTGCCCACATACTTAGGGCGCATCCATTTGATTTTCGGGGGGGGGGGGGGGGGGGGGGCTATAGATTTTTTTCTGGACAAACTTTTGTTCCGCGAAAGACAATCTATTTTTTTGGCGACAAGACGAAAACTTTTCTCAGGGTCAAAAACAAATTATTTTTTTTCTCCAAAAACTGGAAACAAAAAAATCCATAAATATATGATATAAAAAAAATTCATATACATGTATGTAATTTTGTAATACTATAGTATAAAATGTATTAGCATGAGCTTTAGAAACAAGATGGAAGGCGAGACTCGCCGAGCTTTCCACTTATTTCGTAGCGAGTGCAAAAACCTTTTATAATTCTGACAATGTCTATTGCGCATAAAAGTTTTATATTTTCTTGATATCCTACAATTTACTCCCTAAGGCCTAGGGTGAATAGGGATAAATAAAATATGGTCACTTGGTCTTCTTCCGACCGGCAGTAAAATGCTTCCAAAGTGAGGCGTCCATTTGGCTGTGCGGGATGTATTATTTATTGTTAACTGCGTCTTGAACATGCATAAAATATTTGCCACTGGACGTAAAAATACCAGCAATCAATCCTACAATTCAAAATCGCCACTTGAAACTAATATAGAGCACACAACATCATATTGTTTCATCCGTGTAAATTCGACCGTCATTCCCACACTTGATAGTCTTTTTGCTTCAGGTTTAATTTTTGTACCTGTTTTTTAAAGGTGCGCATATCGTCTGTATTTTCTTATTTTTTTTGTTCATGACAGGTTGCTTGCATAGGCATTTTGATAAATTATAATGGCCCGCAGAGTACAGACTCCGGGTAACATCTCCTACATGTGGAATTTCAAGCTTGAGTTGTTATGTTTCGCAGTTTGTTTTACTAATAAAGAATGCATATATGATCTCAAGATTTGTTTTATAAAATAATTTTCCACAAATGACAGACTGTTGCACAAATAGTGAAATTTTGCATACAGTTTGCAATTTTTGTCCGACATGCTGAGCAAGCAACTCACACGTTTACACCACGCAAAGTACACTATACTAACGTACAAATGTACGTAGCAAGTCAAGAATATAAGTTTTGAATTTTTCTTTGAGTTTTGTTATTTTATTTATCATGCATGATCTATTTGCCACTGAACGTTAACAACAATCAAAAACAGAGCAATTATATCACTGTTAACTGAATCAAATTTTTAAAGTACTATTTTTCTGCATGGATGAAGCAATGACACCACCATTGTCATAAAGGATGGAGTTAAAAACTCAGTAATTCAAATGAATCACACGTAAAACATTTCAAATTATTTTAACTCGAATTTTACAAAAATATGTAGTATGCTCGTTAGGTGTAAAAATCAGACGAGATTAATGTTAAATGCATGCATGTTAGTGAAATTTCTATGTGCAGGACGAAATAAATTATATCGGTATAATCTCCTATCACTAGGAAATTTACGGAAACCTGACAGGGGAAACGAAAATAAAATAAACACCCTTCAGATCCCGACACATTTTGTTTTTTTCCATTTCTCATATGTCTGAGGAGAATAACGTTACATTCCGTATTCAATAACGTCACACGTTTTCGGTCAAATTCTAAGGGTATCAATCAATTTTGAAGCCATTTATCTCAAAAACAAGGATGGTGACATATGATTTTCTATACATGTATGAATTCAGTTTGTAATTCTGAATATTATGTTAGTTTTTTGTTGTTCTCCGTATATAAGAACATAGCCATCCATTGGAAAATCTAAAAAGGTTAGCCGAAAAACAGGCATTTCCCCTATATACCTAAGTAAATTTGTCGCCCAAATCGACGTTTTCCAACGAAAATACCAAGAAAACAAAAATGGTGACCCCCATTTTTTATTACATATTTCGATGTAACTCGGTGCAAAGAACGCGTATGCAAAAAAGTTTTGAAATCGGGAGATATGCCATTCGGTATCGTGTTACCTTAATTGTTTAAGCTTGTTATTGTTAAAGCATGCATTATATTTTAAAGGCAATTTCATGTGGTTTTTTTCTGGTGCATATGTAATATGTATTTTTTGAAATTCTTTGATTTGTTATTGAAGAAAAATTATTAGAATTATCTAATTTTGATAATTGAAATTATTCCATATTGATAAAATATTAGTAGGTTTTTCTATATGAATGGGATTTTGAATAAATAAGCATATTCACCTGCGGAAAAAGGATATTCACCGCGCAAAACGTCGCGTGCTTTTACGTGTATAATTTTTGTTAAAAAAACGTTTGATGTACAATTGGTTTTGGTAAATATTTTCCATTACATTAATTACTCTCGGAATATGGAATAAAACATTTACTGTCTTTTGTTTCGGTAAATATGTGGTTTTATTGACTTTTGAAAAACTAATATTCACTTCGGCCGTTGGCCTCAGTGAATATCAGTTTTTCAAAAGTCAATAAAACCACACATTTACCTCACCAAAAGACAGTAATTGTCTAATATTATATATACATGTACACTTAATTGACTGTTTATATGGAAACTCTTAATTCTCTAAGTTTTTAACCAGTTATTGTGTTATGGGTCCTTGTATTCTAAAAAAATAATCAAATGTTTTCTTTTTCTTTAGGCGGTACTCAACACCTTCACAAAAATTAATTTGGCTCGTTTAATTTTCATAAAATTTTGACAAAGTATTTACTTTGACCCTTTGACAAAAATATATAAAATTTAAAAATTTTGAACCAACCGTTTTATCAGAAAAATAACACTGGTTATATAGCATTTTGTCAAACACTAATTTTGATCATTGAGAAGCTAAATACTCTTTTCACAACACAACGTAATTAAAGCGTTTAGCTGATTTTACAGAGTTGTCTCCCTGTAGTGTTAGGTACCACCTTAAGTCTTTTTTTTTCCAAATTAGAGGATTATTTGGATGAATCTGTAATATCTGTATATTAAACATTTATTAGCTGGTGAACACTGAGGTGAATTATAATCCCCACACATGTGTTTAACTGCAATCTTATTAACTTGCATTGCCAGTTTTCTTGTGGTTCTCTAAGGGGACACTGGGGTAACTCCATCAATGAAAACTGACCACCTTGATGAAACCAAAAATGCTAAAAGTGGTGTCAAACACCAAAGATTAATCAATTAATCATTCAACATTTACATTTATTTCTCAAAAAGGAATTTCCATAAATGCATTAAACTTTAAAGTATTCATTTTATAAATTTACATTTTATCATATTGAATAAATCATTCCATCAACAGAAAATGACATTCCGTCCAATCTATATGAAATTCCATCCAACCTGTATGAAATGTATTTTTTAATATTTATTGGTATTTTACATTTATTTATGTTTGAAAATAAATTTATTAATTTCATTTGTTTTGTGGAGTTCAAATTTATATGCTTCCAAAAAAAAAACCATGCCATCCATGTAATCTAACACAAAACAAACTAACTGCTGTGACGTATAAAATTTTCTGATGTCAGACACACAAATCAATGAATGTGTTTAAAGAAAGATGTTTTTGTGTTCTGTTAAATTGTTCCTTTTAAAATTGTTATATGATGATGACTGATGTACCCATATTTTCACTATTTTATTTATTGTGTCTGTTTAGTTAATGAATCAATGTAAATATAAAGGAATTTGATGAGACTGTCATCAAAGTGAGAGGGTTAGCGCTATAAAACCAGGTTTAATCCACAATTTTCTACATTTGAAAATGTCTGTACCAAGTCAGGAATGTAACAGTTCTTGTCCATTTGTTTTTGATGCATATTGTTATATGATTTTGCTATGTGATTATGGACTTACCAAATTGATTTTCCTCTTAAGTTCAGTATTTTTGTGATTTTACTTTTTACATGTGTTAGTGCAAATGGTCATTTATTTGATATAGTCTCAGAAAACACTCTTAAAAAGGTACATATTTGCTTCTTTACTTAATAGTAGGTGGGGTGAACTTAAGGTTTTATGTTCATGATGTTAAAATAATTATATGGTTCAGATGCTTTATATCAAGACTCCCATCTTTAAAAGTAAGAGGTGTTCTGCTCTACAGTTTCTACTCCAAATTTTATTTGATTAGGCTTGCCCATTTTTCTGCTATAGGTCAGTGGTTATTTATGGGTACTACTGCTCGTCCAAATGTAAAAGCTAATTATATTTTGGTGTTCTGAAAATCCATTTGATATTTGGGAATTGATGTTAAAACATCTACTGATAAATATCTTGTACACATTTGTTAAGCATAAAGAGGGTATGCCTGTTCCAAGTCAGGAGCCTGTAATTCAGTGGTTGTCGTTTGTTTATGTGTTACATATTTGTTTTTCGTTCATTTTTTTACATAAATAAGGCCGTTAGTTTTCTCGTTTGAATTGTTTTACCTTGTCTTATCGGGGCCTTTTATAGCTGACTATATGCGGTATGGGCTTTGCTCATTGTTGAAGGCCGCACGGTGACCTATAATTGGTAATGTTTGTGTCATTTTGGTCTTTTGTGGATAGTTGTCTCATTGGCAATCATACCACATCTTTTTTTATACACTGTGATTAACAAAAGTATTGGACTGTACAACATGTACAACCAACCTTAAAAACGGACAACACTTGACTTCTCCAAGAAAGACATACAATGGAGTCAAAAAGTAACAAACAATACATGGTAAGACATAGCCTGACTCTGTACAGACACATCATGTGGTATGGTTTTACCATTTTTTATGTCCATGCTTTGTCTATCTATAGACTAATTTTGTATCAGGCATATGCTTTTTCTTGTACCCTCCTAACTGAAAGTTTGTGGGCATACTGTTTTACCCCTGTACATCCGTCTGTCTGTCCCATATTGGGTAAATAGTTATTCTGCTTAACTCCTCCTAGTTTGAATCCTATTTTAAAAAAACACTTGTATCTGCAAGGACATTAATTATGTCTCTCAGATATAATAATATCAAGGAAAGTCCTACACTGACTATGTTATAATACAGTTACTTCAGAGTGGAGTGCAGGGGCATCAATCTGTCTAGTTTGAATTGTTTTGCATTTTTTAATGGCAGATCTTTTATAGATGACTATACAGTAAAATTGAGAATGGAAATGGGGAATGTGTCAAAGAGACAACAACCCGACCAAATAAAAAACATTGTAAAAAGCAACAGCAGAAGGTCACCAACAGGTCTTCAATGTAGCGAGAAATTCCCGCACCCGGAGGTGTCCCTTCAGCTGGCCCCTAAACAAATATATTCTAGTGTTGGTTTTGTCATTGTTGAAGACTACGTTTATCTATAGTTGCATGTATTTGCGTGATTTGGTCTTTAGCGAATAGTTGTCTTATTGACATTTGATATAATTATAATACCAAATTACATGTTTATGCACTTGTTGATTAAAGGTAAACAGTCCCGCTAAATTGTAACTGTTCAAACATATATAATATAACAAAATCATTTAAAGAATATGATTAATACTTTTTGCACAGATACATTGTTATAATTATTTTTTTCAAACGAGAATGATTCTGTTCCAGGTCAGTTTGAACTTTCCTTTGAGTTCGGTTCTTTTGTTAGTTTACCTCTTAAACTGTTGATTTTTAAAACGATCTTACTTTAAAGACGGCCAACATTGGTGAACATTTTTCTTACCGAGTACTCTTCATGATATCAATATGAATGTATCCTTTTGAAAATGGCTGAATTCTAGATAAAGTCAGCCCGGAAAAATCGCTCGTTTTCTAGTCTCTTTTATGGGAAGGAAAAAGGAGGACTCTTATAATGAGTTATTCCGAAGTTATCTGTATTTAAAGAGATTTCTATCCATATACTTCAATGTATAAAATTATAAACACATATGATGTTTAGTCAAATATTGGTCTACAAATATTATAGACATACTATATACTTCTGCAAATATTATTTAAATTTATTCTACACCAAATGTGCGGGTGTATATGTTGTACTTGTATAGTACTGCCTATTATTCTGCTTCTGTTTTGTGCGAATACTGTTTACGTACGTCCTCTTCCACGTTCATTTTTTTTTTACAAAAGTTTAGAAAAAATATAACCTTAAAGTTTAGCGCGAAGTTTAAAGTGCAGTATAAAAAATTGGAAAATTGAATTAAACATTATGATTGACTATGGACTCGCTACGTCTCGAAAAGAATAAATGCTATATTTTCTAACAATTTAATATAGTTGATACATGTATATACAAGTATATTTACGAATATATAATCAAACATCATGTGCAGACATACCCGACTGTAATATTACAATTTTCATTAATGTTCAAAATCTGCTGACCAGAAGGTGAAATACACGTCTCCTGCCTTAAGGCATATGCACAATTTTTAATAACATATTTGTTACAATATTATTTATGTAATTTGTTATACAAATTTCTGCAACCAGGAATATCTATTTAAAGATGAGCGATAGTAAGAAAAAATCACTTTTGTTTTGAAGTCGTTATCCATCAGTCCACAGTGGTAAGTTGAAAAAAATTAGTTTGTAATTTTTTAACGTAGTTTGTTTTTTACGTAAAAAAAGTTGTAAGGGCTGCATATAGATTTTAGAAAAAAAACCTGAACAATGTACGTATATATACGAAATGTTTCATAGTTTATTATATTAAAAAAATCCGTTGTTACAAATACTCAAACCATAATGCTAAAATTCATCTTCAATATGTAGTCCTGAATAAAATACAACATCGTGAACTTGTCGAAAAAAATATGCTTTTGATCTGGACAAAAAAAAACCGAGGTTCTCGTTCGTAGCGATTTTAATTTAGATTTAAATTAGAGTTACTGTTCGTATTTCCAAGAATGTTCATGTATGTATACATTAATGCAATGGCAAAAAATTTAAAAATTGTGTATGAGGCTGTCATAAGTCAGGATTCTGCAGTTCAGTGTTTGTCGTCGATTAATTCATATCTGCCGTATAAGTTTTGCGTAAATTGGTTTGTTATAAATTAGGCCCATAGTATTTTCAATTGAAATTTTTCATTTCTTTGATGTCGGGACCTTTTATAGCCGACCATACGGAATTTGTATTTTTTTCTCATTGTTGAAGGCTGTCTTGTTTTCATATTATTAATTTGTGTCTTGCCGCCTGTCAGACAAAAAATAGGGTAGATATTTTTTTTAGAAAAACATTTATAAATTTTTATTAACCTTTATCCATTATGTATAGGGATTTGTTCTGGATTTGAACGAAGATTAACAAAAAAAAGTATAGACTTTAACAGTGTTTATAACCAAAAGATCTTTTATTTGTGTTATTGGAACTACTATCTAATTTCAAAGGTGGGAGGTAAAGGTTTTTTCAACAACAAAATATTCCGAATCTAGATTTCTATATTAAGCTTTATACATGTCTTAAATTTTGAAAAAAAAATGAAACTAAATTCATATCGTTGAAAAACTGAAATAAATTGTTGGGCTTTGCACGAAAACTAATAAATTTCTGAATCTGACAAAGAAACACAATTCTCCTTGTTGAAGTAAAATGATTGCACCCTTAATAATATGTTAATGCAGATAAATTTAAGGTATACAGGGAAGCAGGAAATTTAGCTATATTTTGTTGGGTCCAATCTGAATTAACACATCTATCACATGTATCTGTTGATTTATTTCAGAATCATGATTAAGATAGTTCTTTTCGGTCTTTTGGCTGTCGGCGCCATGGCTCAATTCCCTGGATTAATGGGAGGATTTGGTGGGCAGCTCCCAAGTGGTGCCATGGACATGCTCAAAGACCTTAAACCAGCCGACATCAAAAACGCCATCAAACACATGTCACCAGAAATGAGAGACATGGCTAGAAGTATGGGAATCACCGAAGACCAAATAAAGAACGCCGTCAAAAATATGCCAGAGGATTTCGACGTGTCTTCCATGGTTTCCGGTCTGTCTGGTAAAATGGCCGACAACAAGGACGCAATGAAGGACATGATGATGAAAGAAATGGGCGAAATGAAAGAACAAATGAAAGAGGAATCTGTTAAAGATTTCAAAAATGAGATGGACAACTTTGGATTTGATTTGAGTCAAGGTGCTTCCGGGTTAAGAGGTCAAATGTTACCCAAAATAACTGAAATGATGGGAGAGAATCTAAGATACGAGGGTATTGATACTAATGATCATGAAGCTCTCCGTAAAAACGTCCATGTTGAGATCAGAATGATGATTGGAGCAAAAGACGATGCATCCAACGATGAAGTTAGAAGAATGCTCAAAGAAAAAATCATGGAAGAAATGAAACAAGAAGGAGTTGAATTCAACAAAGAAAAGGCACAGGGAGAATTCAAGAAAGCAATGATGGAAGAATTGAAAGATATGGGAATGGATGCCAAAGACGATATTGACTCAAGCTCTTTGAAAGACATGTTGAGGACCGCCATGAAATCCGGTAAAATGGGAAATACCCAAGGTATGATGCAGCAGTTCCTCCCAATGATGATGAACCTCGATATCAAAATTGATGCTTGAACATTTTAATTGTTATTTTCAATAACATTTCACAATAGTAAATTGTACAAAATAATACTTGTTATTATCAGTAGTCTTTTTGCATTAAATACATGATTACATGACAGAAGTTTTGTTAATAAAAAGACAGTAACACGATTAATTTATCAAACGTCATAATTAGTGCAGTATCCGTATATCTGCCAACTTGAAATAGTGATCGATATTCTTAATTGTTGGGTCAATTGATTGTTGGTTTCGTATTGTCCAGCGACAAATATTTCAGACATGTTCAGGATAAGAATAAATTAACAAAAAATGCAATAAGAAGGTCCTGTAATAGAGGCTTTCTGAGATTAAGGTCGGGCAAATTGGACTGCAACATGAAAATGATGGTATAGTGTATAATCAAATCATAAAACCATATACATGCAATGAAAAAAAGCTTAAGAACTAATAGATGGAAGGACATCCGGTAGGGCAATGGATGTTTAATATTTGGGAGTAAAAAACGCATTCATCACTAAATCAAAATAAACTTGTGTGCCGAAATGAAAATCAACAACACCTGTATACGTATAACACTTGGTTAAAACCAAACTTTTTCAAGGTGTTGAATACAATGTTCTTCACTGTAGGATACACACTGAGCGACTCTTGAGAATTTGTAAACACTCAAAGACATTTGGACGCACAATCTCAAGATAATATTACCTTTGAAATAGACATGTTCACCTTATAAATGTTCCAACTGTCAATATCATGTTGTATACTGAGAGTAACATGACATAACCTTGGCTAACTGAAATCCGTGCTTAAAAATATACAAATATAGATTGAAAAGTAGTACTTCCGGTTTCATTTTTTTCTATATTATATAGGGTTAAATTGTCTTTAAAATTCTAAAATTAATACTAGTACATTTCAAAATTTACAGAATACGTGTAGCATCACGAGGAGTAGTTAATTATGTGTCAAATATGATAAAAATCCTTGTAAAAACTAAACATTGTATCATTCAGCACTCTTTGAAAATAGAAAATATTCAGCTAAAATGAATTTAATACGGAGAAATACTAGTTTCACACAAACTTTAAGGTTCCTTGTGCGATATCCGTTCCAGTGAGAAATCTTTAGGGACTTAATTATCGGCTCTAAAACTTCATTGACACCACTTTCGAGTATGGTCTTGAGAAACGATGCTAGTCCGTCGGAATGGGACGATAAATGGCTGACCTGTGTAACGAGAGACCAATGACACCCTTGTAGATTTCGAAAAAGAACAGGTTAATGCACTACAACACTCGCAAAGTGGAAAGAGATTTAAATAAGTTGTAATAACTTTTTCCAAATCCACTATATATAAATATGTTTAAACTAAGACTATGGGGAGAGACAAAGTAAAAACAATACCAGCTTTTGCTGGATTGCTGTTGCTGGGCTAAGTGGCGTATACTTATATTCTTTCATTTATCAAAATCCTAAAACGAAGAGTCAAATTTTAAAAATAAAAGTTTATAAAAATATTGTTCTAATGATATTGGAAAATAGAACTGACTCGATTGAGAACGATTATTTCGGTTCCCATTTTGCCCTTTCTGACCCTATATTTTCCGTTTATATGTACTGGACTTCTAGTATTTTGCAGAAGACTGTATACATTACATGCAACCAAACTTGTTTCCAGCACAAAACAATCTACCTAACAATATTTTTAAATCTGTTTTTATCATGTTATTGTGCAACATTAACAAAAACAAATTGAGAAGCTCAACATCGATTTCTAAACAATAATTACAAATTCATAAATTCATATATTTGGAAAATATTATTGATAAAATATTAATAATCTGAAGTTTCATAACAATACGTGACTTGATATCTGTCAAAAGTCACGGACAGTCAGTAAAATAGACCAACCTTATCTATTCAATGTCGTCTTATATCACCGATTTTTAGTCAGTACTCTCACATTTATTCACAATGAGGTCTTTGTATGTGTGTGCCGTGTTTCTGTCTTGTTTATCTGGTTCATTTGGAGCAACTATTTTAGAATATTTACAGAGCAAACCAGCCAATTTTACATATGCCGTCCAAGCTATTAAAATTGCAAACTTGACAACTGAACTTCAATCAGGAGGTATGATTATCTTTATATAAGGTTTTTGATTATTTTTATACAAGTTTTGTTATGCCCAATTTATGGGCATTATGTCTTCTGGTCTGTGTGTCCGTTCGTTCATCCGTCTGTCCCACTTCCTGTTAAAGCTTTGAGGTAGTTTTTGATGTAGTTGAAGTCCAATCAACTTGAAACTTAGTACACATGTTCCCTATGATATGATTCTTTTAATTTGAATGCCAAATTAGAGTTTTTACCCCATTTTCACGGTCCAATAAACATAGAAAATGATAGTGCGGAAGGGGCATTCTTTTTATCATTCATTTACACATATGTACACGTTATCTTAGATATTTTCATTTGCCCTTACTATTATATCATAGGAACATTCGTCCGTCCGTCCATCTTATCTTATGGTCATTTGGTTTCGCCATTTCGTCTTGGTCCCAATTACTCGAAGTTTAGTGCACTAGGTCATTCATTGTAAGGTAAACGCTAAAGTAAATATATGTGCCAAAAACGATTGTAACCCCGATTTCACGGTTTACTGAACAAAAATTATGATATTGCGTGCAAGCATCAGTCCAATGACCATTTATTCTTAGTACATTCGGTATTATAGCGCTTGTTATCATGTGAATAGCAATTTTCTGTTATCATCAACAAAATTGCGCAACGCATAGTCTCAGGTTTTTCATGAAATTTTGTTAGTTGGTATCTATCGATAAACAAACAAGAAATATGTTGATAAAAAAATGTTTATGTCTCCGTTGGGAACTTAAAATTGTCGTTTTTGTTATTTTTACAAAATGATAGATAAAGGATGAAAATTACTTGAGACAAGTTCTGCATTCAATGATCTAATATGGTTGACACAAGGTAAGAGGTTATGACGACCTTGACCTTTGATCTTCTACATTCTGTCAGGTTGTGTCTGTCCCAAGTGAGGAGTTTGTATTTCAGTAGTTTTATGTTTTATGTTTTTCAGTTTATCGGTTTTAGCTCATAGCATATAGTTTGTTTTGTTTTATGAATTGTTTTGTCATCCAGGTTGGGACATTTTACGGCAAACTTTACAGTATAGATTTGTTTATTGCTGAAGGCCATACTGTGACATGTTATTGTTTACATTCTTGTCCACTGGTCATTGTGGATAGCTGTTTCAATCCTTCCACATCTCTTTATATGTATATCACAGTTTTACTGATAATTATATACTTTATTGCTGGGTATATTATTGACTGTTTTGCATCAGGAGATAACGCTGTTTTAGAAGGAATTTTGTTCGAATACATTGTAATTAAGAATTGAATGCTTCTTTTTCTAAATTCATTTGGGTGTAAAAGCGTTGACCGAAGTACATTTTCTAAAAATGTGCGCATGGTCAACGATTTTACAACCCTATGAAGTTACAAAAAGAAGCATTCAATACTTATAATTACATTTTTTAGCTATGTTCATGAAAACATGAATTTTATAACTTTTTTATTCAATTCACCTGTGCACTTTATTGTGGGACCACGTGTTATCATGAATGAAAAGTTTTATTGAGTGATGCAATTGCTTGAGGAATAACATGTGATGTGCAGTTAGTCAATCAGAATAAAGTTTTATAATAAAACATACATCTAATGTAATTATTTCAAAATATAACTAAGTTAGAGGATATTTTGTCAACTAACAACGATGATATACATCTCCTTGAATTCAGATATGGTTACAACTTGTTTTCGTTGTATTTAAACTACTGTGACATCTCCTTTATATTGGAAGTCTTTTGTCTATTGACCCGTAGTCTCGGACCATTCTTTTTTATGCTGTAAACATTATTCACACCATCTTGGATATAGGGAGAGAAGATACTTGGAAGGAGCAAACCGTATATAATGGATGAACACAGAAAATAACATGGCCAAAAGAAACAAAGACTAAAAGACAAACACCATTTCAAAACAAAAAGTACGAAAACTAAGAATTGCGCATGCAACGCAAACCACAGCAAACCAACGGGAGCAAACTCAGAAAGATTGTCGGTTGAAAACACTGTTGAATTTTTAAATTTGATTCTATATCTGTTTTAAATTTTAATCTACAATATCATAAACTGAATTATGAAACATATACTGATCAACATTTGTAATGTACAGGTCCATTTACGGCATTTATACCAACTGATGCCGCCTTCCAGAAAATACCAGCACCAATTTTACAACAACTTCTTAATGATCAAACTGCAATCAGAAGTTTGTTGCTGAAACATGTGACAAATGGAGCACTCATTTCACCATTCATCAAAAGCGGAGACAACGAAGTATCCCTTGGCGGTACTAACTTAACTTTGACCAAAGATGGCGCTGGCGTAAGTTTAATGTAGCTATATAAAAGTAGAATAACTTGTAACTTAAAAGCTTTACGTTATTTAGTAATTTGATTATTCGGGTTTTTTTTCATGAACCCTTGAGCCAATTTCATTCTAGTTTGCCTATTTCGTGTCATTCTTATTTATAGTTTCAAAGTTCAGATATATTCACAGAAAATACTGAAATCCCATTGTTGTGATATTAGTAGTTAGACAGAGATTAAGGGAAATAACTCTTAAAATCATCAGTATGCTTGTGTCAACCATTTTTATAAATATATTCTAAGCATCTGGGTAACGGATTATTTCCAATCTGTCGCATGTACATGATTAAAATACGTTGATGAAACTTGACTTTTACAAAGGCATTAACTGATTTAAGAGTCATATCTCTGAAACAAGGTTCACCTAATGTATAAGGAAACAATTTAGTGCTTATAAACTACATTGTTCCCCAGTTCGTGTTTCCTATTATCATATCAATAGAATGTTGTCCTTTTAGGAGCGTGTGTATGTCTTTTGGAAAAACTTCCCTGCATGTTTTAATAACAACATATTATGGGGCTAAATGATTCATCGTTTTTGATGTACCTATATCAACACAAGGTCATATAAATTAAACCACTGTCTTGACGTCAGGCTATTCATTTTCCGGGCTCATGGTTTCTTTTTCAAGAATCAACGCGTATACATTATATCTAAAATGTATCAGATACTAATTATTGCGATAATTCTAATGTCGAATCATAAAAAAATAAAAATAAAATAAGATTTAAACATTTCCAATTCTGCAAAACATTTCTAAAAAGGTAAACAAAGCCTAAGGAGATAGACAAGCATACGTATATCTTATGTAATTTGCCTGCATTTCACATTGATAAAATTGTTTTTTATAATAAATTGATTTTTTTTTGTTCATTTGAATCCGGTCGATCATTAAATTGTAAGAACTATTGCATGCGATCAACCCTTAAGTCCCTTTGACTTTTTTCTGATCTTAAACAGGTCGTTTCATATAAGGACGTTTTACAATTTTATTTGGACCTCGAATAAATGAATCAATTAACCAGAGCTATCGAGACCAACCATATATGGTGTCAGTAGAGTCGGTCTGAATTGATACGAAATAATCAATCGCGATCGTTTTATTACATCGACTCAAAATCATAATGAATCGATCATGATCGGCTTTCACGATTTATATGCTTTTGTGATTTATATTGTAGGCAGTAATGGTTAATGGTGTCAAAGTTATCCTTCCCGACGTCATAGTATCTAATGGTGTTGTACAAGGAATTGATTTCGTCTTCAATGTTCCAGCTGCAAGCGTCAATATGGTTGAGTATCTTTTGAAAAATCAAGACAAATTCAGTGACCTGACGGCAGCATTGACACTTGGTGGTTTACTGTCAGCACTAGAAGGTTAGTTTGTGTTAATACGAAAGAGCAGTCAACATGTGCGTCGTGTCAAACAAAATTAAACGTTTTTCATAGCATGCAAGCTGGTGTTTAGTAGTTTGCCTAAATTCAATACGAATGCCTACATATATATATATACATGGGTTCGAATCCCGGCGAGGGAAGAACAAATTTACAGATCTAACATTGTTGGGTTGATGTTTAGACGAGTTGTATTTATATAGATATAATTACGTTTTTCTCTTAAAAATATTCTGATCCTAAGTTAATGAAAAAAATACTGTGGTCAAGCAGGTGACAAAAATAGTCCCCCATACTTTTTAGTGTTAAATTTTGAAAATAATAAGTTATGATTGATAGCGTCGAAAAATAACGTAAATATAATCGGACTACAACCCTTTTTTTTAATTTAAATGG
The DNA here is from genome assembly GCF_036588685.1 of Mytilus trossulus. Classification (NCBI taxonomy): domain Eukaryota; kingdom Metazoa; phylum Mollusca; class Bivalvia; order Mytilida; family Mytilidae; genus Mytilus; species Mytilus trossulus. The sequence goes on along the minus strand of NC_086386.1, from coordinate 57,901,209 downwards.
TAACTGCCTTATAAATGGTTCCTAGCACTGGGAAAGGACATTTTTACATTTTTTAGTTTGGTTCCAAACAACCGGTTAACCCTAGCGGTCTTCTCTATTTGTGTATATTGTAATCGGATTATTTAAGAGCTCAATATTTAGTATGGATGCATGTCTATCATTGAACTTGGATGCCCCTATGTCATTGACCTTGAATGACCTTTTATCATTGACCTCTAGAGTCTAGTGTCACACTGACAGTTTCTCAACATGTACCTTATTCTTATGATTTTTCTTTTGTAGGTCCAGGACCTTTCACGTTATTTGCACCAACAGATGCAGCATTCGCAACTTTGTCAACCTCACTACAAAGTCTAGCCTCAGATATGAATCTTTTTAAAAGTAAGATATTATGACATAATCCAATCTTTTTCGTGAGAAATCCATCATTACATGATAGAAAATTTTGTAAAAGTTATATATTTTCAACTTGACTCATTGGCACGTATATTAAATAAGGAAAATCGAGAGATATCCTAGATCTTTTGCGGCATGCTCTATAGATCTATTTTTTTGTTTATGTCAAAAGTATTGTTTTCTTTCTTTCAAATTCCGCCGTGTGCTGTGCATGTACATTGTACAAATATACCGAAACCGGCTATCATGAACTCTTAAAATAAGAAGCTTACTGTATAAATAAGAGCTGCGTAAGATAGAAATCGACTTGTATGACATGCTTGTGTACGTATGCATGATTGTACTTGTACTTGTATATAACTTTGATAGATTTTGAAACATTTAGATAAATACATGTCAAATGAAAGATGAATTTTGGTATGTTTTATATGGTTCTTAGGCAGAAACCATTCGATTTTCTGGGGTGGGGGGATTTTTTCTTTTTTTTTCTGGACAAACTTTTTTTTTCGCCTTCGGCAAAAGATAATCTTTTTTTTGCAACAAGTCGAAAACATTTTTTTTCTTTCAATTTTAGCATTACCGATATTGGCATCTGAGGGTGAAACAAACACATTTTTATTCTCAGGGTCAAAAACAAATTATGTTTTTCTCTAAAAACTGGAAAAACACTTTTTTTTCTCAAAAAAATCCATAGCCCCCCCCCCCCCCCCTTTCCCCCCTCGAAAATCAAATGGTTGCTGCCTTATATCACCCCAATATCTATAGAGTTACATAATTTGCAAATATAATTAGTAAACTGATTTCTTGCTATTTGTTTTGCATTTATTCGACGTACATAATGCAATACTGCCGCTTACAACGTCGTGGTTCATTAATGTATCATTAAAACATTACCAAAAAACAAAGCGAGAAAACAAGCGAACACAAAGTACACAATATAGTCTCGCCAGAAGAAATATGTTTTTTACTCAATCTATATTTTGTCATATCAATAGTATCATAATATCAAAATGTATCAATCATATCTTATCTTTTTATTTAGATATTTTGAAATATCATGTGGTCAGTGGATCTACATACGCTGCAGATCTTAAAGATGGACAAAAAGTATCAACTCTGGCCGGAAGTGCTTTTACAGTCACTAAAGCAGGCACAGGTGAGTATTAGGCATAGGAACTAGTGGCATCAGCAGTGATAGATCCGGGCCGGGGGAGGGGGTATGAGGTTTGAATCCCTTTCTTTGAACGATCAATGTATTTGAATGGGGAAATATGTTAAGAACATTTCTCCTAGGTTGTGAGCCCTTTTAAAAATGGCTAGGTCCGTCCATGGGGAGATTTACAGAAGATTTTGATTTCATGCGGGTCAGATGAGTATCACCTTTTTTCATATTTTCTTTCTTTTTCTTTTTGTATAAGTTTAAAGTTCATTATTCTCTAATCTTTATATTTAAACATCCCATTATTCTCTATTCTTTTTTTTTCTATATGTTTTCTCTAGTATATAAACCCCTCTGGACGTCCCTCATACATGTATCTATGTTTCATGAAATGCATATGATAAAACCAACAACAAAAAAAGATCCATGGAACCTTGTGCAATAGAATTATGGTAACAAAACACGTATAACATATTCAGCCATTTCAGGGGCGGATCCAGCCATTGTTAAAAGTGGGAAGGGTTCAACCTCATTCCCACTCAAATGCATTGATCGTCCAAAAAGGGGGTTTCAACCCCCGGATTCCCCCTTCTGGATCCACCACTGATATTGCTTGCAAGACTTTGGAATTCGTCCGAAATTTCAACTTTGTTTTATTTTTAGTTTTGAAAATTTTAATATCTTTTCGCGATTAAAAATACCCGCTGAATCTATTTAGAGAAAAATGCTTTTATATTTTTCAGCCGTCACTATTGACCACGCACACGTTACACAGCCAGACATTCCAGTTCTTAATGGTGTTATACATGTTATTGATGGCGTACTTGTTCCCGCCACATTTTGATATTAAAATATGTTATAATATTTTTAACATTTTGTTTGTTTGATTTTAATAATTTTATACCATTTGTTGTATAATAGTTAAACAATGGAAAAGCAAAGCTTGAGGATATAGGGTATCCAACCATTACACAAAATCAGAACATGGACAAAAAAAGCGGAAAAACACGAAAAGTCTAATAGTAGGTCAGTTTTACAAAAACATTACAAAGTATGGCAAACCGCCGTTATTCGACTTTGGTCAATACCTGAATGATGTTATAATGGAAGACCGGAAGAAACCATGATGTAGATGTCACATATGTTTAAAACGACTTAACTTGGCGTTTTCCTGTAAATGTCCCAAATATCCAGCACTCAAGCGCTATTCTACAAAAGTCCCATCTACTGATAAATGCATTTCATTCAGTCTCTGATGAACATTTTATAAAAAATGATTTTTTTTCTCCAAACAATTACCAATATGAAACAGTTAAATACAAAGTGGTACATTAAAAACATGTTAAACTTCTTTAACATATATATCCTATGTATCATTAATTTTCCTTGCTGATTTACATTTATATAATTATATACTTTGGTTGGCCCAACGATATTTATCTACAGCCAGGGGCGGATTCAGCCATTTAACAAAAAGGGGGTCCAAAACCAGGACAAAAAAGGGGGGGTCCAACTATATGTCCCCATTCAAATGCCGCGAATGATTGACCTGCCCAAAAAAAGGGGGGTTTCATTCCCCGCCCCTGGTTTCACCAATGCCAGCGTTCAATTGATTCGAACCCTTGCATTTATAACTCATGGCAAGACCGTGCGCATTATGCACGATAGTCCTTGACCACTTGGTCAACTAGGCTATACAACATTTATTCTACATTTGTTCAGTAATGCCTTTCCTCGTCGGCTTTATAGTGAGTTGTATCGCAGTACTTGCTCTTTTGTAATAAATACAAATGTAGATGACATACGGTATATCGCAGATCAGCTATTTTTGTCGCGTAGGAAGAAAATGTAATTACCATCAGCCACAGCAATATTATTGTGTAAAATACTAGTAGATTAAAATGTCACGAAACAACTACACTCCAGACCTTCTCTTTCTGGTAAATATCAGAGGCGGATTTAGAGGGGACAGGGAGCCTGCTGCCCCTCCTCTTTTCTCGGAAAATTTGGTTGATTATACAAGGAATCACTGAAGCATGACCGACGCGGTCCCTCTCTTAAGCAGTCAGCTTGCCCCCACTTGTGAAAATGTCTAAATCCGCCACTGAATATAGATTATACACGGCTAACACCACAATTTATTTATGATAGGTCGTTTGAAATGACGCTTAAAAACGTAAAACCTTTTGTTCTTGCCTCTTTTCAAAAGTGCACAGACAGTAACACAACTGCTCAGATAAACAGAATGGCAAATATATAAGCAAATTTAGAAATTCTGCAGTTGAATACTCAGAAATAAAACCGGCCATGAATGTGTTGGAATCGAACATACATGTATTATACTCCTAAACTAATGAAAACTATTTTATTAAAAACCAAATACCACAAATCAAAGAGCAAGGTTAGGTTCACTTGCATGGTATATATAAAAAAGAAGATGTGGTATGGTTGCAAACGAGACAATCCTCCAAAAGAGACCAAAATGACACAGAAACTAACATCTATAGGTCACCGTACGGCCTTCAACAGCTAGTCAGTCAGCCATAAAAGGCCCCGAAATGACAATGTAAAACAATTCAAACGAGAAAATTAACGGCCTTATATATATATAAAAAAATAAACGGAAAACAAATATGTAACACATAAACAAACGGCAACCACTGAGTTACAGGCTCATAACTTGGGACAGCCACGTACATACATGTACATACAGTGGCGGGGTTAAACACGTTAGCGGTATCTCAACCATGAATTATTCATATATTTCGCGGGGGCATTAGTTCAATGGTTGTTCAAAAAGCAATCTGATTGAGGACCATTGAACTACAGATGACGAGTCTAAGTTTTTTTCTTACAAGGATATGACAACACCCCAATCTGGTTATCATGACGTCAGCCAATTAAATATCAGCTTTCAAATTTTTGAATGTGTGTATCAATGCAACAAAATTAGAGAATCTCCAATTGTTTTTTAAAACAGAAAGTAGAATGGAGTGTTTTTAGATTTTGATAGGTTTAATCAAAGAAGATACAATGTTCTGCAAAACACCAAATTGTGCAAAAGTTCTGCAAAGATCACATTTCTTCTGGTACCTTAATTACTAAATAAAATCTATATGTATACATACTAAATAAAAAAAACAAGTGAAACTGCGAGCTACTGCTCACTGATGATACCCCCGCCGCAAGTGGATAATATAAATAGTGTAAAAATATGCAAGTGTTCGGTAAACAGGGAGTTGTCCAGTGATGAATCTGAAAACGCATCACACGGTATAGCTGACTTATATAAATCCTGAAACAAATTTCAGAAATCCTTGTATTGTAGTTCCTGAGAAAAATGCGACGAAAAATATTCATGGGACGGACGACCTGACGGACTGACGGAAGGACAGACAGAGGTAAAACAGTATACCCCCTTTTTAAAGCGGGGGTATAACTATGTTGTTGTACATAGCTGATACTTATTTTCTACCGGGCCTAATTTGGTCGTGTTACATCTTACAAAGTCTATACAACTTTTTTGTGTAAAGAATACCACTAAAGACAGTGCTAGGGGCCGATTCTTGCACTGAAGTGAGATTTTGTGTTGAACAACTCAATGTAACTTTGAGATGAAGAAAGCAATAAAATCACTATTCCTTTGCTAATCAATGTATGTAATATTAAATCAATCCTAATTCTATCTTATTTTTGACTGAACTATATATTATTAGTTACATAGTGTGTTAGTGACCTAATATGATATATACAGGGTCAGTAAATTCCATATGGGGTGAGAGCGAAGCTCGAACCCCATATGGAATTTACTTACCCTGTATATATCATATTAGGTCACTAGCACACTATGTAACGAATTTATCTTACCGACTATCTTTATGTGTTGAATTTAGACTAAAGTTGTCTTATTTGCTTTCATAACACATCTCCTTATTTCTGTATTAAAGTGTTCAGGTGTTCAATTTTAAGAACCTACTTCAATTGATATGCACTAAAAAAACTAATGTAAACGATAGATATTTATAATTAACAACCTTGATATAACAATATTAAAAAGAACTTTCAATATTTGAAATAATCAAACAGTGCCTAAGTCGCAAATTTACTACTAACCTAATATTGAAATAAGCCCCGCCTCCCTACTAACCTAATATTGAATATACACGGTCTCCACGAGGTCGCTTTTAACCAATCATATTCCTAGAAATGTATAGGAGGTAAGATAAAGCTTTATTCATTTAAATGTGACGTCATTTTTTGGCCTTTTTTTACAATTTCAAATGTGACGTCCCTTTGTGTTGATGCCTTGATTAATTCGGGTGTGTCTATTTTTTGTGTTGGATTCTGATGGATTTTGTCGGGTTTTAGTTTAAACATATTTTATTTGTTAAAGTACAAATTGGATAAGACACAAGTCAAACAGACTTAATATGAAGTCTTTTCCATTTAACATTTATAGCAATATAATACAAAAATATATGTATGAGCATGCATGTAAAGAATGGTATAGATATAGGAAGATGTGGTGTGAGTGCCAATGAGACAACTCTCCATCCAAATAACAATTTAAAAATTAAACCATTATACTTATTAGGTTAAAGTACGGCCTTCAACACGGAGCCTTGGCTCACACCGATATCTATTTAGTAAATGTATATATAAATATGGACCAAAAGACGGAAAATTGAAGAAAAAGCAAACAATAATAATACAGAAAAAACAAATAAAAATAAAAATACATAAATAAATAAATTATTTTGAAAACAGAAAAGAACAAAAAATAAACAAAAAATAATTTTTTTTAATAAAAAACAAAACAAAAACGAAAAAAATAAAAAGGACAAAAAAAGGGAGAAGAAATCTTACTTAGATGATGATGTGTGTGCGATCATGGTTTGCTACCTAGACAATTTGAAATCTTTCCGAACTTTTAATAAAATCAAAGACATTTTTGAAAATGGTTTGGTTTTGCTCTATAGAAAGAAGACAACTACCCGAGGTAAGTAGTTCTATGTTAATTTTACAATCATTTGGAAGCCAGCGCAGACTTTCAAACATTTTATTTCGTATTTCTGAATATAATATACATTTAAAAAAGAAATGATAGGAATCTTCACGATTAACACCACAGCGGCAGGAAGGGTCAGAAATAATGTTGACCCTATATAGATCATAGTTTAAGGATGATGCAAAACATCGAAGTTGTGTGAGAATTATGTTCAATTTTCGATTTCCAAATTCATATTGCTTCGGTACAAATATATTACTCTGAGGATAACGGTTTTTTAGTTCAGTTTTAAATTTATTAATTGATTCCACATCACGAGTTGAATCATCAAGATTATTCCAAAGACGTATGGTTGATGGAATAAAAGAATCATTAGTTAATGCTAGTCTACAGAATGGAATAATGATGTCATTTCCATTGCGTAGAGGATAGACCGTCATACTTTGTATTTTTTGGGGAATTAAATTTGACAAATATTCTGGAACGTTTTTATTTTGAAAATTATAAAACATTTGGATTTTTCTTCTCTCTCTTCTTTCAGCTAATTTTTCCCAACCAAGTTCTTCATAAATAACCCTTGAGCTTGTGAATATAGGTAACCCCGTAACTATCCAAGCAGCTTGGAGCTGTAATTGCTCCAGTTTATTGACATAACCTACCCCAATAGTATCCCAAACCTCACTTGCATACTCAAATAAAGGTCTTATAAAAACTAAATAGAGTTTTTCTAAATATTTCCTGCTCAGTTTATATTTCAACTTCCTTAGCATATTTATATGTTTAGACGTGCTTAAGATAATATTATCAACGTGGGCATTCGATTTAGCATCATTGCTAAATGTAACCCCATAATGTTTATTCATATTGTAATAGGTATATTTTTATCATTGAATATAAAGTTCATTTCTAAGGTTTCAACATTAGAAAATAACATAATTTCTGTTTTATCTGGATTAAAAGACATTAACCATTTTTTGGACCATTCGTTCAGCTTTTCTAGATCATGGTTTATCACAGTTTCTATCTGAAAAGCATCACGATCTGCACAGCTGAACGATGTGTCATCTGCGAAGAGTCTGCACAGAGAAATAAGTCTTTCTGCAATATCATTAATATATATTATAAAAAGTAATGGTCCCAGGACCGACCCTTGAGGAACTCCAGCTGAAATACTGCAAAGTTTTGAAGAAGATTGCTTGATAACCACCCTTTATTTTCTATCACTTAAGTAGCTTCTAAACCATTTTAACAGATTTCCATTTATACCATAAGCCTTCATTTTATGTAATAAACCATCATGCCAAACTTTACCGAAGGCTCTAGAAAAATCGCAAAAAACAAAACAACTTATCTCTTTCTTTTCAAGTGAGTTCAATATGCAATTATATATTTCTAACAGTTGGCGAACTACGGAAGCCGATAAGGGCCATTCAAAAAAAAATAATTTATGTCGTTATTACGACATAGCATGTCGTAATTTCGACATAACATGTCGTTATTACGACATCGCTATGTCGTAATTTCGACATAACATGTCGTTATAACGACATCGCTATGTCGTAATTTCGACATATCATGTCGTAATAACGACATCATTATGTCGTTTTAACGACATAGCTATGTCGTAATAACGACATCGCTATATTTAAAAGAATATGTATTATGATTGGCAAGAGACTAAATGACAAAGAAATTAACAATTATACGTCATCATAATGTCCCCCATAATTATAAAAGCCCCGGCATGGTCAGCTATAAAAGAGGGAAGAAAGCTACCAGAGGGAGAGTCCCCGAAATGCTGTGTGACAGACAGTGTTATTATTCAATTATTAGCTCCCTTGGTAAAACTCCAAATTTCATATTTAATGTATTCTATTGGTATCTTTCCTCCCTCTTTTATAGCTAACTATGCGGGGGCTTTTCTAATTATTGGGGGCATTATGATGACGTATAGTTGTTAATATCTGTGTCATTTAGTCTCTTGGCAATCATAATACATATTCTTTTATATATAGCAATGTCGTTATTACGACATAGCGATGTCGTTATAACGACATAGTGATGTCGTTATTACGACATGATATGTCGAAATTACGACATAGCGATGTCGTTATAACGACATGTTATGTCGAAATTACGACATAGTGATGTCGTAATAACGACATGCTATGTCGAAATTACGACATAGTGATGTCGTAATAACGACATGTTATGTCGAAATTACGACATATTTTTTTTTTGAATGGCCCTTATCGGCTTCCGTAGCGAACCGTTGAACATTTAGGAATAAAACCCGATTGATACTCATAAATTAATTTAAATCTTTTGTAAGTGGTTGTAAACATATTTATATACAACACGTTCCATGACTTTGCCTATGCAACTTATGAGTGATATAGGTCTATAGTTTGAAGGTAATGAACTATCCCCCTTTTTAGCTCACCTGGCCAGAAGGGCCGAGTGAGCTTTTCTCATCACTTGGCGTCCGTCGTCCGTCGTCCGTCGTCGTCGTCGTTAACTTTTACAAAAATCTTCCCTTCCAAAACTACCTGGTCAAATTAAATCAAACACAATCATCATTGGGGTATCTAGTTTAAAAAATGTGTGGCGTGACCCGTCAAACCAACTAAGATGGCTGCCATGGCTAAAAATAGAACAATGGGGTAAAATGCAGTTTTTGGCTTATAACTCAAACAAAAACCAAAGCATTCAGAGCAAATTTGAACATAAGGGTAAAATGCAAATTTGACGGGGTAAAATTGTTCATCAGGTCAAGATCTATCTGCCCTGAAATTTTCAGATGAATCGGACAACCCGTTGTTGGGTTGCTGCCCTGAATTGGTAATTTTAGGGAAATTTTGTCCGTTTTCGCTTATTATCTTGAATATTATTATAGATAGAGATAAACTATAAACAGCAATAATGTTTAGCAAAGTCAGAGCTACAAATAAGTCAACATAACCAAAATGGTCAGTTGACCCCTTTAGGAGTTATTGCCCTTTATAGTCAATTTTTAACCATTTTTCGTTAATCTTAGTAATCTTTTACAAAAATCTTCTTCTCTGAAACTACCGGGCCAAATTAAACCAAACTTGGCCATAATCATCATTGGGGTATCTAGTTTAAAAAATGTGTGGCATGACCCGGCCAACTAACCAAGATGGCTGCCATGGCTAAAAATAGAACATAAGGGTAAAATGCAGTTTTTGGTTTATAACTCAAAAACAAACCTTTAAGAGCAAATCTGATGGAGTAAAATTGTTTATATGGTCAAGATCTATTTGCCCTGAAGTTTTCAGATGAATAGGACGACACGTTGTTGGGTTGCTGCCCCTGAATTGGTAATTGTAGGGAATTTTGCTGTTTTTGGTTATTATCTTGAATATTATTATAGATAGAGATAAACTGTAAACAGCAATAATGTTCAGCAAGGTAAGATCTACAAATAAGTCAGCATAATCAAAATGGTCAGTTGACCCCTTTAGGAGTTATTGCCCTTTCTAATCAATTTTTAACCATTTTGCGTTAATCTTGGTAATCTTTTACAAAAATCTTCTCCTCTGAAACTACCATGCCAAACTAATCCAAACTTGACCACAATCATCTTTGGGGTATCTAGTTCAAAAAATGTGTGGCGTGACCCGGCCAACCAACCAAGATGGCTGCCATGGCTACAAATAGACTGAAATAGGGGTAAAATGCAGTTAATGGCTTATAACTCAAAAACCAAAGCATTTAGAGCAAATCTGACATAGGTTAGACTGTTTTTCAGATCAAGACTATCTGCCCTGAAATTTTCAGATGAATCAGAAAACCCGTTGTTGGGTTGCTGTCCCTGAATTGGTAATTTTAGGGAAATTTTACTGTTTTTGGTTATTATCTTGAATATTGTTATAGATTGAGATAAACTGTAAACAGCAATAATGTTCAGCAAAGTATGATCTACAAAATAAGTAATATGACCAAAATGGTCAGTTGACCCCTTTAGGAGTTATTGCCCTTTATAGTCAATTTTAAACAATTTTCATGAAATTTGTAAATTTTAACTAACATTTTCCACTGAAACTACTGGGCCAAGTTCAATATAGATAGAAATAATTGTAAGCAGCACGAATGTTCAGTAAAATAAGATGTACAAACACTTCACCATCACAAAAACACAATTTTGTCATGAATCCATCTGCGTCCTTTGTTTAATATTCACATAGACCAAGGTGAGCGACACAGGCTCTTTAGAGTCTCTAGTTAAATATTGCTATAACATTTGCAATTTTCCAGCTAGAAGGATATTTGCACTGATGTATGGATTTAATAAATATAATACATAATGGAATTGCAATTTTTTCGGGACAAATTTTAAGCATCTTATGACTAATGACATCCGGGCCTGACGCTTTTTTTGGATTTATAGTTTTTATGATATCAACAATTATGAAGATGCTGATTAAGCTGCACATGAAATATACATATAACATCTGATAACATGACTTGAAATTGATTTCCTACAACTATGATAAACTCAATTGCAATATTTGATAGCAGTATATAAATTATTTGGGACAATTATATGTTGTTGTTTATTTAAATTTGCTTCTTGTAACTATAACTGACAAACAGATGCCAGTATAAATATTCTTTAAACGAGGTTTCAAGAATTATATATATATTTGATTAAATTAATAGAAAATAAAAGAAATACCAACAACAAAATCGATATTAGGAAAATATGTCAAAAGGAAAAAGAAAGAAAAACGTATAACTTGATTTTTTATATACTATTTTCTCATTGTAGCCTGAGTTTATGAATTTATTCAGACGTTTTAATAGTTTGACACTTTTTGATACAATTAAGTTATACTAGATTAACTTGCTAGCAATATTAATAACACATGAAGCAATTTTTAAAATGTATATTAGAGACATTTAACGAACAAGTAACAACTGTCTAAGATACATATATTTACACTATTTATGTTTTTGTAATCTAATCTGTGCCATTATTGTGGTTCTCATCGCTGTTTTGATTGGTGGTACCTGGGGATAAATGTTGATTGTCGTCGTCTGTGGTTGTCTCAAGAGCTGTTATATCGTCATAGTTTTTGATTAGTTTTTTGGTGCCTTATCTATTGTTTTGGCAAATATGCGACCATCGGATGTCCAGTATGCGAAAATTTTATGGTTATACTTCAGATCGGCTAACTTTTGTGTAAGACCAGTTCTATACTGTGTTAAGTTTTCTGTTATGAATATGCCATCTGCATCACCCTTTAAAGCTTTTTTGTTGGTATAAACCTTGCTTCGTGTACGATATGATAGAAATCTTTTACTATAACCTGGGATTTGCCTGTTTTCCTGTAAATGTCCCAAATATCTAGCATTCAAGCGCTCTTCCACAAAATTAAAGTCCCATCTACTGATAAACGCATTTCATGTAGTCTCTGATGATTATTTTATAAAAAATGAAAAACTTTTCCAAACAACCAAAATGAAACAGTTATACAAAGTGGTACATTAAACACATGTTAAACGTCTTTAACATATCCTTTGTATCATTTCCTTGCTGATTTAAATTTACATAATTATATACTTTGGTTGGCCCAACGATGTTTATCTACAGCCAGGGGCGGATTCAGCCATTTAACAAAAAGGGGGTCCAAAACCAGGACAAAAAAAGGGGGAGGGTTCCAACTATATGTCCCCATTTAAATGCATTGACCGGCCAAAAAAAACCCTCCCCTCTTGGATCCACCAATGCCAGCGTTCAATTGATGCGAACCCTTGCATTTATAACTCATGGCAAGAACGTGCGCAATATGCACGATCATAGCTCTTGACCACTTGGTTAACAAGGCTATACAACATATATTCTACGTTTGTTGAGTTATGCCTTTCCTCGTCGAATTTGTAGTGAGTTGTATCGCAGTACTTGCTCTTTTGTAAGAAGAAGATGACATACGGTACATGTATGTCGCAGATCAGCTATATTTGTCGCGAAGGAAGAAAATGTAATTAATATCAGTCACAGCAATATTATATTGTAAAATAGATTTAAATATCAAGAAGCAACTTCACTCAAGACATTCTCATTCTGGTAAATATTAGAGGCATGATTTAGAGGGGACCCAGTGGGCCTGCCGCTTTTCTGTGGACATTTGGTTGAATACATAATGAATCACTGAAGCATAATAAAGCCATTACTGAAACGGGCCCTTTCGTAAGCAGTCAGTTTCCCCCCATTTGTGAAAATTTCTGAATCCGCCAATGAAAATAAGTGATAAGTCATACACGGCTAACACCACTATTTATTTATGATAGTACGTAGTACGTTTGAAAAATGTAAAACCTTTTGTCTTCCATCTCAAAAGACAACAGACAATAACACAACTGCTCAGAAAAACAAAACGTCAAATGTACTAGCAAATTAAGAAATTCTGCAGTTGAATACTTAGAAATAGAACTGGTTATGAATGTGTGGGAATTATACTCGTGCCAACACTCCAAAACTTGTAAAAACTGCAATTTTCGTAAAAATCAAAAACCACAAATCAAAGAGCAAGGTTAGATACGCTTGAATGGTATATGTATTCTTTTACAGCTCCATGTATGCATCTCATTTAAGTAAGATGTTTAGCAATCTGATTGAACTGCAGATCATGACTTTGTGTCATCCTACAAGGACATGACAACAGCCCATTCTGGTAATCATGACATCAGCCAATTAAATATCAGATTTCAAATTTTTGAAGGTGTGTATCAATGTGAAAGTTCCGAGGATACCAAATTGTCTTTTCAAAAGAAAGTAGAATCTATCGTTCTCGGATTTTGATAGGTTAAATCAAAGAAGATACCATGTTCTGCAAAACACCAAACTGTGCAAAAGTTCTGCAAAGATCACATTTCGTCTGATACCTTAATTACTAAAAAAAAATCTACATGTATACATACCATATAAAAAAAACTATGTTGTTATATATAGGTGATACTTGGCAGTCTATTTTTTTCTGACCGGGCCCGATTTACTGATGTTACATCTTACAAAGTATATATTCAAATTATTTTTACAAAAAGTACCACTGAAGTTCAAAACAGTTCTCGGGGAAGTATTAAACTTGCACTGAAGTGAGATTTTTTTTTATGCTCTGTGTTGAAAACCTTATTGTGACTGGGAGATTGTTAGCAATTAAATTGCTGTTCCTTTGCTTTTTGTATGTGTTTTGATGTGGCTGTACTGATTTTGTGTTATGAAAGGAAAACCAATCTCTTTTGTTTTTCTATTCCAGTATTGCTACAACATTAAAGTACTAGCGCTCTTTGGAGTGAAGCTGTGTTACATTACATTTTATGAACTGTGAAATAATTTCAAGGAGTACATAGATCTCCCTCAGTTATCAGTGGTATTACATGCTGTTTCTCAGTCTGTAGTTATAGCTATGTTGTGTTTAGTGTAATGTTGTTAGTATTTTTTCGTCATTTTCGTTTATTATTGCCAGTTTGTTTTTGGCGTATCAATTTAACGATCCATTGGGTATCCTTGGCCTCTCTATAGATATATAAATTTAGATAAAGAAATTAGATAAATAGATAAATACACATTTTATTTATTATGTAATTATAAATTCATGATTTGTGTTCTCAATGAGCTTGGGATGAGCACGTGGTTAATCATGTGGACGACTCCATTGGTGGCGCTGATATCTGGTTTGATGACGCTTGTTGTTCCATCAACATGGACAGTTGATCCTACAAGAAAAACCAAAAGTCAACAGTTGCTTATCATAACTATACGCTTTAAGTAACTGCAAATGTGTTGCATAGGTATTTGCGGGTCCAAACAAACAGTTCCTAATATTTGACAGAACCACTTTACGAAGGTTCGAGATGAAGGCTGTGAACAGTTAGATGGTAGTTTCATCATAAAAATAGAATAGGAAAAATGCTAAAATAGATTCCAAAATCATCCATCATAGATGTAATTTTGTTAAGGATCTGAAAGAGATTGTGCAGGTTATCTGGAACCCCCTCTCAAAGGCATAAACTTTCCGCCAATTGTTTGTAAATGCATGTTGCATACACTTTTGAATGTGGAATTCTATATATATATATATAGATTTTTTTTGAAATTTCTTCTTCTTATCCAAATTAGAAAACCCCCCAAATGGAATATGAAAGATGGCGTATTGATATAGCAGCTGGGGTGTTTGTGTTTTGTTGTTCGTATACACGTTTTTAGCAAACATCTTATCCAAACTAAACATTTGCCATAAAATGACAAAGTCACTGCTACTATAAAAGGAACAGAACAAGCAAACCGATATAAATGAGATGACAAGTAAATCAACATGTTTGAAAAACAATTTCGATAAAAAATAAAACATAGAGAAACTGAAGATGTGCATATGCTAGGATATAAGAAACAGCATACAAACTGTATAAAGTACATGTATTCACCATTATGCCCGCGCTTGTCCAGCCTATTTTGTTGTACTTACCAAAGAATGAAGCTGAAATTCGCTCACGATCTGCTTCTTCCAATGTGTGTAGAGATCCTGAGTGTAAACCGTCTCTGTAAATTGTTCCAGGTATAACGTGATACAATAAGACCTCTAAAACGATAAAGTAAGAAGTCATAAATCATAAAGCAGGTAAATATTTCTTCATTTTTTTTTTTAAAAGTTTGTTGTTGCGATTTTTGTTTCTTAGTGGTCATACTACTTTATTTCGTTTTTTGAATTTTTGCATTTTAAATTATTATTTTTCGGTTGTTTTATTATTTATTTTCTGGTGATTTGTATCTGTTTTTGTTTTAATATACAATCATGCCTTTTATGTTTGAATAGTATATTAAATCTTCATAACACAGTGACAACGGATATGTTTCAATTGTTGTAACTTCTATCCAGTTTTAGCGGGGTTCGTGTTGCTCAGTATTTTGGTTTTCTATGTTGTGTTTTGTTTACTGTTGTTTGTCGTTTTCTTTTGAGCCATGCAAGGCGTTGTTAGTTTATTTTCGACTGATGAGTTTGAATGTCCCTTTGGTATATTTCGCCTCTCTTTCAGGACTGACAAATTTATACTAATTATACATGCAGGGTGAGGCAAATGGACAAGTTTAAACATAAAGATGATGTTCTAGCATACTTTAACATAAATACACTTGACATACATTTGTATAACGAAACTTACTCTTCAGGAGATCTGGGTTAGCCAAAAGTTTATCAACTTTGTCTCCTAGAGCTGCAAAGGCAGCATTTGATGGTGCCATCAAAGTGAAAGGACCTTCTGCAAAATAATAATTTATAAGTTAAGACAAATTTGTGTGGCATTATATAAATAACACATAGCTGAGAGGGTGATAGAGTGAGATTGGTACCCCGCGAAAACATTGCCAAGCACGACGAATTGAGGACAAGTGAAGCAAGAAGTTTTATTGTTTTATTTTGATTGTCAAATAATAGAATCTGAGCCAAAACGTAGAAAAGCTTATTATAATTCTCACATGTTTTATACTTGTTTTCTTTTTCTTGACACCAACGTATTTGGCTTCTGGGTAATATCTTGCGTGACGTCAAGCTGTTCTGTGAACATTTCGTCTGGATACTAGTATATCCAGTACAGTATCCCACAATTTATATCTTTCGATATTCTTTTTTATGTTACGGAAATATCTACGCATCTTTTGAATTTTCGTATTTTAATTCCAAATTTATTGAGAATGAAATCAAGAACGAAAAAGGCTACACATGATTAATAGTGGTTAACATGCTTCTGAGTAGCTTGAGTTATTCATTAAACGAACGTAAAGTAATTCAAACCCACCCACTAGCAATATATTTCGAAATTACTCACGTTGAAGGGCCTCGACAAGACCAGCGGCCTTTGCTGCAGCTACAAGTGTAGAGAAGTTTCCATCAGCTGTCAAAACATCAACAATACTTCCGGCTGCTGGCATCATGACGTCATGTACAATATGGATGACACCATTACTGGCCATTATGTCTGATTGGAGAATTCTAGAACCCTCAACTGTTACATGTCTCTAAATAAAAGAAAAAGAACGTATTTAAAAAAGAGTTAAAGAATGTGTGACGGGGAAGGATTTACCAAATCCTGCTTTTTGCAATTTTGATCTTATTTATATTTTTCGAGTTTTTACCTTTATAATTCAAAATTTTAAATAAACTCACTCTTGCTGTAAAATAATAGTTGATTCTGATTTTGGTTCCTGCCAAACTGTCTAGCTGGAGTTCATTAACATGAAGATCTTTCAGTTTGTATATACCATTGACAACGTGGTATTTGAGGGTTTCAGCGAGTGTGTTTGGGTCCTTCTTAAGGGCCGTAAGAGTATCATTTCCAAGTCTCTGGAAGGCATAGTTATATGGTGCAAAAACTGTGAATGGACCTAAAAGGGAGATAGTAAGATATTTATTATTTTAGCTAATCTACCATTAATTCTGACTGCATACCTAATATATCATGTACTGTGTTACAAATCTTAGATTCTACTGACGAAGATATGTTAACCGAGGTCACCGCTAGTTGAATTTTGAGTTAAGCCTAGGTTGCCGAATGGTCTAGAGCGCTGGACACATTGCACGCAGGCGGTGAGGTCTCGATATCTCAATAACATGAGTTCGAATCCCGTATAAGAAAAAAACACAACTTTGCTTCCTCAAATTTGAAGATTAAACATTGTTGTGCTGATGTTTAGGGTACATATGAATATAATTTGAGTTTGAAGCCGTGTACCACCTTCACTGGTCATGCAATGAATGGAGCTGTCGTAGAGTTTTCCCTTGTTTAGACATACTTGTTTCCATTGATATATATACACAAGTAATCCTGTGTTAGGATGCTAAAACAGCTCAACCACTGTTCTGCTGTTTGCATGTTAACAGCAGCCAGTTTGAAAAACTGGATAGTACATATACACTTAACGGGTCACATTTGTATTAAGTTTCATAAAGATTGGACCAAATTTCATTTTGTTTTGACATTTGTGTAATTTCCATGGCAAAGGCGACATATTTTTGGGAAATTCCAAGGAAAAATGCCATATCCATGTATTCAAATTAATAATTCTATACAAAGTTGTATTTTGTTTGAAGTATTTAAACATTTTTTAGTCCCCCTATTTTCGTCAATCCAACAATATTTTGTCCAGATTCCCAGTTTGTTTTTATTCTAAATGGTTTTGACAGTGAACTCTTTTTTAATGCTTCTCCTGGTACTCTGTCAAGTAAGAGCAACTAAAAGAAATAATAAAGCTTACAATTGGTAAAATTTAGGGGGAAATTTTCTGTTATTGTTTACCACATACAAAATCATCGGAAATAGTATACCCCCTTTTTTCAAGCTGCTGGTTGTGAAACTAAATACACATTTTGTATGATTTGTACAGGAAACATATCAATATGTCATAATATAATGTAATTGTGAAATGAAATACGAAAAAATAACTCTTAATCTAAGTTTTAACCTAAACTCCTATTAGTTTGTTTGTTAAATTTTTGTTGTTGTATTTCTGCATCATATCTGGGCCGATCATGTTCTGTTAATTTAAAACCCAAGATGACGAAAATACTACCCTAAGCGAAAGTATTCTTATTTTACAAAATTACCTCCTTGGCTCAAAACATCTGCTAATCCAGCTGTCTTTACCAAATCTACTAAGATTGATTCTGAGCTACGTGCCGCAAGTACAGAAACAATATTATTGGTGGCAGGGGTGGTAGCCGCCAAACAAAGAGGGACAAACACCGACAGGAGTATTACTTTCAACATGGTTCAAGATCAGTAAAGATAGTAAAACCAAAATTATCACAATTTTGTAGATTTTAGTGATAAAGTACTTACGTTAGATTCGTGTCTTTGTGTGGGAAAAACCATATGCTGGAATGCCTTTATCTTACATTGTTTGCCAAATGCCAAATGTTAACCTTAAGATAAAGGACTATCGTTACATATGTAATTTGAATGAATTCTTAAACTTTTATTCACATTTCGGGTCTTACATAGACATTTCCGAATGTTTGTTCTATTGTTGAATATCAGGAATAGCCTTATATGCCTTCACATGTCAATTATTAATAATTTAACTAAAATTAAAGTATAAAAAAATATCAAGGACTGCTTCTTTTGAATCTTCAAAGCAGGATATTCTGTTCGCTATAAATATAAAAAAAAGTGTTTTAGGTAAGTCTGGGAAAATATATCTTTAGAAATATTTCCTTCATGTCATGCTCTATGCTCATTTTAACATGGGTAGGCATTATATTTGTCGATATTTAACCCTGAGCTTAAGCGAGGTGTAAAATGTGGTCTAATATAATGCATACTCATGTTAAAACGAGCATAGGGCATGCCATGAAGGAATTATTTCGGTTCTAATAGGACAAATAGAATCATATTCAAAACAGTGTGGTCCTGGTCATTGCTTGACGACCTAAATTATTCCATTGACTGGGATAGATTAGGTGAACGTTTGTCTGTAACGACCATTGCTCACTTCTTACTTATTATAGAATTTAAACTGTAGGGTCACCAAAGGTTCTTAACGCCTTTAATAATAAAATAATTCGAAAAATTAAAAGGAATAACCTTTATGTTTTGATTTATGTTATTGATATAAATCAACACATCGTATTATTCCGGATTCGTTTTCCGAATTGCTTTATTTAGGTGTTGAGAACCTTTGGTGACCCCACAGATTCAGTGTCCTTAACAAGTACATAGTGAGCAGTGATTGTTACCGACAAACGTTCACCTAATCTGTCCCAGTCAATTGGATAATTTAGGTCGTTAATCAATGGCCAGGACCACACTGTTTTGAATATGATTCTACAGTATTTTTATAAGTCGACGCGTATGAAAATACCGTAAAAATATTTGGCTGTTCCCGTTTCCTCCCCGAAAGTCTGTACATTACATATTATATTTGATACGTTCTTAAACTACGAGCAGGTTAAATATATATGTTGTTTGATAAAAAAAAATATATAATATAAGAGTTTATGTTAGCTGCTTAAATTAATGTATTTTACAGGATAACGATGGAAATAACGTTAATATAAACAGTAAGTTCGTGCGCATGTGTCAAACATATTTTGTGCTCATTAGAACACGGCTTTGTTTACAAAGTGTAATAAGGACGTTATATTAGAACTATCTGTTAGTTGTAATTGGCTTGAATTTGTTTTCTATAACTGAGATCGGTACTTTGTTTCTTTTGTCTTTATAATTAAATATGCATAAACAAGAAGATGAGGTATGATTTCGAACGAGACAAATCTCCACAAGAGACCAAATGAAACAGAAATTAACAACTGTACGGCCTTCAACAATGAGCAAAGCACATACCGCACAATTCATTATTGTCCTTTTTGTCGATCTGACGAGTCAGCCATTTAGCTTTTACAGTTTCTTTCATATACTTTTCAGTGACACCACTGTTCAAGTTAGTGATCATAAACATGTTTGAACTGCTTCATTTCTATACATGTATATGTCATGCCAGGAGCTTGACATTAATTAGCTCATTTACCGGATGTGTTATCACATAAGCAACACGACGGGTGCTACATGTGGAGAAGGATCTGCTTACCCTTCCGGAGCACCCGAGATCACTCCTAGTTTTGATGGGGTTCGTGTTGCTTATTCTTTAGTGTTCTTTGTTGTGCCATGTGTACTATTGTGTGTCTGCTTGTCTTTTTCATTTTTAGCCATGGCGTTGTCAGTTTATTTTCGATTTATGAGTCTGACTGTCCTCCTGGTTATCTTTTGCTAACTGTTGGTTGCGGTGTGTGTCCTTTGTGGGTTTTTTTTTTTATTGTTTTGTCACAAATTAGGTCCTCGTTTTTTTCCGTTTTATTTGTTTCAAATTGTGTCATTTTGGCGTCTTTCAAAAGCTGAACATACGATATCCGTTTTGTTCATTCTTAAAGTTCGTACGAAGACCTTTATTGTTCTTTTATGAACATAATTATATATTTAAAACAAATAAACCTACACAAAAAAAAACCAACAGATCAAATGTACTGGAGGAATTGTGGAATAGTGGTAGGCACCAAATCTTGCTGTAAAATTTCAATGTAATACGGAACCCATTACTGGGATATCTTAGAGGTGGTTCGGAAGCAAATTATAAATGAACAAGCGAAGGGCATAACGATCGTTTTACTTCTTACTATGCATGCATCAATTTTAAGCACCGTCAAAGAATTACATGATCAGTAAATCTCACACAATAGACTCTGACAATGAATTTGAAAATATTTTTTTAATTTTCTATACATTTTTCTGTAGAATAGGTGCATATGCCTGTAGATTCGACCCATTTTTTACTATCACTATTCTGTAAACGCCATATAGACCCTCGTGAAGGCCTGTGGTAATACCGGATATTGAACAATAGAATTTCACTGTGAAAGCTAACACAGTGGTATCGTTTTGTATGATTTTTTTTATGTGTTCCTGTACTGCCTAGAATTTAAATAGTTACAAAAAGAATTTTATAAGATAATTTTTTTCGAGTAGGCGACATTTTACTCTTTTCTTAAAAGTTTGCGATACTTTCCACTGACTGTTTCAAAACTATGGGAAGTTATTGAACAATAATGGTATGTGAAAGGTTATTTTACCAATATATGAATATTCAACTAAAGACTGAGTTGGCCACAGACCACAATTAATTCCTCTATCAGTTCTTTACAACCTTTTGCATCATTTAAAAAATTGCACCATGCTCTTTTGTAAAAAAATTTGTGTGTGTAATGTATTGTCCTAGTCCAAATATAATATATCCGTATTTCAGAAAGATTGAAGCAATCACTTTTACAAATTTAGCCATTACACATCCATAACCCTATTGACAAGTCAAGAGATGTTCCGAAAACTGTAAATATTACCTTTTTGCACTTGGTAAAGAAGAGAGTTGAAATCTCACAAAACACATTTCAAACCGCTGCATTATTGCGCTTGTACCAAGTCAGGAGCCTCTGGCCATTAATATTGTTAGTCTTGTATATTTTTAATATCAGTTCATTTATATGTTTTGGAGTTTGTTGGCATCTTCTAGTGAATTTTAATGTGTTGGTTTAACAGTAGTCAATGATCTATACAATTGGCCAAACCATGTTGCTCTAACCCAATGGAAAAAATGACTTCAGCATGGGGTTTATTTAAAAAATCTGCCATTAACACCAACTTCGTAAAGGATAAAACCTTTAGGTATGATAATGACGAGGTTGCATCATTGAGAAAGATGGCTTGTATTGTACTGTGAGCTTGCTGTCTCATTTATGTATATCGTTCATCTCTCTTTCCTAATTGTATAAGCTTTTATATTAACACAAAAATTGCTTTTTTTTATTGTAATTGCTATTTTCCTCTTAGAGTATAGAATGGCAATAGAGTATTAAGTTTAATACAAAATGTCACCATACCTGTATATATATATACCTTTAGAACTCAAAAAGTTTCGTACGTCAAATGAAAAAAATAAGAAAATAAACATGTTCCAGAATTACTTTTATTTACAATTACACAATATAGTTAATACAGTTACAATCATTAACATCTCCACGATCTAACCAACTATCTGTGAATAGTTGGTATTTTTGTTTGATCCATATGGCTCTTTGAAATGTATAACATCAAACAAATCTGCAGGGGTCAGCAATTTGGTCAGTTTATGTACAACACCATTCGTTGCATGTGTGTCCTTCTCTTTTACAACCGCTCCATTCGCATAAATCTTGTCTCCTAAGAAAATAAAATATATACAGTTCAAAATATATAGATAGGGTTTACATGCGAAATACAGAAAAGAGAAAATTGGGCAAACAATATAGAAAAGGGCACAAAAAACAACATAGAAATTAGCAAAAATATAATAAATGGAGAATAGTAGGGTCCATCAATCTAATGAATATAGAAGTACAATCAAAATAAAGTGACATACTTGAGACTTGATTAAATCTAAAAAAGCATATTATAACTGAGATAGCTAAATTTATTCATGATTAGGATTTGGATTCTAATAAACTGAACCCTATTAACTGGCAATGTGTAAATAAAATCGTTGAAAAAAACATAATAATAAAAAGAGTAAACAATAAAAAAAAAACATATGCAAGTATTTACTGAAGAGTACTTTCTGTTTCTGAAAACTAGTCCAAAATCAATCTCAAACTGATAGAAAGAGAAAGCGATTTCATAACTAGTTTATCTAGTACTTAGCCTTGGCACACATTGATGTTCAACCATATATACATGTATATATATGTATGTCCTTGTATATGGGATTACTTTACAAAAGTTGGCATTAAAATAATTGATATGAGATACAAAAAATAAACATTTAAAAGTTAATTTTCCCCGATTTTTTATTTTACACCAAGGTCATAGCGGGTAAAACATGTTTCAATGTAAACATTGTAATTTGTCACAGTTTTACCATGATAGTTTCAAAAGTAAACTTAAAGTTTTGAAAAAAAATATAAAATGTAAAAAAGGATGGCTAAAAACTGCATTGTTATTTTTTAATGTCACTCTGGTGTCTTTCGCTCCTCCTATAGTATTTATCAAAATAAATTTAATACCGAAGAACTTTGGTCTAAATCAAACCGAAACACTGTGAGCAGTAGAGGCATATATAATTATATAGCTTTCGAATTCAAATTAATCTTTTTTTGTTGAGGGCATCCTTATTTGTAACTTTTTTCTTCACATTTTGCATTTTATAGCCAACCATATATGGTATACATTTTGCTTATTGTTGCAGAACGTACGTCATCGTCTCATTTGCAATCATACCACATACAATCGGCAATCCTCGGGTGAATTCGCTATTCTCCGTAATGAAGGTACGGAATCGGCCGAGTCGTGACGAATGATACCACAATGTCTTATTTTGTATTTAAAATATTTTGTGTCTTATAGTTAACTACCTACCCATGATAGTTGAAGTTAACTTTAAAGGACTACGACGATATAATGATGGATAACTTTGATCTTGTACTCCTACTGAGTATATTGTTCCACGTATCACGTGATACTCCAACACTTCTGAAAAACAAAGAGGCAATTGAAAGAACTCTTTTATCGACACATTATTTAAACTACACCAGTATAAAATGTACTTGCTTTTTGTAATAGTTTCTTTACGTCCAGGGGTAAAAGTGGAGAACTACTTTAAAGTAAGTATACATTGTAAAATAGCAGTTTAAATATTAAATAATAAATTAAAAAAAATGTACGATCTTGTTGTCGTTACTTAAATTCGCGAAATAAATCTTAACTGTACGCTAAATAAGAAAGACACGCGACCGATTATTCGATCAGCTTGCTTGAACAAATAAATGTATAATCAATTGAACTTCTTTACATTGAACTCGTTGGAATGATAAACTAACGACCTTTGATTTTAAGAATATTAAAAAAACACACTTATTTTGTGTACTAGAAAACGGTTTAAAACAACCGTCTCCCTGTTAATATCTTGGTAACTATATGATTAAAAAAATGTAAGAATATGACCAGAGATTACATTTCTTAAATTCTAATTTCGAAGCTGAAGCCGTTCAGAGTTATGTTACTTACTTCGTAGATTTGTCACATTTGTTTGAAGTTTTTGCCATTCATCGACTCCAAATCTAACAAATGCTGTATTTTCTGGTGCAAATACGGTAAATGGTCCCCCTGAAACATCAATTCTTGTAAGTTTATATGTTGGTAATCAGTTACACTGTGTATACCTCTAATTAACTAAATTTTTTTTTTTAATCAAGATAAATGTATTACTCGTTCAGAACAGTACACAGCCAACATTATGAAAATTATGTTCGAATACATTTATTTTATTTTTCCAATTATAAATTATTATGATGCCACGGAAATCGAGATTAAGCTATAAAAGTTGCGAGTTTTACATGCAAAGATGACCCATGACAGTTTGTGGTCAATCTGGCTTGTGTCAGGTACGTGTTTAAATAGTCGGACCCTGGAGATTTCACAAGAATCGATTGTTTTTACTTGCCCTGATTTCATACTGACATCAAAACCATAGTTTCCAGATATATTAAATTTTATCTTTTAAAATTTAACAATCTCCCCGGTATCTCGGTGTATTAGAATAACACGTTTTTGTTAAATTTCTGTTTTAGGGAGCTACCATTCCTGCCTTTTTTACTCAGAACTCCTATCCTGCCTTTATTCTAATAACATCCTTGCCCACGCCCCTTTTCCTAAAAAATACTTAGGTATAAAGTTATAGTCTATTTGTTAAAGCATACTGGTCACTTTCATTATTTGTTGATAATGGATGGTCCTCTTCAATGTTCTTACACTTGTTTTTGGCCTATCATGAGTTACCACTTTTTTTCCAAACCATACAAGAACAGCAATATTTTTTTTCTTCAAAAACGTAAACTTCAATCTAGGTGCAAGCCTCGTGAGTTGTGCCCATATTTATACATATACATTCTGATGTGTCTGTATCAACATTGGTAATGATTTTGAGATCCATATATTAAAATAATTTTAATAATTGCATACCATCTTGCATGCTCTTTATCATGCCTGTTATTTGTAATGCATGAATAAATGTAGTATAGTCTGGGTCATTATATAGGACGTCCATAATGTTTCCAATTGGCGGGAAAAAGGCATCATGAACAACATGAATAATGCCATTCTTTGTTCGCATATTTTTAGCCATTACTCTTGATCCCTGTATAAGCAGTGTCTGTAATAGAAGAAACAGAAATATCAATTGCCATTTGTTTGTACACTCTAAGGAGGGTTGCAAAATCCCATGGGCATGCTTATTTGGCAGTATTTACCTTTGATCTGTTTTTTTTTCTCTTTAATCTTGACAATTTTGGCAACATACATCATGCAATTACTTCATTAAAAAAATGTGCAGTTTTGCGCATAGATGTTCGTGTTGCTCAGTCTTTTGGTGTTTTTATATTGTGTTTTGTGTTCTGTTGTTTGTTTGCATGTCTTTTCCGTTTTAACCATGACATTGTTAGTTGTCCCTTCGGTATCTTCAGTGTTTCTTTAAGAGACCTGAATCTTTAGAAGGACGTATCTGTCATCCATTTTGAATGTTTTGACAAATAACGGCAACCTACATGTCAATCCAATAATCTGGATGACTTTGCATGGATTTATCTGAGAAAGACACTTAAGTATACAAATACAACATGTATGTTCTAAAATAATAAGGATTATTCTCTATTTTCTAATTGGTGTTTTAAGATGCATCCAGTCAGAAACATGTGCACATTATATATCTAAACATTTTTCAAAACATTACATATATATACAAAGCACCAATAAAACAACGTAAAAACTCACATCTCCATTTCTGTAGTAGTTTAACCGGATTCGTTGTGGATGCAGCGTCCATAACGTCTTTTCATTGACATGAAGTTCGTCAAACGTGTATACGTGACGCACGGTGTGGAATTTGATGAAATCTGCCATTGCCTTGGTGTCATTTCTAAATTTTTTGTTGAATGTATCACCGAGTCGTTCAAATGCTAATCGGTCTGGACTGAAGAAGGTAAATGGACCTGGAAATACACCGGAGAATATTAAAGATTAACATGGACAGTCGCATTCAGTTTTTAATTAATTTTTAATTTGATTTAAAATGATAGCAACGGCAAACTGTTTCTAGAACTCACATTTAAATTTAATATTGTCAAAAAAAAACCCAGCTATATTAAAATTGTCAAGACGAATCATGTTTATCTGTTGTTGGTTTTTTCATTGTCATGGCGTTGTTAACGTTATCTGTTTTCTGTTGGTCATGGAGGTATTTTTTTCTTTTGATCGTGGAGTTGTTTTTGTCTTTTGAGTACTATGTGAACTTTATTTCTTTATTTGCTGTCGACTCAGTATACAATCTTGCTACGTCAGGGATTTTTCGGGCTTTAACACGAAACTTAGTACGCGTGTGACGCGTCTCCTTATTTTAGTGTTAAATAAGTGTGATTGATATAAGTTATTGTATATTATGTTTATTGACGTCACAAGGCATCATGATATTGCAAAATTTGATTTTGTTATCTAACAACGTAATAAAATGTAATTCGCAATTTTTGGAATAATCATGTCTGAAAATCTATAATAGTGGTTAACTTCATTACATACATTTATGACATAATTTATTTAAATTCAAAATAAAAAATTCCGTTTTAAGACATGCTATGACAGGGAACGTTTAAAAATATCGGTAACCTTCAAAAGATATAAAGTTACATGAAGGTTTAGATAATGTACCACAAACGGTTTGAATTCTTTATCGCAAATAATGGTAACAAAAATAGACAAGCATAACTAGTACTGAAACATACCACCGACTTCAAGGATTTCAATAATTCCAGAATTCTTCAGGACGTCTAGAGTAGTTGCCGTATATTGGCTAACATTAAGTCCTTGTACTAAATTAGAGAAAACAAAGCCTCCACCATCTTGAATTGTATCATCAGCAGCTAAAGTACTGAAAATTACCAAAAAAATTAACAGACCGCTAGCAGCCATTTTTACAGAATGAATTATTATAAATGTTCGTTAGTAAACTCTTGACCACACTGGTCGCCAAATAAAACTGATAAGATATAAATACATGTACTTTTATTTAATATTAACCATCTGTACTTCTAATAACAATATTAAACATCTGTAACTTTTCTTAAGGGATTTGTTATTGTAGGAATATTGATAAGCGAGCTGCCATCAAATTTGAAGGCCGTATACATTTGCTTAATATTGCTTACATCCATGTTATTTGAACTTTGGTAGGTAGTTGTCTCATTGACAGTAATACCACACCTCTTTACTTTTATTTTGTTAGACAGGTATTTTTTGTTAAATAAGTCTTTATTAAATTATAGATTGTATATATCAAAATAGTCGAACTAGAAAAACGACCAAAAGAACATGAAAAACTCAAGAATTTTACACGTTATTGGTTTATTACCTATTATAAGTTAATTGATTTGTGTTATATTTTGTGTAGTTTTTTGTTGTTACCCATGTGCATTATAACAACAAACTGTATTCTTGGGTGATACCACGTTTGTCCTCAATTTGTAAAATGCATTTCCCCGCCTGAATTACTTATTTGGAAAAACTTTTAGGAATGTTTGGTCCTCAATGCCCTTCAATTTTGAACTTCATTTGGCCTTTTTAACATTTTTTATTCTAGCGTCACTGCTGAGTCTTTTGTAGACGAACCGCGCGTCTGGCGCAAATATAAAATTTCAATCCTGGTATCTATGATGAGTTTATTTCCAGTATAGAAATAAGAGTTTAAAAAAAAACATACGTAACTCGAAAATTTGAAGGCATAATATCTGTATAAGTCAAATTCAAGTTTTATTTTTTTTTATTGGTTATTAACATTGAAATACAACAGATCATATTACATGATAAAATTACAAATAAACCCACAGGCACACAAATGAAACTGGCAGCTTAACAGCTACTATAATACAAACAAATAAATCAGCATGTACATGTATAAGAGCTTTTCTAAAGTGCTCAGTATGGTGTTCTTTTGTATATAAAATCTTTCAAACAATTGATAAGTAAAATCTAAAATCCATATCGTACATTTTGTCAGCAGGTGTTTTTAATGTTTGAACTGCTGTTTCTAAAAGGAAGAGACAGCATAAATCTTATTAATAACATAATTGTTTCATTCGATTAACAAAAATAACAATTCTAAGCAACTACATGTTTAAGTAATCGTGTGTTCTACAATAAAGAGCAAAACCTCACACCACATACACGTAGCAAGCTATTAAATGCAATTCATGACAAAATGTTAATAAGTAATCGAGAAAAGCAACAACCTGATTTATGTACAAACAAGAAATGACAACGAGTACACTCTTTAGAAGCAAACAACAACCACTTAATTACAGTAAGAGCATGTAAAATTGCCAAATGGAACAAGGCGAAAATCTTTTTTGGGCGATTTTCTGCTATAAACAGTGAACAACGCCCTTTAATACACCACTGGATTAAATAAGTACTTGTAGCTCAAATATTACTTTCAACAAAACTACATCTTTGAAAAAAGGCAAATGTATTCAAGTCCCGTTAATTTTTTGTACGCTCGTCTTTTCGACAAAAAAGCGACTTGATTTCATTTCTGTAGATTTCGCCTGTCATGTAATATATGATAAAATTGATGCAAGAATTTAACACTTGCGGAATGTAACCTACAGACATTGCAACTTCAAAAATATTACTTGTGTATTTATAAGGCGTCATTCCTATAAAAATGATGATCATTAATATTCCAGTAGGCAGCTGACAGACGAAAAATGAAAACGTTAGAAACAAGAGCGTTCTCGTGACCTGCATCTCTTTCTGATTGGATGATACCTGCGAACTGGTTGTCATTTTGACGCGACGCCTAGCGGATGTCAAAACAACACCTCCGGTTATTGTACTGGATAGCATAACTCCAAAAACCGGAACTAACTTGAACAATGTAGCCATGGTTACGTAGAAAGAGTCAGAAAACGGTTCATTCCTTCCAAGTTCCGTTGGTTGAATTATAGAAACAAAACTTTCTGTTTTATTAGAGTAAATTTCTTTTGTTCGATAAATAAAGAGTAATGGCAGACACATTATAAACGTAAAAATATAGACAAATGCAACAGCAATTATTCCATATTTCTTGGAAGAGTATTGCTTAATTTTCATTGGTTGAAGCACACAAAAGAGCCGCTCCAAGGAAATCAAAAGTGTGATTGTATTACCAATGCGTGCAGGAATAGCGTTGAAGTACGTATCAAAGTAAGGAATAATTTGTATTCTCTGCTGAATAGTAAACGGGACTTGATAGTACAAAGACGCTGTAGAAAGTGAGTTCATGGCAGCAACAAGTAAAATTATATTATCAGTAACAGCCAATGAGAAGAGCAAGACAACGGTTGATGTTATCGTTTTAAGCTTGTAAAACATTATGCAACAAAGAGTATTTAGAACCAGTCCGACGAGCACTAACACGGGAATAATCCCACAAAATGTTAATGTCTTAATAAACTGGACGGTGTCTTTGGGTATAACATAATATCCGGATCCTGTCTGCTCCGTTGTATTCGACATCTGAGTCATCTGCGTCTTTTGTACGGTTGCATTCATTGTATAACTAGTATTCAAATGTGATTGATATTATTTTCAACACTGAATGTCTGAATAATTAATTTAACAAACTGATGACAACACAAGACTGTTAACTTTTTGTAATTATAAATTTTCTTGACTTAAATTCTTATATCAAAATGAAGAAACTGCAAAAATCTTGAAAGCTTATTTCCGGTTTCAACAAATCATATACACCCGTAACCGATTCACGCATTGCAATATTTATAACAAAAGCTAGTCACATGAAATTTTGTGAAATTAACGTACTTAAAAAAATAATTGAATTCAGTACGGGCTTCATAAAGTACAAACTCTTTCCATATTATTATAATCATATGTATCATAGAAAGAAATTCCAATAAGAACTCGTTAGGTCTGAGTACACTACCAGATATTGTCGAGATACCCTATAATTTTGATGATACATAACAAAATTCAGAATTAATATTCATTTTAATTTTCATAAAGTTTGTAACTGTTTGCTTTTGTGAAACATTCTTTAATAATCTAAAGTACCTTTTATCTCTTGGCCGTTTGTAAATTTTGACACTGGTGTTACAATCTTTAATTTTACCGATCTATCAAAGACAGACAAAATTAAAATGTTTAGTGCGATTTTCTACATCGTGAGCTTGCATGCTTTAATTATAGCACAGACAAAGTCTTGCACTTAGATAATGAGGCTATTTTTATTCATGGTCTGCTGGTTAAGGAAGTAATATATAATGGATTAAACAAACAGTTATATTAAAAACATTAAAGAACGTTTTCTAAAAAAATAACTATTGACTTAACATAAAATATATAACATTAAATAGCAATAAAAAGATGCGCCATGATTACAAATGAAACAAATGGCAAATATAAACTAGATCGTGTGACGTGGATGGAAAGTTGTCTCATTGGCACTCATATCACAGCATCTTATGTCGATATAGAGACCAATAACTGCAGGTAAAGGTCACCCTACATGTATGACCTCCACCAACAAGCAAAGCAAACAGTATGTAGTGGATTTCGCATCGGGTATCACCAGCTCAGAACTTCATTACTGACAAAATGCAAAACAATATGTCCGCTAATCAAATTTGAATTTTTACGAAACTATAAAGGTTTCAATTACTTCAAGCAAAGTTAACCATAGATGGATTTGGTCATCTTTGATATTCCTTTTAATTCATATAGCTTTTAAACTGTTGCAGTTCTTACAATTTCTTGTTTTCAAATATTCAACTTTGGGCGTTGTTGCTGACTGCGTTAAATCCAGAAAAGCGATTCGGACGTATGATCTTTATTAGGTGTTTTTTTTTTATGCCAGACAACAACTGACTAAAATCAAAGGCTCTTGACTTAGACAGACAGACAGTTGACATTTTGACAGATATGGTCATACCTATATAATGGGTTAACCCCTCCCTAACTGGAGAAAGTGACTTAACGACACACCATCAGAAAAAACACAGTTAAAGACAGTTTAGCATATGACGCATTATACTGGTTCTAAGTATTAAAACTGCAACGGACAGTAACTTGCAGAACGACAAAGGAAACAAATTGTATGGAGTTTTTATCTCCATTTATCAGTTTTTAAGATATCCCTGCTTAAAAATCAACTTATCGACATAAAATATCTAAGCATTAAGTCTTTCTTTTCATAAATGTGCCAATTGTAACATGTATGGGTTGGTATCATATTTGACAATATCTTTACACATTTAGCGTTGACATTTACTGACCCATTTTATTATAGAACTTAGCGAGCATCATTCAGCAATTTCACAGATTTTTACACATGCAAGTTAAACAATACATTTCCAGAGTACGGCTATTGAAACAGCAAGTTAAATTGTGACGTCACTCCGAAGGTGTATGTATCTTATTTAAGAAAAATGCATGTGTGGTATGGTTGCCAATTAGACAACTTTATACAAGAGACCAAATGATACAGACATTAACAACTAAAGGTAACCGTACAGCCTTCAACAATGAACAAAACCCATACCGCATAGTCAATTATAAAAGGCCCACAAATGACAATGTAAATAAACTCATCATAGATACGAGGACTAAATTTTGTATATACGCCAGACGCGCGTTTCGTCTACAAAAGACTCATCACTGACGCTCGAATCCAAAACAGTAAACAATGCAAACGAAAAAATTAACGTTAAAGGGGCTTTCAGATTAGTTTTAATGTTGTTTTTTGTCCCTTCATTCTATATTAAATATATAGCTATGGTGAAATTTATTGTTTTGTTTTAAATTGAAGTCAACAATACTCTTTCAAAATTTTCCTTTGGGAGCTAGTATGAGAAAAAATCCACCGCATATAGTCACAGTTTGCAAGTGTGTGTTCTGCGTATTAGTGGAAAGGGATAAATATAAGTTGCAATAACTTGTTTTCCAATCCACAAATAAATGATTTATGTTTAAACATAATTAATCATACGTATTTATTCGACATGACTCTCTTTTACCGATTTGAATGAATTCCTACCATTATCAAGTTAAAGTAATTAACACACCGATGATCGGTTTTACAGAATAGAGAATAATCACAGGCACTTGTCTCAATTTTTTCCCCCCTATATACCTTAATATAACATTAAAGTATACAGGAATATTTTTTTGAGAGAAGTGCCTGTGAGAATAATAGGCAAATGATACACACAGTAATAAGCAAAACAATAAAGACTAGAGCAATTAGGCCGAACAAATAAAAGAATACAAAATGAAGGGTGTTAACCTATAAAGAATAGAGAATACTAGGCACAATTTGCAATTAAAATACAGAGAAAAAAATTGAAGGACGCACCTACCGAAGCCTCATGTATTCATATTTCTTCGCTCTAATTTTCAATTTTTCTTCGCTCTAATTTTCAATTTTCTTCGCTCTAATTTTCAATTTTTCTTCGCTCTAATTTTCAATTTTTCTTCGCTCTAATTCTCAATTACAAACTCTATGTGTAGATTAAAAGATAATCGGTTTGTCTTACTTCTACACATATTCTATAAGAAACTCTCTGAGAAATACCCCAGTACATGTTTATTGCAACGTGAATACTATTTCCTATCTATGATGTCAATTTCATAAGAGAAAGACACGAAATCAACAGTGCTTAGGTAGTTAAGACAGGTTCTTATCTCTTGGGTTCACAACATATGGTCAAATCGAGGCGGTGTCAAAATTTGTTAAATTTGTAAAGATTATAATTTTCAGTTCACATAGCCCCACTTAGCCATTTTGGAACAATGAAGTGCTTATTAGCGTTGCTGCCCTTTATCTGCCTGGCTTCAGCCTCAGAAAATCTGGTTGATTGTGCGAACGCAGCCAATTTAACAACATTTACCAGTTTTGTCAACTCAGCTG
This sequence comes from Mytilus trossulus, assembly GCF_036588685.1. Taxonomy (NCBI): domain Eukaryota; kingdom Metazoa; phylum Mollusca; class Bivalvia; order Mytilida; family Mytilidae; genus Mytilus; species Mytilus trossulus. The sequence continues at coordinate 57,868,101 of NC_086386.1, read as the reverse complement.
GATTAACCGATGTTCTTCGGGAACAAGGTAATTAGTATTTTGACATTTAAATTCATATTTTTTATTATAATATTTTTCATTTCTATGTGTTTTCACTGATAAGAACGATAATTCTAAAAATATGGCGATCGTAGTTCTCTGTCAGTAAATTTGACTGTTAACATGGTTAAAGGGGGAGAATTAAGCAAAAAGGAGAAGAATTGTAAAATTTTATTCCAATGTATCTCGCATAGGGCTCGAATCTCAAAAGATCGAAAACAGTTTGCCTCTTTCATAAGTAAAGCTCGTTACAGTTAATCAGTTCGGCTTTGCACTTAACAAAGGTTGTAAAGGAATATGTACATCATTTAATTTCCCAAGAACTCTCCTCTAACAGTTATCGCCTTTATCCGTCCGAATAAAAAAGTTAGAATAAATTATTAACATAAACTAATTCTATACGTTTGTGTCATTTATATTCGTGTGACAATATTATCGATGTTGTTTTATATAGATCTCTTTTTATTTTGGTAAAACATTGCATGTATACCTCACGAGGTGTTGTGGGTTTTCTTTATTTGATTTCTGTCTTATTGCCACATACCGCATAGTACTCTTAATTTTATTTATCTGCGTCTGTTAGCTAGTCAGTTATATTATCACCATACATATTCAACATGTCTTTTTCAAAATTTTGTGGGGACTCCCAGGTCTGATATATGTCGACATATATGTCTCTCTGTAAATGTTTTGAAGTTACATTGTACGTGTACAGTTATATGTTTTTCGGGTGATTTATGGGATTAATGGGCAAATCCTCGATCATTGATGTCCTAAATTGGAGGTTTTAAAAGAATAAATACATATTCATGCATATCACGAAAAAAAGATAATTCTCCTGTACTTTCTTATAGGTCCATTTACCCTAATCGTTCCTACCAATGAGGCCTTCGCTAAGCTTCCACCAGCAACAGTTGCATCGTTACAGAAGGATTCCAGTGCCCTCGCTAACGTTCTCCAGTACCATGTCGTAAAAGGAAGTATCTACAGCTGGGATATGGTTTCCGGTGAAATTCTTAGCAGTTTAAATGGCCACTACATCCGGGTCTATTCTCAAGGAAGTGTAAGTTTCAATATAAAATGAATATTTAAATATAATTTTATATATAAAACAAAAAACGCTTTTCTTTTCCAATAAGAATTATAATAAACATCAATAAAAGTTGAGTTCATTTGGTAAAATGCATGTTTTAATTTTATAACACTGCCATACACATTCACTACTCAAAACGTGCTTGTTTTTCTATCTCAATCATTTTCTCTTTAGCCCACCGGGGCCCGAAAGGCACCTTGTAAGTGTATGTAATCACTTGGCGTTAGTTGTCTGTCTACGTAAACTATTTCAAAAATCTTCTCCTCTAAAACTACTTGGTCAAATACCTTCAACTGTAACTGAATGTTCCATAGGGTATTTTAGTTTATAAATTGTATCCCGAATTTTGATCCATCAACAAACATGGCCACCAAGACAACAAATAGAACATAGGGATCAAAGTGCAGTGTTTGGCTTATATCTAAAAAAAAACTAAAGCTTTTAAAGGAAATTTGACATGAGGTAAACATGTTCATCAGGCCTTGATCAGCAGATGGATCGAAACCTTCACAGTGAACTGTGTAAAAAGTGCGCTGTACATTTTTAAAAATTGATACATTGCTTTTGGAAATCATTGTCTATATTTGAAAATGTATTTAAGGTTAATCTTGATATCAAATTTCCTATATTAATGTCTCCTTTGCAGTCTCTGTATTTCAACCAAGCTAAAGTAACAAAAGTAGACCTTCAATGCTCAAACGGAGTTATCTACCTTGTTGATGAAGTTCTAAATGTACCAGAAGGAACCATCGTTGACGTCATAAAGAACCCAGATTATAACATCAGTGGATTTATGGAATTTTTAGAGGCAGCAAAATTGACTGATGTCTTCAATAGAACAAGTATGAAAAAACATTTCCATATATTAAGGGATCATAATCGATAGTCTTAGTTTCTTTAAAAAAAACGCAATAAAAAAAAACTTGAAAAATATACGATGAAACAGCACACGAAAGGAAATAACATATTGTTTGAATTAGATTTTCGGTGTATCTAAATTAGAAATATAATTGAGAAATCATCGAGTCTACAAAAAAAAAAAAAAAAATAACATCTAAATATTTGAGAACATTTTTTCGTCATACCGTTTAATTATTTTCTAAACAATGGTGATCAGTATTGACTCAAATCGATTTTTCTGCCATTTATATGCCCCTTTCTGCAGGATATCATTTTTGTGTCTGAGGAGTCAGCTTCTGATTTTGATAATATAATAGTTTTCCTATCTGTCTTTTATCTTTTAGGTTCACAGAGATACACAATGTTTGTTCCAAACAATGCTGCTATCGCTAGTCTGGATGCTGATTATATTGCAAAATTGAAAAGCAGCTACATTTATGCTAGACGTAAGTGAAACATTATCTGTACTTAAATGTTACTTTATGTGTCAGACCACCAATTACTCCCTCCAATTTCGAACGTATGTAAAAGTATCCCTACTCTGACATAAAATAGTGCTTTTGATGTTATTAACTACTTAAATTGTAAAGTAACCAACGCAGAAATGAAACTTTTTGTGAAAGAGTAATGTTTTTAGATCATTTTAAGCCAACATTCACTTATGTCTATTAGTTTACATTAACATTCATGAGTAATGCGCTCCATAGTATACACATAAAGATTTCTAGAAAACCAGTGGTTATTTTGGGATTACCTCTTAGAAGGTCAGTGTTTTTATCGGAAGACTTTAAAAGTATGTTGACAATTGGCTTGTAGAAAGCTGAGTCATGTACAAATCATGACCATGAAGTTAAACTTAAGGTAAAACATTTAGAAAGATGTGAAAATTGCTGAATTTGGGTTGAAAAGATAGGGATTTTAAGTTGTGGTCTGACACCTTTAGTTTCGAGATATTCCGTTTTACCGGTCTGGTTTCTTTTTACACACAACTGAAAGTCACGTGATAACGTTAAGATTTTTTTAAAGCACTGTTGAGATCAATACAAACAAATGGACGAGCCATTTTACGAGACGTTTTCACCAAAGCAAGCAGTTCAATCAACAATGGATAGCATGCTCGACTATCTCAATGTCAAATTCCCAAACAAAATATATTATATTATGTATTTTTCCTGCTATCTTTGGCCGTGATATTTTTGACTAATAGGCTAACCATGTACAGTTCTTCCGGTTTGCACAAAATGTCTTTTTTTATTTTTACAAAACATTTGGATTTTCCAGCCTGACGTGATAACTGAATTGTTACGTTAGTTATGTCTAGAAATAACAAGAATTCCAAGCGATGATATAGATAAAAAGTCGGGAAGTATAGGGGTTGATAGGCAAACATCTTTAAACCAACTAAGAAAAAAACTTGAGGAGTTCTCATAGTAAGAGAAAAGTATAAAATCTGGGCAGGGTACTGTACCTTTTCAATTAAATTCGTTTATTTTCTGTATAATGTGGATTCAAATGTCGTCTTTGTTGGTTTCAGATATTGTTGATTATCATGTTCACCCAGGAACAATCCACGAGAAGAGTTTAGATCACGCAGGAACACTGACTACAATGTACAGGGGACATAGCATTAGTGTTACCGTTGATAGCAGTAAGATTTTGTTTTCTATAAAAAGATATGATGACAGATGTTTTAATTTTAATGATATTTCCCTAAGCCTTGCTTGTATCCGATGATAGTACCCTTGTAACGGGTTGGCGACGGTGTTTTTATTAGTATACATATAATGATTTACTTATACAATTTTTGAATTTAGTATTTTTTTCAGTAACTACCTAAACTGGCGAAGAGATGGAGCAAACCCCCTAGTATCTGTTTTAACAAATCAAATGCGTCAAAAATCTGGGAAGGTTTTAAAAGCCTAATTAGAGAGTCTATAGATATACTATCCTGCACATATCAACGATTTTAATATTTATTTTTTTTCAAAAATATTTTTCAATGTTAAATATTGCTGTGTTTGCATAATTGGACGTATCTCACTCAAATTGATAACTCTATATTCGCATAATAATACTATACTAACTCTACTACTTTTTTGTGGCTTAAATGTTCTTCAACTTTACATACGTTATTTTGCTTTTTAACTGGTTGACTCGAGCGTATAACACCAGCGTCACACATCAGAGTATAGCACAGACGTACGCCATAAATGCAATGCAATGTGCAATGCCAATACGTTAGTAATTTTGACTCTGTTAATTTTTCAATTATATCTTTTGAGTGCACATCGAGTTTTTAACGTCTTTCGGGCGTACGAGAAGCGTAAATAAGCGTATATCGGACGTTGAAGTAACGTATGTTTGCGTATGTATGGCGTTTGTCTAACGCAGTTGAAATACACGCTACACGCTACGAAGGAAAAGCGTTCTTGTGAACGTAGTTGTGACGCGTCCCGGCCGTACCTGGGATGCTTTCGGCGTGTCTGGGACGTGTTTGGTACACATGGCCTTGTAAATTCACGGACACACGCCAAAAAAATATCACAGCAAGTTTCGATTCGTTGTATACCAGAATACGTTTTTGATACGCCACGGTTGCGTTTTATAGCGCTAAAACTTTGCCAGTCGTATGTTACAGACACTCCCCGCAAACGTCCAAGTAAAAGACCAAGTAAAAGTCGAACGATCTTATAGCGTATACAACGTTCCCTAAACGTGTCTCAACCGTATCTGTACATAGCGTTTTGCTACGCGCTTGTAAAATATATAGTACGTTCGTGTAGCGAACAGTTATACGCTTGACAACCGCTACAGCTAGATGAAAATATTCATGCTGCATAAACAAATCATGGAGTTATAGCGTTTACCAAGCGTATAATTATACCTCTGCATTTCGACGTACTTTAAACTTATGCAACGCGCGTGTAAGGCTTGTAAGCGTTTCTGTTGCGTTCATCTAACGTATACGACTTTAGTCAATTTTCTTTGTACGTCTGGTGCACGGCGGTCTATTTGCCAATGTGTGACGCCGGTATTATTGATGAGTATTTTGAAGACTAAACGCGCGTCTAGCTTACACAACCATAAGCCTGGTATAATTTTTTTCCAAATTAGTTTTGTTATGTTAAAGGATGCTCTTTTTATACGTTTGAACTCAAAATTAAGACAATTGTTTCAAATACACCAAACTATTGATAGAACCTCAATAGTTTTACATACTTTTAGAAAATGTCCCTTTTGTCAAACAAAATTATAGGAAATTGGCCCAATGTCTTTGACATCTTAATGATTTACTTCAAGTCCGATCTTTTCCAGTGTTCTGTCGTTGTAGTTACTTCTGACATGCGCATATGATCAAAAGGGTGAACGTCATTCCAAACCTGTGTATTAACAGAGATAAATGTGCGTATTTTCCAATGATATGTTGTGTAATTATTTGCGCCATTTCATGATATCAATCACTTATGTTATCATTATTTACTTTTAGATAATAACCCTGTCTTGAACCATGCAGCTACTCTCCAGGTAACCGATATCGAGGCTGAAAATGGCGTTGTGCACATCATTTCACATGTTTTGATTCCAAGCACTCTTAATCCAGGAGTTGTTGGTTAAATAAATCATAATCAATAAAATATTTGTACTTGGGACTGTGGAATTTTATTTCAATTATAAACATGTTCGAATCAAAACTGTATATCAAAGGGACATAATATTTAAACAAGCATGTTGCTTGTTTGCACAAGATTCTTCAATGATCATTTATGAGGCCTTTATTGGAACCCCCTGTCTGTGTGTGTTTTTGTTGTTGCGTTCGCATTCGCGGTTCTATACACACAGTATTTCTTTTTGAATTAGAAAACAGCTCATGGTAAATATACTAGTAGTTATTAATTTGAACCAAAACTTGAGTGGATTTTGCATCAAACTTTTTTTTATAAGTTCAAATACTATTATTTATTTCAAGTGTTTAAATCAACATTAACAATGTTATATTATAGTTCGTTTTTGTGTGTGTTACATTTTAGAATTGTGTTACTGCTGTGTCGCAGTTCCCTTCTTGTTTTTGTTGTGTTTTCCTGAGTTGTAGTTTGTAACCCGGATTAATTATTTTCTCATTCGATTTTTGAATTTCAAACAGCGGTATAATACTGTTGCCTTTATTTATGACATTAACTAAACCAGATGTATACGCATTTCGACAATCAATGTTTTTCAGTGATGCTCAATAGTAGTTCCTTTAAACAATCGTTAAGAATTGATAAAAAAAATATCAGAAGTTAAGCAGAAACCGTATTCAAGCATACCACTTGTCTGATGGTGTCCTTGGGGACTTATCGATCATATCATATATTTACCCAAAGGCCATAAAAGAAAACAACATCCGCCTAGAAAATTATATTATGCTCAACATTGTCCTTGAAATTAACGAATATCCTGTTCAATCTTTTTTTTGATAAATACAATAATGATTTTACTGATACGCATCATTCAGTTTTGTAATGAATGCTTAGTTTAGTAGGTTTGTTTTTATAATGTTGTGTTGAGTATTGACAATTGACTTTATCGGCATTTAAATGATTTATTCCAATTAGGAAAAGTTCAAAACTTCACAACTCTTTCATGACGTCACAAACCAGTCGAAGCTGCCTCATGCAAAGCTCTGATTCCTTTCACGGATTTGGCTATACCTTTTCGACCTTTTGGATTATAGCTCTTCATCTTTTATATAAGCTTTGAATTTCAAATATTTTAGTCACGATCATCACTGAAGAGACATGTATTGTCGAAATGCGCATCTGGTGCAAGAAAATTGGTACCATTAATTTTATTACATACGCCCTGTTTGAACAATGAGATGTGCATATAACTTTTCAAAACACAGAAAGCATACCATCATTAAGACATTAAACAAATAGTTTTTATGACTTTTTATTGTCGCTAAAATTTGTGCTCATAACATATAATGTAACATTACTTCAAAACGTTCCTTTTCTCTCTCTCTCTCTCTCTCTCTCTCTCTCTCTCTCTCTCTCTCTCAGCTAATTTCTGGTGAAGTTTGTTTTGAAAACACTTGATTTGAGTACTTAGCAACGGAAAATTTTCGGAGTAATTGTTGGTCTAGGGATGAAGATGAAAATCCCTCTTAAAAGATTTTGGATAGGAATATTAAAATCGTTGGTTCCAAATGGGATATCAATCATACGTTACTGTAGTTTAAATTGTCCATGCAATACTAACCACTTCAGTTGGAGGTGTTATTTCATTTTGTATGCATGTTGAGAAAAATCAGTATAAATGATAAATAAACTCATCATAGATACCAGCATTACAATTTTGTATTTGTGCCAGACGCGCGTTTCGTCTATGTTTTAAACCATGCAGCTACTCTCCAGGTTAAGGATATCGAGGCTGAAAATGGTGTTGTACATATCATTTTACAGATTTTGATTCGAAACGCTCTTAGTCCAGGCGTTGTTGGTTAAGAATCATATCATTAAGGATATTTATTTTTTGTGGCTTTTATACCCCATTTATGGGCATTATGTTTTCTGGTCTGAGTGTCCGTCGTTTTGGTCGAGGTAGTTTTTGATGAATATGAAGTCAAATTAACTTGAAACTTAGTACACATGTTACCTATGGTATGGTCTTTAAAATTTTAATGAAAGACTAGAGTTTTATCCCTTATCAAACTTTGGTTTTCTGAAATGCAAAAAAATGACGAGATTCTTTCATGTGAAATTCTTTTAATTTTTCATAATATTGATATACCACGTCTGCGAGTGACAGCTTTATTGCCAACAGTTTGTCAGCTAGTTGAATGTTTGTTACTTAGAATAATTTGTTGAAAAGAAGAAAATGATTCATAGCGTATATTTTATAGTGTTAATCGAACATATGCGGTGTGTACGTATTCAAATTACTGTTTATATATGTTGAAATTCTATTTTTTTTATTATTACTTATTCCTCAGGGACAAATTGATCATATTGTTATTGTGTCTACCGGGAGAACTTGATGGTTTTCATTTCCCTAAGTAAACTAAAAAAAGATAAATAAATGTTCTTATTATCACTTGTATTAACTTACTATAAATGTTAATGGTTCAACGGTTCAACATCATTAAATGGAATTTATACTGTAATCATTATAGTAACGGAGGTAATAAAAAAATACCCATGAAGACAATTAAATTAGACCTAACCTCGTTATTCTTCTTTGAAGATTTACGATTATTCTGTGATCATTTGTTTTAATTATTTTTTTACTGAGAGTTAAAGCTTCGTTCAAGTTTGAATTAAAAAGAATGCTCAGATGATTTTTTTTTAAAGAACTTTGGTTAAGCATAAACAATTTCTCATCTGCATCTATTCTATTCCGGATACTAGTAAGTTTTCACAATTTTTAATGACGTCACAAACCAGTCAAAGCTGACTGACGTCATGTTTCAACAAATGCATTATGGATACAATTTTTCCAAAAAGACAAACAACCATTATTATCATTTTAAACAAACTATTTCATGCCTCGTATTTGCCTTTCTGTCTAAATTGCTCATAAACTAACATAGTTTCTAAACGCTCACTATTATAAATTATACTCTCTGCTAATTAATAATGACCTGTGTCAACTGTTTCGAGTACCAGGCAACGGATAGATGTCTGAGTAATTGTTGGTTCAGGGATGAAGATGAGAATAATTCTTGAAAGATTTTAAATGAATAAAATTAAAATCGTTGGTACCAACATGACAAATACATATATTACTGTAGTTCAAATCGTCATTTTGTGGATTCGACCGTCTTTTGTAGACGAAACACGCGTCTGGCGTATATACCAAATTTAGTCCTGGTATCTATGATGAGTTTTTTTATCATACTGTTTTAACCACATCAGTTGGATGTGTAAGTTCAGTTTGTTTTCATTCACAGTTTCTTCTTTTGTAAGTATGGCATTTGAATGAACCTTGATATTTCACGAATTCACAAGTGCTGTTCGGTTTATTTGGCCCAAAAATTACTGCAAATTTAAAAGTTTTCATAAATATTCTTAAATATTGAAAACTTGACAAGATACGTATACACGTTATTCAGAAAATCGACATTGACCAAGTTACCATGGAAACAAATCATAACTTTATTTGCATATTTTGTAAAATTTCGTCGTTTCCCTTGTTTTTCATAAAATTTTCATCAAATTTTAGATTAAAAAGTATGTGAAAACAACTTTATATTTGGTGAGATTATGTCAATATGTATAATTAAGCTTCTTTTAAATCAGTTTGTTGTTTCTTGGTTTCGCACGATGTTTTCACAACGGAAATAAAGATAGAAAACTGTATTTGCATCGGTTTTGTGAAAACAATACATATAATGACGTAATTGTGACGTCATCAGATAAAAATCACTATGTTTTTCATTGATATTTCTTGACCCTATGCATTTCTGAACATTATGTGCCAATTTGAAATAGATTTATTTTCTTGGGCCAACACCAGGACTCAATGCTCCTACTCCTTTGTTTCAAAGTCATGCTTTTATAGGGAAAATCAGTATAAATGGTATTTAAACTCATCATATATACCAGGATCACAATTTTGTATTTGCACTAGACGCAAGTGTCGTCTATAAAAGATGCACTAGACGCGAGTCTCGTCTACATAAGATTAACCAGAGACGCTCGAATCACAAACAAGATTTAAAAAGAAATGTCAATTATATATACAACCCTTTAGTATAAAGAAAAGGAGTTTGGGAATACAAAAATGAGACAACAGCCTAACAACAACAAAAACAAAAGAAATTAAGAGGTCTTAATTATTTAACATCTCTAACATATTTTCTCATCGGCCATATTTAACATAACTTTGCAACACTCATCATTGGGGTACCTAGTTTAAAAATGTGTGGCGTGACCCGGCAAATCAACCAAAATGTCCGCAATGACTAAAACTAGAACATTGGGGTAAAATGTAGATTTTGGCTTATAACTCTAAAACCAAAGCATTTAGAGCAAACCTGACATGGAATAAAATGTTTAAAAGGCCAAGATCTATCTGCCCTGAAATTTTCAGACGAATCGTTGGGTTGCTGCCCTTGAATTGCCAATTTTAAGGAATTTTTCCGTTTTTTGGGCTATTATCTTGAATATTATTATAGATAAAGATAAATGGAAACAGCAATACTGTTCACCAAAGAAAGAGCCACAAATAAGTCAAATGACCAAAATGGTCAGTTGATCCCTTAAGTAGTTATTCCCCTTTATAGTCAATTTTGGATAATTTTCATAAATTTTGTTAAGTTTTGTAAATTTAAACAAAATAGTTTCCTCTGTATCTAATGGGCCAAGTTCATTGTAAATTGAGATAATTGTAAGAAGCAATAATGTTTAGTTAAGTAAGACTAACAAACACATCACCATGACCAAACCACAATTTTGTCATCAATCCATATGTGTCCTTTGTTTTATATGCACATAGACCTAGGTGAGCGACATATGCTCTTAAGAGCTTCTAGTTTTTTGTTGTTGTTGAGAATCTGGTGTTAAAGATAGGTCTTTGAGTTTAGGTTGATATCAACATAGAATATTTTTTTGGCGATCCTTTAAACCGTTTACATTTAAAGAATTTTAGATCAAATTACGTTGACTTCTAGATTTCTATTGATTATTTGTGTCGTTAGGTTGCTTTCTCCTTTACGTATAACCGAAATTATATCATTCATGCTTCCACTCATTAACAAAACCAAGATAAAATGTGCAGGCATGTTTTACTTAAAATTTTCTACATTACATTTTTCCAGTGAAAAAGTTTGTATAATGAGCAATTTATATGAACAAGATGGATGAACCCTTACGACATTACACACAACTTCATCATATTAATGATAATTATCAACGCCTTTTTAAAATTAGTTATATTGATTATAAGATATATTTTTTTTTCTTTCTGAATTTTGATAGCTTATTAACATGTATCGTACATTAAGATGACATTACTATATACCTAACATATTTAGAAAATTACAACTATAAGGTTCCATAATGGAAAGGCGTTGATTTGAAAAAAGGCCAGTAATGCGTTAAGTTTGAAAGTTTTTATTTTACTTGTTTTGAAATGGGATCGTAATAATTCATGAGAGTTCCTTCAATATCAATGTGTATTCACGCAATTTCATCGTGTGACTACTTCTCTGACATTCGGGATGCATTCTGGTGCAAGTTACTACGCATAAACCCAATAACTTTATATGCTTTTCGTGGTTCCTCAACTCATTTAGGTGTCGGTTTTATTTTACTGGCATGCGAAACCGATTTGAACTAGACAGTTAGCAGACAAAATGTGTTCAATTTCTATGCGTCACATACGTTTACAAATTTTTCCAAACATTTTCTTATTCTTATTTATTACTCGATTTATTTCACTTGACTGGGCGGAGTTTAACCGGTTCGCTCATAATAAACCAGTCCATCTATAGACAGGTGTGTTAGGATAAACTCATCAATGAAGTGTCCAGTAATTCTTTGGTAAATTCCTTTGATGACACTGATAGGTGATTAGAAATCAGTAATAATTATAACGGCAATCATCCTTATCACACACATCTTCAAATAGACTGTCCTTATGCAAATTAAAACCTAGCTCCACCCGATCAGTTGAAATAACATTGGTAATAGACCTTTTCAACATATCTCGACACCGAGTAATGACACCTACAGTTTACAGGTAAAATGGATGGGTCGTCTCAAACAAAAAAAAACATCATGATTATCATTACGTAACATATTGGATTGACGGTTTTATACTGTATTGCCTATATAGCTTAAGAATATATATCAACCAAATAAATAAATATATGTATGTTGGCCGGATGCAGACATTTATTTCGCCTTTTTCGCGTTTTCGTGACTTCTCCTTTCACTTTGCAAACGCGAAATTGGGAATTATAGAAATCGAAAAATTGAGAAATTGAGAAAAAGTTAAATCGCGAAATTGGGAAATAGATAATTTCGGGAAATCGAGAAATCGAGAAAATCAACGACGGTCTTTTCCGCTTCAAGATATCTTGTTCTAGTTAAAGTTTTCCTTGATGAATTTTGAAAAAAAAATCTAATTGACCCCTTGTTTCAATGTTACAACGTTTGAGCAGTGATTGGTGAATACAAAATTCAAGTAGAACACCAAATTGGTGATTTGAAATGATACAAAGTATTGGGTACATTATGGAGACATCTAAGGCCAAAACTAACAGACATGGGCCGCCCTTGTCAACCGATAAAATCATTGTTTAATTAAATATCAACTACAATAAAGCATGATTTGTTCTTTTCATTTTCAAAATTCAACCAGGACAGCTAAAAGCTAAACGTCTTAAAGATGAAATGTGACTTAAAGTCCACCATTTTCTATATGATAAGTTAAAAAAAACCATGTCATCTGGACTCTGTATATAGGAAAGTTTTATCATTGTCAATGAAAGTAATAAAATCAATATTGATCTCATTTTTTTTTATTTTTGAGACGACCCTTCACATTTTACCTGTCGTAGTCGTTCTCAACTGTAGGTGTCGAGAGATGTTGAAAAGGTCTATCAACAATGTGAAAAGTAAAATTACAAAATACTGAACTACGAGGAAAATTAAAAAGGGAAAGTCCCTAATCAAGTGGTTCATATGATATAAGTTTAAATTAATTATTTTTTTTGTGAGTGATTATCTGTTCAAACTCTATTTATCAGTTTATATTGTGTCTTTTATAAAATATTGTATTCGTATAAATATCTCTCCTACGGGAGGCTAATTAAGATATATATATATATATAAGATAATCCGCTTTTTGATTAGTTCTGTTTTCATAAATTTCATTAGCTGTTGAGAACAAAAAGTTCAAAATTTTATATGACGCTTTGAAGACTAGCATTTCAATAACGCAGACCGAGTCAAATTTTCCGCTTCATACCACTTTATAATTATTGCTATCATTTAAAGTATATACTTGTTCAAATATAGATACATAGATTGCTGGGTTTCATTCTTTACCAGTTGCTTTATGACAGTACTAAAAATGAAAAAAGAAAATATAATTTTCTTGGTTATTTCGCTCCTTTCAATATGCTGTGGTATGTCGGAACCTAAAACCTGGACGTTTACGGGATTTCTTTTCAGTAGAACCAGTGATATGGAGGGATACAGTAGATTCTCCAATTGCATGCGCGTGTTTGTGTAGCAATGATGATGAATGTTGCATCTCAACCTATAACACACCAACACAAGACTGCCATATCTACAGCTGTTGTTTTCCATATACTAGACCGTCGGAGAATACGATTGTTATAAGGAAAATAGCAAAACCAAATGGTAAATATGCCAATTGAACATAGTGCGAAAACGTCTTTTAAGACAGAACAAATTAACTCGTCGTACGTATATCAATTTTAGTGGATATCTTTTCTCTCAATTGATTTATGACTTTCAAATAGCGTTATACTGTTGTTGCTTTTATTTTTCTTTTTATAACGCAAACGAGTTCAGAATTAATACACCTAGCACAACACAATGAACGCCATCTTTAGCATGAGTCTTACAAATGTACTACAACATGGGTCCAAACTCAACACCTCAGTCGACACTCTGTCGTAAGTAGTGCAAACATAAAGATTAAACTGCTTCATGTACTCTACTGTATGAAATTGCAACGATGATATGGGCATTGCCTTCACTGGTAAGATAACGGTTGATGAATTTCGTTTGGTTATCAGAGTTAAAAAATGCAACTTTGCATAGTTTTTTCATATAAACAGGAAACCTTTTTGGTAATCCTCGGAAATTCTCTTCAGCAAAGTTTTGAACCAGACATTGAATTCGGACCAATGTGAGCACCACAGGTTTCAAAGTTGCCACTTTAAGTAATACTGTAAACCAACTTATTTTCGCGAGCGATTTATTTTCGCGACTTTCGCGAGTAGAAAAATAACGCGAATATAAATCGTCGCGAATATGAAAACCTTGGATCATTCCTTATTAAGCTTCATCAAGTAAATCAGAAAATCGCGAAATTAAATAGCCGCGAAGTGGTAAAAAAGGGTAAAACGCGAAATAAAGTACCCGCGAAAATAAGTTGGTTTACAGTATTCTTGTCCACCATACAATTTTTTGCTTCACATATGGACTCTGATGTATTGCTTGTGTCAGTTAAAACTCAATAAAAAGGCCAATTCAGTAAGTTTCATCCGAAGAAATTAAATGATGAACGGATTGCGGTTACGATAATTGTAACATATCTAGTGTCCTCTGTTATCCCGTGCCTTTTTCTGACAGTAATACTGTATAACAACATCGGTATTATTTGAGTTTACATTTATAAAGTAATAAATAAAGTCATCATAGATACCAGGACGAAATTTTGTATATACGCCAGACTTGCGTTTCGTCTACAAAAGACTAATGTTATGTAACAGAGTTTGACATCCGAGGTGTTACAATTTCTTCTTAACTTTTATGTTAACATGCGGATATGTTCCTAATGTCGTAACTACAATCCCGTCCTCTTTATTCTTATGTGACCTACCAAATTAGACCTATTACAGAGTGTGTACTTACATGAGCAACACGATGGATTCCACATGTGGAGCAGGATCTGCTTACCCTTCTGGGGCTCCTAAGATGAGCCCCATTTTTTGGTGTTTATTTATGTTGTGTTTTGAGTACTGCTCAGTATCTTTTGATCTTTTTCATTTTTTTCGTTTATTTTCGAGTTGTGATCAGGAGTTTGAATGTTCTTTTGATGTCTTTCTCCTATTTCTTATGTTCTTAATTAAGAAAGGTAACTTTTTTCTATTAATATCTATACATACTTTGAATATTTACTCGAAAAATTATAGATAGGTCACGATATTAAAATGAATACGATTTAAGGTGAAATATTCAGAAACAGTTGCTCTTACAGTAAAGGTAAATAATATTAAATTAAGTAACAGTTTTATTAAAAGTTTTCTTACTAAAAAAGAATGTTTTACTTCTTTTTTGATTATACTTTGTATTTCTATATTTTTTGTTTTTATCACTTTTGATTTAAAATAATCAATCTTCAAATTAATAAGTGTGTCAGTGGATCCGGTGCCTGTAGTCCAGCAGCAATGCAGTTTAAAATCATAGTCATCATTCATAGTTTGTTCCACTTCCAGATTCAGCTCTCACAAAAGTAGCTTATCTATGAGAATCTGCCAAAAATCAAGGGAACAGCTCTAACCACAGCAAAACATGATACATGTCGTACAACTCAAATAACAAGCCTATTTCTTTTCATGCATTGCAATAAACTGTGACACCAAACATCTTTTCGAAACGTTGGTTATACATGCAAAAGGCACCACGCAACAATACAAGGATTTTGATCATTGTGACCGAACTATGAACAGTTTGATAGTAGTTTTATATCTATCGGCAATTTCAATATGTATTTTGTTTATTTCCTAAATTGTTTGTGACAATAAATTGACTGATTAGAATACACGATTCAACATTGATCACAGACAGTCTAATGATATTATAGAACAGTATGATACAGTCGTTTAAAATAGTACGGTTAATATTCAATGTGACGAAACCTGATTCGATATCATTAATGACAACCATGCTTTATTGCTGTGTTTTTAATTATTGTACAGACATAATTTCATAAAACTGTTAATACAAATGTATATTCCAAATTTAGGAATATAAAAAATGAATAAAGGCAACAGTAGTATACCGCTGTTCAAAACTCATAAATCCATGGACAAAAAACAAAATCGGGGTAACAAACCAAAACCGAGCGAAACGCATTAAATATAAGAGGAGAACAACGACACAACACCGAAACGCAACACACACAGAAACAGACCAATCATCAGACAAAACACCACGAGAATAACAAATGTAACATGAAAACCAAATACATGAATTTGGGATAGACAAGTACCGTGCCACGTCTTATCTCAATATCTCAAAAATAAGAGAAAACACAAACGACTCAACGTTTAAATGCAACACAAAGAGAAACGAACAATATTATAACAATAACCATCTTCCTGACTTGGTACAGGACACTTTTAAAGGGGAATAAAAGTGGTGGGTTGAACCTGGTTTTAAGGCATGCCAAACCTCGCACTTTAATGGCTAAGTTAAATATAACATTGAAATGATAACATAATATTACAGGACTACAATACAAATAAATAGGAGAACATATTAGACACAGAAAAACATGATTAATAGATAACAAAAAGCATCAGGTTAAAAATTCAATACGCCAAAAACGCGCCTTGCCCACACAAGACTCACCAGTGACGCCCAGATATAAAAGATCGAAAGTGAAAAAAGTACAAAGTTGTACAGCACTATAGATCAAAAGTTGAAAAGGTTTCGCAAAATACGGCATTGTTTTTATGCCCGGGATAAGAACATTCTTATTATATAGAACAATTCATGCTATTGCAAACAGTAAATTTTATCAAATGAATATGAAAGAGATATACACAAAGAAACTAAAGTATTAACTAATTACAGAAAACTAAACCTGAATACATAACGCCTAGATATAAAAGATCGAACGTGAAAAAGGTACAAAGTTGTACAGCACTGAAGATCAAAAGTTGAAAAATTTTGACAAATACGGCATTGTTTTTATGCACGGGATAAAATATTTCATTCAAATTTTCAAAACAAAATGAGATATTTTTTATTTTTCAATAAAATTATATTTTATGTCTGTTAGTATTCCAGCCAAAGTTATAATAAAATGCGGTTGAAATTAATTACTTAATTATTTTCGATAAAACAAGTTTTCTCCATTGGATTCATTTATTTGTTTAATAACGTTTCTAAATGATTAGCGATTTCTGTTTAGTACTTCAAAACTTGTAAATGATATCATGTACACACAATAGTTTTTAGGTTTAGGGTCCACTTCAATCAAAATCCACATACTGCGGATGATTTGGAACGCGAAAGACAAATTTCGATATGCACTGTTGGAAAATTGTTTAGTATAAGCATGACTATTCAATGATTTAAGTACAAAATTGGATATAAAAAGAAACATAAAAATCGGCGAAACCAACAAGGTTCTAAAACAGTCAATTAGGCATTAAAACGATCAAAACATGATAAGGTTTAAAGTTTATTTAAATGTATTCATATTCATGACACCTTGACTGTACATATGCTGGAGACAAAACAAATATATATATATAATTTCTCTGAATATAGAACAATTTAAAGCTAGGTTATTTTTTTCCATTGTTGTCAGTTGCTTGTATTCTTGATTGTTTATTATGTTTAAGTATGGAAATTAATTATTCAAATTACATATAAAGATAGGAAGATAAGATGGTCAATGAGACAACGCTTCACAAGAGACAAAATAAGAAAAATAAATAAAATTTTATTGTCTTTGCTTTTGTCTTATGCGGTGATTTGCAATTGCATATTTTAGCATTATATTGTATCTTCATATATTTCTTGATAAAAGTAATCCTTAAATACACACACTCGTATTGCGTCAAATCCTTTGTTTAGTTAAACTAAAAAGATAACGTTACATCGTTTATTTGATACTCCAATTAAAATCTAAATGTTGTCGTTAATTCAATTTGAAACAGACATGTCCAGCGAATTACAGAACTATCTAGAAAGAGGTACATATGTTTGTCTACACTAAAGTGTTTCAAATTATTTGGACATTTTACGAACAGTTAATTTAACTGAATCGGTCTTTTTTTTGAAAAAAACAGTAGCGCTAATGATAAGGGGAGGACGAAACTTCCCCAGGCTTTATCATCGATCATTTTTTTTTTATTCGACTTACAATTGTGTCTTTGGAATTTTCCGAACTTTCTTAGTTGGCAACATAAAACATGTAAAAAGCAGAGCAAAGTTTATGAGCATGAGAATAAATCCCATGCATATTCCTTAAATTCATGAAATTCACTGGTTCATATTTTTATATCGATTAATCGACTCAGCATTACTGCTTTTTATGTAAATAATAAGCCAAGGATTTTTGCTGGTTTCCTCTGCAATAATTGACTCTCTTATATTTTTCGTTCCAGCTCTGACCGGAAATATTATTGTGTTCTGGTATATGTTTGACATGATGCTACTATATGGATGCATTTCGATGTTTTCAGGATTTATCGAATGATAAGGATTTTCATAACCGTCACCAGATTGACTGAAACGTGTCAGCATTTCTAACGAACTTTCTTCGGATCTTTCTGATTGACCCCCTAACGGAATACTAGTGTCTCCAGTGACTATGTGCATGCTATTATTTTCTTGTGTAACGTCAGTTGTTGGTTCAAACACTTCATGATTATAGTTTATTGTTCCTATTTCGTCATAATGTTCTTCTGGATAGGTTTGAAGCATAACGTTGACCCTTGTCTTTCGCTTCAGATGACAATGAATATTGGAGGCAATGCTGCAAATTATAATTCCACCAACAACGCAGCCCATTAATAACCAACCAGCTTCATATCCAGATTGGCATTTTAATAAGGAATCTGTAAGTGAAAAAATAAAATAGTGAAAATATGAAAATACCTTAACGTCTGCATAATCTGTTAAGTATAATAGGTATATCTAAATAATCATATTTGTAGAGATTTATCACGGTATTTATGACATAAGTCATAAATAGAAAGAACATACTGTGGATTTCTTTTTTTTTCATTGGAAACAAATTTTCGTGGATATCGTGGTTACCTGGGAATTACGAATATCAAGGTACAAATTTTCTGTTAAAATGTAATATGTAGACTTTTGTAAAACCAAGAAATCACACCTTCACCAGAATGCAAGTTTTCGAAATTCACAGACATTGGTAACTACGAAAATAAATGAATCCACTGTAAACTAACGTAATGGTAATATTTCGATTCTAATTTATACTCTATTGTGTCAGTCATACATTCCATATATTATACTAAAATTAAATGTCTTTAATATGTCTATAAGGCAAAAGCCGGCTAACTAGTAGAATGTGTCCCCGTGACTGTTGTCTATGCCCTTTTGTTTTTACAGTTAGGGTGTTTTTGCTTGTGGGAGAGCTGTCTACATATTCCATTATCACTGTATTTTTGTGTCATTGTGGTCTCTTGGAGAGAGTTGTCCCATTTGCAATCACACCAGAGTTGTCCCATTTGCAATCACATCAAATCTTCTTAACAACGTCGTGAATAATTATTCGAGAGTTCATAAAATAAGTATGTCTTGTTAAAAGTATTAAAGTGAGCAATAATATTTTCAAAACTGGCTATATGTTTCGGAGTGCGCAAAGCTATCGTAAGAAAACTAGATAGGGGAAACATATGCTTTCATTAATTCAGAAACAATTTTCACAATTTAGATATTCATGATGGAATTCATAGAATAACATATCGAAGAATCCAAAGAGAGAAAAATATTCAACGAGTGACTGAATAACTCACTAATTCAGGAATGCGCGAATTCTTTGATTAGTTATTTTTCATTACATTGGCAAATGTCTTCTTTATGAAATTAATGTAGAAAATGTAAGGTACTATATCTTTTTCTACGCATTTAAAATTTGTTTTGATCCGACCTAAACGACGTCTTGACAACGCCGTTGTGAAATTATTGGTTTTTGTTTCACCAGGAAATTAATGTAAATCATTGCAAACGATATAATAAATGTATTTATCTCTGCAGATTGAATTCCAACTGAATGAAGTCCATCTGAATGTCCCTTTTATTATTTAGTAGCTTGCATATACGATTTAATTGCTGGTTTAGTAAATGAATAGATTTTTTTCTGTTATATCGATAACAAGTGTTAAAAGGTGATTAGATTGATTCGTTGATGTTTTATTATATCAACGACTTGGGCGACTCATTATAACATCATTATTCGTGTATTACATGAAAAAAATTATGACCGATTGCTTAAATCTTTACCTCAAATCACAACTTGTACAGAGTATTTACATTAACATTTCACTTAAACTATTTACAAGTTATTTTCACTTTCTAGTAAGATATTTCTTTTTTTCCGAAAGTAACATACCTCTTGACATAAGTTTCACACTAAATGTTTCATCTCCAATTTCATTTTCTATCGAAAAGTTGTATGTTGTAAAATCTGTTTCTGTAAGGGTAAACCCTTGAAGAGATATCTTGTACCCTTTCATGCGAACTGATTGATCGAATGAACTAACTGTAATGTTATAATCTGTAACTATCTGGTACTTTGTTTCGTTGAAGCAGCAAAAATCACTTGTTAAAATATTTACACTTCTAAATTCTGGATAACAATAAACACTGACACATATGTTTATTTCAGTACCGATTCGTCCGTACTGTATATTTTCTGTAGCAGCTACAAACCTAGGCTTGTCTGCAATAAACATTGAAAGTGGTTTTCTAAAATGACTATAGGAAAACATAATGAGGTGTTATCTGAATAGATTGTCAGAAATATAAACATTTTCGCTGAATTTGGTGACACATTGTTTTCATGTTCATATGAGCACTGATTATATACTGGTCTTTTAGTAATTCGTCTAAAGTAGATTAACAATACAACGCTTACTATAAAACACATGAAACATTGAAAATGTTTTATCAAAATCCTTTTAACCTTCGATCAGTTAACCATGTTAATGACGTTCTGTTTTCGTGGTTGATCTTGTGTTCATCAAAATGGTCAAAATTGAATTCGAGTCTTGCTCTAGATATTAAGAATTTTCCACCCAAGAAAAAGATTACGTCATGTAGAAGCTTAGCTACAATTGGCAAACTATATCGCAATTTCAGTTCCACAATGCTCTTTAGTTTCGTTTTATTTTATTTAAATTCCAAAAAGGTTGTGCTGAATATAGCTAAGGTAGTACATGCCGTGGTTGAGAAAATCTTTAGTAAATAAAAACAATACAGACAAGACTTCCGTTTAAGTTAAAAAAAATCATTTTGGTAACCATGATGAGTTAAGTATTTATACATAAATATGGAACTCGAGGCAATTTGTAAAATTAAGGGTGGACATTGGGTATGTGTCAAAGAGACAACAACCCAACAAAAAAACAAAACCGGTAGTCAACATTTGGTCTTCAACACAGCGAGAAAAACCCGCCACTTTTATGACAGTTGCATCAAATTCCATTATATTGACACATGTGTGTGTGAAGAAATCAAACAGACACAATTATAATAGGTAAAAATGTCAAAAAAGCGTATACAATAGTCAAAATTATGTTATTATTTTAATCGATACGAACATAGGTAAAATGTCACCAAAGACAAACAAGACAGGCAGTGAGACAAATCACATATCAAAAACGAAAGATAAGAAACATAAGAATACAAAAAAATACCTTATAACAATGACGCAATTACAGGTACACAAGTCGCAAGCCACGTCAAAACTAAAATCACAAAAATACTACACCGAGGAAATTTCAAAATGGAAAGTCCCTAATCAAATGGTAAAATTAAAAGATCATACACACCAAATAAATGGATAACAACTGTCATATTCCTGGCTTGGAACGGCACTTTCGCATCAAATTCCTTTATATTGCCAACGATGTGTGAACAAAACAAATTGATAAAAATGTCAGTAATACAGCAGTCGACATTGTGTTATAATCCTAATCACTACAAACACATAATAACAAATAATGGCATATCGACCAAGCAAATTAACAAAAGTTTATGACAAGATTACACAAATTTATCATAGAACAAGAACACAATGACGAAATGTATAAGTACAGAGCCACATCATATTTGTAACAAAGCACATCAGCATAAATGAAAGACAAGAATACGAGAATATAATGTAAAATAATGACAGGATGTACAAGTACCACAAGATCTAAATAACAATAAAAAACAAACAAATATATGAAAAAGAAGCACAAAAAGACGTATATCAAATTTAATAACATCATTCATCGTTGTCATATTTTTTAATTAGATTTATGTACTAGTATGTTAAATCCACACATACACGATGAAGGATTTTAAGAATTGGGACCGAATGCCAAGATCAACATGGGTCTAACGTAGAATCGCGCGTTTGACGTTAGAATGTAAACGTCACACAGGTAGAGATAGGAAATAAACGTGTCGTTCAAAATATAAAATAATATAGTCTATAGTTCTTTGATATCATCTGCAAAATGTAAATTAGAAGTTTACATTTCCTTCTTGCCGCTTGTCTATGTGTTAATTGTGTATTTCTTCTAAAAAAAAAAGCCACGTCATTATGTTAAAAAAGAAAAAAAGGGCATATAGAAAAAGTCTTTGCAAAAAGGAAAGACCAGAATACCAAAAAAATTAATAGAAGTTTAACACAATAGCGAGATGTTTAGGTACAGATCTAGCGCCACGTCATATGCATCAAAGAAACACAAAAAGTCACATAGACAAAGCAAATATGAAAGATAATGTAAACAACACAATGACGGGACACATAATTACAGAACCATGTCAAAAGGATGTATCCAAAAATAGACAAAATAGTATTAATAATGAAGACGAATAAAACACTATAACAGGAATGTACACTAATACGTTAACATGTAATTAAAAAGAAAAAAACAAAGAAATATACAATAATACTTAAACACGTTATTAAGAGGATACACAACATCATGCAGTACATTTAATCTATACTTCAAGACTATCATGTATTATTTGCGAAGTTGATACAGGTCATGGTATCTTCCTAATAAACCCTTTTAGAAGAAAAGAAAACCCAAGACGTTCTTTGAAATACCATTGGTGCATTTACTTTCTGCTCAGACATTGGTGACATTTTGCAAAGTCTGAGTAGTGGCTAGAGGCTCTTACTTAAAACATATTCATTTAAAGTGGATTGGGAAACAAGTTTTGCAACTTATAATAATCCCTTTCCACTTTGCGGGTGCGAGTGCTGCCTTGTTGCGGCATTAGTCTGCTCTTTTTCGAAGTCTACAAGGGTGTCTTTAACGTGCAAGAGATATGTCTCTCTCTGAACACGGATCAGCTATATATTGTTCCCTTCCGACGGACTATCATCGTTTCCTCAATACCTTACTCGCAAATGGTGTCAAGGGAGAGCCGAAAATTCAGTCCATGAAATTTTTATCCAAGACGGGAATCGGACCAGGAACCTTTGTGTTAGTAGTCCGATGCACAGAACACTACACCACGGCTCTCTTGAATACCGAATATGTTGGGAAATGTATTTCCCACATGCAATTGAAGTTGGTCTTTGCTACTAACATGACTGTTCATTTCAGAAGAAAATGGTGGGCTAAAACCTTGTTTCATAGCTAGCTAGCTAGATTTATATGACAGTTGTTTATAGTTCTGATGTATTGAGTGAACTAGGTAAGCAATCAAAACAAGCATACGCTTTTAATGGGACAATAATTTTGATTCAGAAGCCAAACTGTACAAACATACATTTTACATGGCAGACAAACAACACAACTGGCTGCACATTTATTATAATATAAACATATAAATCAACCGTACAACGGTGTACACAAATAAGCTATTGGAATTGATAGTAAATCTGACAAAGATATCGACGAAAAAAGTTACTCCATTAGCGGGTGAAATTTGTATATTGCTAGACTAGCTATATCAACCAACATAAAAAAATACTTAAGAAATTTCAAAACGAAAAGTCCCTAATAAAAAGAAAAAAAAAAGCCCAAACACACAAAATGATTGAAAATCAACTTGGTTCAGGCATTTCCTTTTCCGAAAATGTATGATAAAACATAGTTTTGTAGCTAGCTATATCTTACACTTGCATGATAGTCACATTTAATTTCATTATAGTGACACTAACCTGTGAACTAAACAAACAGACACCATTGGTAAAAATCTCAAAAAATTGGGTACAACAGTCAACATTGCATAATAATCTTAATCTCAAGAAAAACAAACAAGTATGTCAACAAAGAAAACAAAATGTTATATATGATAGAAAAATAGAACGAATATAAAACACTTATTCGACTTCACCATAGGCAATTCAATACAACAAAAACAATATATCACAGATTCCGTTGACGAAATTTTGCCCTTGTATATTTTAAAATGATTATCTTATTTTAATTTTTGCCTTCTAAATATTTTGCATTTAGTGCCATTTTAATTCGTTGTTGTTTTCGATTATTTTTTGGTTTGATGTCTAGTTTTTTGTAAAAGTATTTGTTAGCTAGTACTGATAAATGCACATGAAAATTATCATAAACATCAAATGACTCAATGTTATTCTGTAAATATTCTTGTTTACAGGAAGCCAAACATCACTTGGATACTATTTAAAAAAAAACATAGTGAACGCTTCTTACTTTTTATGGGTAGTATTATCTTATTAAAACAAGTTTTAGTAAATCAAACCTCGTAGAAGAACAGAAACTTTTCCTGTTTGTACTGTCGACCCATTGACGTCTGCAACTCCATTTGTCGCGCTACACACATATATTCCACTTAGCTTGAAGTTTTCAATATTTGCACTGTTTTGATCAATTTGAATAGTTTGATTATCCATGAGCAGGCGAATAAGTTGTCCATATTCTGAGAAATGTTGCCACCGATAGAACCAATAGTTTGGAGGTATTCCATTAGGCTCACATCTAAGTATTCTTTTCGTCAAATTTTTGATAATTCTTATCGTTGGTGGATCTGTTCAGATGAGAGAAAATATCAAATTAATGCTTTTTCTGCTAAAATATTAAACAAAATGATCTATCATTAGTACAGCTATTTGACAATACCTACTCAATCAAGGGCTTATATTTATAATTTGTCGAATATTGAATATTTTATAGAATCAATGGTAAAACTTAACGTTTGTTATCTCTTAGATTAGTTACGAAAGTACTATCTTTTTTTATTTTAAACTAATATATAGACAATAGAATGCATGTACCACTATTGTCGATTGATTCATAATTATTGTTTAACGTCCGGTGGCAAGTTTTTCATACACAATTTACGTGTAGAGAGCGTGGCGTTCTCTCTACAAGATGCATCGGGTTTAACGTCCCAAATTCTGACCAGTCGGGACTGCGTATTTGTGTATACTGCTCACCTTTGGGGGATTACTGTCAAGCCCAGCGCGCAACCAAAGAGACAGACTACGGAAGACACATATATATATATGTATGTGTATTAATCAAAACATTTGCAACAAGAATGAGTGGACTTAAGACACGGTGCCTCTTCACATGATCATATATCTATGTTTAGCGCACATCTTAATCTGGATCAAAATCTAATTTGGTATATAATTCCAAACGTTAAATATTCTGAACAGGACAGAAGAACGATCGGATGCTTAGGTCAGTAAAAAAAGTATTGCTATCATAAGATGGTCATACAACTAAAATGATCATCCTTCTTAGCAAATCTTCAATCAAATATTCCGTACATGTCCGTTTTTAAACGTATTTGTATTTTATAAATTAAACGCCATACATTTTAGAAAAACAATTTAAGAGAAATGACATTAAATGCATTCGTGTGTACGAGATCTTCCTAGAATCCATTCATCATTACAATTTAAGAAAAGATATGATATAATAATACAATTAACTGATTCATTAAAGTGAAATCACATTATTGTCTTGAAGGTGTCCTCATGAATTCCTTTTGATAAAATTATCGGTGACTAAGTACTACTAATTAAGACTGGTTTGTTCATCAGAGAAGTATAATATTCAACAAGAAAATAGATATAGTATAGCATATAGGCATATTTAAATTAAAAGATAAAGAAAAATGTCATACAATTGTGAAACCTCCAAGTCAAATCGACAAAATGATCTTTCTACTTTAAAATGAATTATTAATAAGGGAACATTTTTTGAAATCTCAGAATATGATCAAGATTCCTGGATAGAAAGTCATTGAATTTTCATTTCAAAATAATAAAGTATTGACTTTGAAAGTATACTTATATTCGGTTATAGCTGTATCAGCAGGGTTTGGTTTTTTCTTTGTTATAACCTCAATATAATCATTTTCCTTTGTAACTAGTAAAAACATTGATATCTTTTTGAGGGCCTTTATAGTTTGTTGTTCAGTGTGAGCAAGTGGTCCGTGTTGAAGACCGTACTTGGCCTATAATGGTTTACTTTTACGAATAGTGACATAGATGAAGAATTTTCGTATTGGCACTCATACCACCTTTTCTTATATTATTCTGCTCATTATTAGTCAATAAAATGTTCTAATTATTCAACCATTTTACTTGCAATGACTACAAAAGTGATGAATTTTAATATATACAGCCTCTTCCATAAATAATTGCATGTTTTAACACAAAAGGTTTGAGTTATAACGCAATAGTATGCGTTATTTCGCACAAAATTGAAAAATAAACAAAAATGATATCTGACAGACATATAGTCCTGTGAATGTGAAAAACCTTATTTGAAAGAAAGAGAATACTTTTGATTTTCGAAGTAAAGAGACAGAAAGTAACTTCATCTCTTTTTTGTTTACAATTATTATGATAGTTACCTTGTATAATTAACGTTACACGGACGATTTGACAGTATCTACTCTCACATAAATAGATTCCTTCATCTTTTTCAGTGACGTTGTTGATTTGCATGTAATATTCTCCGTTAGTTATATTTCCAACAAGTTTTACTTTATTTGACAATTTAGGATTTATTACACGACCTTCGATGTAAAGATCAATACTAAGTCTTTCCCAAAAAAACAAGCTCTTTGGATTAACTTGACATTCTAAGACAGCTGACTTTCCCGTTGTTACATACACTGTATCTTGTAGAGTAATGCAAGCTCTTATGTCTAATAGAAATGAAGAAAAAAAATTAAATAATTTTGACATTTAAAGATTTTTGTAATATATATCAAATTCACCCGTTTAAATGCCTGTACCAAGTCAGGAATATGACTTGTTTTCAGAATGCTTTTTTAAATTTACATGGAAGTTTGGAATTATTGTTAATTTGTTTTGTAATGCATGCTCAAAATTTTAGATCACAGGATAAATCAATTCTACAAACTGTTCTCATACTACTTATAATAATTGATCTGCATCTAAAAGGAGTATATTCAGTTTCCAAAACTTATAAATAGCATGTGCTATAAACAGTTTTAGTCAAAGATATGCTGGAATGAATGTCAACATAGGCAAACTATATTGTTAAAGGTTAGCATTTATAGAAACAAAGTAATGAGAATAACTTCCAATGAAACAACTATCAACTATAGAACAATTAAATCAATCGGATGACAAAATCAAAGACAAGGCGAGTACGCTACAATGGAACACTGAGTTGCTATAATCGGGTAGAAAATACACATTTTTCATTGTATATTACACATGTTGCATGGTATCATGTACCAGCACGGAGCCATACATTTTCTTGAAATAAACTTTGCACTCATTGATATAGGATGTACAGAATAAGATACATACTAAACATTTTTGTCATCGAAAGAAAACAGTAAAAGATAAGTTTTTGGAACACATTACTTAGGTTCCCTGATTTAAAATAGTTATGTTTTCATTCGAGATTTTATATTTCATTGTTTGTTTGATTAAAAAAGTATGATAAAAATGTAGAAGGAAAACTGTATCATACATACAATAGATGTGTAAAATTAACCATGGCATCAACCTCAACAGAAACCCAGTCATTGTCCAACCTGTAATTAATGGCAATACAATTACCCTTTTAGTTTCAATTTGTAAATACTTGTATTGCTTACATATCGATATTTGAAAAATGTTTCAATACAATGCCATTGAAAAAAAAAAACACCCTTATACACAAGTACCATATACAATCACTAGAAATTTTCATCGAATCTCCGAAATCATTTAATTGCATTATCACATACAAGTGAGATGTTTAGTTAGCTGTAACACCAGGTTCAATCCCCCATTTTCAACAAAAGGACATGCCTGTACCAAGTTAGGATTATGACAGTTGTCTTCCATTCCTTTAATGTGGAAAGGAATAGCATTTAATTTTGCCGTTTATTTAAGGGAATCTTATGGTGTTTTAATTATGTTATGGATTTATATTTCTATCAAAAAAGATTTCAGCTCAAGTTGGTAACTTAGAATTATGTCATTTGATGTTTGGGGGAGAATTTTCTCATTTGTAATCATACCACATCTTTTGATTTTTGTAATCTGCTTATAAAAATAAAAAATGTATTTCATATGAAAAAAAGTCTTTCTTTCTTACCTTAGAATTATGCCTGGTGATATTGAAATAGTTTCCGAAATATTTATGTATGGTTTTTCTAAATTAATTAAACACAAACAAATACAACAACGGAAATAAGCTTTTACGATAAAATCGGAAAACAATCATAATTTATACCAATTTTGAAAAGTTTTTAAATTTTGTTTGTATATTGAACAGGAAGAAAAGAATGATGTACATTTGTTTGTTCACAATTAAATAGGTTACCATCATACACTTATAGGGTCTTTGCATAAATAATTTAAAAAAGAACAGTTGTTGGCATGACACGGTTTATTTTCTTCTCATATATTTTTTTTATACATAAATGTCAGTTTTTTATACTAACGGTAGTTGGTTCTATCTGGACAATCAGGCTTCCTCAACTAATAAAAAATGACCGCGACCAAATACAACAATAGTCTTGAAAAAGGCGTGACACATCAATCAATGAAATTAAACGAGCTTCATCTCAATTTAGAGGTCAAATTACATTAAATAGCATTATGACATACAAGTGGTATATTTAGTTAGCAATAACACCAGGTTCAATCCCCCATTTTCTACAAAAGGACATGTCTGTACCAAGTTAGGGTTATGACAGTTGTCTTCCATTCCTTTAACGTGGAAAGGCATGAGCATTTAATTTTGCCGTTTATTTATGGGAATCTTATTTATTTTTTTCAATTATATTATGGATTTATATTTCTATCAAAAAAGATTTCAGATCAAGTTGGTTACTGAGAATTATGTCATTTGGTGTTTGGAAGAGAATTTTCACATTTGTAATCATACCACATCTTTTGATTTTTGTAATCAGCTCATACAAATAGAAAATGTATTTCATCCATAAAAAGTCTTTTCTTTCTTACCTTAGAATTATGCCTGGTGATATTGAAATAGTTTCCGCAATATTTAAGTATTATTTTTTCTAAATTGATGAAAAACCAACAAATACAACAACGGAAATAAGTTATTAAGATAAAAATCGGAAAACAATCATAATTTATACTTTTGAAAAGTTTATTAATTTGGATTGTATATCGAACAGGAAGAAAATAATGGCGTACATTTGTTTGTTCACAATTAAATAGGTTACCATCATACACTTATAGGGTCTTTGCATAAATAATTTTAAAAAAAAACCCAGTTGTTGGCATGACACGGTTTATGTTCTTCTCATATTTTTTTTTATACATAAATGTCAGTTTTTATACGAATGGTAGTTGGTTCTATCTAAACAATCAGGCTTCCTCAACCAATAAAAACTGACCGCGACCAAATACAACAATAGTCTTGAAAAAGGCGTGAAACATCATTTAATGAAATCAAATTAGCTTCATCTCAATTTAGACGTCAAATTACATTAAATAGCATATGACGTAATGATGGCGATTCACGACAAAGGACGATAAAAGAAAACTGGAAATATAAAAAACATTATAAATAAAATATATGGGAAAACAGTATGGCAAAGATACAAAGGTTTACAATAAATGGTGAAAGGGGCAAATTTCAAAAATCAAAAGATTATCAAATCCAACTTTTTTTTTTACACAAACAATGTAACCTATATAAAAAGATCATTTTGTTTCTACGTTTTGTAATATATACAGTAGATTATAAAAACGAGTAAAATCATTTTGATTATTTTCTCTATGATTTCATAACCTCCAAACAAATTCCTTTTCTATAATTTTTTTTTTTTTACTTGTTTAAAATAAGGAATGGAAACGGGAAATGTGTCAGAGAGACAACAACCCGACCATGCATGGAACAGACAACAGTAGAAGGTCACCAACAGGTCTTCAATGCAGCGAGAAACTCCCGCACCCAGTGGCGTCCTTCAGCTGGCCCCTAAACAAATATATATATATATATATATGTTTGTGGCACAAGATCGTAGCCACAAGTTAACAATTTTTTTTTCTGTGACGTATTAAATTTATATTCAGATCCTTTTTGTTACATCTTGTGATTAATTTTATTTGGCAATCGTCAATAGCAGTCAGCAGGGTTAAAGAACATCAGTTGTTCGACCTGTTAGTCAAATGCGTTTTGTTTAAATATACTTTTTCACTTTTTTGGTCTTTTGGAAAATGTTGTTTGTGCTGTTTTTGGACCCTTCTACAACGTAATTTGTTTGACATGCACACGTATAAAAATTGCGGTTTTTATCCAACGCAATCATAGGTTTGAACGTAGTTTTCAATTTAGACTCGTTTATATTTTTTGTTTGGGCATGTATCATATTTTCCTTCCGGTTTATATGATCCGTTCATCCTATATTGTCTCTTAAAATTCAAGAGTCAATCTTAAATTGAGAGTAAATTATATGGCCTTCCAAATACCGTTTCGATCCCTAACATCACTGAAGAGACATATATTGTCGAAATCTAGATCTGGTGTACTAAAGAAATATTGACAACGAATGTTTGTGGCACAAGATCGTAGCCACAAGTTAACAATTTTTTTTTTTCTGTGACGTATTAAATTTATATTCAGATCCTTTTTGTTACATCTTGTGATTAATTTTATTTGGCAATCGTCAATGGCAGTCATCAGGGTTAAAGAACATCAGTTGTTCGACCTGTTAGTCAAATGCGTTTTGTTTAAATATACTTTTTCACTTTTTTGGTCTTTTGGAAAATGTTGTTTGTGCTGTTTTTGGACCCTTCTACAACGAAATTTGTTTGACATGCACACGTATAAAAATTGCGGTTTTTATCCAACGCAATCATAGGTTTGAACGTAGTTTTCAATTTAGACTCGTTTATATTTTTTGTTTGGGCATGTATCATATTTTCCTTCCGGTTTATATGATCCGTTCATCCTATATTGTCTCTTAAAATTCAAGAGTCAATCTTAAATTGAGAGTAAATTATATGGCCTTCCAAATACCGTTTCGATCCCTAACGTCACTGAAGAGACATACATTGTCGAAATCTAGATCTGGTGTACTAAAGAAATATTGACAACGAATGTTTGTGGCACAAGATCGTAGCCACAAGTTAACATTTTTTTTTTCTGTGACGTATTAAATTTATATTCAGATCCTTTTTGTTACATCTTGTGATTAATTTTATTTGGCAATCGCCAATGGCAGTCAGCAGGGTTAAAGAACATCAGTTGTTCGACCTGTTAGTCAAATGCGTTTTGTTTAAATATACTTTTTCACTTTTTTGGTCTTTTGGAAAATGTTGTTTGTGCTGTTTTTGGACCCTTCTGCAACGAAATTTGTTTGACATGCACACGTATAAAAATTGCGGTTTTTATCCAACGCAATCATAGGTTTGAACGCAGTTTTCAATTTAGACTCGTTTATATATATATATATATATATACTAGTTCAGTGATAATGAACACCATACTTTACTA
Organism: Mytilus trossulus; assembly: GCF_036588685.1. Lineage (NCBI taxonomy): Eukaryota > Metazoa > Mollusca > Bivalvia > Mytilida > Mytilidae > Mytilus > Mytilus trossulus. Next base: position 57,836,455 of record NC_086386.1, on the reverse strand, counting down.
AAAATTGTACACAAGAAACTAAAATTTTAAATAATACAAGACTAACAAAATGACAATAATACATAAATAACAACAGACTACTAGCAGTTAACTGACATGCCAGCTCCAGACTTCAATTCAACTGCTTGAAAGATAATGTCTTCATCATATGAATATCAGGCACAATCCTTCTCGTTAGGGTTTAGTATCATACCATCATAACATATATGAGAACATTATAATCCGTGTCATGCCAACAACTGGTTTTTGAATAAATGTGTGCAGTTACGATGCAAAGACCCTATGCTATAAGTGAATACAACTAACGCCCAAATATGCAACCTTTAATGACCTGACAACAGTATCGTTACCATATCCCTTCTTAATAAGTCTGTTGAAAGGTTCTATAAGCTTTTGAGGTGAATACTGACATTGTTGTGCTTTATAAAGAATATTTCCATAAAAAATGGATGTGAAATACCAGAACGTATAAGAAGCCTGCATGTTGAGCTATATTTGTGAATGATGTCCTTATACCGATGATAACATTTAGTAAATATTTTGACTATTTTGGGATATCGACAACCCTGGTGTAAGAAGTTTTCAGTAATATATAAATTTCTCTCATTAAAATCTAAAACATTGTAACACACACGAGCGAATCGTACTTTTCTAACATGTTTAACTTGGTCTTTTTGTGCTTTTCTGTCCTCTTCTGTAAATCGTTGCCTTTTATGAAAGTCGTCGGACCCGATGGTTGCTTGGAGTATTTTATTTGTTATGAATAATTTTGACATAACGATTTATTTAAAGATCTATCTAAAAATAAATATTTGTAAAGGACAACATTGGCTGCCATGAAATTCTTTGATATCGTAGTAGAGTAAATTTAACAAATTCACTCACTAGGGTCATACAAAAATGGGTGTTGACAGAGCGTTGTTCATGCCGTTGCATCATAATAACTTGAAAATGCACGATAAGTTCCCATAATAATTTACTTTATTTTCCATTTTTAAAATTATATGTTCAATGTAAAAGAAAGGATAACAGATTGAAGAAATAAAAAATCCCAAAAAAATCAACTCTTGACCGAACAGCACTGATGACTAACTTAATTGTTCGTGTGATTCTTTGTCAATTATGTTCTACACTTTATTTATATTGTAGTCCTGTGGTGTTGTGTTGTCATTTTGATGTTATATTTCACATGGCCATAAAAGTGCAAGGTTTGGCATGCCACAAAACCAGGTTCAACCTTTAAAAATGTCCTGTACTAAGTCAGGAATATAGCCATTTTTTGTTATATTATAGTTCGTTTCTGTGGATGTTACATTTTAACGTTGTGCCGTTTGTTTTCTCTTATTCATGTTATATTTTTTAGTGTAAATTCACATTGCGATAAAACGTGTCACGGTACTTGTCTATCCCAAATTCATGTATTTTGTTTTGATATTATATTTGTTATTCTCGTAGGATTGTGTCTGATGCTTGGTCCGTTTCTGTGTGTGTTACATTCTAGTGTTATGTCGTTGTTCTCCTCTTAAATTTAATGCGTTTCCCTCGGTTTTAGTTTGTTATCCCGATTTTGTTTTTGTCCATGGATTTATGAGGTTTGAACAGTGGTATACTACTGTTGTCTTTATTAATCGCTACGAATTCGTGAACTACTGTGTTCTTCTTTTAATATTTGAATTCTTTGAATGACTTCTTTAATTAGCATTCTACAAATGAAATAGTTATTCACTTTTGTTGTTTACCTGTACAATACATCATTATACTAAACCTTTTGAAAAGCTACTGACCAGTACTGAATTGCCTTAAAACAACATTTCTTAGAAGAACTTAGTTTAAAACAGCTTTTGTAAAAAGAAACCTAAAACGTGTTCAGGATCAAACGTAAGTATGAAAATGGTAAGATCATAATGACTTTTCCATACTTATATTCATTTAATACTGCATATATCGTGAAATTTCTCTAAATTACAATAAAATCCCAGCACTCGTTTGTTAGTCATCGTTGAGTTTTTATTTTCTAATAACATATCGAGTGAACTTAGGATTTTATCTTAAATTTACGAAATAAAATTTCTATTTTTGTTTTTGTTTTATTATATTTACTAAAACGATTTGCAATTTTAATGATAATACATACATGTGAGTTAATACTACATGTGGGGGATGCAAAAAGACTATGACTATATCCACTAGGGTCTCATCGCACTGTCGGTTGAAGATGTGTTGTCTTGAGTGATAATCTGTCTATATTTCGATGACATTTTGCAGTGTAACAACCAGTTTAGATATGGTTATCACTGACCTATATTACTTTTTAGGACCGGGCAAAGTTAAAAAGTTGATCTGTAATAATTGATCATTAGTCTTCTAGAAAATGATTTATGTATCAGTTATAAGTGGCCTACAGTTTTTTCTTATCTTGTTGTGTCGCACCGCTGTCCTTGACTAGGAGCGGTTGAGCGCTCACAATCATGTTGAACTCCGCGACATTCTGTATACGCATGTCCCAAGTCAGGATCCCATGTTTAAGTGCATGTGATTGGTTTATGTTTGTCTTACTTATTTTTACTTTAACAGTTTTGTTATATACTAGGTCGTTAGTTTTCGTAATGACTTATTTTTTATGTCGGGTTATTTTATAGCCGACTGTACATTATGGATATTTCTAATGGATGAAGTGCATACTAATGCCAATTATTGATTATACCAACTCCACTAGGGTTTTGGTGGCTGCATTGTATAGATGTTTCAAGGGCAATCATACTACATATTCTTTTGTCATATGTACAAAAAAGATAAGTACATGAGGGGGAAGTCAACTACACCTGACAATTGTAAACGTCCGACTAAATCAACTAAGTATCTATTTTTTTTCTTCCCTTTAAGTTCATCTTTTTGTTGGTAATTTTTCACATTTTGTTACCTTCTACTGTGAAGAATAATACGCCATCGTCGATTTTCATATTTTCCATGGTATTCTACGGTTTTATGAACTTATGATAGTTTTCTTGTTGTTTCTATCCTTTCAAGGTGTAAGTCAAAGATAACTAAAAAATCTTTAACATAGGAAATAAATCCCATGCCTTCTTTTTTTATTCACGAAAACATCTCTTTGATCAGTATAACGGTTCTTTTTTTCATATCGTCTAACTCATTCAGCCTCTTCCTTCTTGTTGTAAATAAACAGCCAAGGACTTTTGCTTGTTTCCTTTGCAATAATTGACTCTTTTATATGTTTTGTTCCTGAAGTCGCCGGACATATTATTGTGTTCTGATAAAGGTTTGACACGATGATACTATACGGATGCATTTCGATGTTTTCATGATTTATTGACTGATAAGGATTTTCATAACCGTCACCAGATTGACTGACACCTGTCATTCTTTCTAAATAACTTTCTTCTGAGCTGTCTGATTCAACCCCTAGACGAATAGTACTCTGTCCAGAGACTACGGGCATGTCATTGTTTTCTTGTGTAACGCCAGTTGTTGGTTCAAATACTTCGTTATTATAGTTTATTGTTCCGATTTCATCATAATCAGGATAATGTTCTTCTTGATAGGTTTCAATCATAACGTTGGCCCTTGTCTTTCGCTTCCGATAACAATAAATATTTGAGGCAATGCTGCAAATTACAATCCCTCCAACTACACACCCCATTACTAACCAGCCGGATCCATATGCATATGGGGATTCAAATTCGTATTCTGAAAATAACAAATGAATAATAATACCTTTGGGATTATCTAACGAATGATTTAAAAGAGATTTTCAAGTTATCACGATGCAATTGGTATGGACCAGGAATGACTGGTACATACGAATTTGTTTGCTATTTAAAATTGATATCAAAATTCATATATATATAGTTTTCAATTTAGACTCGTTTATATATATTTGCGAAAGCAAATTTACAGATCTAACATTGTTGGGTTGATGTTAAGACGAGTTGTATATATATATTTTCCCTCCGGTTTATATGATCCGTTCATCCTATATATTGACTCTTAAAATTCAAGAGTTAATCTAAAAATGAGGGTACTTTCTCTAAAAATGAGGGTGCTTTTTATATGGCCTTCCAAATACCGTTTCGATCCCTAACATCACTGAAGAGACATTTATTGTCGAAATCCGGATATGGTGTACTAAAGAAATATTGACACCGAATGTTTGTGGCACAACATCCTGTCCACAAGTTAACAATTTTTTTTTCTGTGACGTATTAAATTTATAATAAGATCCATTTTGTTACAACCTGTGATCAATTTTATTTGGCAATCGCCAATGGCAGTCAGCAGGGTTAAAGAACATCAGTTGTTCGACCTGTTAGTCAAATGCGTTTTGTTTAAATATACTTTTTTCACTCTTTTGGTCTTTTGGAAAATGTTGTTTGTGCTGTTTTTAGACCCTTCTACAACGAAATTTGTTTGACATGCACACGTATAAAAATTGCGGTTTTTATCCAACGCAGTCATAGGTTTGAACGTAGTTTTCAATTTAGACTCGTTTATATTTTTTGCTTGGGCATGTATCATATTTTCCCTCCGGTTTATATGATCCGTTCATCCTATATATTGACTCTTAAAATTCAAGAGTTAATCTAAAAATGAGGGTACTTTCTCTAAAAATGAGGGTGCTTTTTATATGGCCTTCCAAATACCGTTTCGATCCCTAACATCACTGAAGAGACATTTATTGTCGAAATCCGGATATGGTGTACTAAAGAAATATTGACACCGAATGTTTGTGGCACAACATCCTGTCCACAAGTTAACACTTTTTTTTTCTGTGACGTATTAAATTTATAATAAGATCCATTTTGTTACAACCTGTGATCAATTTTATTTGGCAATCGCCAATGGCAGTCAGCAGGGTTAAAGAACATCAGTTGTTCGACCTGTTAGTCAAATGCGTTTTGTTTAAATATACTTTTTTCACTCTTTTGGTCTTTTGGAAAATGTTGTTTGTGCTGTTTTTAGACCCTTCTACAACGAAATTTGTTTGACATGCACACGTATAAAAATTGCGGTTTTTATCCAACGCAGTCATAGGTTTGAACGTAGTTTTCAATTTAGACTCGTTTATATATATATATATATACAACTCGTCTAAACATCAACCCAACAATGTTAGATCTGTAAATTTGCAAATTTTTGGTTCTTCCCTCGCTGGGATTCGAACCCATGCTACTGTGATATCGTGACACCAAATCGCCTGCACTGCAGCCGTCCCGCTAGACCACACGACCACCTGGGCTCTAAAAAAAAGAGCTTTTGGTGGGCATGTGTTACCTTTCCATGTCAGTTTTAATCTAGCGGCGTACTACAGTACATGATATATAAGGCATGAAGATGTTATTGTTACAGATCAGCTAGATTATCTATAGTAAAGGATCCTACAAATTAATGTAAGATACAGTCACAGAAAATAATTATATTCATAAGTACGTCTGAGTCAGTGACAACCCTACAACAGATGTATCCATCGGATCGCCATCAATGATGGTGATATATGGCTGTGTACAGAACCAAAAATTTGCGAAAGCAAATTTACAGATCTAACATTGTTGGGTTGATGTTTAGACGAGTTGTATATACATTATGTACACAGCCATGTATCACCATCATTGATGGCGATCCGATGGATACATCTGTTGTAGGGTTGTCACTGACTCCGACGTACTTATGTATATATATATATGCATTTTGTTTAAATATACTTTTTCACGTTTTTGGTCTTTTGGAAAATGTTGTTTGTGCTGTTTTTAGATCCTTCTACAACGAAATTTGTTTGACATGCACACGTAAAATTGCGGTTTTTATCCAACGCAATCATAGGTTTGAACGTAGTTTTCAATTTAGACTCGGATATATATATATATATACTTATATCAGTCTAAAGATTTGCACAACGGTACTGATATAAGGTGTTATTAAACGAAAATGTTGTTATAAAATCGTGTTGACAAATATTTCGGCTCAACAAATGGCCTTCTTCTTGTGTCACAAGTTTTAACAATACTGATAATAGATCAGTATTGTTAAAACTTGTGACACAAGAAGAAGGCCATTTGTTGAGCCGAAATATTTGTCAACACGATTTTATAACAACATTTTCGTTTAATAACACCTTATATCAGTACCGTTGTGCAAATCTTTAGACTGATATAATTTTTTCCTTATCTGCATAGTATCGCCTATTCTAGACGATCCGGTACATAGTAAATTTGCTGGTTGGTTCTTTTTATAGACTTTTATATAATATATACTTATACATTCAATATATATGATATATTGTAAAACTCACCTAATGTATAACGCATGCTGTTGTGGCACAAGCCTATGAACTGCAATGAAACCTGTATTAAAAGACCACTTGAGGGAGAGCAGAAAAGTGGTTTCGTAAGACTTCGGGTCTTTAAACACAAGTTGAATTAGTATGAAATGCACTAGTACGTTTGATATACTATAATTAATATGTCAAAACCTGGTTGTCAATAAAAGACGAAAGTCTTTAAAGTATGTGCATTTGTTGATTTTGAGCATTTATGTTACTACCAAGTTCCCCTTTTCCCCGAATTGAATGATATTTACCTATTTATTAACGTGTATATACTAACATGGGAGATACAACTGGTGTCACATGTAAAACATGATCTGCTTACCTATCTGAAGCAACTGAAATCATTCTCGATTTTCCATGGGGAACATGTTTCGCAGTCTTCAGGTCCTGTGTTGTGTTTGTGTACTGTTGTTTGTTTACTAATAGTTTTCCTTTTTATTGTTTTTTTCCTTTTGAACCATGGTGTTGTTCATTAATTTTGGATTCAGTGAATATCCCTATGGCAGCTATTCCATTTTTTTTTTTTTAATTTAATCGAGACATTAAATTCAACATTTTAAATTTGCCTACATATTTTTGAAATGATAAAGTTAAACGTTTTCGATATCTAACTGCGTATAATGTGTGTATCATGATTGTTTGCTAACCTTTTATTTACACACGATACATTGATCAACAAAATTTTCAGTACCTCTTTAAATTATAACGCTTTAAATGATTATTTCATGAAATATATTTGCTTCTGAAGAACTTCCAATTATTCCCTTTAACATATGTGTTCACAGTTTACTCTACTTCTTGTGAATGCTGTTTATTTTTTTGTTTGAATTGTTTTCCACTTGTCACTTTTGGGACCCTTAATAGCCCCTTTATAACTTGCTGTTTTTGTGAAAGTAAATGCTCCGTATCGAAGACTGTTCTTTCACCTATAATAGTTTACTTTCACAAAAAGGGACTTGGATGGAGAGTTGTCTCATTACCACTCATACTACCTATTCTTATATTTATTGTACATATAAATGAAAATAAACGTTACTATTGTGTCCCTTAATAACGCTAAAAATTGCCAAAACACTTAGTAATACTTAACTGATTTTTTCTTCTGTTTGATGATTTTAGCCAGATGAACATAAAAATAGTATATTCTGTTTGCATGATAAAACATCCTTTACGTGTGACCGGTCGTGCTTAGTTCTTAACCCTAAATTAAAGGGTCAATTTGAATGACTGTAGTAAGCGTCCATTTACATGGAAACCTTTATTCACATTTCCCTCATATCCAAAACAAGTTATATTAAAGTCACGTACCTTTTGCCACAAGTTTTACATCAAAAGTCGCTACACCAATTTCATTTTGTACCCAAAAGTTGTATGTTGTAAAATCTGTTTCTGTAAGGGTAAACCCTTGAAGAGATATCTTGTACCCTTTCATGCGAACTGATTGATCGAATGAACTAACTGTAATGTTATAATCTGTAACTATCTGGTACTTTGTTTCGTTGAAGCAGCAAAAATCACTTGTTAAAATATTTACACTTCTAAATTCTGGATAACAATAAACACTGACACATATGTTTATTTCAGTACCAATTCGTCCGTACTGTATATTTTCTGTAGCAGCTACAAACCTAGGCTTGTCTGCAATAAACATTGAAAGTGATTGACTAAAATGACTATAGAAAAAAAACCACATAATGAGGTGTTGTGTGAATAGAATGACAGAAATAAAAACATTTTCGCTGAATTTGGTGACACATTATTTTGATAAAGAGAAAACGTATTCATATAGGTGCTGATTATACACTGGTCTTTTAATAATTCGTCTAAAGTAGTTTAGCAATACAAAGATTATTCTAAAACAAATGCAATTAAACAATGTTTTATCTTAGTCTTTGTAGCCTACGCTCAGTTATTCATGTTAATGTCGTTCTATTTTTCATGGTTGATTTTGTTTTCATCAATATAGTCTCAATTTAAATTGATTTTTGTTTCAAATACTTAGGATTTTCTTCCCAATCAAAAATATTACTACATTTAGTAGCTCAGCTTTTATATGACAAAATCTTTAGGAAGTCTGCTCTTTAATTTCGTTTTATTTTAGCCAACTTATAATTTTCGTTATTCGAGCGTCACTGATTAGTACACAATAATTACCAAGGTACCAGGCTTATTAATTAATACACCAGACGCGAGTTTCGTCTACATAAGACTCCTCGTAACGCTATGATAAAAAAAGTCATAAAGTCAAATAAGTAGAAAATTGAAGAGCATTACGGACCTAAAATTCAAAAATACGGCTAAGGTAAAAATGCCGTGGTTTAGAAAATCCTTAGAACATAAACATGATAAAGACGAGACTGGCATTTGGCGTAAAAAAACCTATGATGAGTTTAGTATGGATACAAAAATGTGGAATTTAATGGAATTTGAATAAGAGGAATGTCAGAAACAGAAAGTCCCAAATCAAATGGCAAAATCAAAAGCCCAAACACACCAAACAAACGGATAACAATTATCATAATCATGACTCGGTACAGGCATTTTCTGGTGTAGAAAATGGTTGATGGAGCCTGGTTTTCTATATATCTAAACCTCTGACTTTTTTTGGAGGCACCAATACAGTTTCTGCTATATACAGACTAGTCAGTATTATTTGTGATGTAGCTCTTTTCCGTCTTTTCAAACCAGTAACATCGAAACCTTTACATGAGGAAAAGAGGAATTTCGTTCCTGTTGATTTTGCCAATAGAATGCAATCAATATCTGCAACGTTCTACATCACAAGGAGGTAACATCTAAAATTCCTATTTATTTTCAAAATCAGTCTGTTCCTATTGTATCCTACAGTTACACCAAAAGCATTGCAGGACCTTGACATAGAACTATACCTTAAAAACCCTTTGACATGTGACTTTACCCACTCGCCTTATAATTACAGCCCCTCTGGTCATGTAATAACTGGGGATCTAAACATAATTCAACATGAAAATCTCCGAAAGGTGATTTCTCATGGTGATAAGTGTAGAGAACCCCAACACATCAATTGGAACCATAACTTCAAAATAATTATGGATTCCATTGAGTACTACGCCAGAGAATGGGCTAAGCGAGAAGAAGTTGAACTGGACATTTTGTCAGAATGGGTTAAAACTATCAGGTCTCTGATAAAACGTTGCATTCACAAGTTGAAAAACTGTGTGAAAGATCGACCAAAGTCCGTTTTCAAAAACAAAGAGGCCATGAAATGTCTATCAACTCTTCATGATAAGTATGTTGTTGTTCCTGCGGACAAAGCTTCAAATAACATTGTCTTTGTATGTAAATCGTATTACTACGAATGTCTTGTAAAAGAATTGGGTATAAAGGAGCACTCAGGTAATCCCACATACAAAGACATATCATTTGACAAGGATGAGATTTTAGCAAATCATAAGTCCTTCATGGCTTCAATAAACATTACATTGAACACCAAATCGTAGGACTTACCTTGCAAATTGTTTGTATTGGATAACAAAGCTTCATAAAATTCTGTACATACAACGGTATACTGCTGGCTCATCTTCATGTAAAGAATTGTCCATTACATTGACTAAAATTCTGTCCGCAGTGAAAGAGGGTCTTCAGTAATACTGTGAAACTGTTTACTCGCGTAGTGGTATTAACCATATGTGGATTCTTAAAAATTCTAAAGAACTTCTAGAAAATTTTAAATCTCGGTCTTTTTCTGAAATTAGTTCCATCAAAACCTTTGATTTTTCAACCCCGTATACCACCATTCCCCATGTGAAATTGAAAAATCGCCTAAAAGAAATAATCCCCAATGCCTTTCAACATAAAAGTGGTAGCATACGCTATACATTTATTACTTTGGGATTTCATTAGGCAAATTTCGTTAATAGTGAAAAAACAAAAAGGTAAAACATGCTACACAGAAGTACAAGTGGTCAGTATGCTGGAGTTTCTTATCGACAACATATTTGTTGAGTTTGGAAGTAGACTTTTCCAACAAATTGTCGGCATTCCTATTGGAACAAACTGTGCGCCTCTTCTTGCCGACCTCTTCTTATTTTCATATGAATCGGAGTTCCTCCAGACGCTTGTCAAAAATAAGAAGATCAAAGAAGCCAGATTAATTAATTTCACTTTCAGATATATTGATGATGTTCTTTCCATAAACAATCCGAACTTTTCTGATTGGGTTCTATTAATCTATTCCCCACAACTAGAGATTAAAGAAACAACAGACACGGCTTCCTTTGCCTCATTTTTATACTTATATCTCGAATTTGACTTACACAGTCATATCAGTTCCAGAATCTATGACAAACAAGACGATTTTAATTTTGAAATTATAAATTTCCCCCACCTTAGTAGCAATATACCAACTTCACATGCATATGGGATATATTTTTCCCAACTTATTCGATATTGAAGAGCTTGCAGCTCCTACTCAGACTTTGTAAAACGTCATCAGTGTCTGAGTAGAAAGTTGATGAACCAGGGGTATGTCAAAGAACGTCTCGTTCTTTTTCGAAAAAAGTTCATCGGAAGGTACTAAGACCTTGTTGATAAATATTCCGTATCAACTTCTCAAATAATACACGATGGTCTTGATATATAGATTCTGCGTACTGATGTTGTGTATCAGCTTAACAACGTGTTTTATAGTTCTTTCATTTGTCTTTGTTCTATTATTAATATTACTTTTACTGTTGAATGGTTTTATGAGATATCCGTTTGACGTGGCTCGGTACTTATACATCTCGTCAATGTATTTCTATTGTCTTTCATTTTTTGGTGGTGTGTTTTGTATATGCGACTTTTTGTATTTCTTTGGTTCTTATAACGTGACTCTATACTTTAAAAGATCCCGTCAGTATGATATTGTTCTATTATATGTCATTATGATATATTTCTATTATGAATTACAATATACGTTGAACCATAAACGTCAAAATCATTCAATCGCGTAGTGGAATTAACTATTTGTGAATTCTTATAAATTCTGTATATAACTTTTGGACTAGTTTAAATCTCGGACTATTTCTGAAATTTATTCTTACATACTTTTGATTTTTCAAACCTGTATGCTAACATTGCCTATGTAAATTTTAAAATTGTTTGTATGCACATTGAACGACAAATCTATGTGACGTATAAAATTTTCAGACGTCAGATACACAAATCAGTGAATGTGTTTGTGGATAGTAGATGTTTTTGTGTTTGTTAAATTGTTCCTTTTAAAATTGTTATACGATGATTACAGATGTACCCATATTTTGACTATTTTATTTATTGTGTCTGTTTAGTTAACGCATCAATGTAAATATAACGGAATTTGATGAGACTGTCATCAAAATGAGAGGGTTAGCGCTTTAAAACCAGGTTTAATCCACCATTTTCTAAATTGGAAAATGCCTGTACCAAGTCAGGAATATGACAGTTCTTGTCCATTCGTTTTTGATGCGTTTTGTTATTTGATTTTGCCATGTGATTATGGATTTTCCGAATTGATTTTCCTCTGAGTTCAGTATTTTTGTGATTTTCCTTTTTTCTTTTTACGTCAGAATGTAAACGCCACAAAGGTAGAGATATAAAATAGTTTTTTCGTTTAAAGTATGAAAATAATATAGTCTATAGTTATTTAAGTATATCTTCTGCAGAATGTAGATTAGAAGTTTAGATGTCCTTCTTGTCGATTGTCCATAAGTTAATTGTGAATTTCTTCTACAGAGCCACGTCATTATCATCAATGAAACACAAAAAGTCATTGGTTGTCTAGTCTGTTGTTGTAATATTTTTAAGCTTTATTAATACTGATAAATGCATCTAAAAGTTATCTCAAAGGTCAAAGAGTCCTATGTTATTCTGTATATGTTGTGGTTTACAGAAAGCCAAACATGATTTGGATAATAGTTTAAAAAAACATAGTTAACGCTTTTTGCATTTTATGGGTAGTATTAACTTATTTAACAAGCTTTAGTAATTCAAACCTCGTAGTCGAACAGAAACCTTTCCTGTTTGGACTGTCGATCCATGTATGTCTGCAACTTCATTAGTCGCGCTACACACATATATTCCACTCAGCTTGAAGTTGTCAATATTTGCACTATTTTGATCCATTTGAATAGTTTGATTATTGCGGAGCAAGCGAATCAGTTGTCCGTATGCTGAGAAATGTTGCCATCGATAGTACTTATAGTTTCGAGGTATTCCATCTGGCTCACACCTAAGGATTCTGGTAGTCATATTTTTGATAATTCTTATAGTTGGTGGATCTGTTAAGACGAAAGACACTATCAGATTAGTGCTTCTAAAATATTAAACAAATTGTTCAACCATTTGTACAGCTATTTGATAATAGCTACTAAATCAATGGCTTATATATGTATATATATATAAAAAAATCTTTGTGAAATAGGAGAAACTGCAAATTAAAATAAACAAGCAATTGAAAAGATATAACTTAAAATATTGCTGATATAAACTAGGTATTTCATTTAAACATTCACTAAAACTTCATAACTGTTGATGGAAAGTCAACAATAGATAATAACCAAGACCGTGGCTAGATTAGAAGTAAAATAACAAAAATAAAACGAACTCTGGTGAAAATTCTAAAAAAAAATCCCTTAGAAAATGGCAAAATCAAAAGCTCAATCACACCAGACGAATAAATAGCAGCTGTCATAATCCTGACTATACAGGCATTTACTTTATAGAAAATGGTGAATTTAAGCTGGTTTTATAGTAACTTAACTTCAAATGGCATATAGCTTGAATGAGATAAAGTCTATAAAAACAATAACTAGATGCTAGCACAATTGAAGAGAAAATAGTTTTCTTTACCATGGATATGACAAATCAAAATGACTGGTTTCTTCAAATTTTTCATTGGAATTAAATCTCTTTTTTTTAAGATTTATACTTTGTCGAATATTGAATACTTTAGAGAACAAATGGTAAATTTTAACCTTTAATATCTCTTAGATTAATTGCGAAAATACCAACTTTGTTATCTTTAATAATACATTGAACAGTAAACTATCTTGTGTACTTACAATGTATATGTTCTAGTCCATATGAGTACTCTGATCGTACACAAACAGACCGCATCGTATGCGTAAACTCGTACGATCAGACCATACGCGTACGGTCGGACCGTATGCCTATACCCATACGGTCTAGTACGAGCATGGCAATACATTTATTTGGACCATATGGGTTAATATTACACAAACATTTACCAGAATCTTTTATTGAGTTTTATGAATTAATATTATTATAACTAGACAAATAAAGTGAATAAGTGAACGTTCAATCAATCAATATCAAACATTTCTTTAAAAGTATATCGATAATGATAATCCCGCCCAGCGTGACACATTCACCACAAGGAAAGTTAGATTCATTACATTTACATGTTTTGTTCATGTCCGTTCCTTTGCATTTGCATTTATTGCTAGCAGTAAAAAAACCTGGCTTGTTTTGCAGCAGCATGCAATGACATGTTTTCTGATTTCCTTTTCAGTTTCTATGTTGTGTGTCCCGAAAAATCACTTCAAAACCTATTAAACATGTTAAATTCGATCATTCTTTCCAGAAATAAACAACTGGTTTGATGTTTTTCATTGTTCTTAATATTTTAAAAACTTCTCTTCTCACATTATGCTTACTACTGTTAACCTCAATTCAGTGAGACCAATTCAATTTCATGTATTACTGACATGAAGGAGATTACGTTGTTATCTATTAATCATGCTTTTCTTTGTCTAATATGTTCTGCTTTTTATTTGTATTGTAGTCCTGTAATATTTTGTTTTCATTTCTATGTTATATTTAACTGTGCCATTAAAGTGCGAGGTTTGGCATACCTTAAAACCAGGTTTCAACCCACCACTTTTATTCCCCTTTAAAAGTGTCCTGTACCAAGTCAGGAAGATGGCCATTGTTATAATATTGTTCGTTTCTGTGTGTGTGTTGCATTTCAACGTTGAGTCGTTTCTGTTTTCTCTTATTTTTGAGATAAGACGTGGCACGGTACTTGTCTATCCCATATTCATGTATTCGGTTTTGATGTTATATTTGTTATTCTTGTGGTGTTTTGTCTGTTGCTTGGTCCGTTTCTGTGTGCTGTTGCGTTTCGGTGTTGTGTCGTTGTTCTCCTCTTATATTTAATGCGTTTCCCTCAGTTTTGGTTTGTTGCCCCGATTTTGTTTTTTGTCCATGGATTTATGAGATTTGAACAGCGGTATACTACTGTTGCCTTTATTTACCAGAATAAATTAACGTATTTTTTTTTTTAAATATTCAATTGAAATGTTTATATTAATTCTAGATTTCTATTAATCTGTAATATACATTTGTATCTTAACCTTGAACTTGAACAATTTCTTAAAATTAGGCAGACCGTTCGTCTACAGTCCGAACGTTTGCGTATGTTGAAAAAGTACTCATACGGTCCAGACTGTACGCCTACGGTCCAAATAGTCATATGGTCTGGAACAAATCCAATGGCACAATCGCAATTTTTTTTTCACAAAACGTTAAAAAAAAATTAAATCAAAGTAAACAACAAGTTTGCTGCTCTGGTCATGCACAAATACACCATAAGCGACACAAATAGAAATATAACAAGATGATTAGGTTTTACAACTTTAGGTATTATCGGTGGCAACATAAGTTATAATATGGACAACTGATGTGTTTGCTTCCGAATAATCAAACTATTCGGATAGACCAAAATAGTGCACAGATTGACAACTTCAAGCTAAGTGGAATATATGTCTGAAGCGAAAAAAATGGAGTTGCAGATCTACATGGGTTGACAGTATAAACAAGAGATGTGTTTGTTCTATTGCAAGGTATAATTTACCAATACAAGATAACATAAACCCCTTAAGAGAAAGATGCGTACATATTTTGTATAGTCTCTTTTGTTGCTCGAAATCGCGTTACATCTTACCCTCTCGGATTACCTATTCATGAGATCACCCCTAGTTTTTGATTGGGTTCGTGTTGCTCACTCTTAAATGTTCTGTTTTGTGACTTGTGTACTATTATTTGGTTGTTTGCTTTCATTTTTCGGTCATGACGTTGTAAGTTTGTTTTTATTATTATTTCAATATTATACTTCATATGCAGTTTTCATTGCATAACGCATATATTACTACCAGTCCAATTTGAGCTAAAATTAAGTAAAATAGTGTGTGGACAAACCTTTTTTGTAGTTTTCTTCGCTAGAAATTGACCACATTGGCACTCATACTAATCTTCTAATGTCGACAGAGAATAAACGTAAGTGAAGTAAAAGTATGTAAAGCAAATTTGTTTATGTATAGCTATAATGTATCAACAAGGTATGCATTTTACAGACATCTAACCGTCGCTTTACTTATTTTACGAGATAACTAAAAAGTTAAGGAGTATCCCGTTTTCGAAATCCGAATGCAAGTAATCATCTATATACGATTTTTTGTTGTTAGGTAGCTTTTTCATGGAAAAATGTCTGAAATCTGTGTCTATTCTTCTATTAGTGGATATGGTTCAAGTATTTCAACACTTTCCATAAGTCATATAAAATTGTTTTTTACCTGTGCATATAACTAATAGTTTTTAACATGGTATGCATATGTAATCACATAATAAGAAAATTAAAATGAAATGTCTTTCCGCCAATATGTTAAAAATGTGCCGCTTGTCACTTAAAACACTTGTTTTCTGTTAATCATAAACACATAGTAGTCCGTCATGCAGTGCATCTCATGCTTTCACTTGATTGGCCAACAACCAAGCCAAAAAAACAATAATAGTATGTATTAAACAAACATGTTTTTGGCAGGTGCATTAATATGCTAAAGTATCCATATCTGTATAAGGAGGCGTACCCGAATTGTGAAAACAAAGGAGGAAAGTATTATAAGATTTATTCCTTGGCCCCTAAATTGCAAAAGTCTTAAATATTCAATCGTTTCATATTAATAGTTAAAGTAAACAAAATGATATAATTGGATAATTATGTAATCTCGGAATAGCAGTTGTTGTAGTACTATGACGTCATAAACATGTTGCAAATGACTGTTTTGAACCAAAATGGTAATTTTACATTCAGTTGTTGGATTTCAGTTAAGTGCCAAGCCTTACACGAAATAAGTATTTAGCTTTGATATTCTTTATAAACTATTCTGTACTAAAACATTTTAAGATAGGACTTAACTTATTTTTCAAAATTAATGACACAATCTCGAAATCAAGCTATTTTTTGGTAGTAATCGCAGTATTATACATTATATCTCAGGGACTAATTGTTTGTGAACATCTGAATAAACTAATTTGAAATATATTCAATGCTTTTCATTTTCGAATTCAAGAGACGGAAAGTAGCCTCATCATAGTTCTATCTTTATCTATTGTACAAGTATTACTATAAGATCTTACCTTGCATAATCAAAGTTACAACAGTTGTGTGTAAAGTAGAGTTTTTGATATTTGCACAGACATAAATCCCTTCTTCTTTTTCAGTCACATTGTTTATGTGCATGTTATATTCTCCGTTTAATATGTTTCCAACAATTTTGAGTTTACTTGAAAATTTAGGATTTATTTTAAGCATAGAGGTGTATAAAGCTGAATCATTTTCTCCGTCAGGTCCTTCCCAAAAGAAATCCCTACTATAATGAACTTGACATTTCAAAACTGCTGACATCCACTTCAATACATACACTGTAGTATGTGTCGTAAATTCAGCATTAATGACTAATAAAAATGAGAATAAAATTTTGAAATAATTTTGACATTCATCGGTTATTTCAATATATATCAATATCAACCCGTTTAAGTGCTTATACCGAATTAGGGATATGACAGTTGTTTTTCAAATTGAATTTATCTTGAAGTATGTTTGTTAATTTCTTTGTTTTGTATTGCAGGCTCCAGACATATTGTTCTTATTCTTTATTATATTTTCCGCATAATGTGCTAATATTACTCAGTTAATCTCCATCTAATAAACATGATAAAGAAACATATTGAGTTCTCAAAAATTATGGATTGCATGTGCTTTAAACAATTCGTTGCCAAAAAATTGGCTCGTATGAATGTCAATACTCCTATCAAAGGTCGGTCATTGTCTCCGGGCACTCCAGCTTTCTCCATCATTGGAACTGACCACCATGAAATAGCACAATACCTTTGACAGTGGCGTTGAATACACACCACTCAATCAATCAATCTTCGACGTAGGAGTTTTTTTTAATCTCTTTGGTATTGTCTGCCACTTTTGTTACGGAATCTAACTAAAATTTCTTAATTATCATTTTAAAAAATATATTGAAGAATATGATGTATGTACTGCAGCTAGATATTCTATTTTGTCTTGAATTTCTAGTTATAGTAACAATGTGGTATTTGCTCATTTTCAATTTCATGTCACAGCACGTTTCGTCAGTGATGACTATTTAGGGATAACGAAAGATACAAACATCTATTGCTTCCAATTTTATGGCAATTATTGTAGTCCATTTAGCATTTGTTTAGCAGCAGTTTCATAACAACCTTAAGTCATTTCAGCAAATTGTTTCTTTTTGTATTCAACATGAAACTGTTGAAGGATTTAGTAAAACTCGCACTTCCCAAGTTTCTAAGTCTCATACAGAAACGGTAATAGTTGTCTGGTTTGGAAATAGAATAATACAGTTACAATGATTTTTTGGCAATAATAATTATTTTTGTCCATTTTAAATTCTGGAAGTGTCATTGAAAAGTATGATTATAAATTAGTCCAATATTTTATCGAATCTTTCTTTTGAATCATTTAATTCATTTATTTCAAATGCGCATTTATATAAATGTATAATAAAGAGTAAATTTAATAAACAAAAATAAAAATATGAAAATAAAAAGATTACTAAATTTCACTGACATTTAAAAAAAAAAAAATGAAATTACTAAACAGTTAATAATTGCTGATTGTTTTGCTTTTGCTTCTGTTTTTCTTTTTTTTTTGACTAAGGAGTTTTTCTGTTTTTTTTCTGTAACGAATGATGCAATCTGGTTTTTTTTTCTCTTTTTTTTTCTCCCTTGATAGTTGTTGCTGCATGTGTATGGTCGCCTCACTGAAAACTATTCCGATCTCAGAGACGCACAATCTAAATCATAAACGTCGACTGATTAGAGGAAAAGTGTGGTTTTTTTTTCTCTTTTTTTTTCTCCCTTGATAGTTGTTGCTGCATGTGTATGGTCGCCTCACTGAAAACTATTCCGATCTCAGAGACGCACAATCTAAATCATAAACGTCGACTGATTAGAGGAAAAGTGGTATTGAATGCCAGTTTTGGAGTGTTTAGTTAGACCTTGATTTAGATAAAACTCACGAGAACGCAACAATGAAATCATAAGGTGGTATACTTGAGTTAAAATACGCATGTCGCATTGTAGATTATGCAAAATTTTACAAGACTAAGCGCTTGTGCATTGTAACAGCAAAAGATCTTTTGATATTAACAGTAGTAATCAACATTGCAGGGATACAAACAAAGTATCTGTGATTCTCTAAGTTAATACCATTGAAAAATATGTAGAGGAAAAATCAGTTCATACTTACAACATGTACAACATGTGTTTAAAGAAAACCATGTCATCAACCTCATGAGAAACCAAGACATAGTACCATCTATTATATGTTGACCTTCTATCTAGTATTATCAACCAGTCTATAGTAATTATATAACGTCATGTTTCCCTTAGTAAAAAATCAATGGTTTAATTACAACGGTATTGGAAACAAAAAGACCTTCCTCAACGTACAATGATTAATCGCATTCAACAGACAAAAGTACATTATTTGCAATGTTCATCGAGATCCCTGAGACCAATTTAAATGCAAAATCATTTTAAAAAACTATTAATATTTTATTCTTTTTTTTTCAATATCTTGTATTAACTTATCTATAAAAGTACAAATTGATCTTATAAACACATCAATTAATCGTTATCAGATATTTTTTAATTCTTTGTTTCTTACCGTGACATTGTGATTGGTTGATTTTGAAATAATTTCCGCAAATATTATGTTTTATAATTAATGGTGAAAGCAAACACAACAACGGAAATAAGCTGTTATAAACAAAAGAGGAAAACAATTAAACTGCTTATAAAATTCCAAAACCTTTGAATATATTTGTGTCAATATAAAACAAGGAAGAAATGATGCATGTTTATAGTTTTATTGTTTACAATTATAATCTTAAACACAATTTAAACCAACACGTTAAATAATTTCATGCGTCCGAAGCGCTTTTCCGGATTAACCTTCATCAGGAACGCTCAGAGCCGAATATTTGAAAGCCGAAAATGGATAGCAACCGGAACAGTTGAAGAGACGTGTTGAAAGAAGACTTTTTTTTTAAATGTTACTGGTTATGCAGTGATCAATATATCAAGCTGTGAATACAGTTTTATATGCAAAACTGAAATGACCATTACAACACATAAATCAGTTTTCGAAAGCCCGATGCGTTATCCAAGGACAGTGATGCCCAGTCGCTTTCAATGGACACATGTGCATTCTCCGTATTGCCAAGTGTTACTGTTACTTGATTATACAATTAAGTGCTGATTACACAGAAACTCATTACAAATTTATATTTAAGATAACATCATCCATTGCATGTGTTACTCGCCGAAAAAGTATTTCTTTTAAACGAATACCTCGTCATTAATAACGTCAGTTATCGGCAGTGAAACCGATAAAAAATTTTGAAGAAAACGTCCGTGTTTTTGTTTTATATCTTATTACTATTGGTATTATTACATGTACGTTGGTTTATTTGGTTTATATGGTAGTGCATTTGAAATATGACGTAGTTCTTGCATTGAAATTACTCTTTATCTTTATTTTCTTCTTTAATATGATCTTCTTTAATATGCATATCCGCTTCTTGAAATTGTATCGTCTGTTAACAATAACATGTACATTTTTTTCTATTTATAACTACTTTTATCTTAATATTTTACGTATTTGTGTTTCAAACCATAACAATTCAAAAACCGTTTTAATTCGAAATATTAATTTTATTATATTATACAAAAAAATACTTCCAAAAACTTTACTGATAAGCAGATTTTCTATATTCCTCTCAAAAGTTACATGAAGAAATATCGAGGGGGATAGAAAGGTTATCTTACATATCGGGTAATAATTTTTATATGATTGGATATACACATCACGGTTTACGTTTCTTCTTTTCCCATTTTTAACTGTCTGTTTGAAATCCTAACTATAACTCGATGCATTAAATACATTATTTTCAATTGTAATATACCTTGTTTGCCATGTATGTGAAATTAGCAGCCGGTTCGTAATTCGTTATTCGATATTCGATTTTCAATATCCAACCCGCTGCTAGCAGTCAGTTCGATATTCAAAATTAGGTTGAAAATCATAAAAAAATTACTTGATACATTAACATTAAAAGCATGATTTTCATAGTTAAGAGGACTGATAAGGCACATAGGAAATCGTTAATGACCTATTTAAGCCGCCGTAAATTCTCGTTGTCCTCGAAAATAAATATACATGTATTTGTCTTTATGTAATATAGATTTATATCAATAAAACACCCCATTCAAAGATGTACTTTTATAGATGATATTTCTTAAAACACAAACAAATACACACTGTAAAAATTGTAAATAAACTTAAAATTTTAATGTTGTGTCCAAACCGGTTTTTGGGGTGAACACTAAAATATTCAAACAATCTGGAGCCTGAAATATACAAGTGTGGATTCTGATTGTTTGTATATGTAAAGTATGTTTAAATGAACATATGCTTCCCTAGTTTAGGACTTTATTCATTTTAATTTGAAAAAATACAGGCAAGTTTAGATGTTTCTGTAGTGTCCTATATTTTGACTTTAGTAGAACCTTAACAACATCATTTAACTGATGAACTGGTCTTGACCTCATTTAAGCGGTCTCAGGTTTTCACTATATATTTCTATTTTGGGCTTTCCGTAAATATTTCTATTTATATTTCTAAATGTTTCTAGAGTTATATCGGGGTTTTGGTTCAAACACTACGTTATTATAGTTTATTGTTCCTATTTCATCATAATGTTCTTCTGGATAGGTTTCAAGCATAACGTTGACTCTTGTCTTTCGCTTTAGATAACAATACATATTGGAGGCAATGCTGCACATTCCAATTCCCCCAATTATACAACCAATTAATAACCAACAAGAACCATATATACATGGGGATTTATGTTGATTGTCTGTAAATAAATAAAATAGTGAAAATACTTTAATTTCGAATAGTAATATTTTGAATTGCCTAAATCCTCAATAATCTTTATAGTAACAAATGTACTCGTTATTACGATGAAAATGATATGGAAAATCAATATGTGGCACATACTTGTTTTATTTGGTAACTTCCAATTAATTTCAAAACTCAATCATATCACGGTCATTCATTCCGTATAAACTATTATACGAATATGTCACTTTGACAGAAGCAAGAACCTGTCAAAGAGAAAGGATGTTTTACCCTAAAGTGTATTGTTTGTTATTGTTAAGGTATTCTGAGTTTGTAAAGTCGTTGATATCACCAAGCGTCAAAGAATTAAAACGAAATGGGTTTGAGATACACCCAATTTACAATAACCTTGACAAATCTCACTACTAGCCTTGTTAATAGACTGTTCGACTATCTTCTCTTCTACTTGATTGTCTATTATTGTCATTTATGTCCCAATGAATTCTTTAGAAAACTATTTAGTAACACTTCGAATACCAGATAATTAGTTGGCTTGGTCGTATAAACTCGTCATTGAGTTGATAAGTCATTGTTATATCATAAAAAGCCTACAGCTAAATTTCATTTGTCTAACTAGACAGGGCATGATATTGGTATCACTCGTATGTCCGAATTATAAATAAACAATCATTTGAAGAAAATAAAGAAGATGTGGTATAATGGATAACGAGATAAATCTTCACAACAGACAAAATAAAACAGAAATTAACAACTATAGATCACCATACGGCCCTCAACAATGAGCAAATTGTAAACCGCAAAGTCAGCTATAACCAGTAGAAAAGGTTCTTTTTCAGTAATATTATTTCAATATATCTGTTCAACTCCCCCCTCAAAGTTTAAACAACACAAAAGAATTGCATGAACTAATTTAATTGAATTATTATAAAGATATGTATATGGTATACTAAATAAGTGTTTTTACAAATAACCACAAATATAGAAATAGACTTTGAAGCGGATATTTGTCCTAGACCGTCACATTTAGCCATCTCAGTCAATTCACGTGCGTAGGTCGTAGGTTTACGCAAATAGTCTGTCATTACTTTAAAGCATACTTCACACGTATTAAAGTCTGGTTGATATTGAGGTTAATATAATAAGTCTATGTGACGGTGTCCCAAAATAAATCTAAGTGTTTTTTTGGCGAATCTATTGTGGTGCAAGCCACAATTATCCATAGCAAAAGTCTCCCCAGGACGTAATCAATAATTTTCAAATCGATCTAATTCCTGTAAAGCATCAGAAGAAAAGTCAACGAGATGAAATCCATTTGAAGGTCCACCTTTAACATTAAAATCATCAATTCCAAATGGCCCATGAAGGAGGTTTACCGTGTGGATAGCATTGGAAGCATATTGTTTGTACCTCTATAGCCTT
Source organism: Mytilus trossulus (assembly GCF_036588685.1). Taxonomy (NCBI): domain Eukaryota; kingdom Metazoa; phylum Mollusca; class Bivalvia; order Mytilida; family Mytilidae; genus Mytilus; species Mytilus trossulus. The sequence goes on along the minus strand of NC_086386.1, from coordinate 57,813,416 downwards.
TTCCCCTAATGTTGCATGTCCATAAAGTCTATTTCAAGTTGTTTTTATGACAGATGATTCGTTAAAGAAATTTAAAGAATAAGGATTAATTGCAGAGATAGTATTTACATATTCGTCAAATCGTCGTTGATTCTCAGCACTTAAAGCTTCCTTAGCACATACTTTTAACTTTTTGTGTGACATTTGACAGTCATTTCTCATTTGTTTTTAAATTGTAGACAGACTTGCATTAGCAAACGATCATTTGTCGTTACTCCATCCATCAGACAATAACTTACTTCGAATTTCTTTCCCATAAATTGACGGCTTTCGAAATTTATAGTATCTTATAGCCTGAACAATGTCTTCGGAACTTTTAAGCCTTGTTGCGCCATGTTGATATTTTACCGGAGATACAGAACCATCTACTTGGTATTCATCAATGACATTGCGAACCGTATTGTGTGAAACGGCACATTGTTTTGAAATAAATGCAAAAGTATTGTTTCCTGATAAATACATGTCTAGAATAGTCTTTCTTGTTGCAACATTAGCCTTTACAACTTCATAGTATCTTCCAACTGAATTTGAATTTTGCTTGATCATATTACATGTACTGTTCAGCTTTTTACTTCGAGAACCGTTATATATGATTTGTTTTTGTTGTCGTGATAGCTATATTCTTTGTTTTTTTTTCTATATTGCTATCTTATCTATTCGGGTGAACACTTTTTTCATTAATAAGTTTGTTCCACATACATCGACTGTTTAAAGTATAAACAACATTAATTATAAAGTTTGACTTCTATAAATCTTCATAAAATAATTCTAAAACATTTTTTTCTATTGACGTATGTTAATGTATGATACATACAAAAATACACATATTTACGGAAGCGTATTAGCGCCACACATTTTTTTTTTATTTTTCTTCCTATTTTTGCGTTGTAACGCAAACATTTGCGTTATAACGTAAATATTTTGATTTCAATTATTCATTAAGTTTTGTATATATGTTCGTCTGTCATTCATTTCGGATGTGATTTACTAGTAGATAAAAAAAAAGAAACAAACATACAAGGCAAAATCATTATAATAAATATGCATAGGAATAATGGAATAATTGATGTGCAATTATACATAAATTAAGACTGATTTGTGCACCAGAAAAGTATATAATTTAACAAGAAAATAGATATAGTTTAGTATATAGTCATATTAAAATTGAAAGATTAAAAATAATGTCATACAATTGTGAAACCTCCAAGTCAAATAAACAAAATGAATTTCTGCTTTAAAATGAATTAGAATTAAATTTATAACAGTGTGGTCGACGGTAAAACGTTTGTTAGTAATTATACTGAAAAATTCACCTATAACTTGTTTGTCGTTGGCGATGATTTTATGCTCACTCAGTCTATCAGAGGCCTTCAAGTGGGGATTTAAATAATCACTTGTTAACACATTTTGATACATAAAATGAAAATTTCTTTTCACAAATCATTTAAGGAATTTGTCACATAAATATTTTTTTACCATCACTTACTACAGTTTCACTTTTAAGAATGATAATGTTCAGAGCTGATATCAATAAATAACGATAAAAAAAAAGTTTATTCATGTAAAAAAAAAAAACTTTTAAGTAATGGGGACCTGCGTTATTTCACAAAATATCTTATTGATTAAGAGAACAAATCATTTAAGAGTGACCTTCTATTTATTCAATGCTAACCATGTGGGCTTTGTTTGTGAAGAGTTCCAGATGACAAAAAAAATCATTTTTTTGTTGTTGTTATAAACCATAAATCCATCCGTTCATTCAGATATTTGTCAATTTGCCTTGGCTCTTAAGTCCAACACTTGGGACAGGAGGAACAAATGCGTCCTGTATGATTTTGTAAATAGATGCATCTTTTAAAAATAGTCGAAAACAAAATTGTCTGTCCAATGGAAAGGTTGAGGTCAAAAAAAGATGAACGGTGCATTATAGAAACATATATAGAAGCTGGTTGCAAAAGTTGACGACAAGATCTATTTTCAACTTGAGTATGGCCTTATACTATTAACCTGAAATAGATATTTTTTATAGCAATTCCCTTGATACGAATACATGTTGTCTTGGGCTTGTTTTGCTCTTTGGTTGGGTTGTTGTCTCTCTGACAATTCAATTCTCATTCTTATCATAGATATTACTGCATGTACAAAAAAGAATGTGTGGTGTGATAGACAATCATACAAACTCTTTCCAGTGACCAACAGGCGTTAGCAAAATACACACTTTATAGAATGAAAGCTCCAAGAGGTCTTGGCATGTAAAAACAAATACGAAAGTTGAGCGAGAGAAAAACAATAAGGATACCGCATACAAATTAGAAAATGGTCCTCAATATTACTTTTGTCAACTCACTAAGTTGAAATGAAAGATCTCGCGAATTTTAGCCTTTTCAATTGATGTGATGTATGTTTAAAAAATCATGGTTTGTTTAGACATTTAATTCAAGTCTTGGTTTTAAATTATTTGCAAGTAAGTTTAAAGTATTTAAAACAACGTCCAATCCATCTTCAAAAGAAAGAAAAAAATGAATAGACGACCTATAACGCACAGAATATCATGTATGTGTTCCCGGCCGTATGAGTATTTGGACCATACGCGTATGGTCCGGAAAATATTTTATTTGCGATCACAAAATGCACGAAGTCGTCCATTTTTATGTAAATTGGGTCGATTTGAATATTAATAAGATGAATGCGTTTCTGTTGCCAAGTGTTTTTCACAAAGTAGTAGCAGTATAGCAGAACAGTTTTACCAATACAATACAGTAAATGCATGCAAATTTTACAAGGTTTAATCCAAATAGCTTTCTTACTATCCAATAACTTTCAAGTACGAAAAAGACAGGGCAGAAGTATATTTTGTCTATATGTTATGTATTTGCACAACTTTTGAAAGTGGATTATGCATTCGTTCTAAAATAAAAAAAAATTACCAGATAAAAAAGTTAAAAGATGACATTATTCGACAATCGCAATTGTTAAATATCGTTGACGTCCGAAAAAGATAATCAATCAAAATATGCACTGCAATTTTTAAAGCCAGTAAGTCATTCTTTTTCATGATTAGTATTTCGAATTATTTTATTTAGGCGTTGAGAACCTTTGGTGACCCCACAGTTTAAATGTCTATACTAAGGACGTCGTGATCTATGGGCGTTATAGACGAACATTCACCTAATCTGTCCCAGTCAATGGGAAATTAAAGTGCACCAATCAATGTCCACAGCCACACTGTTACGAATACGATTCTATTAATAAGGAAACATCTTTTTTAAGCTCAGAATATGATCAAGATTCTTTGATAGAAAGTCATTGAATTTTCATTTCAATATAATGAAGTATTTTTAAGTTGCTTGGGTAGCAATTTGAATAGAGAGAACATAATTTTATTAATAAAACATCTTCATTCTATACATGTATTGCCAAAGGGTAGCTTGTTTGAATCTAACCTACTTTACACAATTCTCAAACGAGAGTTACTTTGGAAGTATATTTATATTCGGTTATAGCTATATTGGCAGGGTTGATTTTTTTCTTAGGTATAACCTCAATGTACTCAATTTTCTTTGTAATATATACTAGTAGTAACATGGATACCGTTTTTGGGGACCTTTAAGTTTGTTGTTCAGTGTGAGCCAATGCTCCGTGTTGAAGACCGTAATTCGGCCTATGATGGTTTACTTCTACGAATAGTGACTTAGATGGAGAGTTTTTTTATTGGCACTCATACCACATCTTCTTATATTATTCTGCTCACTATTAGTCATTGATATGATATAATTATTCAAGAATTTTACTTTGTAATTACCACAAAGGTTATAAATTTTAATATATACAGCCTCCTCGATCAATAAATACTATTTCCTTTGAATCTTAAATAAAAAATCAGATAAAATAAATGTTTGCGTTACAACGCAAAGGTTTGCGTTATATTGCGTTGTAACGCAAATGTTTGCGTTATAACACTCAATAAAAAGAGCATGTCTTAGATCTTCATACAAGGGACAATTTAAAAGTACATGTTTTTCATCCTCTAAAATATTGTAGTTAAACCAGACTCTTTCGTCTAGATTTTTTTTTCATATCGACCAGTTTCAATTTTTAATGGTGCTACACCACATCTAAACTTTGAAAAAACACTACGATGGCGCTGTGGCATTTTCTGTAGCAAATATTACTCAGTGTTATAATAGATATAGAAAGATGTGGTGTGAGTGCCAATGAGACAACTCTCCATCCAAGTAACAATTTAAAAAGTAAACCATTATAGGTTATAAGTATGTTTAAAAAGTTTATATGTTCTCAATTTACAACCGGTACTATATGAAAAAATTCTTGTACACCAGTCTTTTTTATAATTAAAATTCAAACGAATGGGCAACAACTGTCATATTCCTGACTTGGTACGTATACATATAATTATATACAAATGTAGAAAACCGTGGATTGAACCTGGTTTTATAGCGCTTAACCTCTTACTTTTTACAACAGTCTCATTAAATTTCGTTATATTTACAATGATGTGTATTTGATATCAAATTACACTGGCTGTCTGGATAATGAACAATAGTACATTCAAATTGACAGTTTTGAAATGCTTGGCAAACTTTTATAATTACTTATAGCGGACAATAATAATAATGCTGGCTTGTACTATACAATGCTTCTTGCATCCATTTCACATATATAATCCGTCGTCATTTCTTCTTATGTTAGAAAAAGTGTGTAAACATGAAGACTTGGTACAGTGAATATCGATAGGCAAACCGTCGTTTTCAATAATGTCTGCTGCTGAAGGATTGATGTTCCATGGACATACAATAGTTATGCTTATGTCTTCATCCGTTGTTATTTGATTTTATTTTTTAAAGAACAAGACCGGTGCATCTGTTTAAAAAAAATATCATGACAACTAGCGAATTTAGCAGGAAATGAGATACATATAATGAAAAGATATATTTATATTAAGCATATATAAGCTGAATGTTTAATTATTTCCTGCATGAATAGATATATGTGGTAACACAGATAAGAGTACCACCACAGAGATGTAAATCGGATGTGCGTAAGGTCAATGCCGTGACTATGGAACTTATGTGGAACTCTGATATTACTTTATGTTGTTTTATTATTACGTAATGATATTTTGTCTTTACTTACTATGGTTTTGACATTACGTAATGATGTTTTAATATAACTCAGTATGGAATAGTCATTACTTAATGATATTTCGATATTACACGATATGGTTTCGTATTGACCTGATATAGTTTTGTCATTACTCAATATGATTTTGTCATTACTCGACGTGGTTTCATCATTATTTGATATGGTTGTGTCATTAGTCAATGTGGTTTTAACATTACTTGATGAATGTGACTTAACGTTACGTAGTTGTTTCATTACATGATGTGGGTTTGGTATTTCCTAATGATATTTTGTTTATTCTTTACATTACGTAATGATGTTTCAAAATTTGACGATTTTACACTACTTGATGTGTTTTTTTTTATTATTTGATGTGGTCTTGTTATTCCTTGATATGGTCCTGTCATTCTTTGATGGGGTTTTCCCATTACTTGATGAGGTAAAACCAGGTGAACAATTAGGAAAAACCTGTTCTGTTTTAAGAAAGATTTCCATGTTGTATGTGCCTTGAATGCGTGTGGCCATCCATCTAATTAGTGTTCAAATTAAATTTCGGGTTACTGTTTGAGTTAAACTTTGAGTTAGTTTTCGAATTCAAGTCATGCTTAGAATTAAAAGTTCTAGTTAGCATTGAGTTTCAAGTTCGACTTCGAGTATGAGCCACATTTAAAGGATGAGTTCTAGTTACAACTTTGAATTTGAGTCATATTTTAAAAAACATCATTACGTAATGTTAAAACCATATTAAGTAAAGACAAAATTTCATTAAGTAATAATAAAACAACATAAAGTTATATCAGAGCTCTACAGAAGACAGTTGTGGCGTTCCATACTTGACAATGTTTTGTGTTCAAATGCATATTTAATGAAATGTTTAGAGTACGGATAAAAGTTTTGGTAATTGTTGAAGGCCATGCAGTTCTGTACATGTTTTAATTCTTACACTTTAATCTTTGTTCGATAGTTGTATCTTTGACAATCATGCAATATCTGCTATTCTTCAAATCGTATGTGAAGATAGCGTGCAGATATAGATTTTCAATTTTTCTCCGAAAATAACTTGTATTTCATGTATGCTCGACATATCCTTGAAGTTTTAATAAAATGACCTTGAAACTATGCATGGCATAGAAAGATTCCATTGGGACACCGCGATAAGGAAAATGATATGAAACTTTTTTAATGTCATTGATTTTCTTAATTTTTCTCATTTTATATGTTTTAGATGGATTTTTAATGACAAATATGTAAACCTTCATATTTTTCTATTTGGTTGACAAACAAAACATGTTTTACATTTTAAAACGAAATATCATTTTGCGTCAAGGATTTTATTATCGTCCTACTTCTTTTCAAGTTTATCATCTGACTACGAACCAGTGTATGTCTAGTGTTATTGTTTCCTGCAACATTTTGTTTAAATGAAGGGCTGTTAAATTATTGTGTGATTTTTTTTTGTATTCATATCTAGTAAGTAAAGGTTTTTCAGTTTCAGTCCTTCTATGCCAATATGCTGAAAAGATGTTGTACCATGTAAATGTTTCCTTTGAAATTACGATTAAAATAGTGTGAAGTGAATGGACTTATACAGTCTTGTTCCTTGATTTGTATGATTTTTGTTTTAGATTTAAATGTAAACATATGATTTATACCATATTTCCAACCGGAGAGAATGATTCTTACATATTTCATTTCATGTCTTAGGAGAATATCACATAAAGAACTCCGGAATTCGAGCCCAGCACATCTGTGATTGGAGTCTCTGCGCTCTAAATGACTTAACTAAAAAGTTTACCACTAGCTTACGACTGGCGAGGTATTTGAGATTCAATGGAACTAATCTCATCACTCATCTTCAACGTACCAGTATGATTCTCCCATCATAACCTGATATCATATCTGACCTGCATTGATTTTGTAGTTGGGCGCCAAATGTCAACGACTAGCATGATTCATGTGATTCTTTTAAAATTACATTGTCGTCAGCTAAACTCAAACCAAGGAATAGTGCGTTCAAAGTCAAGACTCAAACTTACAAAGTTAAAACGTAATTAGGTAACTTAATCGATAACTTCTGACTAAGGCCGTGTTCACATTGACCTAAACTCGATGTTGTGTTAGTGTAACTCACACATAAACTAAACATCATTACGTTCTCATTGATAAAACTCAATGTTTACATGTAGTGTAAATCATGTTTTGTCTACATGCAGTCGATAGTCGATGTAGGCCTTGTGTAGGTTAAGTGTACACAAAACTAGGCATTCAGAACTTTAATTTTCCCATGTATATTTAAAAAAGAAGCAATTTTTACATAAAATTGAGACTTATAACACTTATTAATAAAGTTCCTTGCAGAAATATTTGTCTAAACTTGATATATTTATTTGTTCTAAAAAAAAAATACGTAGCCTTATTAACCCCTTATCAAGACAAATAAGACTCATCCATTATCATTGCCGAACACATAATTCATTTGAAAAGGTCTTCCCGAATCGACTGGACATACACACTGACAGAAATATTTGCCACTGGTCTTTACTCAAACAACGATTCACTCATAAATGCATTACTGAATAAGGGTGAGGCTTATTGTTTTTGCAGTATCTCAAGTCCGTTAAAATACAGTTAGAAAAAAACATAACCCCCTCCTTTTGCTACATGTAAATACTCCTTGGAGAAAAAATACCACTTGAAACAAACAGAAAAGATAGAAATGTAGTGATCCTTAACCTCGTAATTCTATTTCTTCGTCTGGTCTGTAAGCAAGATGATGCAGCCTACGTTTTTAATGCGTAATCGAGACAACTGTTCTACGTAATGAACATTTAAATGACATATTATAGTTTACAAGTGTGAACAAAACTTATGTACAGGTAGCTAAACAAGGTGTATAGATGTGAACAAATTTAATGTGAAACTAGTGTGCATTACATTAAACTAAATGTAAACATGTTTACTGTACACAGCGTTTGGTGTGAACACGGCCTAAGTATCTACAACACAAGTGAAGCAGTCCCGTCACACAGTCGAATATCTGGATATTCAACACCTAGTATACCTTGTATGTCATCAAAAATAACATACTGCTTATGGATACATTAGTCTGCCCGATAGATAGTCCATTGACTTTAATTAATAATATTCCTAATCAGTTACACATGTTACAGTTTCAGTATCTTTATGAAGTCATACACATGTTATTTGGTAAACATTACTTTCGCCATTTTACATACATATGTTGGTAAAATTAATGAATAATGAATGAGCTGAGGCTTTAAGAATAAAATTATGTGTAAGATATTTTGTAGAAAACGACGTTTTACGGAAAGGCATATGCTTACATTTGTATTTATTTTAGTGACACTGACAAAATCAACCTGTTTGGGTAGTGATGTTCTGTTTTACATCAAATGAAAATAGGTTTAAACACGAAATTAAAGACGTAACAAATTATTAAAAATAAAAGACTTCTGATTTCTAGAAGGATTACGAATTGATGGAAATAACTTGATAGATTTTATCAGTTTTTAATCTTCAAATGTAAGCAACAAAAACATAGCCTCATGTATTAACGTTCTCCTTTATTGTACTAGTTAATTATAGTTACCTTGTAAAATCAACGTTACAGACGTTACATGGGCAGTCTTTTTCTGATTATTTATCTCGTAACATCTATGAATGCCTTCTTCTTTTGCAGATACATTATTCATTTGCATGTTATAATCTCCATTAGTTATATTACCAACAATTTTTAGTTTCTTCTTATTTGACAATAAAGGATTTATTTCAATTCCATCTGCGTATAAAATTAAAGAAGATTTTACATTACGTCCATGCCATGTTGCATTGCTATGCGGACTTACTTGACATTTCAGAACCGCAGACATCCCTTTTGATACATACACAGTATTATAAGTCGCAATTTGAGATTCGAGCTTTAAAATAAATGAAAATTAAGAAATTTGAAATAATTTTGACATTCAAACGTTTTTCAAAAATATTTCAAATTCAACCGTTTAAATACATTTTTTGTTTGATAATGTCTAACGTTTGATTTTGTCAGATTCTCTTTTCAATTGACATTGCATTCGGTATTTGTGTTCCTTTAATGCATGCTCAAATCTAAAGACAACACGAAAACTCAATACATGATGTTCGTACTATTTCGTTCTTCTTTCCAAAATGTACTCACACGACTTCTATTATATCCCAAAATGTAAGAGTATTCCAACTTATGCAATATTAAGTCAATATAATTATTCATTGAAGCATCAAAAGCAAACCTCATTATCAGCAAGTACTTAAAATTATCAACATTAATAGCAAGATGAGTATATCAGCTATTTATACAACTATCATTTGATTTTTCTGTATTTTAATATATTCTTATGTCGTGAAGCTATACAACTGTCCAGCTGGTAAGGGGACGGTTTAGGCGGGTTAGCTGCCCGAAAACATGTTTAATCCAACCTATTCGTTTTGTGTCTATTCCAAGTCAGAAAACTCTAAATCTAGCTGTATATGATATTTATTTTTATTTCAAGTTGATAATTCATGCGTCAATTTGTCTTGGGGGGAGTTATCTCTTGGTAACCATACCACGAGCTTGTACTTTTATATTAATCATATAACGAAGGAATAAGGATGTTAACAGCAATATGTCACTAATATATTAGCTTGATACATCGGTTTCGCATATTTCTTACTTTTAACGGTTCCTACTTTGAAGGCGAACAAATTAAACTCTGCTATGCATAGGTATACGGTACAATTTCTTATGGCATATTACAAGACTTCTCATGTTCCAGACAAGTCATACATTGCATTGCATTTAACTATGCATTAAATCTGTAAGAAATGGTTTTGACAGGAGATATACCGTAATATGCATGGTAGCTATGTACGTTACAGTTGAAGACAATATCTTCTTGTTTTCTAGATCTAGTTTGACTTATTCGGAATAACAAAGATTTAAAATAAAAATCGTTTAAACTTACGATAGATGAGAAAAAAAACCCAGGACATCAATCTCAAGAAGAACAAATGCATGGTCCAATCTGTAATATTTGACGATTTCCAAAATTATTTTGCAAGATACATGACAATTAATTTTATGACTTCAAATAACCATCAGGAAACAAATATGTTTTGCATATTGGAAAACTTTTTAATGCAATGTTATTGAAAATTAACAACTGTTGAACAAGGCTTCATAACGTGCAATCGTCGTGTGCGACACGAATTCAATAACATTCTGCATTTCCTTAAATATATGGGACTATATAAAAAAAAAAAAATAGTTTTATCGTTGATCGTTTTTTATGTTGTTATTAGTCTAATAACGTGTTTATTTTTAAATTTGTATCCAAATTGTACCTTATCCATGGTTTATGGTATCAAAATTGCTATTAAAAACAGATTCAGTTACTAACTAATCATCATACATACCGTTTACACTTAATGTATTTTCATATCTAAAAACTATATTTTGGGATATTGAAATAGTTTCCGTAAAAACAAATGAATTATTATCAAAAATTATAGGAAATCAAATAATAAAATAACGGAAATAAGCTATTATGAGCAAACGTACTAACAACGTGTATACCAATCTATAAACTTCATTTATTTTTATTTGAAGACTAAACAGGAAAACAATAATATATGTTATAAGTGTTTTACACTCGTCTGTGGAAAATTATATGTCAATACTATTACAACATGACAGTTTATGGAGACCAGATTCAAAATTTTTAATTGACAAATATGTAGCTCATTACTCCTATGCACTATTTCCACATCAACAGAGAATGGCTGTTAATACAGAAATTTTAAAATTTGATATAAAAGATAAAATCACTTGTTTAGGGAGCCTGACAAATAATTATTTCTTCTCTTGTTAACAAATACATCGTCATTATCAGATTAGAAACAGTAAATCCATTAAAAGATAATGAACTAATTGCTAATTTTTTTGTGTCTTATTTATCATTGAATATTTATATATATATATATAGTTTACAGAAATACATATATGTTAAATCGAGTGTTATTCTTACTATATTTCGCTAAACATATAATTATATGGATTACAAATGTGTCGAATTTTGTGATTGGATATTACCACGGAGATGACAGTATATATTTCGGAAACTGACGGGTTATATACGACAATGTTTTACTCAATTGGAACCTCAATAATTTTATCATGACGAACGTTGCTATGCGAAGCATCCCACACAATACGGAACAGTTACAGAATGACAGTGGCCTTCGAAAGGGAAATACTTACGATGATCAGTCAATAATGCGCTTTTAATTTAATACATTATTTGTATTTGTGTCTACTCTGTATAATCCGTATTATATTTGTATAAAAAAATACTTTCAAGATAGCATCTATTTACTTTGTTGAAAGGTTAATGATTCGATACTTATAGCCTAAAAGTATAAGCCTTTTTAAAAGCTTGTTGACTAAAATGATAAGTATTGGTAAGGCTTTAAGTTAAAATGCGAAACTCTTTCCACCTCTTCGCCATACAGAGTTCCAATATTGAACAAATAACGCAGTAATATGGGTTACTTTTATGTGTTTATTACAATACACTGACATGTATAGGAAAAGAAAAAAAGGTTATAGTAAAATAAAAAAAAACCGAGAAAACATAATGAAGGATTGTGTGCCTCACAAAACAGTGTAATTACAATGTATTTAAACAACTAATACATTATGTAATTAAGAAAGTGGTGATTTTTTCTATATTAGGAACTGTTTTAAAAGCCGTTATGGCTTCCAGACAACCGTAGTGTTTCATCGGGTTTTTATCTAGGAAGGGTTCCCCGTACCTACATTTTAGTTATCTATGTTATGTTTTGAAACTTGTTTTTGTCTACTCATCGTTTTTTATTTGGAAGTTGCACTGTCTCTTTTTCTGCAACTTATGGTTTTTGAATATCTTCATAGTATCTTTATTTTAATGTACACATACTATTTTGCTAACAATGTTTTTGTAGGCAACTCTACTACACGTCAGCATAATTGCTTATCATTTATCGTAAACTGTTCGTTGTGTAGTTCATATATTGCATTATTTGTGCCAAGACAATTCAATGAATGATTGCAAGCACAAATATTAATACCCAATATATGTGTCCCTCCGGAACTTAGCAGGTTTGATATTTTAAACTTAATTGTTGGTCACACGAATAAAACCACTTAGCAAATATATTTGTTTTTGTAGCTCAATCGTTATTTGTTCATGTTGAACTTTTTTTTACGATTCGGTTATCCATACAAAAATAACTTTCATTGCTCATTCTAAAATTTTATTTGTCTTTCTATTTTCAATTAGGGTCCTAGTTGAATGAGTGGTCCAAGTGGTCGACCAACTGAATCACTAGCCAGTCAAACTTGAGTGTGCACTCGACTCAATTGATTAGAATTGTAAGTTTTCCTACTGAAGGTCACTGGTTCACACCGGTCATTCCAGCATCCTCTTCCAATAAAAACTGATATTAACATCTCTTTTTTCGTTCTATTATCATGATTATTTGATGTGCATATATATTCTATTATAATGATGAATAAAACCTATAAACAATAACATGAATAATTTGAATTGTTTTCTCTCTTCTCTCTTTATCTTCAAAAGTTTGTTTTAAATGTTGTTTTCGCTTGTTTAACATGTTCAACTTGGTATTTCTCGTGTATTTTTTGTACTCTTTGATTAATTGTCCCCTCTGATGTACAATGATGTAGGTCGTCTGACTCGCTTCACTTAGATAAGGGCATATATGCTTAGAGTATATAAACTCATATTGTGTTAGTGTCAGACGCGCGTTTCGGATAAAAAAGACTTATCAGTGCCGCTCGAATAAAAAGAGTTAAAAATTGTATTTGTTATGAATTATTTTGTTTTACCGATTTATTCAAAGATGTCAACGAAAATATATGTTTTTTATAATTAAATGTGTTGTAATAAAATACCATGAATTCTAAGTTAATAAATTTAATAAATTCACCCACTGGCGTCATACAACAATGAGGGTGGCCGTTGTCGATGACGTTGCATCATAACTGCTTAAGAAAGCATACGAACTTATATAAAACCAATTAAAACACCAACAAACAAAAAAACCGCAGTGCACAACATAGCAAGGAGAATAATTAATCTCAAGAGATGAATTCTTTAAGAATTTATCATAGTTCATAACCTCCGAAAATTGTATATAATTTTGGTAATTTTTTTCAAATACAAGCTTGACATCTTAGAATTTCATTGCTCCTTATTTACTAATAGATCTATAACTTTTCAAACATTTAGCTGTGAGTTTTTTATAAATTTATAAACAATCACCGTCAACTGTTTTCAAACCTAAAAAATGCGATGTTCACATTACAACAAATGGAAGTTTTTAACGACCTTGACTGGCTATACTGAGCCTTTGCACGGTCGGCATGTCACATTTATGACTCGTTCCAAGCACTCGTTTGCGAAGCATCACTGAGGATTCATTCTGTAAATACATCATGTACATACACGTATTAAGTAAACTTAGGATTTTATTTTAAATTTACAAAAGTAAAAATTTCTTAAAATGATTTTCTAAAATTATATTTACTGAAACGATCAGCTGTTTTAAAGAAAATATTTTACACGTGAGTAAATACTACCGGGGGATGCAAAAAATGACCGTGACTATATCCACCAGGGTCTCGAAATGTATGTTATTGATGGATGGTCTTATGTGATAATTTTCTACATTTAGGTAAATATTTGGGTTTTTGCTGTACATAATTTGCAGTGTAACAACCAGTTTATATATGATTATCACTGACCTATATAACCTTGAAGGATCGCGCAAAGTTTAATAGTATAATATATCCGACGATCTGTAATACTTGATCATTAGTCTTCGAGAGCATGATTTATGCATTAGTTGTAAGTGACTTGTTTGTTCTTATAGTAAGTTGTTGTGTCCAACCACTGTCCTTAATTATAGGCGAGTAGTTGTACACCACATCTTGTATGTGTATATTCCAAGTCAGGAGTCTGTGTTTCAGTGGCTGTCGTTGGTTCATGTGTGTCCTTTTTTTCCCCCTTCTAAAATGGTTTTGATATAAATAACGCCTTTATTTTTTGCAATTGAATTGTGTCACATTGGTCACGATAATTATGCGGTATGGATATTTCGAAATGCTGAAGTGCATACGAATACCTATAATTAATTACATTAACTCCACTGGGATTTTAATGGATACATTGTGTAGATGTATCATTGGCAATAATACTCTATATTCTTGTGTTATATGTATAAAAATACAAAGATAAGTGTAAGAGAGTGATGTCAAATAGATCTTACAATTGCAAAAGTTCGACTTAATCACTTAATATCTCATTTTGTCATCCTTTTGAGTTCATTTTTTCGTTGACTTTTTTCAAATATATACATGTACTTTATACAGTAAAGAATTAAAAGCCTTCGGCACATTTCATATTTCCTGTGCATCACGGTGCGGAGCTATTAACATGTTCAACTTGGTATTTCTCGTGTATTTTTTGTACTCTTTGATTAATTGTCCCCTCTGATGTACAATGATGTAGGTCGTCTGACTCGCTTCACTTAGATAAGGGCATATATGCTTAGAGTATATAAACTCATATTGTGTTAGTGTCAGACGCGCGTTTCGGATAAAAAAGACTTATCAGTGCCGCTCGAATAAAAAGAGTTAAAAATTGTATTTGTTATGAATTATTTTGTTTTACCGATTTATTCAAAGATGTCAACGAAAATATATGTTTTTTATAATTAAATGTGTTGTAATAAAATACCATGAATTCTAAGTTAATAAATTTAATAAATTCACCCACTGGCGTCATACAACAATGAGGGTGGCCGTTGTCGATGACGTTGCATCATAACTGCTTAAGAAAGCATACGAACTTATATAAAACCAATTAAAACACCAACAAACAAAAAAACCGCAGTGCACAACATAGCAAGGAGAATAATTAATCTCAAGAGATGAATTCTTTAAGAATTTATCATAGTTCATAACCTCCGAAAATTGTATATAATTTTGGTAATTTTTTTCAAATACAAGCTTGACATCTTAGAATTTCATTGCTCCTTATTTACTAATAGATCTATAACTTTTCAAACATTTAGCTGTGAGTTTTAAAGAAAATATTTTACACGTGAGTAAATACTACCGGGGGATGCAAAAAATGACCGTGACTATATCCACCAGGGTCTCGAAATGTATGTTATTGATGGATGGTCTTGTGTGATAATTTTCTACATTTAGGTAAATATTTGGGTTTTTGCTGTACATAATTTGCAGTGTAACAACCAGTTTATATATGATTATCACTGACCTATATAACCTTGAAGGATCGCGCAAAGTTTAATAGTATAATATATCCGACGATCTGTAATACTTGATCATTAGTCTTCGAGAGCATGATTTATGCATTAGTTGTAAGTGACTTGTTTGTTCTTATAGTAAGTTGTTGTGTCCAACCACTGTCCTTAATTATAGGCGAGTAGTTGTACACCACATCTTGTATGTGTATATTCCAAGTCAGGAGTCTGTGTTTCAGTGGCTGTCGTTGGTTCATGTGTGTCCTTTTTTCCCCCCTTCTAAAATGGTTTTGATATAAATAACGCATTTATTTTTTGCAATTGAATTGTGTCACATTGGTCACGATAATTATGCGGTATGGATATTTCGAAATGCTGAAGTGCATACGAATACCTATAATTAATTACATTAACTCCACTGGGATTTTAATGGATACATTGTGTAGATGTATCATTGGCAATAATACTCTATATTCTTGTGTTATATGTATAAAAATACAAAGATAAGTGTAAGAGAGTGATGTCAAATAGATCTTACAATTGCAAAAGTTCGACTTAATCACTTAATATCTCATTTTGTCATCCTTTTGAGTTCATTTTTTCGTTGACTTTTTTCAAATATATACATGTACTTTATACAGTAAAGAATTAAAAGCCTTCGGCACATTTCATATTTCCTGTGCATCACGGTGCGGAGCTATTAGTTTCAGTAGACATACACGCCAGCTTGAAATAATTACTGATCACTGGTTGGTTACTTTATGAAGCGGCTGAGAATCAACAACAGCCATTGGTTTAAATGAGATAAATAAATACAGACTTTTTGTTCATGATAATTCATTACATGTTACAGCCGAGACATTAACTAAATGTATATCAGTTCCAATCAACTGTCATTAATTCATGTTCGTTGTATTAAGCATATATTGCACTCTGAAATTCAGTATTTAAATGTCACTATCAATACACGTTTATTTGCTTTAAAAATCTGCAATATGCACGATTTGCATTGCTAAACAATGTTCCTATACAACATGTACATTGTTTTAAAACAAACAGTATCTGTATTCTATAACTTCTTCTAATCTAGGCACACCTCCAGACAAGCACACTCATACATTTTTGTAACGCATACCCTTAAAGTAAGTCCATTTTATATCTATCAACTATCTGAAAATACCACATGCATACATATTACAATAAATTAGGATAGAAAAAAGCAGTTCACTGCTTTTATGAAATTTAAAACTTGTTGCAATAGTATCTGAGTATTGCACGTTTTAGTTGAACTTTTGATAGTATTCTTGATGTTTTCTATCCGTTCAAGATAAACCGAAGATAAATAAAAAGACACAGTTCCTGAACATAGGAAATACTTCCAATGACTTGTTCTTATATTCATGAAAATAACTCTTTGATCAATTATTTTTATTATTTTTCATATCGATTTATTTACTCAGCACATTTCTTTTTGTTGTGTATTATCAGCCAAGGACTTCTGCTGGCGTCCCCTGCAATATTTGACCTTTTTATATTTTTCTTTCCGACAGACGTCGGAAATATTATTGTGTTCTGGTAATTGTTTGAGGCAATGATACTATATGGATGCATTTCAATGTTTTCATGATTTATTGACTGATACGGATTTTCATAACCGTCACCAGATTGAGTGATACTGTTCTGACTTTCCAAAGAACTTTCTTCAGACCTTTCTGATCCAACCCTCAAAAGATCATCACTATCTCCAGTGACTATAGACATAACATTATTTTCTTGTGAAACGTCGGTTCTTGGTTCAAATACTACGTTATTATAGTTAATTGTTCCAATTTCATCATAATGTTCTTCTGGGTAAGTTTCAATCATCTCGTTGATCCTTCTATATCGCTTTCGATAGCAATACATATTTAAACCAATGCTGCAAATTACAATTCCTATAACTATAAAGCCCATTATCAACAAACCAGACCCATATCCAGATTGAGAAATCGATAAGGTAGTATCTGTAAATGAAAAAAAAAAAGTTAAATACTTTAACTTCTGCATGTTCAGTCAAGAATTATTTTGTGGCATATCTAATCCGTCATTTCTGTAGAGAATTATCACGATGGTAATTTGATATATCATAAATCATATGGTAATATTTATATCAATACTTTATTTTTGTACCATTTTTCATTACATTAATACTAAAAAAAAACGTCTTTAACTAAGACAACAGCCGACAAACTATAATTATCTAATATCAAAACACAGGCGTCCATTATTTAGCTGAAGTCCATAAATTAAGTATGCAAAGTTTAAAGAATTAAAGTGAGCGTTCATGTTTTCGATATCAAACTGTGACTTTAATTGTTAGAAGTGCGCAAAGATGTCTTATAAATAAAAGATAGGTATAATCTTTATGTACTGTGATACATAATTTCAATAATTCAAACACGATTTCAACCGTTTATATATACATGTTGTTTCATTTTTCAGTAGTTTGCATATACAATTTAATAGCTGGTTTAGAAAAAGATGAGTAGATTTTTCTTTCTGTTATGTCGGTAAAAAGTGTTGAAAGATGATGCGATTTATTCTTTGATGTTTAATTATATTAACAAACTGCGCGACTCATAATAACATTACTATTCACATATTTGATGAAAAAACATTATGACATATTGTTACCCAAATCTTTAACTCAATCGCACAACTTGTGCAGAGTATTTACATGTAAATGTCACTTCTATATTAATATTAAGACTTAATAAAAGTAGTATTTACTTTCTAGTAAAGTTTTCTTTCTTTCTGAAGGTAACGTACCTCTGGACATTAGTTTCACACTAAACGTTTCATCGCCAATTTCATTTTGTATCCAGAAGCTGTAAGTGGTAAAGTCTTTTTCTGTAAGTATAAACCCTGCAAGCGATATTTTGTAACCTTTCATTAGAACTGTTTGCTTAAATGAACTGACTGTTATGTTAATCTCTGTTACAAACTGGTACTTTGTTTCGTTGAAGCAACACATATCGCTCGTTAAAATGTTTACACTACTAGACTCTGGATAGCAATAAACCATGACACTGATGTCTATCTGAGTACCAATGATACCGTACTGTATATTTTCAGTAGCAGCTACAAACCTAGGCTTGTCTGGAATATATATTGACATTGCTTGACAAAAGAATAAAACATGCTTAACAATCAATCCCTCAGTGAACAAATCAAGCCTTTATCAACATTGAATTTTTCGAAAATAATTGATGAAATGAGATTTAATGATTTCAAATTATGTTTTGCCTCATAGTATTTAAAAAAAATATGATTTCTGTATACTTTTGTCGACAAAAAGAGAGATGATTTGATACGTTCTTTCTTTAAATGTAAATTTGATTTCATATGATAGATTTACTGTAACTGGTTCCCAAATATACAGTTTTTATAGTACTTGGCCTAAAAATATCACGTTTTACTCCGGTTTAGATCATTTCTGGTCTCATATGATAACTGTTTGACCATTAATTTTTATATATAAGTACAACGATGGCTATAAAAAAGTAATTTGTCAAGGTCATCTGTCAAACATTATTTTGAAAAAGATCGTACGGCACTTCCATATACCAAGTGAAAGTAAAAATAAATTAACCCGAAATTAAAACACTAAGAGGACATTAACTACTTTAAGAATTATGTCAGAGTCGTTATCACAATTGCGCACTATTTTTTTTTATATATATCTTTAATTATGTCATTGGAAATAACTTAAATAGCAAGAGTCAAAATTGAGGTTAGGCTTTGATCTTTGACATTGACCTTTTTTTTTTCTTAATTAGGACCAAATACTTCAAATAAATAGACTAACAGTTAATCAGTGGCAAAAACATAATGACAAAATGTAATTGGTGAAGGAAAATAACTCCTATAAGATGTCCAAGCAGATGCCACTGAATTTCTGGGAATGTAACGAAAATGTCAATTCCGTTCTCAAATGAAAGATTAATGTATGCTCAAAGAACAAAATCGGCTTCTAGGTTCTTTTACTTGAAAAAAATGCACTTCCATTTTACTTAAGGTAACGTCTGGTTGGCTTTTCTACAAGCACATTTGTCAAGCTTCATCTTGCAAAAGACCCTATGTCATTATTATAAAACAGAATTAATTAACTTAAAATTAAAATATTTCAGGAGCAATGACTCAATTGAAATATTGTTAGACTGATTCAGACCACATGTACCATGTTCATAAAAGTAAAAAATGTTTTTTTTTCGTTTAACTCAAGATATTTAAGGTCATTCGTCACCCAACAGTTTGCAAAAGACCATTTGGCGTTAGTATGAACAAAATGATTTCTTTATAATCTTTACCTCTATTATATTATAGAAGTGAAAATGTTTTTTTATTATGTATTTCGTTTGTTATATGTTTTTGGAGCTGGCTAATCAGTTAACTGCCAGTAGTCTGTTGTTTTTTATGTGTTATTGTCATTTTTGTTTGTTTTTTTTTGTTACATTTTTAGACATCGGTTTTCTTGAACTGAATTTTCATGTGCGTATTGTTATGTGTTTACTTTTCTACATTGGCTAGAAGTATAGGGGGATGGTTGAGATCTCGTAAACATGTTAAACCCCGCCGCAATTTGTCGCCTGTCCAAAGTCAGAAGCCTCTGGCGTTTGTTAGTCTTGTATGATTTTTAATTTTAGTTTCTTGTGTATAATACTGAGTTTAGTATGACGTCCATTATCACTGTACTAGTATAGATATTTTTTAGGGGCCAGCTGAAGGACACCTACGGGTGCGGGAATCCTCGATTCATTGAAGACCCATTGGTGGCCTTCGGCTGTTGTCTGCTCTATGGTCGGGTTGTTGTCGCATTGACACATTCCCCATTTCCTTTCCCAATTTTATTGTCCAATTTCCCATGTTATAACAGGAGATCTTAACATTGCTCAAGACCGCGAGTTAAAATCATTCCTCACTATAGGACCTAAATGTCGTCCCCCGTGAATTATCAATTGGAATGACTGTCATAATATCATCGGGAACTCACTCCGTACTTACAACAGTGGTCTAAGGCTGTTATGTTAGTTAACTACTTGCAGTCTGTTGTTATGTATGTATTATTGTCTTTTTGTTTATTTTCTTTTGTTACATCTTCTGACATCGGACTCGGACTTAACTTTAACTGAATTTTAGTGTGCGTATCGTTATGCGTTTACTTTTCTACATTGACTAGAGGTATATAGAGGGTGAGTTGATATCTCATAAACAGGTTTAACCCCGCCGCATGTTTGCACCTGTCCCAAATCATGAGCCTCTGGCCTTGATGAGTCTTATATAATTTTCTATTTCTAGTTTCTTGGGTATAATTTGAAGTTAAGTATGACGTCTTATATCACTAGACTAGTATATATTTGTGTAGGGGTCAGCTTAAGGATGCCTCCAGGTGTGGGAATTTCTAGCTGCATTGAGGACCTTTTGGTGACCTTCTATTGTTGTCACTTCAATTATCGGGTTGTTGTCTCTTTGGCACATTCCCTATGCCATGTCCATGCTCAATTTATTTCTTGAATCCTACTAATATTTACACCTAAATGATAACTGAAAGAGCAAAAGATCAAAAGTTGTTCTGTATGGCTTCTTTGGAAAAACATAATATTATCTAGCATATAACACATTTTGACAAATCAAACCTTGAAGTAAAACAGGAACCTCCCCTGTTTGAACTGTCGACCCATGTGTATCTGTAACTCCATTTTCCGCGCTACACACATAAATTCCACTCAGCTTAAAGTTGTCATTATTTGCACTATTTTGATCCATTCGAATAGTTTGATAATTCGGGAGCAAGCGAATCAGTTGCCCATATTCTGAAAGATGCTGCCACCGAAAATACCTATAGTTTTGGGGTACTCCATTTGGCTCACATCTAAGGATTCTGTTGGTCACATTTTTGATAATTTGTATAGTTGGTGGATCTGATAAAAAATATCAAGTTAGTGCCTTTTTTGCTTGAATTTTAACACAATTGTCTATCTTTTGTACAGATATTTGATAGCAGCGTCATAATCAACGGCTTACGTTTTTGAATATAAAAAAAAAATAAAACGTCCTGATGAAAGAGGTGAAACTGCGAATAAAAGAAACCTAAACCGTTGAACAAACATAGCTACTAATATTTAAATTGAAATTGAAATGAGAATGTTTCAAACAGACAACAACCCGACTATAGAGCAGATAGCAGCTGAAGGCCACCAATAGGTCTTCAATGCAGCGAGAAACCACCGCATTCAATTGTAGATATGTACTAGGCATTGCACTAACATGATTAACAAAATCACCAAACCTAAATACATTTTGATGGAAAGACACAATAGATAACAATCCAGACCGTAACCAGAGTTTAAGAACATGCCACATATCTGGAATGAGATAAAAATCTAAAGAAACAATAACAATGACAGAATAGCCTGATAACGAGTAACGAAGATAACAATTTTCTTTACCATGTGTATTGCAAATCAAAATGACTAGTTCTTATAATTTTGCATTTGATCTAAATCCCTTTTTTATATGAGATATAATTTATATGAATTGTAAAACTTTTCTATGGCTTAGATTAATTTTGAAAATACCAACTGTTTAATCTAAACCTAATATATATTGTACAGTAAACAATGGCATAATGGCAGTCATTTTTGACACAACATTAAAACCCTCAAATTAAAAAAAAATCTTTTCGGCTAAGTTATTGCGTTACTATTATACAAAATAAGCGACATAAATATGACAATATAATTAGGTGTAACAATTTATATAACAACAATTATGTAATTCAATTTGTAAAAATATTTTAAAAATGGAAAGGATTAATTTTGAAATATAACACAACTCTGTTGTTGCGTGCGAACAAGCATACGTTAACCTTGGACATTAGAAAAACTAAAGAAAAAACAAATTATGAAAAAAGCTCAAAAAGTGTTGACAGACCAGATCGATACAAAGCCAACAACACAAAAAAAACTCACAAAATCAGCAACCAAGAAACCAAGAAAACAAAGCAACGATACGAAAGTATTCGACGCTATTGGAACGGATGAAAACCAACAATAAACACATATGTCCCAGGTAATATTTTAACTTGTTCACAGTTAAGGGACTAAGAGTTATTAAGACAAACACGTGCGATATGCGATGCCAAATTGAAGTAACATAATGAAATGTCTTCAGTGTTTATGCTCTATGTCAAAAATCATTGTTATCATTGCATGAAAGTTAAACCCCGCAAGTTCATAATTAGTTTCATTAGGAATTTCTATATCAATGAATAAGCCATTTCTCTGACGTATGTCTGTTGTTCTATCAGTAGTTAGATTTTCAAAACTCCATTATCAACAAAAAGAACTTTTATTGTAACATTTAAGTTAAAACGTATAAAGTACTCAGTAATAGTTTCATTTGAATTGTTTTCAAA
The DNA here is from genome assembly GCF_036588685.1 of Mytilus trossulus. NCBI lineage: Eukaryota > Metazoa > Mollusca > Bivalvia > Mytilida > Mytilidae > Mytilus > Mytilus trossulus. Next base: position 57,790,411 of record NC_086386.1, on the reverse strand, counting down.
ATAAACAACATGCTTCGTGTGAAGCTTTATACCACCCGACTTAAATTGCTGATATACACTTACTAATAATGTAGATTCTTAAGCACGTTATTACGTTATTCATAACACTTGTCAAATCATGTAATTGTCTCATTAACAATGCCATCTTCCAATTATATTTCATTAATGGATAAATATGCTTTTTTTTAAATTGTATTCTTGTTTTCATGATTTTTTTTGTGGATGTATTTTTTTAATTTATGGTATATAATATCTCAAGTTCAACATTCAACTTTTATTACTCTTATACAAATACAGCACAATAAAACTTCCAAAATTAGGCAGTATACTTATTAAGTGCCAGTCTTTTTAAAAATCAGGCAATTTCGGTAAAAATCAAAACATGATCAGAAAAAAACCACCGAGCTAATCATGCTATTTAATACTAACCATCATCCTGAGTTAAAAATTATAAGTCTTTTGTTTGTGTGAGTCTGGTAATATCAAATAACTTGGTTAGAAAATTGGTTAGAATGATAGCAAAGTACAGAGTTATCTCCCGTTATTCGTTAATTTCTAGTGCATTTCAAACAAATTGTATCTACTATTACCAGAACAGAAAACGGAAATGAATGTTATTTTTGTTCATTACTACATATTATGAACCAAGATCAATGTCAAACTGGTTGGGATTTTTTTTGTCATGTTTTCACCACTGCCTGATTCTTCGCCAGACTGGCACTTAAGCAATACAAACATATAGAACAACACCACTGTTTTAACAAGAAAAGAAGTGAATAAAACTCTGTCCATGTGATTTTTTCGAATTTTTTTTTGACTTGTAAAATCCTTGTTATTTTCTAAAAATGTTTGAGAATTTAAATCAGTCAATGATGAAGCTATGAAAATTCAAGAGAGAAATTTCCCGCCAACATTTCAATGGCTAATATCTAAACCAAACAAACACATTGACCTTTATATGTTTTATTTTTGCTATGTTTGTTCCTTTGCTGAAATAAAGTAATATTACAAAATAACTGCACTACGAAGAAAATAAAATCGGAAAAATCCTAATTACATGACACAATTAAATGACCATACTAAAAAAAAAACGAGTGGACAACAGCTGTCATATTTCTGACTTGGTACAGACATTTTCAAATGTAGAAAATGGTGGATTGGACCTTGTTATTTTAGCGCTTAAACTCACACTTTGTACGACAGTCTCATCAAATTCTGTTATATTTACAACGAAGCGTGAACTAAACAGACATAAAAGATAAAATATTTAAAATATGAGTACAGCTGTCATCACCGTGTTACAATTTTAAAAGAAACAATTCTACAAAAGAGCACAAAAGCATCTATAAAAACACTTTATCTGCGAGTCTGACATCAGAACATTTATACGTTACATGGGAAGATATTTTTTCGTTCAATGTTTATACAAAACAAATTTATGATTTCACATGGGGAATGTTGGCATGCAAGGTTGAAATATCAAAAGTATGTTAGAATTAATATTGAATTCGAAATATACCGTGATGTGAAATTGTCCAGAAGTTCTTTATAATTTAGAAGAATCCACTAATGGTTAATACCGCTACGCGATAAGATCATTTTGACTTTTGTCGTTCAACGTATTTTATAATTTATAATAAAACTACAACAAAATGACCTATAATAGACATAAACATAATGCTGGGATCTTTTACAGAGTCACGATATAACAATCTAAGAAACACAAAAAGCCGCATATATAAAAGCTTTGTATTTTAAAACTAAGTAGCAAACCTCCTTAAGTTGATGTGTTTTTTTACTGATAATGAATTACTGTCGAGGCCGCTTTAAGCATTTATGTAATGAATGTCTGTCAGTAAGCCTTCCTTGACATAAGGTTTATCCTGATTCAATTTTAGCATCAAAGACTTTGAAATTATTTTTCATCTTTTCTATTGAATTAACATCTATATACAATTTCTTTATTTTCTATGGATCATTTTGTTGTTTTCGTCAAAACTTTAATAATTTGGAATGAACATTGGAACTGTATGCAATGGCAAAAACGTTACCGCAAAATGAAAAAAAAGATATATTATATCACATTGATGGTTTCTTTTTGTCGTTCATTTTTCTTTCAAGTTTTATTCTTGACTAAGAAAAGAACTCACATTGTATTTCTAATGTGACCGTTTTCTGCAGCAATTCTTGAAATGCATTACTAGTAGCTCGACATGTATACAGCGTCTTGTGATCGTATCTGGTCGGTAGTATTGTAAGAAGCAACATTCCAGGTCCTCCTGTGGCAATTACTGAAGACATATTGTACCATGTTAGTGTCTCCTCAGGGATTCCACTAATAACAGTGCATAGTAATCTTAGAATTTTGCCTTCTTGTCCAAATATTTTACCATTGACCATTCCATGAATTGTAAGATATTTGGGTTTAACTGTTAATATATTTAAATCCTGATATATTTGTTTATATTAAAATATATTTTTCTAATACATATAAAGCGGTTTGTTTGTTAATTTCAAATATATTTATATTATCATATTCATGCACATGGCAAATGTAAAGACATTTAAGAGCAATGTGTATTATTAGTTACACAATGTGCTAGTGACCTAATACGGTATAAATGGGGTCAGTAAATTCCATAGGGAATATTATATTAAGTCACTAGCACATCTATGTAACGAATTTATGTTACCGACTATCTTAACGTTTTAAATTTAGACTAGTGACATATCAAAATGAGCAAGTCTTCTTTATAGATAGCATTAATATGATTAAGAAACTACTTCCGTTGATCCATCAAAGCAGATACCGACAATGACAACTTGTTAGATGTAAATGTGTTTTATGAATTTATTTCACTTTATCATCACTTTCTTCGTCTTTTGAAACCTTTAAGATTTTTTCTCAGTACTGTTTTGTTTTTTCTAAAGGGATGTAACACCACTACTAACCGTGTATGAAGTAAGCCCCGCCTTTTTATTATCTTACATGGAATATAAAGGGACGTAATTTCATTATACTCACCCTGTATGAAATAAGCCCCGCCTCCCAATTAACCTAATATAAAATATACGCGGTTTCCACGAGAACGCTTTTAACCAATCATATTCCTAGAAATTTATAGGAGGTAAGATAATGTTATATACACTAGATGTTGTATGATTGTTAATTGAACAACTATCCAACAAAGTTCTAAAGAACAGGTTTCAAGCAATGAAAGGTAACTGAATGGCAGACTTCAACAATGACAGCAGCCCATACAGTATTGTCGAATATATAAAAGGTCCAGACATGGACAATATGAATGAATTCAACTGTGAACCTTACCACTTAATTTATAACAACATAATTTCTTAAAAGCAAATATGATATACCTGAGCCAATGACAACTATTGAACCACAAAAATGCATACATAATATGGACGTGATAAACATAATTAAAAGCGCAAACCCTCCCTTAATTATTGTACTATAAGAAAAAACGATAAAAATTTGATGAAACTTCAGTTCATTACAATCCATTTGCGACTAGTCTAAACCAGTCTCGACCTGTCACTACTAGTCTCGACCTTCAAACTTTGTCTTGACGGGTGTAAACAGCCCGTCTAACTTAATTAAATATAAATCTTACAAAATTCCAGTTTATTTTGTAGTTTGATTCATTGCCGTGAAACGAAAGAATTTAATTCAAAGTTAAAAAAAATATTAAATTAAGATGTTTTTTGCTTACTTTGTCAAATCAACTTGGATTTTCATCAGACTATGCCGCTATTTGAGTAATATATTGACCTTACTGAATCACAAGTCGTTATGTAGTTTGGTGTTTTGCTGTCAAATTTAAGAATTAAATTAATTTAGGTAAAAAAAACTAGGATTTGCAGTGTGGACAATATTCAGCTAGTATACTTCAATTCTTTTTATAACTTTTTCAAATCAACAGGTTTTTTCATCAAACTATACAGCTATCTTGGTAATATATTGATCTTACTAAATAACATAGTGGGATATATAATGGACAAAGTTGTGCAAATCGTGATACAAGCATGAAATTTGGTTTATGGGTAGATTAAATTATATTTAAAAAAAATCAGCTGCTGGCCATAAGAAAAATTCATTTTTTCATGATGGTTACCGCTCATTTTGCAAATGGCGTCATATCCAATTGGTCACCTTTCGTAAATCTTTTGAAAGCTGTGTAATAGGCATAATCCAATGTAAGTTTTTGTAAAACTTAAATAACAGTTCCTAAAGTACGAGAAAACAATGCCTACATGAATAAAAAAGTGACTTCCGGTCCCAAAATGGCGGCAAAATGTTTAAAATATCAATTTTATCATTTCTATCAACTTCACAAGAGATATCACTGACCTTGTTAAGTTCAAATGCATATATAGTTTGTTTAGAAAGACAGGTCGCTGGTCTTATAATTATCTGACAGTAACCAATACACCAACCTGTACACGGAAGGCCAGAACGGTAGCATTTACAGTTACTAACACAGCTGAAAATCATGACACAAGAATCAGCGGCAACCAAAAAGGTCCATTTTGGTGGTTTCAAATTGTCATTATCTTTTTTCACCCAACTCCTGTGTTCATGTTTTGGTATATGAACCTGTCGAATGCATACATCCGGACGAGCCCAAACATGTCAACCTTGATATGCTTCTCTTTTGATGTGCCCCAGAAGATTCAAATCGTTTGCAAGGAAGCAGCGAATTTATGATGTTATTCCGCCTACCACAGTTAATGATAATAAGTTTGTGGTAGGCGGAATACCATCATAAGGCCGCTGCTTCCTTGCAAACGATGTTTGATTGTGCCTCCTTAACAACAAATGGTGATGTTGTCTTGCATGATGCAAACAAATAATTCTATGATATCTATGTCTGTGTCTTCATACAAAATCGGACAAAAACGTCCATTACATCTTAGAATACTTCCAATGTCTGCCAAGCTGATCTCTTCACTTTTCAATGAATTGCCGACACAGCGTCACACCCACTAAATGCATTGAAGAAGGAAAAGCTGCCACACAAGGACCAAACGTATTTTATATGACATGTACAGGAAGCCATCGAAAGTCTTTATCCCTTCAAAAACCTATCCACAATTTGTCCACTCCTTACCTTACGAGTACTGCAATTCCTAATACTACTTCAGTACTATTTAAAATTACTGTTCACAACCAGTTTGAGCAGCATGCTTATCATGGACAATCATTCGTGTATCTGCTTTCTTTATGGTTACAAGGGGATAGCTAGGAGGTATCCGTATTGATATTGCAAAGAATATTTTCACATTAAGTAGCATAAGCATTTTCATTAGTCTATTAAAATGCAATTCTGTCGGCATGAAACTTGAACAATTCCGTTTTGTTGTCATCTTCACAAAGAAATCTACTCCAAACCCTTCGCGTTCTATCAAAACCGTAAATTTTCCGTCTAGCACCAGTACTTTGTCTTTTGTTTTCGATCCAGCCTTTAAAAAGTTAATTTAGTAAACATCAAATCGATGTCAACTCTTGGATACTTATCGAAGGAAGATTTTATGTAAGGCAGTAGGATACCATTTGCATAATCATCAAATATGTTACCATTTCTGCCACACTAACGATAAATGTGTCATAATTTTGATCAGTTGATGGCAAACCGCAGAATGTTTCAAGTTTGAAATTGAGATTGGAAATGAGGAATGTGTCAAAGAGACAACATCCCGACCATAGAATAGACAACATCAGAAAGTCATGATCAGTCATTTCGACCATTCGCAGCGATTTAATACCTCATCCTGACACAAAGACGGAGGAACAGTTTGGTTTTCATGGCTAAAGAAGAAATGAAAAGTCTAGAAAAGAGACCCCAATCAGTGTTCAGGTTCTCTTTGTTTGTTGACAAAAAAAGCAGATTCTCTTCGTTTCATATTTGCTTCAAAAGATCGTACTGTTTGGACCCAAAACCTTGGAGTGTATATACATATATTTCCTTTTTTTGAATCAACAACTTCCTCAAAAGAGGGACAAAAGATACCAAAGGGACAGTCAAACTCATAAATCGAAAATAAACAAACAACGCAATGGCTAAAAATGAAATAGACAAATAGACAAACAATAGTACACATGACACAACATGAAAACAAAAGAATAAACAACACGAAGCCCACCAAAACTAGGGGTGATCTCAGGTGCTCTGGAAGAGTAAGCAGATCCTGCTCCACATTTGGCACCTGTTGTGTTGCTTATGTGATAACAAATCCGGTAAATAGTCTAATTCGATAGGTCACATTCATGAAAGGGAAGGGGATTGTTGTAACGATGTAAGGAACATATCCGATATCATTTGTGAACTACTGAAGGCACATGATGTTCTTAAATCATAATTGAACGCAGAAATTAAACTATGGTCGATATGACACTCTTTCCTTACATCCGTTGGTCACATACTTCAACGTCATAAGGCCGTGGACTATATTTTCTGCGTTTACGCTTTCATAACGACTAGCATGATCAATTCAAGCAAACCACATGCAGTTATCCGATGCGCGTGTCCACTCCTAATAAAGTTTGAACATTCTTGAAAAGCATCTGCCACTCTAGGTGTTGCAATATCGGCTTCAGTGAGGGCACATGTCCATCCACTATCACGCAATATATCATTCAGAATTTTTTTAAAAGCCATTGACAATCCACCAAACATAACGATAAACTTATGTTCTCCGTACAAATCGGGCCATTCCAACTGAAATTGCTTCGCCAATACCAAAGGGTATAATATGCAGCTATAACAGATGTTGTCCGATATTTAGAAATTTAACCACCTCTTTCACCTTACCCATTGTATGCTTGATCATTGCAACTGAAAGTGCGTGTTTTCAAACAGTGGCCATGGCATCAAAGAAGTAGCACTTTATATTCGAAAAGAACAGCCTAGATGCCTAGAGTAATGAATGACGACCAAGATGTGTGTAAGAAATTCAAATTCTCATCTGTTAGAAGAACTACGATTTTCATCATTGTGCCCCTGTAGTGCGTGTAATTCGTTCTTTATTTATAGATAGTTTGCGCATGCGCGAAATTGTTTAACGCATGTGTATCATAACCTTAAAAAACATCATCCAACAAATTCATAACATCATTAAAAACTCAAAAACGCTAAGTATATAAAAAATAATTCAAATGTTTGTGTGTGAAATATGTAACATTTTCACGCCTGTGCAAATCCAGAACATGTCAAAGGAGTATGTTCAGTAGGACCCTTTTTTGGCCCCAAAATATAGTAGTTTTACAAAATTGTGAAAATATAATCTTTAACCTATTTTATGGAAAGAGGCATGCTTCTGCTTCAAGAATATGGGCCGTTTTTGACAATACAATGCACATATATCGTGTATTACTATCATTAAGTCATGCTAAATGACCTTTTGGATTATAGCTCTTCATCTCTAATATAAGCTTTGGATTTCAAATATTTTGGCCACGAGCATCACTGTAGAGACATGTATTGTCGAAATGCGCATCTGGTGCAAGAAAATTGGTACCGTTAATTTTATTACTAAAATCTTCACAATTTTAGCATTTTCGTTGAATTTTAGACGGTGTTCGTCTTAAATGAAAGTGGCCGCATTCGTGTTCATTCATAATATTGAAATGTAAGTTGTATTTGATGATAATGCATAACATATATAAAGGTTAAGGATGAACACGGATGCGGCCACTTTCATTTTTGACAAAAACCATCTAAAAAGTAACGATTTTTTGCATGTTTGATAGATTTTTCATATTTGAGCTTGAATCGGAGCGTTTTTAATGACTTTGTCAGTTAAAAAGTTTCACATAAACGAATTGAATCAATTGAAATAGACACTAAAGTGTTTAAAACGTGTCCAAAATATTTCGTTAGATGAACCTTAAATTTGAGGCCAAAATCTGCCCTTACCGGACCTTCTCCTATTCATTTTTAGTATATTCGTCACATGATAAGAACCTGATTATATTTTTCCTTAAATTAAGAAGGTCAGAGAAAACGTTTTCCAGAAAAATAAGTATTTCAATCTTGAAAAAACAGCCATTTTAGAAAAGGTGGTGTCCATCTTGAAAAAAATATATTTTTTTATGACCAGCAGTTTTTTCCTATAATGTATATAATAATGATGCTTCGTGCTAATTTTCATGCTTTTATCATCATTTGCACAATTCCCTTGATTTTACTTGCTAATATCTTCCACTAACAGGTCATTATGTTGTTTTGTGTATTGCAGTCAAATTTGAGAATCAAATTAATCTATGTAAAAAAAGCAAAATATTAGAAATATATCTTTTATTAAGATAAATATAATACTAAGATAGCTGCATACTTTGATGAAAAAAAAGTTGACTTGAAAAAGTGATAAAAAAAAATAAAAGATGCCTAACTAAATTTAATCGATTTGTTTACTTATTTATTAATTCTTTCATTTCACAGCAAGGAATCAAACTGCCAAATTTCTGTAGTTTTGGTTATATATTTATTAGTGGCTATGGTTCAGGTATTTCAAACACGTTTTCCTTAGATATTTTAATACGTGCACTTAGCCTTTTTTTTTATTATTAATTGAAAATGGAAATGAGGAATGTGTCAAAGAAACAACAACCCGACCAACTAAAAAAACACAACAGCAGAAGGTCACCAACAGGTCTTCAATGTAGCGAGAAATTCCCGCACCCGGAAGCGTCCTTCAGCTAGCCCCTAAACAAATATATACTAGTTCAGTGATAATGAACGCCATACTAATTTCAAAATTGTACACAAGAAACTAAAATTAAAATAAAACAAGACTAACAAAGGCCAGAGGCTCCTGACTTGGGACAGGCGCAAAAATGCGGCGGGGTTAAACATGTTTGTGAGATCTCAACCCTCCCCCTATACCTCTAACCAATGTAAAAAAGTAAACGCATAACAATACGTATATTAAAATTCAGTTCAAGAGAAATCCGAGTCTGATGTCAGAAGATGTTACCAAAGAAAATAAAAAAAATGACAATAATACATAAATAACAACAGACTACTAGCAGTTAACTGACTTGCCAGCTCCAGAATTCAATTAAACTGACTGAAAGATTATGATTTCATCATATGAACATCAGGCACAATCCTTCCCGTTAGGGGTTGAGTATCATACCATCATAACATATATGAGAAGAACATAACTCGTGTCATGCCAACAACTGTTTTAGAATAAATGTAATGTTTGTAGATGTACTAGTATAAGGAGACAAAAAAAAGATGGAATGGTTTCGTGCAATCTATAAACATATATATATTGATTACTATTTTAAACATGGTCTCTGTAAATTGTATACATGTAACAAAAAAGTTTAATGGCAAAGGCTAGTTATCTTGGATGTAATACTAAAATTGAGAAATAGGAAATTTGTCAAAGAGACAACATATAACAGACAACAGCAATATGTCATCAATAGGTCTTCAATGCAGCGAGAAATTCCCGCACCCGGAGGCGTTCATCAGTTGACCCCTCAACAAATATATGTACTTGTTCAGTGATAATGAACGCCATACTAAAATCCAAATTATACACAAGAAATTAAAATTAAAAATGAAACAAGACTAACAAAGGGCAGAGGCCCCTGACTTGGGACAGGCGCAAAAATGCGGCGGGGTTAAAAATGAGAAATCTGATGTACAGTGTTTGTCGTTTGTTTATGTAATTTATACGTGTTTCTCGTTTCTCGTTTTTTATATTGATTAGACCGTTGGTTTTCCCGTTTGAATGGTTTTACAGAAGACTAGTAATTTTGGGGCTCTTTATAGCTTTTTGTTTGGTGTTAGCCAAGGCTCCGTATTGAAGGCCGTACATTGACCTATAATGGTTTACTTTGAATTTTTATTTGGACGGAGAGTTGTCTCATTGGCACTCACATCACATCTTCCTGTATCCATTATGAGATCTCAACCCGCCTCTAGCCAATTTGAAAAATAAACGCATAATAAAACGCATATGCTTATTTTCATTTACCTGTGTTGATATTTATTTAAATGGCGTTTTTTTTTGTTGATTTCCTGAAATTATTTAACATGTACAGCGGTATAATACTGCGACTCTATCAATTTTCAGGGATTATGTATAATCACTGTTTAATTAGGGATTATATATAATAACTAAAATTTTCAGGAATTAGGTATAACCACTAAAAAAAACGTTAGGGGTTATACAGAATAACTGAATTGATACTAACATGTATAACATATTGGAATATATTAAAAGTTAACCGCAAAATATAAAAAAAATAACCTTAATATTATAAAACGGTAGGCATAATATGGTAATATGAAAGACACAAAAATATTAAAATGTTAAACACAATATAATTGAATGATAAGCACAATGTAATTAAATGATAAGCACAGTGTAATTAAATGATAAGCAAAGTATGTATAGACTAATTGATGTTTTGTTTTTAATACTGACTTCATCAGTAATAGTACCAAGCGAGCCCTTTTTGATACTGACTGTATCAGCATAAATAATTTCAAGCGAGCTCACACGGGTCCTTTAATGAAGTCAGTATGAAAATATTGTATGGCATAAAGATAATTGTTTTTATCGTATTATTTTTGCAATTGTTTTAAGGTTGAGAATATGAAATAAAATTAAATTGTCACCAAAACTATTGAATGCGTAAAATCGTTTTGATAAATGTTAATGTTATGGACAATTTAAAAAAAATAAATATGTTAACGATCCGATAGGATTCCATGCTATATCATGTATATTGCAAGGTTATATCCTTCTTCAGTCTTTTCGTGAATAATGACCATTAGGTTGTATTTTATCTTCCTTTCCTAGAACCACTCGTAGAATTGGTTTGAGATATGCATATGTTCCAATTTGTTTTTCCTCTGCAATTTGCATTAACTTTTGAGCATATATACGTTTTCTTCAACCGAAACAACATCTGTGCATGTGCCGAGCTTATCTGTTTGTGACATAATGAGGTCCAATACTTGAATAATGTTTAAAGGGTAAAACTCAGTACATACGATTCACATAGTAGATCAGGAATAAAAACTGTTTACTTAAACTTACAAGGAATAAGAAAAAAATAGTAATTTGTCTATGTTAATTTGTTTCATTATCTTTGAAATTAGTGATAATCCCTGAAATCATATTAGGGAATGTGTAGAATAATAATTAAAATTATCAGTGTTTATATAAAATCACTGGTCATTTTCAGGGAATCTATATAATCAACAATGATTTTAGTGATTCTACATAATCCCAGAAAAATTAGGGATTCTATATAATCCATGATAAAACAAATTCACTGTATCGTATACAGTGTATCATAAATCAAGTTTATTCATTCAGAGTATGTTTTCTTATGTTAATATGTCTTTTTATTGAGCTAAACCAGTTCAATTGATATTGTATAGTGTATCGTTCTATGTTTTGATGTAACACTAATGTTTACACCAATTATTTGCACCTATCTTAAGTCGTTTCTCGTTTTTTATGTAGATATTAGACCGTTGGTTTTCTCGTTTGAATGGTTTTACACTAGTAATTTTTGGACCCCTTTAAGCTTACTGTGTTGTAAGGGTCGAGACCGTACTCTAACCTAGAATGGTTGACTTTTTTTTTTTATAAATTGTGACTTGGAGGAAGAATTGTCTAATTGATGCTCATACAACATCTTTTTAAATCTATCAATTATGTATATCCTCATACGGCAAAGTACCCGACATGTTAAAACAATTAGATTGGAGATTTTTGTTAACCTTTTATTGCAAAAGTAATTAGCTATTCAATCGGTTCATACTAATAGTAGGTCTACTGTAAAAATTAATGAAATGATATAAATACATTTTTTTGGTATTCAGGAATGGCATGTGTTGTATTACTATGGTGTCACAACGTGTTGCAAAGCAAATGATTTTTATCAACCTTACATTTTCATTTTTCAATTAGTTGGACATTCGAATTATGTTTTGAAAGATAGAGAAAACTTCTGATTTTGAATTAAAGAGACAGCATGTTACTTCATCACCGTTTTTTTAAAATGTACAATCATTACTTTATATAGTTACCTTGTACAATCAACGTTACAAACGTTACATCTAATGTAGAATCCTTGTTATTTCCATCGACACATTTATAAACTCCTTCGTCTTCTTCAGTTACATTGTCAATTTGCATGTTATATTCTCCTTTGTTTATGTTTCCAACAAGTTTTAGTCTATTTGACAATTCATCATTAATTTCAAGACCAAAGATAAAAAATAAAGGAAATCTGCCGCTAGGTCCTATCCAAGAGAAATCATGTTTTTGAACAAGTTTACATTCCAAGACTGCTGAATTCCCTTCTGCTACATTCAATGTAGTATTAGACATTATGTTAAGTCCTAGGTCTAATAGAAATGGAAAGAAAAATACAAATTGAAATACTTTTGACATTTAAATGTTTTTGGTTTATACAGTCAGCAAAAAGTTTAGCACCACTTATTTCTATTGCAATCAAATTTTCTTTCAATTAAAAAAGTCAGTTATTCCACGAAAGAGAGAAAACATTCATGTAGCAATTTTGTTAACATATACAATAAAAAAAAAACAATAACTAAAGTGTGTTCACTTATGCAGGCTTTATGCATTTAACTTTTAAGTTTATAGAAATAGTGCAAATTACACATCAGAAACAGAATTTTCGTTTGACTGTGATTTTATTTTTTTACAACAGATAATCACCAACTATCATTAAAATTCTCTACAAATAATCGTTGGTATGTTCGGCAAATTTAATGTCAATATTTGAGTGTCAATTAGATTGTGTTACCACCTCTCTTCCGGTACAGTTCAATGGCATGCGTCTCATGTTCTGGAGAAGTCATCTGTACCTTAATTGAGGAAATCTATTTCATTCATCAACAATTGCCAATATTAAATCGCAAAGAGTTTGCAGTGGTGGACCACAGACATGTTCGATAAGTTCATGTCTAGAGACATGGTAGGCCATTTGTATTCGGTTATAATCCTTTTCCTGTGTGGTCAAGCGCTGTCGTCCATTTAAAAGGGTATTGACGCCAGTGAATGATTGTAAAAATAAGGGACTACAATTCTTCTAAGCACCAAAGCCCTGTATGTCTATCCGTTCATTTTACCCTCCCCCTGCAGAATAATCATATCCAGATTACAACAGTATGAAAAGTAAACCCATACTGTGACTACCCCAGCACCGAATGTAGTCGATTGGAAATTGTTGTTTCGGTCAAAGGCGTTTAATTTTCCCGCCAAACTCGTATTCTGCCGTATATTGGTCGAAGCAGAAACCTTCTGTCATCTAATAAATGATTTTTTGCCAGCTTCTCGTGTTTTAGCGTCGATGGTTATTAGCACATTGAAACCTGATTATACGGTACCTGACTGTTAGGGCAGGTCTCTCGACAAAACGACGTGCTCTAATGTTTTCTCTTTTATATCGACGGATCAATGTGTGAACACTAATACGACCACCTGGAGGCAAGTTGTGTCCAAGCAGCAGGACATGAGTTAATGAGTTGGCTTTATCACGACTAATAATCAGTCTGTCGTCACGACGGGTAGTTAAACGGGATCTTTCGGGTATAGGTCAATCATTTACAGTTCCTGTGTCACGATCACATTGTAAAAGTCTGTTAATGACGGTGTGATTAACATTGAAATGGTTTCCTATGCAACTAGTTATCCTGGTATTTGATTTATGTCAAATGCTTGCAAACGTTTAGTCACAGATAACTCACGCCTTGCCATATTACATTATGACTTAATGAAGGTCAAATTCACCTGTACGCGTGACAGTAGGAAAATAATGTAAAGGCAACAAAACAGTGTTTCTGTAAGATGACCTTTATTAAAAAGTTGCCTGATGACATTATCGGAGTACACTCTTTTTGGTCGTTATAAAATTTCTTAGTACTGTGAAAGTACTTTTGTTCGTGGGTATCAATTTTCGTGGTTTGAGCAATATTTACATGTTCGTGGGTTTTTAAATTCGTGGATTTTAGTTTTCTAAAAATAAAAATGAAAAATTGAAGCCTTTAGAAACGAAAGTTACAAATACATGAAAAAGTCTGGATTGAAGGAAATTGCAAAGTAAACATTGACCCGTGTAAATCGTTGTGATAACACTAATTAATCCATTATAAAGTGATCAACAGATTAATTAAAGACCATCAAAGGTGTTAATTATGCCAAAACCATGTCACCTAAAGAAAACAGTAACATAAACAAATGCTATAAACGTATCTTGAATTGTCAAATGATTCTTATCAAAATCAAGATTAGCATGAAAAAAATATTTCTTATATGTACAAGAACTACGAGGGTATGAAATGAACACTTTATCATACTGGCATATTAATACCGGAAATCTGACTTTCATCGATCAAAAACAAAAGTTGTACATTTTAGGTTATTAAAGATTAAATGGGTATAATCCTGCATGCGGTTGTAGTTCTGTGACTGCTATTAAAGTATTCTCAGATTTGGCGCTATTCAATATGTTCTCTTAGACTAAATCATATTAGTAGTAAAACCTACCGATGAGGAACTTTCCATATCTTGATTTGGACAATGGTTATTCTATTTCGTTGGACACTTAAATTCGTGGATAAAGTCACCCACGAAAACCACGAAAATTGGTACCCCACGAATAAAAGTACTTTCACAGTATATGAAAGAGGGACTAACGATACCAGAGGGACAGTCAAAGTCATACATCGATAATAAATTGACAACGCCATAGTTAAAAATGAAAAAGACAAACAGACAAACAATAGTACACATAACTCAACATAAAAAACTAAAGAATAAGTAACACGAACCCCATATATAGTATATGTTAAAGGCAATTCATAACACCAAACTATCCTTTTTTCTTAATAAATATTGACTTTAGGCGAACTGTATATTTTCCAAATTCGTCCATTCAAATGCCTGTGTTAAGTCAGATCTATAACAGTGAATTTCCCGTTCGTTTCGTTGACTGATATATCATAAATATTTGATAGTTTTAGTTTCTCTCGCTTTCTTAATGAACCTGGATTTTGGTATTCTATTTAAAACTGTGTGTATGCATTACCCCCAACTTAAGATCACTCATTAAATGTTGTTATTATTTTCAATATCTTCTTTTAAAAAGTGTGCTCTTACTACTTTTTTGTCTTCATTTGTTAAAGATGTATACTAGTATTCAATTCCAAAGATTTTCTGGATAGCAAATCCTTTAAACTGAATTCATTTCAAGGAAAGCTCGTATTCATGCTATTGATGGCGGCAAAGTCGATTAAAATTGATAAATATTTAAAATATGTAAAGTAGCATGGAGATGGGTATCACGGCCAACAAGACAACTATGATTTATAGACCAAATGCATCAGAAGGTAAACAAATACAGATCACCATACAATCTTTACATTCATTATGTATGCGGGGGTCCGTGAATTTAAGGGGGGATTTCCACTTACCACTGAGGGGTCACAAAAGTGCTTTTGAACATTGGGGGCCCACAATTCAATTCAAGTTTTTATGTCTAACAAGTATATAAATTGTTGAGGATATTGACAGTGTAAAGCAACGGCAGATGCCTATTCTCTCAAGGAAGTGGTAAATTGTATCACTCCTTTATATCATAGTCATCCATATATGACTGGACTTCAAATAATTTATACAATTGGTCAGTGTAATTCTAAAATGTAGTCAAAATGTGCAGAAAAAAATTTCTGATTTGGAAATTAAATATTTTTCATATAATCATAATGGAGTCAACGAAACTACGTCGTTTTGCAATACAGCAAACGAGTCTTGTTAAACCTAAAAAAAAAAAAAGGGGAAAAGAGGAAAATAATAAAAAAAAAAAAAAAAGCAAATTATTATATTTTTGAAATTTTTTTTAAATTTTTTTCAAGCCATACCAGACATGCCAGATAAGATTCATTTAATAAAAATGAGACATTTTTTTATAACTCAAAGTATTACAAAAAAAATGCTTGTAGTAAATGAAAAAATGGGGAATATAAAGAACAGTTGTTTGTAAGATTTTCAGATATTCAAATATTCTTAAGACCAATCCTGCATTTATTTTCGAAATCTGACAATAGAAAATAAAGACCAAGAGCACAGTGTGAAGAATTACTAACTTATATTGATAAAACTTTAAAACATGCTTTAGATGAAAGAATTTGTGTTTGGGAATAAGACCGATTTAACTAATTATTATTGGTAGATTGTATTGAAACATCTAATTTTTTAGTGCTGTCTTAAATGAGAGGCTTATATATATAATGAAAGATAAATATTCAAACACGAAGAATCTCAAAATTTAAATTGAAAACTATTATTAATGAATATATTCATCAATAATGAAAAAAACAGATTATATGATTTTAAAATTTACACAAACATGTGATTTGGTATGGAGAAATGGATTGCTTTTTAAATTGAGCAACACGACAGGTGTTACATGTGAAGTAGGATTTGCTAACCCTTCCGGAGCACACGAAAACTTCTGCAGTTTTTGGTTGAGTTCATTTTGCTTCTATGTTGTGTTTTGTGTACAATTGTTTGTCTATTGGTCTTTTTTTAGCCATGGCGTGGTCATTTTATTTGTGACTTTGAAATGAGTTTTGCGCTTGAATGTCCCTTAAGTATATTTATGAGTACAAGTTTTTAGGTTCGCTTCTGAACAGTAATGGCAACCTGAATACTTTAGAGGATCTTGTTTAAAAAACCAAATACAATTTAGTTTTCTTTAAAAAGGTAAATCATCTTTCGTGATCAATTTTCCTATACAGATTCTTTTGGACAAATTAGTACGCCAAGTCTTGACTCAGAAATTTCATTTATGAATAGTTATCATAAGGTTGAAAAAGACAACAGTAGTATACCGCTGTTCGAAAATGATAAATCGATTGAGAAAAAGAAACAAATCAGGGTTACAAAAAAACTGTGATTCGGACTGAAAAATGAAGGAAAAAATCAGACCATTCTATTTCATTGACAAAAACTCCCTCTGAAAAAGATAGAATATATCAAATAAAAGCATTGAAAAATGCACAGATACATTACATTTGCTTTTGTGTAATTTTGTATTACATAAGAGTGTTGATAACAAATATAGAGGAACATTATGGAATACTTACAATAGATGGGAAAAGAAAACCAGGTCACCAATCTTAAGCAAAACCAATGCATCGTCCAGTCTTTAAATTTTTGACGATGTCCTTATATTTTGAAGTATACCTGCAAGTCTAACAATAATTTAAGGAATAACTGTGATATTTTTTTTCTGTCAATGGAGAAATGATATAAAAAAAATGGGGTGCACACTGAAAAACGCGCGTAGCGTGTTATTTTGAAGTGTGCACCACATTTTTATGTTATTTCGAATAGACAGAAAACATATAACAGTTATTTCTGATCATTTAAATCTAAATTCCATTTTAAACTAGAATAAACCATAAAAAAATATTGCTGACTTCATGTTCACATGACCTGATTATGTCTATGAACTGATAAACAAAACAACTTCAGCCAATCAGAAGACGCGTTACATCCAAAATTAAATCATTATTACATGATTTCAAGTTTCAGTCATTTTGCTAATTTTAGAACGCTTTGATCGAACTGCTGTAAATGCACATCAATAAAACAAAGGTTTAATGTACCATTGCGTTGCATTTTATAAATTCCACAGTCATCTAGTTTACACATATTTATTTATAGTGGATTGGGAAACAAGTTTTGCAACTAATATTAATCCCTTTCCACTTTGCGGGTGCGAGTGCTGCCTTGTAGCGGCATTAGCCTACTCTTTTTCGAAATCTACAAGGGTGTCGTTAACGTGCAAGAGATGTGGCTCTCTCTTAACACGGGTCAGCCATTTATCGTCCCCGTCCGACGAACTATCATCGTTTCCTCAAGACCATACTCGAGGATACACAGTCTTTTGCTTTTCTGTGAAAAGTCGTGACCATTTATAACAAAACGAATATCAAATCAGGGTAAATATTTTTTTGGTATCTTTTTACGTACTTTTTTCTTTAAATTTTGTTTTTTATGCAGTATCACAATTTCTATTCAATAACAAATACTTCAGCTAATGAAATTTTCAAATAAAACTGATTTATATTTAAAGTCTTTGTTTCTTACCTGATATGATGTTTGGTTAATATGGAAATAGTTTCCGCAAATGATTATAAATGTTTTTTTTTGGTTCATTATACATGAACGAAATCCAACAAATATATCAACGGAAACAATCTGTTAAAACAACACAGGAACAATCAAAATATATAATATATAAAAATTGTGGAACGTGTGTATGATTTTGTTTATATCGAACAGGAAATGAATAATGATGTATTTTTAAAATTCAATTGATAACCACCATTATAGTCGATACAATTAAGGTTCATGTGGACCCTACAGAAAAAAAAATGTCTGCCAAAAATCATAACAATTTCATACACTTCAATTGTACTTTTGTGAGGATTTTATGAACTTATTTCAACATTATTTTGAAAATTTGTCATGCATAGTTCCTTCTGCAATAACATGCAAAGCACATCTTTAGTTTGATTAATTGTTTTAAACATTCTATTTTACCCGTTATAGATTGCAAACACCTTCGAGGAAAAAAGTAAACAGCTTTCATCTGAACTATTTTTTACATATTTTTGATTTAAATCATTACCTTGTGATCTAAGCGAGGGCATGCTATACTTATTTTTATTATTATTATTCATTACACTGTCCAATTTCCTTATAACATTCCAATGTTGTCAACTGCGGGACTTCCATTGACGAAAATACAAGCTTTCAAACTTTGAAAGGAGAGGAAATAAAATCCTTGCAATATTGATGGACAGAAATGTAGAAAATTATAACTTTTAACATCATAACCAGTTCTAACTCAGTGATTTAAACATCAGAAAACCATAAAATTGTTTACCATGACATTATTTTTTGTGTGATTGTGTTTGTTTTGGTTCGTCTTCTTCCATGCTGCTTCAGCCAAGTATTAGATACATCCGCAAAATAAAACTAATAATTTTGAAAACTAAAAGGATTTGATTTTCTTTGTGGTAAACAAAGATATATTAATTAAATTAATCAATCCCAATTTCTGATCATAAAATAAGGGTTAATATTTATGATTTTGTAGGAACTATATTTTGTGAAGTCATATCCGGATTGGGCGGAAGTGCAAACAACCCTGATCATTGACAAGACACAAAGTGAAAGTAGACTAAAAGCCAATATTGGTTGAAATTAAAAAAAAAAACACACTTCCACTTGGTAAGTTATGAAGTCAGGTATATATGGTTACTAAATTTTTTCTAACAACCCCTTGCGATCATTTATATCAGCTGAAATCAGGTATATGATCTCTTGATCACGAGTCGGTTTCGTTTTGAAAATAAACTTTTTATGGTATTTATTTTTTTATTTCATCTGTAGAGTTGTACCCTTGTCACTGAAATAAAGTGAAAAATTTCAATATTTTTAATAAAGAAATGGTTTTATTATTGAATTTCTGGTGTTTACACACCTACAATTATATGGACACCTGTTCATGCTATCACTATCAGCAATATACAAATATATTTCCCTATCATCTCAAAACTTACTATAACCAATGGCAAAGAAGAAGAAACAACTAAGCAGGTTTGGATTGCCTTCTGGCAGACATAGTTCCACAAGAAAGAGTGTAAGCTTGTTTAGTGGACGTCAGAAAAGTGAGTTTGAGTGCCACCTAAATGTACAAGAGGATTTTAAGATAAAACTTATTAGAAAGTTGAGGTCAATAAAGCGAAATAAAGCAAAAAGAATAAATCTGTGGCACAAGTGTTCTAAGAAGAACTACTATATTTACCGTAGTAAAGAAGGAAAGTTTCAGAAGCATAAAATTACAAATATTACTGCATCTGGATACAGATTAATAAACTTAAAATCAATGCAAGAGCATTTCACAGAAATTACTACCCACACCATATTTTGCGAAGCAGCCAGAACAATTGCCTGTAATGGAGGGAGCGCTATAAATTTGGAATCACAAATTTCAAGCTACGGCTTAGCCTGTATTCTGTCAGCACGTTGTACAGGTTGTCAGAAACAGTTTGTGTTGGAAACTAGTCCAAAATTAAAAACAGAGGGAAGCAACCATTATGACATTAATGTAAGAGCGACATGGGGTTCCCTAACAAGTGGTAATGGACTTGCGCAACTTAATGAGTTAATGTCAACACTGGATTCACCATCTATGACTCAAATTTTTTTTTCAACAATTGAGAATGAAATCAATCATTGGTGGGAGAACATGCTAGAGGAAGATCTCAAATGTGCAATTGAAGAAGAAAAACGCATAGCGATAGAAAATAATAGATTTCATGAAGGTTGGTATATATTGTTTTCTTTTCAATTTAAAAAAAAACATTCCAGTGTGCATGATATAAGAAAAAAATTCTGCATCATGCTTGTACACACCTCTAAATTTTCAGTGGCGGATCCAGGAATTTTCATTAGAGGGGGCCCACTGACTGACCTACGAGGGGGCCCGCTCCAGTCACGCTTCAGTGATTCCCTATATAAGCAACCAAAATTTTTCCCAAAAAGGGCCCCCCCCCCTAAATCCGCCTCTGATTTTTACTATCAAAACATGAAGATTAAAAACATAACATTAAATTATAATGAAATAAGCTAAAATACTGATCACTGGACATTAATCATTCAAAACATTAATGGTCAACAAATTCACTAATAAAATCATCAACTTACATTATGTAGCCAACATATTTGTTATATAACATCCTGTACAAGAGAAGCCTTTTAATAATAAGTTAGTATTCACATACATGTAACCAGCACCTACATGTAATTTTAGGGGCCATTTGCAGACATGGCAGATTGGCCCCCAAAACCTTTGTGATTTTTAACGCTGAATATACATCAAAACATGCTTTGGCAACTAATACATGTATAACTATAGGGAATTGTATGGCCTTATTGAAAGACATTCTTTATTACAAAGCATTTTAACAGGAATGGATTTATTAGGGGATGCAGGGGGGGGGAGGGGGTAGCCCTAGTGCCTTGGACCGCCTTTTCTTTAAAAATAGAAATTTTTAACAACCTTGACTGTAGGTTATGCTCATGTTATTCCTTGCTAACAACTTAACATAGTCAACTATGATTAGTACATTGAAGTCACATGTAATAAATAATCGTAAGCTGGCCATATCCGTTGCAATGTATGATTTTAAGATAAACAATGATATAAATACAACAGGAGAACAATAGAATAACAAAATATCAATATAAAGATACACATGCTCTACACTTCCTAATAGATTTAAAGCTATTGCTACAAGTCAAGAAATTGACAATGAAGGTCACTTGAAAAAAAATGAATGAATGACAAAAGAGATAATTTCAGGTTTGAACCCCCTTTTTTTGGACGATCAATGCATTTGAATGGGGACATGTAATTGGACCGCCCCACCCCCCTTTGTCCTGGGTTAGGAACACTCCCTTTTTATAATGTCTGGATCCGCCCCTGATTCGTGCATTCAGAATAAATATCTCCACCTAAAAAGATATTGAAGGGCTTGTATCCTATCATAATTTTCTTCATATACGGTTCCTGCTCACAAAGAAGCCTTTTTTCAATGTTTATATAATAAACCAAGAGTTCAAAGTCCTTATTTTTTTCAATTTAACAATCGCAAGTTGGTTGCCAGTTATCATGGTTATTGGATATCCATTTCACAGTTCATAGTGGATATCTTTCAAGTGTCGTGAATACAATACTGTTATCTTTTCCATGAATTTGACCTTTAAATTACTGGGTTTGTACTAACAGGACGGGTGCCACATGTGTAGCATTATCACCTTCTATAACACACGGTTTTTGGTTGTATTCATGTTCAATCTTTTGATTAGCTTTTTATGTCTTATTTTGTTTTGTTGTTTTTCTATGGTCTTTGTCTTTTTATTCATGGCTTTGTCACATGCTGTCCCTTCTTTTGATAGTATTCATTGTCAATTTTTCATACTTGTAAATGGCCCAAAAAAAGATTCTATTTATACATGTATACATGATATATATAAAAACTAAAAACATCTCCATACCAATAAAACATGAATATTTTAAAAGCACAAGACAAAGAGGCTGGGTCAAAAATTACTCAAGTCAAAAGAAATAAATATAATGAATATGGCGTGTTCAGAAATTTGTGGTTTAAAAAATTAAAAATAGATCTTATTTTATATTGGTCTTTTAAACAACATGATCATTAAAATTCCTAAATGCAGAAAGCCATTCATTACTTTTATGTTATTATTTTCTGATAATTAATTCTTATCTTCATATAACATACATCTATATGATATAAGGTTTATAAATCTTCTATTTTTAATGTAGTTTTTGAAGGTGTTATATAAATATAAATAGAATTTCAAAATGTAAAATCTTCAATAATGAGCAAAGTTCATTCATCATATTGAAAGTTTTATGATATGTCACGCTACATTGATGGAACTTTATATTAGTAATCAATATTTACAGTCATTATGGATTCTACAAACGATATCTCTTGCCAGTTATCTTAAGAGCCATTTTAAAAACTTCTCTTGTTTAACTGTATTATGTCAACAAATTTAATATGCCATCATGGCAATATATATGCTTTTGATCAAACTGTTTATTTGACCTTTGGTAATTTGTAGGAATTAATGGTGGACATATTTATAGTTGAAATAACTAGTAATTGCATAAGTTTAAGTCTGGTATTTTTTTAATTTTTTTTAGGTGTACCATCAATTAGTGTCATTTGTGATGGGGGGTGGTCTAAACGATCACATAAGCATACCTACAATGCATTAGGGGGAGTTGCAATTATTATTGGAGCGGAAACCAAAAAAAATCTTCATGTGGGAGTCCGGAATAAGTTTTGCTATATATGTAATAGGGCAAAAACTTTGAAACTTGATGTTGAAGAACATGAATGTTTTAAAAACTGGGATAAATCTAGTCAGGCAATGGAGGCAGATATAATTGTGGAAGGCTTTCTTAAAGCAGACAAACATGGAGTAAGATATATGCACTTAATTGGTGATGGTGACTCCTCTGTGTATTCCCAAATACAGCAGAAGGTTCCAGTATGGGGAAAGCATGTTAAAAAAATAGAGTGTGCGAATCACACCTGTAAATGTCTCAGATCAAATTTGGAGAAGCTGGTCGTGGAGACTCCAACTTATAAAGGCAAAGGAAAACTTTGTAAGCGAACAAGAATTAGAATAACAAGTGCTGTTAGATGTGCAATTCGCATGAGATCGAAAGAGAAAGATAAATTAAAGGCTGCAAAACAACTAGAATTTGATATAAGAAACACATTATCACATGTATACGGTGACCATACTAGGTGTAGTGAATTCTGCAAAGCTGGGAAAGCAAGTAAGACAAATGCTGGTCAGCATATAGATTTAGACAATGAAGACACTGATGATAATGTTTTTACTGATCAGGCATCTATGTGGTCAGATGGAACCTCATTAGAGGCACAAGAAGAATCACGGTTTGATTATGATTTATTCCCATCAGACTTGGATAGTGCAATGCGTCAGGACATAGCATTGATATTAAACAACGTGGCTAAGAAAAGCATCAGTTTGATAGGTAACTTTACAACAAACCTTGCCGAATGCTGGATGCATATGAGATCCAAGTTTGATGGGGGTAAAATGTTTAACCATTGCAACCGTGGATCGTGGCATACCAGATGCTATGGTGCAGCACTACGTTTTAACAGGGGTCCGAAATGGTCAACATCTACGTGGCAAGACATCACAAACACAATACCAGGCTACCATTTTGATAAGCTTTTTACTGAACGACAATTAGCTTTAGAAAATAACAACATCATAAAATCAAAACCTGAAATTAAAAGTAGTAGATGGAAGAGAAAAATGGCATCAGTTAAGGAAGGTAACACAAAAAAGGCAAGAATGCATTACGGAAACCAAAGTATACAAGTTGAGGAAGACATAACCAAATCTGAGTTGGAGGAAAAAAAGTCAATATTTATGAAAAACAATTACAATTTAGAATTATTTCATATTAAAGAAATTGAAAAACACACTAAATTACAGCTAACATCTGCTTCATGGATGGATGAGAGGAAGAAACGATTAACTGCATCAAATTTTGGCCTTGTTTACAAAAGAAATCCTAAAATACCTGTAACACCTTTGGTTAACTCATTATTATACAGTACCTTTAAAGGAAACAAAGCCACTAGATTTGGACTTAAAGAGGAAAGGGTGACAATTCAAGAATATGTTCAACAAAAAGCCAAAGAAAAAGTTAAATTAAAAGTAGAAAGCATGGGTCTAGTTGTAGATGATGAGGTTCAATTTTTAGGTGCAAGCCCAGATGGCAAAGTAATTGATCAACATAACAACGAAGGGTTAATTGAAATAAAAAATGTTCTCCACAACAAGGAAATGACCCTATTACAGGCAACATCTTCAATCAAAACATTCTGTCTGGAGAAAAAAAATAATGAGCTGACACTTAAAAAAAATCACAACTATTTTTATCAATGTCAGGGACTGATGAACATTTGTAAATTACCCTGGATTGATTTTATTGTTCGGACCACCAATCCATATGACATTAATATTGAAAGAATATATAGAGACTCAGTTTTGTGGGAGCAGAATTTATTACCAAAATTAAAGGCCTTTTTCTTAAATTCAATGCTACCAGAACTGACTCACCCAAGGAATAAGAAATATCCTGGTATTAGAGAACCTGGTATATGGGTATGCATTTTATAAAATGATGCTTTGCTGTTATCTTTTAAAAAAATAATAACAATTCACACTTCTAAGGTTGCTCAACACTTAATTCAGTTTTGGTTGATTATATTGGCCAATTTGAGAGGATTAATCAGGTTTGTGTAAATTGTTGACATTTTCTAAATTTTATAAAACTCTGGGTCAGACCCAAATGTTTCCCTATAGAATCACCGGTACCCATGCAAACATTGAATTGGTATATTTTCATATATATTGTATATAAGATACATTTAAAAATGTTCACAAGAATATTAAAAAAAACAACAGCTGATATAAATGGTCACAAGTAAAAAAAATCTTTTTTCTGTAGTCAAACAAATGTCAATTATATAATAAAAGGGCAATTCAATATTTGTTCAATTAGAATTATTAAAAAACTATTACATTTAGATAATCAATTTCTTTTAATATTATTTTCATAATTTATTGAACAATAGTATGGACTTTTTTTGACAACACATTATTACATTTAAACACCATTTGTGATGTTTAAGCAATATTTTAAGTCAAGTCTTAATTAATAAATACCTAATTTTGATAAGTTATAATTTACAGATATTTGTATATCTTTACAGTTTCTATTTATAAAGAACTGTGCGTTGCATTTTAATTCTTTATTGTCAGTAGGTTTGTTGTTAGTAGCAGTGTATGCTTTAACTTAAACTGAATGAAATATTTATTGGAGATTTTTTTTTACCTATAGTTATTTTCTTGCAGTATAATGTCAGCATAAAAGGAAGTACACCTGGTCCATCCAGAAAAAAAACCACTTCATGACCATGGTGACACTGATGATGAAAGTACAAAGACAGATTTTAACCCATTGCCACCATTAAAAAGGTACATGTAATTCTGTACATCAAATGAACAGATGATTTAAAGCATTAATATAAAATAAGAAGATGTGGTATGATTTCTAATGAAACCACTATTCCCCATGTTCAATCGAAGGTATAGGTAACCACTGCAACATTGTCCTATACTGTTTAAGTGCTTATTAAAGTGTGGACATAGAAATATGAACGAAATCAATAGAGAAAAATATTTGCCTAAATTATATAAGAAGAGAATTCATAAAAAAAAACATGCATGATAGACATTATAACGGAACCAGTATATATATTTATTCAAGGACGACCCCGATGTGGGAGTAACTAGCTGCATTGAAGACATATTGGTTATCTGTTGTCTGTTCTATGGTTGGGTTGTCTCTTTGACTCATTCCCCATTTACATTCTCAATTTTATTATCCAAGAACAAGCACTATACTACAGGGTTAGGAGTTCGGACAGAGGCATAAAAATGTGGTGTGTGAAAAAAGTTCAAAAGTACTAAACCCTTAACATGCTTACTAAGGGTTTTGAATTAAGTTTTTTATCCTTCATTGATCTTTTGATGTCGTCCCTTACCCCCTCTAAGTCTTGGACAGGGGTGTAACAGCACAACTTAAGGATTAACTATAAAAATCAGTTGAAAAAGACTTATCCAATTGAAAGAAAGGCAGAAAACATTAAACAAAAACAAAGACAGTCTGGGGAGGGTATATATGCATCATATGCAGATCGGAGAGTATTTTCAGTTATAAAAAGCAACTTCAAAACATATATAACAATTAAAAAGTGAATCATGTACCTTCCACTAAAACCCTGTTATGTATTTTGAGATAATTAACAAATTCTATATGTAGCTGTCCCAAGTCAGGAGCCTGTAACTCAGTGATGGTCCTTTGTTGATGTGCTATATATTTCTTTTTTACCAAGTGATAGTGGAGTGATATCTGGTGTTCTTGAAGGGTTAGCAGATCTTGCTATACATGTAAATGTAATGAACAAGTATGCAGGCGCTGCTGAAATGTTTCTAAATAGAAATGGAAAGTTCACAATTGGGAAGCTGAAATCACCTCATTTGTGGTAAAGTTTTGTTATCAAGCGACCTTCATTGTCAACTTACTTGACTGTACATTAAATGCATTAATTTAAAGTAAATATGGTATATATTATATTTTTTTTAGGAACAGAAGAAAGTGCAGTACCATTAAATTTGTAGGAAGAAGAATTGCACATGAATGGATTTTGGAAGACGGGTGTAAAAAATGGTTTAAAGGATTGGTCTTATCAGTTTTAAAGAAGTCAGATGGTGATGTAAATGCAGTGTATGAGATAAAATATGATGGAGAGGATGAAGCTAATGAAGTTGAACACAAGGAGTTGTTAGAAGACTATAGAAACTCATCCTTAAAATTCATAGATATTTAACAGTAAGATGTTTACAGTATTTTTTTTGTAATTGCCTATATTGGATTCATGTGGTACTGATTAGTGTATGAAATATTTTAGTCTACTCAGTAATGCTTTGATTTCATTGTAAAATATTAGGACAGTTACCTGAGGAGATGCAACCTTACTGCAAATGTTGATATAAACACAAAATAATACCCAAACAAAGTTTTCCTGTTATCTGATTATATCTGTGAAAATGTATATAAAATAATTTCAAGAATTAAAAAGTAACTGTTATATTTTTTTTAGATTATACCAATAAAGTATTATAAACTGTTTTATTTTATGTTTATCTGTTTTTTATATCAATTGACTTTTATTCTTACCTTGAAATTTTAAAGAAAAAATTATAAATTAAAGAGAAGATAAGTAACTTCAAATTTGGATATTATTACCTCCCTTTATATATATTTTGTTTTTAAATAGAATACACAAGAACAATGAAAATGATAATTTATGTAGAAAAGAATGTTTTAAATACTAAGATAATAAATGATTTTACTAGAAAGCTTGATTTTTTAGATATTGTGTACTTATTTAATGTGTTTTTAGCTAATTATGATATGTCGATTGGTACATTTATATTTACATGGCACACCATACTTTTTTTTTAAAAAGTAGTTCAAACAAGTTTTTGACCAATTTTTTTTTTGGCAAGCCTTGATTGTTTTGACCAAGTAGTCTCTTATGTTGTAAACCATGTACAATTAAGGTATAGCATGCCCTAGATACAACATTAAGGAACATTTTTATTATTTTTTTACAGGTATTAATGACTCCAGGAATCCAGTGTACTTTTTGTGCTGATGAACATTTGAGTGGTAAAGGAATACAATATATGATATAATACAACTAAAAGGAGAATTCTGTGATAAAGTAGGATATATGACAATTATTTTGATATACAATATGACCATATTTGTTGCTAAGAAGTATTTTTAATATATTTATTTCCATTTGTTAAAATAAGGGTCCACATGAACCTTAATCATGTTCTGCACTCTAATCGTGAATTGTTAAATGTGATGTTTTGAAAATAATTGAAACAAACATATAAAACGCCGTAACTGCCTTATGGTATTTCCTTTTTTTCGTATCATAATGAGGTTTTTCTTAATCATGGTGAAGTTTTTCTTCATCAGGATGAGGTTATTCTTTATTATGATGACGTTTTTCTCTATTATGATGAAGTTTTAATTATTATGATGAGGTGTTTCTTTATTATGATGAGTTTTTTCTCTATTATAATGAGGTTTTTTCTCTATTATGATACGGGTTTTCCCTATTATGATGAGGTTTTTCTCTATAATGATACAATTTTTCTCTATTATGATGAAGTTTTTCTCTATAATGATGAGGTTTTTCTCTTTTATGATGAGGTTTTTCTCTTTTATGATGAGGTTTTTCTCTATTATTATGAGGTATTCTCTATTATGATACGGGTTTTCTCTATAATTATGATGAGGTTTTTCTTTATAATGACGGTTTTCTCTATTAGGATGTTTTTTTTTCTCTAATATGATGAAGATTTTCTCTATTATGACAAGGGTTTTCTCTATTATGTTGAGGGTTTTCTCTATCATGATAAGGGTTTTCTCTATTATATCATTATATCGAGGGTTTTCTGTATTATCATGATGCTTTTCTTTATTACGACGATAGTTTCTTTATTATGATGCGCTTAATACCCAGACAGTTCCCTTATCGTTGAAATCCCCGATTCCATAAAACTCTCCTCCTTGCTGCTACCGAAGTGGTGAAACCTTTCTTTGTTTGATTTTCCCATTAAGCAATATTATAATGATAAATTACATTTGTAGATTAATCAAAAAGCAACGTTCTATATTTGAATAGAATGGGTTCAAGGAAGCAAGCAGTCTTAATGGTCTTAAATGAAACTTTGTATACCAAATTATTGTTATCGATGCAAAGATGCAGTTATTTGTTACAAAAAAGTCCTAACTTAGTATTGTGTTCAAACACCCTTTTAATGTTCGTTATTTCAACATGCTGTGGTTGTATGACCCTGTTTTACTAGCCCCAGAGATTGTGGAGGAACGTTTCCGAGTGTGTTTTGTGCTATTTCTAAAACTTATTATATCATATGGAAGACCTTGGAATTCTCGATCCACTAAGTGAACTGCATTTATTAGCCCTGCACTATATTTACATGGATGACTTTAACAGAAGACTTAATATTTTGACTCAAGCTTGGGCAAGCCATAGAATGAGTACAACAAACTCATCTCCCGTCAATATTTGGATCGCCGGTTAAATAAAAAATCCAATTGGTACACAACTCAGTGAAACAGATTTAGTTGAATTTGGATTAGAGAGAAACATTAATGCAGCTAATCTTATGTTCATGGAAGGCCAATTGTTAAGCCAATGAACATTGCAATTAATGACTAATAAGAGCAGATTACAATAAAATAGGTACCAACTTTGGCATTGATGAATTAGTGAATTGTGTCAAAATCTTTTCTGCACAAACCTGATTGAACTTTCAGTGACTTTTTGTGTACGTGATTATCCATGTTAAAATGTTCATTGTCTATATCTTGACCTGTTTTGTGTTTCAAGTTTTAGTCCTGTTTTTGCTATTCGTAATATAACTCATCTAGTACGCCTGTGTATAGTCGCGCGGAGCATAGTGGGCGACAGAAGTAAGAGGCAGGAGCTGCTTACATTCTGGAGTACCCAAAGCCGTCCAAGTTTTACGGGGTTCGTTTTTTATCCCCACAACAACGTATAGTAACACCTCCATTTGTAAATAACAACTCTCAAATGATATCGGATATGTTCCTAACGTCGTAACTACAAACCCCGTCCCTTTCACGCATTTTACCTACCGAGTAAGACTATTTACCGGATTTGTTATCACATAAGGTAGCACTCCACAGTTAGGTGTGTAGTTTCGCATTTTGGCCCCTGTAGATTTTTCAAATATGAGAGCTAGTGTGCAATAAAATTCATTTTTGGATAGCTGAGTATTAAAATAGCCTTTGTATTGGGTTTATATGAACATTAAGGTTATGTAATGTATGTAATATAGGCTGTTTTCTGTATGACAGTCTGTATTTGCATGTCCCTACCATACATTGGTCCGGCAATTATAGTAATGTTTTTATTCCAACTTTTTATCGCACGAACTTTGTGATTGGATTTTACGAAAAAATGAGGCAAAAGACACCCATTTTTTATTTGATCATTAGAAAGATTTAGGAAAACAGTTTTTAAAAAGGTATCACTCCAAGGCATTGAAAATCTAGTTTGATCCAAATTTTTTGGGGAAATGTGACATGTTCATCCCCCTTTTTGCAATATTTTATGGGAAATAAATGCAGAATGTTGCCATGGATACACATAAAAGGAATTAATTTTCACCATTATAACTTTGAAAATCAAATCTATGGAAGATACTGATTACATACATATGCACATGTACAACACAAACAGTTAGGTTAATGTATTAGAAATCCAGGAATAGGAGATGATAAAACATTTTGCGGCTCATTTTTAATTTTATTTTCTAACTGTGGAGTGCTACCTTATGGCACATCAGAAAGCACAGAAATGCACTTTTTACGATACAAATTACCACAAATCTTTATTCTGTTATGTTCTTGTTTTAGTTCTAAAGGTAAAAAATTTGCTAGAAATGCAATGTATGTTTATTTTATTGTTTACTGTCCTTACCAACCAAATATACACATTTTGACACTTAGACATGTTGCGGTCTTAAATTTGTACTCGATTAGCTTTGCCCTTGTAACCAAAGATTGCGCTTTATATGATATCCTCAGAATGTATCGCGTTATATTTTTGAATGAGAATAAGTCAAATAAACATTTTTAGCAGGATTTTATATCATAACTTGGCATTAATTATATTTAATGATGCCAGTATGGCTAGAAGTTTATATCCTGCTTGAGAGCTTCTAAACCAAGGTTAGGTATGCTATTTACAGCAGAATTGACCTATAAGTACTTTCAAATACCTAAAAATTGTACAATTTGTCCTCTTTGAAGGTAATTTTATGATTTTAAATAAGATAAAGGGAAATTTTTAAGAAATTTACCTCAAAAATGAGACATACTTGAAGTTTTTCACTATGATCCAGCATTTATTTTTAAATCACTTTTTGTCGCGTTTCAACACCAACTGCTAACCTTCATAAAATCTTTATTACTGAACCAATTTTAAAAACTAAGGTACCATTTTCATCGTAACAGTTAGTAGAACACAGAAAATGTAATAAAAATTGAGGCTGGAGGGGAAAAATTATTTTATGGGAAATAAATGCAGAATGTTGCCATGGATACACATAAAAGGAATTGATTTTCACCATTATAACTTTTGAAAATCAAATCTATGGAAGATACTGATTACATACATATGCACATGTACAACACAAACAGTTAGGTTAATGTTTTAGAAATCCAGGAAAAGGAGATGATAAAACATTGTGTGGCTCATTTCTAACTGTTGAGTGCTACCTAAACAACACGACGGGTGCCAAATTAGGAGCAGGATCTGCTTACCTTTCCGTAGCACTTGCAATCACCCCTACTTTTTGGTGGGGTTCGTGTTCTTTATTCGTTGTTTTTCTATGTTTATATGTTATGTGTACTATTGTTTGTCTGGTTTTTTTTTTCATTTTTAGCCATTGTGTTTATTTTTGATTTATGAGTTTGACTGTCCCTCTGGTATCTTTCGTCCCTCTTTTGTAAACACACTAGAAGAACATCCTTTATTGGATTTCAAACAAACTTGATGCAATGAATTTTAATACCAAGATCTTGATGAATGTATAAATGTAATGAAAAAAACCCCACTTACAGTACAACTCTGAATATGACTGTAAATGATTTAAAATAGTATTGTCTTAAGCTTGTCGCATGCACGACTAACATGTTTCAAGCACATTCAAAATCATATAATACCCCTGATTTGTCATGCAAAATATAAATAGTCGATTATTAAAGATAGTATGGTCACTGTGTTTGAGAAGCTGTCCCATTGACAAAAACCAAGATTATCTCTCTCTGTTGATATTTGTATTATTATTACTTTTAAGTCTCTAATAGTTCATATAGATCCATTTTGTTACATCTTATGATCAATTTTATTTGGCCATCGCCAATGGCAGTCAGCAGGGTTAAAGAACAGCAGTTGTTCGACCTGTTAGTCAAATGCGTTTTGTTTAAATATAGTTTTTCACTTTTTTTAGTCTTTTGGAAAATGTTGTTTGTGCTGTATTTAGACCCTTCTACAACGAAATTTGTTTTACATGCACACGCATAATAATTGTGGGTTTTATCCAACGCAATCATAGGTTTGAATTGAACGTAGTTTTCAATTTAGACACTATATATATTGGAGAATGTATCAGTTATAGAATGTGAGGATTGAATTTAAATTAAAAAAATGCTCATATGTTTTTGGAAGAAACATAACGATATATTTGGTATATAAAATAATATCTCAAATATGACTCATTTAGATCATCGCACTTGAAAATGGCAATATTACACATAAACAGCCTTGTTTAGTTTTCCTTAAAGACATTTGGGATTTTGATGACTCAGAACAGCACTGTCGCATTTCGAAATGTGAGACCAAATGCTGCAAAACTTGGGTGAAATTTTAATAACAAATACTGAAATCACTAGCAATTGAACTAAGAAGTCATATTTTACCAGAAGTTACGATGATCTGAACTGTAAATCGATTAATGTCGTCTACGGATTAGAGTGCAACTTTTGCGGATTGATATACTTTGGTGAAACGACAGGAAGGCTAAACAAACGTATTTTCGGTCATAGATCAGAGATTAACCTCAATGCTAACCACATTCTTTACCAGCATTTCAATCAGACCGATCATTTCACCATTTATATGACAGTAAGGCATTATCAAGAAAATATACCATAGTTCTAACAATCCTAATCTTGCAACGCCTCTCCGTAGACAAAAAGAGGACTACTGGATTAGACAATTGGGAACTGCTATACCATATGGTTGCAATGGCAAAATTGATGGTATAGGTACATTGTATCTATCTAGTCCTTCGTTTAGCTCGGTGAATGTGATGAATATTTTCTACTCTACTCCTCGACGTAGACGCAGTCAGGGTCATCGTCATTATAAATCACCTACTCTGTATGATGTCTCAATTAATGTCTCTCTGCCATTTATACAAAAAAAGCCGTTAGGTATTCATCACATTCGCACGAAACTTTATTCATTACCCCTTTCAAAACCTGATTTTCTGTTCATTTTATGTTTGGAAACCAATGTTTATAACCCTCATTCAAACCAATACAGACTTACAGCTATAATGTTGGATATTGCTACTCACAGACTTTTCAAGCCAGTCCGCATTGGAAAAGATGAAAAAGAAAAAAAAAAGATCTTTTCTTAATCTTTCCTTTGCTAACAAAGGTCGCGATGGCGTCAATAACCTTCATCATATATTAGTTCAATCAGAAATACCTCCTTTTTCAAACACTAGTCTGTACAAATCATTTCTTATTCCTATACCAAACCTATTGCAACTAAAATTCACAATTACAAACACGTTTTGCAGGATCTCAGTATTGACGACTTCAAGTCTAAATCTCCGGATTGCACTTGTACTAGTTCCCAAATCACAAATAATCCTGCTGGCCACGCTATTTCCTATGACCTCAACATTGTTAATATCTCTTCCCTACGAAATGTGTTTTCGAAAGGTCTCAAATATCGTCAGCCGACATCCAACAATTAGAAATACAAATTTGGATGGATTCAGTTTAGGATTATGCAAGGCAATGAGCTAAGCGGGATAAGGAAGACGTAGATACTCTTTCCGAATGGATTAATGCAGTGAGGTCATTAATACAAATCAGAATTATGAAACTGAATGGGTCTATTCATGCCCATGCTACGTCAATCTTTAAAGACCGTAATGTTACAAAACACTTATCGTTTTTGTGTGTAAATCTCATTACATTAACTGCTTGACAAACGTATTATGTATTGACAATTCAATTGGAAACCAAACATATACCCTCACGACACTTACCAAAGAGGAAATCCTGGATAATCACAGGTATGTTACATGTAACTTTTAAATTTCAACCAAAGATGACGAACTTGATCTTCCATCATTGTATTGGATACCTTAACTGCATACGTTCTAACAAACAACGGTTTATTGCTTCTTAATTATTAACATATATTTTATCAGCTATCAAAGACGGGATTCAAAGTTATTTTGAAACTTCCTATTTAAGAGGTGGCGTGAATAAGATGTGGATACTTAAAAATTCCAAAGTTCTTTTAAAGTCCATACAATCTAACTCTCTGTCATCTTGTTATAGTATTAAAACATTTGACTTTTCTACATTTTATACAAGTATTCCACATTTAAAACTAAAAGAAATATTGAAAGAGTTGATATTGCTTTGTTTCATAAAAAAGAATGGCCAACGAAGATACAAGTATCTTGTCGTTGAAAGGGATAAATCCTTCTTTGTAAAGGATCACTTTGATTCAAGCACAAAATTCTCTGAAACAGACATTATCGAGAGGCTTGATTTCTTGATTGACAACATATTTGTTACTTTCGGAGGACGTGCTTTTCAACGGACTATCGGCATTCTAATTGGAACCCATTGTGTCACTCTTCTTGCCGACTTGTTTTTTTTTATTGCTATGAGGCTGACTTCATACAGGAACTTCTGAGGAAGAAAGATAAGAAGTTAACAATATCCTTTAACTCTACTTTCCGCCATACAGATGATGTTCTTTCACTAAATAATACAAAATGCGGTGGCTATGTCGAATGCATTTATCCCATTTAACTAGAGATAAAGGATACAATATATACAGTTAAGTCGGCCTCAAATCTTGACTTACATGTAGAAATTTACAATGAAAAGAAAACTTTACGATAAAAGAGATTATTTCAGCTTTCCAATTGTGAACTTTCCATTTCTAAGTAGCAACATTCCAGCAGCACCTGCATACGGTGTTTATATCTCCCAATTGATACGATATTCCCGTGCTTGCATTTCCTATCATCAATTTCTTGATAGAGGGTTGTTGCTCACAAGGACATTTTTAAATGAAGAGTTCCAAGTGGTGATGGTGAAATCATCCCTTCGTAAGTATTACGGACGCCATCATTAGTTGGTTGACCGTTACGGAATAGCCGTTTCCCAAAAAATATCGGATATGTTCCTTACGTCGTAACTTAAATCCATTTCCCTTTCATGAATGTGACCTACCGAATTAGACTATTTACCGAATTTGTTACCTCATAAACAACACGACGGGCGGCACATGTGGAGTAGAATCTGCTAACCCTTCCGGAGCACCTGTGATCACCCCTAGTTTCAAGTTGCTTATTCTTTGGTTTTCTATGTTGTGTCATGTGTACTATTGTTTGTCTGTTTGTAATTTTCATTTTTAGCCATGGCTTTGTCAGTTTATTTTCAATTTATGAGTTTGACTGTCCCTCTTGTATATTTCGTCTCTCTTTTAGTCATAATCACAATATTTTTTTTCAATTTAAAAACATCTAAAATCTGATTGAATGATAAAAAGTATCTTGTAGTCTATAAAACAAACTACTATTTCTCCTAACCAATATAGATATTTCTAAATATTCCACAATCGAAAGCAAACAAAATGGTTACCACAATATACGTACTTGGGTAAGATCATAGGTTCTTTATAAAAACAAGAATATGTGGTAAGAGTGACAATGAACGCATATCCATTTAAATGCGAGAAGAAGTTATATGTATGTATGCTTTTTTTTAAAGTCTCCCGAAACGAATATTTTTAAACGCTTTTGAAAAAGAAAACAAATCACAATCATGTATCCGTAGTACGCGAATGCCCTACTCTTACTTTCATTGTCTATGTTTAGTTGACCGTTAAATTGTGATAAAAAATCATATTATATGGAACATGTTTACGAAGTTTCAAATTGATTGGAAATCAACTTCATCAAAAACTACCTTGACAAAAAAATTTAACCTAAATCCGGGCGGACGGACAAACGAACGAATGGACGGACAGACCAGAAAACATAATGCTTTCTTCTATCGTAGGTGGGGCATACAAAATATTGGTCACTTTGTTAATTCTAAAA
This sequence comes from Mytilus trossulus, assembly GCF_036588685.1. NCBI lineage: Eukaryota > Metazoa > Mollusca > Bivalvia > Mytilida > Mytilidae > Mytilus > Mytilus trossulus. The sequence goes on along the minus strand of NC_086386.1, from coordinate 57,754,096 downwards.
TTGGAGTTCGTGCAAACATTTTGAATTTTTGAAGATTATTCATGATATATTTTTGTGAATATTAAGAAAGGTAAAGAATATTAAAATAATCTACAAGATATGTTTTGCAGTTTGCTTTTAAGAAAACTAGAAATAGTGTATAAATACAAGTAAAACGAAATATTTCACTGGCATTCCTAAAGACAAATTTAATATTAAGAGTTATACTGATACATTTTTGTACATGGTTATGTTAAAAAATTATTCGAACAAACATTTTATATTTTTTTAAACAATATATCATTAAATACATTGCTTGACTTTCTTTATTAACCATGAGCACTTCAACATAATGGTTACCAATCTGTCTCAGAATTTATTAGGCAAAGAATCAGACCGATTGTATGCTGTCATTATGATTCGATCTGTGTTGCGGGGCCATGAACACTAAATTAAGACATGCTATGCATTTCTGACTGCAAGCGTCCCAAGACTAAAGTGCGTTGCTAAATTTTAAGTCTCCTATTCTTATTGTAACATGCATATTGCAACCTTGGCCAATGTATGTTTAGTTAATAGTAAGCCTATTATTTTTAATAAGTTAGAACATTACCGTTCGTACTTATCGTATATATATATATATAATAAGGTACAATTGTACAGAATATTTTTGATATTTTGACTGACATTCACTTTTTGGAAACATGAATAAGTAACCTTAAGTACATGTAGACAATGGTGTTGTGAAGGGGGATAATCAATTTGAACGGACTAAACATGAAACCATTTTGTGTCTTTACAAAGTATGGCTACTAATATTCCATACATGTCTTATTCGTTGATAATCTGTTTGTGTGTATGTCTAATATTTTTTGGAGTTGTCAGGTGCTGGTGGTTAACTCTTTTTTTTATGTTAAATTTGTCAATTCTTGTAATAATCCTTTCCATGTATCAAAAATCAAAGTAAAGAATATAGTGGTTTTTATTTTTGTGGACACTACGTTCTGTGGTTTGATTATCCTCACGAGATTCATGGAACTGACAATACTTGCAAATAATCCCATTCAGTCATAGAACATCAAATGCATGTTTCTGTAGATACGTGTTACAAAGAAGGCATACTATTATATTTAAAGGCTGTATGTCAATTACCTACTGAGTCAAACAATTTTTGCAACAAACCACGTGCATCGATGACAAATTGATACGCACGTCAGTAATTGTTCGTAGTCAATACATTACTCGCGTGGCTCGAATAATTTTTTTACGCGCTCCTACCATAGGGTCAGTTTTTTAAGTCTACCAGATCTCGGCATACCTTGTCGATATATTTTCGAAAGTCTCAAAACTGTTGGTCTACCACAGTAAAAAAAAATTGTGACGTCGTCAACACTCATTCTTGTATCAATCATTCCAATAGCTCTCTGGCGGTCTTTTTCGGTAAGGCTTGGTCGATGTCTCAAGTTATTTTTCTTAAACCTTTACGTGTTTTTATTACCAATGGTGTGTCTCTGAACGTCAAGGAAATATGATGTTCAAGTTTCGTTTAAAAGTACAAATAAAGGTGGTGAAACGTCAATTACACGTTCAAAACTTAAATTGTGCAAAATCAATCGTTCGAAGTACATGTACGGCTGTTTAGATTTGATGCTAGACCTAACTATTTAATATCGATGATGTTTCAAGATATTTTTTTTCAAAGAAACGAGAGACAAAAATGAAAAAAACTGAACTAAGCTAAACATTTTTTGGCTCAGTATATATGGTGTAAGGAATTAGTGTAAAGGGATTCAGAAATTGACAAGTAATGGTCACCGTATCGTACCGCCTTCAACAATACTTTAAATCCAAACAACACTGTCAGATTTAAAATGACAATTTTAAAACAATTCAAACAAGAAAACTAAAGGCCTGATTAATGCACAAAATGATTAATGGATACAACGACTCAAACTTATTTCTTTTTTTATTTTAAAGAAAAATAACATATTTCACTTGTTAATATTTTCGGTTTGCAAAATGTAAATCATTATGTTTTATGCTTTGTGCTGATATTTTAGTTAGTTCTCAAACAAATTCGATCACCATCGATTGGGGTTTCCACAGGTAATGTACATTTTATTGTGTTGTATATGTCTCCGCCATTTATGATATATTTTATAAAAGGGGTCAGTTTACCAATATTTGATTTTAAAAAAATGCTTCGCATTTCCACCTTTCTAAGCCTTATCCTTATACCGTTGATATGTCAAGTCAATGCACTATTATTGTCTATCCTTTTGTTTCGGAATAAGAACTGGTTTCTATTTATCCATATGGATCGAATACCATATTGTGTACATAGTTTGAATTTTCAAAAAAAATTATATCAATCAGTTTGTAATAAAGCAATACCAAGGTATGTAATCAAGATATAGAAATTCGCTTGTTTTGACGTTTTTTTTTAAAAGAAAGGTTTCTGAAATGCTATTTAATGTATTAACACATGTAACAATTGTACATAAAAATAAAAACACAAACAAAGACTGAGACTTAAAGCATTGCATTATTATATGTTGGCTATTTTTTCTGATCTCTTTTAAAGCTATCAACTATTTTGGATATATCCATGTTGTAGTTTTCCAATCGTTCATCATTTTTCTTAATCGTTATATCTTTGTCAAAGACTTGATACGTTTTAGGTAGAAGTTGTGAAAAAGGACATCCACAATGTAAAGATAGCACTCCTAGTGAGCAAAAATCGTGCACATCAATAATGTATTTCTCTCTAATGTCATCAAATACAGGGCATTTTTTCGACGTATCAAAATCATTCTCATAAAATTTGTAAAAATCTTCCACAATATGTTCAAGTTTATCCCTTATGGCTTCAAACGCTGAGACTGGACTTTCTTTCAAGATTTTTACTCTGTTAAAAACAAGCAGATGTAACTGCGGAGGATGATTCAAACGTCCAAGCCAATCTTGATGCGATTTTTTTAGAATATTTCGTTGCGGATACCTATGGGACCGATATCCATATACATAGTTTAGCATAGTTTCTGTAGCAGACAAAGAGAAATTGTCAGCCGTGAAAGGAACGATAAGACGTTTGGCAGCACTAATTCCCATTTCTGTGAAAATTGAAAAGGAGGTATTCGTGTCGATGAAAACAGCACAGTTAGATGCAGTTTCTGAAATAACATCATCGATCAAATCTTTGATGAAAAATGTAACTCGCTTCCATTCAGTGTTAGACTTTTGTCTTTCGTCTTCCAAACGTTTTGAAAGATCCTCCAGATGGGGAACACCCCGCAAAAGAAAAATATTGTCTTTTACTGGAATTAGAAAGTTTGTAAAACTACTTTTCCTCCCAACAGATTTATTTGGCTGTATTAAAAGCTTCGCCAACAGATAGCCATAAACTGTTTGCTCAAACGCCTCTTCCATAAAAGTCATTTCCGAAATTTTACATCCTTCCTTTATAGACACCTGTATATATGTTGGTTCATTCATTAACATTTCTTTTGTTGACGCCAGTAAAGTTTCCGAAACATTTGCTTGTGGACACAAATCTATCACCACTACCTTATGGTTCTCGTTTTTCTTTGCAAACTCAGCTGATACTTGAAATACCATAGTCGTTTTACCTGTTCCTCCTTTGTTATTCCAAACTAAATCAAAAAACAAACAAAAAAACAACTGTTATTACATTTCGAAATACAAAATACGTTTTAAATTTAGGGTCCGATAATCTGCCTAAATTTCATATATAGAAGTAAAACGACAAAATGACAGTGGTCAAATGGAAAAGGAAATAAATAAGGGTACTGAAGTTTTGTCCATGTCCTGATCTCGTTAGACAAATAAGATAGACAAATCAATGTTACAAACAAAAACGTCAAAATAAGAGAGACTGGTTGATTCGACAAGGAAAGAGTTCATGCTATGCATCGATCATTCGCCCTGTAAATTCACAATCTTTCAAATTTCACATGCATCTGGAATAGGACATATTTGGTAACTTTTCATTCTAATGAATATAAATGGAAAATGTCATAACCATTAAAAAAAGAATACAAAGAGTAAGATTATGAACTGTTAAACGCAGACAAGTAAGACATGGAACATATCAGAAAATTATAGTCTCAAGAGAACATATTTTAATTTTTTGCATCAGATTTGGATCAAACAAACGCTCATTGAATCTAGCAAATATTTAAGACACTGGAATAAACCAAAATATAAGTACAAAATATACCAGTCATAATCAATGCAAACGATTAAACATTAGTTATAACATGACATCAAACCAAACATTGTATCTCTTAGCGAAATGTCGGTAAAAGATGCATGTTTCGGTCATTAAAATATTTTTAAATCATAAGCTTGATTACGAGTACATGGACGCCTCTTCTTTATATTTGTATTATTTTTTTTTCATTTTTTTTAGATACATATTCTGTGAAAAATATCGTGTCTTTTTCTAAAATGATGAAAACTCGATTTAAACGATTGCTCACTAATTACTTGTAATTAGGAATCTTATTAGTAAATAAGAAGTTCCAATTCTGTTTACAAAAATCAGCATGCGCCTTTCTTATGTCTTTTTTTAATCATTTTTTTTTTGGATTTCGAATAGAAATGTACAATAATCCGAAATTTCAATCAAATCGCCGCCCTATTATGTCTAATGTTCCTCTATTTGTTTTTTGTGATCATTGTCATACTCACTCGACTCGCTTGCGGAAGAAAAATATAGTGTCTAATGTTCCTAGCAGCAGCTTATCATTACATATACAGGCGCTCTAGTACAATGTACGTGTCGACAAATTAATTAACTTGTAGTTAATAAAAGTAATTCACTTATTGTTGTGGCCTGTTATGTATGTCTTGTTTTGGTAGATATTTCGTGTAACACGGACACTTTCCATGCACCTGAAAATTTCCGTATTGTCAAATTCTATAACATTTGCTTAGAAGGGTATCAGTGCTTACAACCATCAAATAACATCGTGATATATTATAGAACGGATATTTTGACCCCTTTTAAGACAAACACGTATATATCCTTGGCGTTCAAGTATTTGGCTTTCCTGTGGACGATTTCTAAGAAAAACGCTTCGTAATCATATCATTTTAAAAGAAAAATTATTTTCAATTTTTATATAGGAACATATTTTGAGACTCAACCATGCATTGTTACAGTACGTGTCAACAATTAAGACATTTCTTTACCTTAATGCTAAGGATATATACGAAACCGCTATAAAAGCAACATTTATAAATTAGTCATCAATTCATTTGATGTGTTTGAGGTTTTGATTCTGCCATTTGCTTATGGACATTCCGTTTAGAATTTTCCTCGGAGTTCGATTTTTTTTTTTCTTAAGTTTCTTCAATTCGCAATCATGATGATAATTAATGAGTTTTCATAAAACTTGAAATTAAAGGAAATGTATGGCGCTTTTTGTGCTAATTTTTTTCAAAAACCCTGTTGAAAAGGGCATTAATGTGCCACAGATATATGCAAACTTTAGATAAACGATAATGAGAACAAATCAATTTAAAAGTAGTAAAATGCTACAACTTAAAAACATGTATAACGAACCCACGCTCGTAATATGTGTAAATGCACTGTCCATACAATTACAATCGCTAAAAAAGGGTATTGATTACACTAAATGATTAAATAAGGTGGTGACTATAAATTTACAAAAGACACCATTACATGGAGTCAGATGTTGAGTTAAACTTAACTTTATATAATACATGTAATACTCTTGCCAAATTTCTGAATACTCTTAGATAATGTTCAGATGTTTGTGGGGTTCGTGATGCTTATCTGGTATAGTTTACCCAGTTTCTCTTTGCCTTTTCATTTTGAACATAAATTAAGTATCGTCAGCCTCTATTTTATTAGTTAGCTTATATTACTTGTAAGTTAAAGACGTTACTTGACGTGATTAAATATTTTATTTTGCAGTATTTGAGGAACAAAAGTTCGGTACCTATCTGGAAACACATGTTTTATCAAATAATCAGTATTCTTGGTAAATATGTCAACTTGATACAGTGACCCAAATACAATTACTCGAGAAATTCGTGCACTAGACAAACTTGTTGACAGAATCAACAATTTTCCATTCATAGAACTTAATTAAAATATTGAAAGAACTTTTCTTGTAACAACAAATAATGCGTCTTTCAACAGGACTGCTGTACGAAAAAGAAAAACTTAAAGACTTTTAAATGTCTATGTTAACATCCGACAACGAGGTACATACTCCTGGCTTTTGTATCTAGTTTAACAGAATATACATTATAAGAGCCTTTGAACAAATTATTGGGGTGTTAGTCAAGAATAAAATAGTATCAATGTTGCTTATTCACCGACAGCATATCTAGCTTTCATGGAAATACTTGAAATTTTAACACCGCTGATAACGGAAAAAGAGATAGTTTTATAGAAATTACCAAATATGATCTTGTAAAATGAGAAATAAAATTTACTAACCAACATAGCTGTGCACGTGATCCTCCATTCTTGTTTATAGCTGAAAAATAAGATTAAATCTAGGAGTTTAAAGATAGATACAGGTAACTTAGAAATTTTAGAAATGATATCAATAAGACATGTTCAGGTTCATTTTTATTGACTTGATATTTAAAAATAAAGAGACAAATCAAGAAGGATTTTGTTGTATGTGTCATGAATATTTGTTGAACACATGATTACCATGACATTATGCTATCATGAACTATTTTTATTGACATATGACAAATACAGTAGTTTTGTCAACCTTGAAAGCCCTACGCATACGATAATGTGTTTTGCTCTTCCGTTTTATATCCCAAATATAAAAACAATTCTTGTATTATTTCGGGCCTGAATATAATACGTGAAACAAGATAGAATTATTATTCATGAAAGATATGAGAAGATGTCACCTTGTTGTTGATAAGGACAATAACATAATTTCGCAAGATTTTCATTTTATGAAATTTAATACTGAAATAATAATTAAAATGAACTGATTCTTTTTGAATTATATTACCTTATTTGGACGCTTAGCCAACATGCACTTGTGCTTTACTGTCCTAAATCAAGTTTGCCGGGTAGTATTGATAAGGTTGGCGTAACATGGAATTTAAATACATCTTCGACAAGATACGATATATGTAATGCCATTTTTTAAATCCTATAGGGTCTGCGACAAAGTATAATCTTACCTCCTACATATACATTTCTATACATATACAGGCATATGCTTGGTTAAAAGTACGTTTAAGAAGTTTAAAATTGTCCCTTTATATTCCCATCGTAACATTCGCACTTGTATATATTTAATAAGGTGAGCCAATTACAGAGATACTGGTATGTATAGCTTGTTGTTCGGTGTGAGCCAAGGCTCCGTGTTGAAGGCCGTACATTGACCAATAATGTTTTGGTTTTTTTTAAATTGTTATTTGGATGGAGATTTGTCTCATTGGTACTAACAACACATCTTCCTATATCTATATGTGAATTAGTAATATGTTTAAAAATACTTACTTAAATGCAACAAACGTATGTATTTATCTGATCCGCATTCGCAAGTTTGTATTGTTGAATTTCAGACAAACTACTGTTTATATTTATAAATGTTATCTTGTGAGAGTCAGTCTCCTATGTAATCAGTATCTATTACATATATCACGCGACTATCAAACTTGCTCTTTCAGGTTCATTTTATATGACATAATATTTTAAAATAAACACACAAATTGAGAAGGTTTTTGTTGTCTCTGATTTTAATAATAAAAAAAACAACTATAAGTCACCGTACGATTTTAAGCAAATATCATCTGTGAAATGCTTTCCTTGCGAGGTTGTTATAGACCATATATTTGACAGATATTTGATATGATGATTGATTCATGTTCATAATATATGTATGAAAACGGGAGGCCAACGATATCAGAGGAATATTCAATTTATAAGCTGTAAATAAACTGACAACGCCATGGCTCAAATAGAAAAAAAACAAACAGACAAAAAAGTACAAAACACACAACATAGAAAACTCTAGACTGAGCAACACGTACTTCACCAAAAACTCATACATTTTGTAACCTCGCAGTGATCCAAGTCGAAACGGTGGTTTCCATGTAATGCCACATGGTATTTCTTCTTATGCATTTGTGTACGTTTTTTTCCCTTAAACAACAGATTCAAGCTTCCTTCTGATAGTTCTATATTAACTATCCGCAAAATACAATCGCTACTCTTTCAAACATTAATCAATTAATTATTACCAATCTGAAGGAGCATATATTGGCGACATAATATGGCTGTAAAACAAATAATGCATCCTCACAACCTAGTAGGCAATACGTTTATCACTTTTAATTTTCAAATCATGTTTATCTATTTTAGTTTTTGAACCGGATTTGTTTTCTCTCAATCGATTTATGACTTTCGAATAGCGGTATACTATTGTTGCCTTTATATAACAAAGACAGTAATAAAGATTAAAGTCATTTGAAACGAGTGACTGGTGAAAAATAATGTTTATTCAATTATTTAACCAATGCTTGTGTATATCATAAACTTAGTTTTCTGTGCACGATTTTATAAAAAAAATTCGCATCCGTCAAAAAACAATTATCTCGGTCTGTTATGGTGTAAAATATGGCAGCTAATTAATTTTCGTGTTTTAAAGCAGTAGTTTACCGATTGTCATATTTATGGTAAACAATCAACAAAGGAGCGGGTATATTGAACACATGTATTACACGAACAATAAGATAATAGTTTATTTAAATGAAGGACCCAAACGTATTGTGATCATGAATGCGTACGAGAAAGGTCACACTGAGTTCACTGTGTACGGAAAACATATCGGAGGAGTTGTTTACTGAAAACAAAAAAATAAAAAAGGAAATGTCTTAATAATTTGAAAAAAATATAGAATGTTACTGAGAAAAAAGAATTTGTATATAAGGTTTATAAAAAAAAAACTATCCATTTAGTATCAAAAAAATATGCATAATTCTTTTTTTAACTTTATGTTTCATAACACTTTAATAAACACTTGCAATTTTTATCTTTATATATGTACATAAGGTTTATAATAAAAACTGCCCATTTAGTATCAAAAACATATGCATAATTCTTTTTTTAAACTTTTTTTTTAAGTTTCATATGACTTTAAGACTTTAATAAACACTTGCAATTTTTATCTTTATATATGATTCGAATACATATCCATCGCAAGTAAGTATATTTATTTCTCAGTCTAGCCCCGGGTTGAAACTCAACGTACTTATCATATTAGTGTCAGTGCACGTGGTAATCAGTATTTATCATATATCACGCGACTAATCTATCTAATGTTGTTTATAAAGGTCAAATATTGTATTGCCTTGCACTTTTCAGATTATAAGTTCTGATATAATATCGTAAAATAAACATAGAAAGTTCATGTCATTACGTGTTATCCTACAATGGGGTGTTTAATTATACATAACAGTACAACAGATATCGGTAGCCTGTATTTGTTTTTATACAGATATCGTAGTCGCATTTCAATGACATTATTCGTAAACAACTTTATGCTTAAAAAGAAACATGAGCATGGTTTAACATAAGAAATTTTTAGTGCCTTTTATAGCGTTCTTTCGGTATTAGACAAGGCTCTTTGCTGCAGGCCGTGCTTAGGTTTTATTTTTAAAAAGTAAGCCATCGTTTGAGAGTTGTCTCGTTTGAACTCATTCCAAACCTTATTACATCTATGAACAGCAGAATTAACTTCTTTTTCTACGGCGCAAATCTTCCAATCAAACACTTGACTGTGTACATGATGTGTAAAGTATAATAGAAACTCTTGGTTTTTGACCTCAAATCAATCATGCAAAAATGTCAATAGTAAAAAGTGATTTTGTCTTTACTCTGACTCTTGATTTTTTTAATGTCAGAATTAGTTGTTATGTTATAATATATAACTATCAACCTTCAGCGATGTATTAGTGTTGACCATGCAAGATTCCTTTTGGCTTACATGTCATTGGCAGATTGTGTGATTTTTTTTTAAATAAGATTAAGCTTCAAGGGTAGAAAAATAAAAGCTTAGATGTCTTAATATCGACAGTAAACGCAATGAATTTCAGTTGCTCTAACTTACAAAGCAAACACAATATGCAGACTAAATTGAAGGGTCAAAACTGATTATTGACTATGATGATGCATGAAACTCGCATTACACCTGTATCTGAGCCTCTTGTACATACAGATAATATCTAAACACATAGGCTGTTATTGTCTTTCGTGCATTTGATTGAAGTACTATATATGAAGGATTCTCATTTTGGATTAGGGAGAGTACTTGTTTCTAATTTATTTATAAAATGATAACGTATTATTGTAATCCACTGCTTCTTATTAACAAATGTAAAACCAACATTTTTTTTTAAATTTTAAATAAGAGTTATAACTGTTAATAACAAATTCCGCAATCAGATGACTTTTGTGTAAATGTTGGTTTTACATGTAATAAATTATCTGTTTCAACTCCTAAAATTTTGTACATCAATATTTAAGGAATATAAATTAGAGTTTGATGTTGACTAATGTATTTTGAACAATTATTGAAACATTATTGATAATAAACGTTTTCTTAAATCTTAAAAATTACAGATAGTTGTCCTATAGAGATGTATGGCATAACGATTTACAATTCTTTCTCTTTTTTATGTTCATCAATTTAAATGTAGAGTCGAAATTGGGAATGTGTTAAGGAGACAACAACCCGACTAAAGAGCGGAAACAGCCGAGGGTCACCAATGAGTCTTCAATACAACAAGAATATCACGCACCCGGAGGCGTGCTCCAGCTGGCCCCTAAATAAACATATATACTAGGAATATGATGTACAGTAGTTGTCGTTTGATTATGTAGCTTAAACGTGTTACTCGTTTCTCGTTTTTTATATAGATAAGACCGTTGGTTTTCTCGTTTGAATGGTTTTACACTAGTAATTTTGGGGCCCTTTATTGCTTGTTGTTTGGTATGAGCCAAGGCTCCGTGTTGAAGGCCGTACATTGACCTATAATTATATTCTTTTGTATAATTGTTATTTGGATGGAGAAATATTTCATTGGCACTCACATCACATCTTCCTATATCTAGTTCAGTGACAATGGACGCCATACTAAACCCCGAAATTCATATAAGAAATCCTACAAGACTAATTAAGCCGGTCTCCTGACTTGGAGCCAATAGCTTGTGTAGTTCACATTAATGTATTCATGCATACAGGTATTTTAATATTATATGTGTCAAACTTTTTTGTAGTTAAACTCTTAAAGGTAAAATAATATATCGATTTCAAAGCCCTGACAGTTTCAATACCTAGCTCAAAGAAGAACAGAAGAACGATTTCGAGAGGAGTATACACGACAACTTGTTCCAATCTTTTTGGATGTAAAATGCTAATGATGAAACACAAATCAAATTCGATAAAGGTTTCTATTAAAGAGCAATGCTTAAAGTTATTTTTAAAATTGTAATATATTTCATGTTTTTATCACTGTTTATGTTATACTTAGGTACTGCTTGACCAATTTTTTTTTCAGATTTGAAGAGTTAGACAATAACTGTAAACGAAACGCGCGTCTAGCGTACTACATAATAATCCTGGCACCTTTGATAACTATTTACACCACTGGGTCGATGCCACTGCTGCTTGACGTTTCGTCCCTGAGGGTATCACCAGCCTAGTAGTCAACATTTCGGTGTTGATATGACTATCAATAATGTGGTAATTTTTATAAATTTCCTATTTACAAAACTTTAAATTTCTCGAAAAACTAAGGATTTTCTTATCCCAGGTATTGATTACCTTAGTCGTATTTGGCACAGCTTTTTGGAATTATGGATCCTCAATGCTCTTCAACTTTGTACTTGTTTTGCTTGATAAATATTTTGATTTGAGCGTCACTGATGAGTCTTATGTAGACGAAACGCGCGTCTGGCGCACTTAATTATAATTCTGGTACCTTTGATAATTATTGGACTATATGATACAGGTTAAGTTCTGTTTTGATTTTAACCGTTCCAGAGTTGTGCCCTTCGCCAACTTTTAAAATGTATTTCTTTGTTTTAAAGATGATTCATATACCTTTTTAATATATGTTTTCAAATTTGAAGCAATGTCTTTGGCTATTAAACAGTTGGTTACGTTCGGTGGTTCTTACTTTGAAGCGTTCCATGGATGGTCTTGACTTTCAAAATTGGGAACGGACATCAAGACGGGGTTTAAAAACGTCTCCCATTCATATATTGATATATGCAAAAAGCCCCAACCCCTTATATATGTCATTAAAAATCGCACGCATTAATGTTTTTATTTCCAAGCTATCATGACACCTTTCTTTAATGAGATTCAATCATTATTATGTGATACATATTATGAGATAGAAGTATTCAGCTTCTACAGACCTCTGAATAGAAGAATAAAGTGTATGACCCATTGAAATATAAGTGTTTATTCATTGATATATTTTCGTTATGACGTTGTAACACATATATTCTTTGAAATTGATTGATATTGTATATTTCTTAACTACTTAAGGTACTAACAGTCTACATATATATTTATACATTTGTGCCAGTGAATTATCGGATTGATCCAATCTTGATAATTAAATTATCGAACTTTTACGTCCAAGTCTTGGTGTCTAATTCTTTTTTAATAACCTTTAACATGTTTTATCATATACTTATAGAAAATAAGGGTAAAATCGACCCCATGATAAAAAGAAGTTTTTCATATATTTATTCATCTAATTCGAAGAATTGCTTTAGCAGTGTGATATGTCTTTTTGTTATCAACTGCTTTCGGTTTATAAATATCAACTGCTTCCGTTTTATATCAACTGCTTTCGGTTATTATCGCATGAGTTTCTGTATGCCAATGTAATGAACGCCAGTAACATAATATGTACTAGTATTTATTTATTTATCCTGCAATCAGTCTTCTATTGTACACATAACAGGTTTACAAATAAATGTTTTGCTTTATTTGTAAATGTACAAATAAAGTCTCCTGTTATCCCGCTTCAATGTTGAGCACGGGGTAATGGGGATTTTTCTTTTTGTGAACCAGTTCATTTTGTGTGTCCTCATCGCAGTCCGCGTTTAAATTGTCGATTTCTTTTAAACATTAGAGATATGATTTACATTCGACAACGAAAGTTTCGAGTGTTGGGTGTAAATTTCAAGATAAAAACAATATATGTACATTGTCGGAAAATATAAAATTTATTTGTACTCGCTACAAAACAGGAGAAAAGCCCGGCGGAGCCTTGCTTTTCGTCCTGTTGCTAAAGCTCATACAAATCAATTTTATATTTTCCGACAAGGTACATATATTGTTTATAGTTTAATTAATTTTTCTCAATTCATATCAACACCTGTTTTGTTGAACTGAATGATGCAATTTAGATTTATTTTTATTTATCCTTATCTTTGGGGCAAAATCGTACTCCATTTTAGGATTGACAATGTTACCGGCTTGTTGTATAAATTTGTAGTATTTCATTTAGCTCTCATTTCAGATAATTATATTGGTAATAGAAAGAAGAAAGATACCAGAGGGACAACATCATGGTTAAAAAGGACAAAGAAAGGCAATGGTACTCAAAACACCACATAACAAACTAAAGACTAAGCGACATGAACCCCACCAAACAATAGGGATATCAGGTGCTCCAGTCGTAACTTTTTTGCCAATTCTTTCAATTGGTGGATTTATAAAGGAGATAAACGACAGTATCTGATTAATATTTTTAAATTTAAACATTAAAGCATGTACAAATATTATAACACTTAAAACATATCTAATCATAACAACTTGACTTTATGGTTATAATCTTTCGTTATATTTGCAAACAAACATCACAATATCTAACTACAAATGAACAATAACTAATTTTTAGCATCTATATTGGTGTAACATGTTTATCCAGATATTTCCTTAATATGAGCTATACAACTATATAGGAACGAAAATACAAAATTTGACAAATACCAAAACCGTGTTTAGATTGTCATAGGTTGCACACTTTGTAAATACAGCTGTTTCTCAAACCACGCTAATGAGGGTAGGTTGAAAATACGCTTTAAAAATAACGAAATTATCCATTTAATGATATTGGCGACTCTATCACAAGCTGACCGTTGTGAAATATCTGCGTTAAGGAATACGAAAAATATGTTCCAACCATCGCACTCCGTTTCCCTAAATGTGACCTACTGATTAAGACTTACACTGGATGCGTACTATCATGAACACCATCACGGTTGTCACATGTAGATTAAGATCTGCTTATATAGAAAAGAAGATGTGGTATGAATGCCAAGAAGATAACTGTCCACAAGAGACCAAAATGACACAGACATTAACAACTATATGTCATCCTACGGTTTTTAGCAATTAGCAAAGCCCATACCGCATAGTGAGCTATAAAAGGCCCCGATATGACAATGTAAAACAGTTCAAACGCGAAAACCAACGGCCTTATTTATATTTATAAAAAAAAACCACAAATAACCAAAAAAAATGATCGAAAAACAAAAATGAAACACAGTAACACGTGGTTAAACACGTTAGTGGGATTCCAACCCTCCCCTACCCTGGGACAGTGGTATAACACTACAACATCAGAACGAACTATAAAAATCAGTTGAAAGAGGATGATCAGATTGACAATTCTTTTGTGGATAGTTGTCTCATTGGCAATCATACCACATCTTCTTTTTTATAAATATGCAAAAAGTGGGTGTGGCTTTTACACTTCTACTTGTACTTGTACATCCCAACAACAAAAAGACACAATGAACGGATCTGCCTTTATTATATTCTGTTATTTGTGCCTTGATCTTTGTTGTTTTTTATTGCCATGACGTTGTTAGATTATTTTCGACTTTAGAGGTTGAGTGTCCCTTTGTTATCTTTCGCATCTAATTAACGACAAAAAATATTAGTTTCTGATTGTGAAATTTCAATTTCTATGTATCAACATTCAATCAATAGTGTCTACTTATGTATATCACAGAATGTAGTCTCTAGTATTTCAGAGATTGAAATTCCTATCATAGTTTATTTTGACATTTTTCAGACGCAATCACAAGTTGGTTGACTTTTATATAATATCTGTTTGTCAGATGACAAAGACTATGGTGTTATCATTGTAACCACAATAATGTCATCTTTTCCTCGAATGTGATTTACCGAGGTAGAATTATCACCGAAAGGTACAGATATGGGCAAAACGAGTTGTGTTTAACTAACTACTAGTTATATTTGGCTTTTTGTATCTCTTCAATGAAATGAGAAATATGTAAATATTTGTTTAAGATATGTTGGTACAAATGATCTCTTTTATAAAGTTACCTCGTATACAAGTGGGCTGAAAGACACCGCTTTGGTACAGTACAGTGCAATGTTCATATTTTCATCATTTAAGCTTAAACCCGTCTTTATATGCGTGTAATATTTTTCACTTGACGACACACACCCGCTTATCAACATTATTGTTGTTGTTTATATGTATTTAACGTTATTGTTATCAGTATTATCAAATAAAAAAGTCTATATTTCTTTTCAATACTTGCAAATAATGCCGGCAAATATTGCTTATTTAGAGTATTGAATCAGTCCATTATTAAACAAGTCGAGTATGCAAAAGATATGCTACAAGTCTTTCTTAAATGTTTTCTCAAGCATATTCCAAGAAAAACCTCAAAAAAGATGAATAGGAAGCTTGTCTTCGGCCATGTCTTTGGTTATCTCTTCATTCAATGTATCGCTGGAGTTAGTGTACGTCGATTAAACTTGTCTCTGAAATTCTTTTTTTTAGGGGGTTCAGCCCTATTTTAGCCGAATATCTTTAGTTACATAACATTTTTCGATTCTTCACTGCTGTCTTTTAAGTTTCTTACTCCTTTTTGTCTAATCTCCGGGGTTGACCACAAGAAATATTTTTAACTGTAAAATCAAAAGTAATATAAAATGAAGTTAAAATGAATATGAGTTCCTGCACTATATTCTAACCGTTTTGTAAAGCATCAAGAAGTTTCTTAATCAAAATTAAATAACAACTATGATTTTTAGTTAAAATCAAATCTGCATTGTAGAATGCTTGTTACTTACAGATCCGAAATTATGCATGTTGTTTTAGTACAAGAATAATAGACCTACGTTCCCTGGATGATGTCAACATTAATCAGATAGACTTGAACAAAATCACTATTCTAATTTAAATTGTATTTGTGTTGCATCAACCACTTTCTATTTTCAATAATTGACTATGTTCCCTAAATTGTAGGTTACCAAAAAAAACAGAACCAGTTCCGGTACAATCCCTATTCTGATTGTGATTCATTATTCTACTTTTCATAGCAATATATTGGTCTACGCTCCCTTAATGGAGCGGTATGAAATTATTAAATATAGGAAAGTTCCCTATTCCTATTGGTATTTATTCCACTAAATAGGTATTAAGTGACAATAATGGTCTACGCTCCCAAATACGACATTATCAACATTACAATAATCTGATCTGGTCAAAATACCTATTCTGATTAAAATATAGTTGATTGTTTTCTCCGTCTCGTGAAAACAATCAACCATTTCAAACTTTCAACTTGACTCTTTTAGTAGATTGCTCTAAACAGCTAAAACCAGTCTGCGTAGAAGAAGAATTTTAACATCCGTTTCTCTTTCAAAACGGAGTAATCATGTAACATGTCCGATTTTGACAGAAAAGGACTACCTTTCCTCGCACCATACAAACTGTTTGGAAATGGCGTTTACACAAAAGTTGACTTATAGGTTGCCGTTGTAACAGACTTGAAACGCGCATATCTCAAACTTTTGCGTTGGGTTATGACGGTATTAATTCTACATGTTCTATCGTTAATTATTTCTTAATACCGAAAAAAGTGTAATTCTAAGACAAACAATCCCTAGCTAGAATTATTTATAAGCTACTGAGCAACTAGAATAACGCTGATTTGAATCAAAGTTTATATGAAGTGGTAGATGTTTTAATTTAAACAACTCAATTTTCCAACCAGTGAATATATGTGTTATCAGTAAGCAAAAGGGTGTACAGATCCGAAATATGCGATTGGATCCGCATTTCGAGGAACAATAAATAAAATATGTGTAACAGTTCAGTTGGTAGGTAAAAATCTGATTCCGTTACCACATAAATCAATGTAACCGGTAAATGTTGATTCTATAAACAACAAATTAACATGTGAGGTTGTATAGCGAACATAATTCGTTTAAATAAAAAACACAAAGACATACTTATTAGTAGTTACTGTAGCTAACAGATATTCAAATATAATAGATCGACAAAGAAGAAAAATTAAGCTATAAAAAAAGTAAAACAGATATAATACTGAACTCCAAGTAAAACTTTTCACGGAAAGTCCTTTGTTAATTGGCAAAATCAAAAGCGGAAACACATCAAAAGAATGGACAACAACTGTCATATTCCTGACTCTGGATCAAACAAAAAACTGGGGAATCACACGAAAACCTAAAGAAGACAGGCCTTGTATTCCAATAGACCACTTTCAAGTTACGTCCTTTACCGGACAAGTATGCAGGCGTTTATTCCATATGTACTTTGTCAGTATTCCCTAATGACAGCAGTGAGAATTGTCAATTATAAGAATTTAATTTTCCGACTAATTCGTGTAACATAGCAATCATATTTTTTCAACCACTGGCTCAACATTTGAACGGAATTGACGATGCCTCTCAACGCACGACTGATATTAACCCAAACCAAAGATTTTGACGGAAATGCATAGATCTCGAAAGTTGTCTATAGTTTCGGGTACGACAATCATACTCCGACTTAGAACTGTAAGTACTAATATTGGTATTTCTAGCTAATTGTGTACCCCGAGTATTTTGTAAAGTTGAATGACTGACAGGTCATATGCATGAACAGATTACGCTTCTCCTGCTAAGTATGCATTATTAGTTACACATAGTGTGTTAGTGACCTAATACGATATATACGGGTCAGTAAATTTCATATGGGGCGAGAGCGAAATTTATTTTACCGACTATCTTTATTTGTTGAATTTAGACGAGTTGTCTCATTTGCAATCCTACCACATCTTCTTATATTTATATTAAAGCGCTCAATTTTAAGAACCTACTTCCATTGGTTTGCACAAAAAACTAAATATCAACAATAACAATTTAATATTAAAAAACCTTTATATTACAATGTAAAACAGAACTTTCAATACATTTAAATAATCAAATAGTGCCAAAGTCTTTAATCCACTACTAATCGTGTAATGAAATAAGCCCCGCCTCCATACTAACCTAATATGGATTGTAAACGGTCTTCAAGCTGTTGCTTTCAACAAATCATATTCCTAGAAATGTATTGGAGGTAAAATAATGACCAATATGCAAATCCAGACTCAAAATTGTAGAATCGGGTGTAAAATAAGCTTGAAATCAGTTGAAAAGAGTGTCTTTCATCATATATGTTAGTTTGTGAAAAAATTTGTAAGGGTTCCGCGGAACCCAGTGTCTCGCCTACTTTTGCTGTTAATCGCAGGCTCAACAAAAATGAGGAAAAAAATAAATAAAAGTATTCCTCTTGATACTATCTTATGATTGTAAGAAGCTTCTGTCCAAGTTTGGTAAAAATCTAGGATAGCTAATGAATCTAATAAATGTTTTGAAAACTTTAACTGCAGACTGTATGCAATGTTAACTAGAAGAAAATCCATTTTAAAGTAAAATACAGAAAAAATGGAGTTATCTTTTTACAAAATTTACTTCTGGATACTATCTTATGATCATAAACAAGCTTCTGTCCAAGTTTGGTACAAACCAAGGATAGTTTAAGAAAGTAATTAAAATTCTAAAAACTTTAACCACACTTAGTTTTTTTCTGCGGGGAAACATTACATTAACTCTGTCACTCTGTCACAGAGTTAATGTTATGTTTCCCCGCAGAAAAAAACTAAGTCCATTTAAAAGTAAAATACGGAAAAAATGGATTAATTTTTTTACAAAACTTACTTCTTGATACTATCTTATGATCATAAACAAGCTTCTGTTCAAGTTTGGTACAAACCAAGGATAGTTTAAGAAAGTTATTAAAATTTTAAAAACTTTAACCACAGAGTGAATGTAATGTTTCCCCGCAGAAAAAAACTAAGTCCATTTATAAGTAAAATACAGAAAAAATGGAATTCTATTTTTACAAAATTTACTTCTTGATACTATCTTATGATCATAAACAAGCTTCTGTCCAAGTTTGGTAGAAATCCAGTAAAGTTTAAGAAAGTTATTAAACTTTCAAAAACTTTAACCACAGAGTGAATATTTGTGGACGCCGCCGACGACGACGACGGAAAGTAGGATCGCTTAGTCTCGCTTTTTCGACTAAGGTCGAAGGCTCGACAAAAATCATTCGTAAACCAGACACACATTTCCAATCTTAAAGTAACCACAGTAACCAGTCGATGATGTAAAAAGCGATAGATTAAATGTCATTTTTTAAAACAATTTTGTATTAATTATAAGTTCGTGGAAAATACAGTATCTTATATTGACTTGTGAAAATTGGGAAATCGATTTGATGGCATGTAATTTCAATCTACAAACACAGTTTACATTAGAAAAGGCGGTTCGATTCAATCGAAAAACTCAACCGTTATTGTACACTAGGTAGTGTTCATCTCCCCCTACAAAATATCTGAATTAATAAGGGACAACGAATAAAAAATCGTAGCGAACATTTAATCATTTCATACTACCACACCAGGCTCTGAGATCTTCACGTCCTTCTTATTTCACAGTCTTTTAATGTAACTTAAGCATCAATTTATCTTTGAAATTATACTATTAAAGACAATAGGATAATAACCGAATGTTTTTTTTAGTTTTTTCGAGTAAATTTGCCATGTGTTTTTCGAGTGTTACCTTGTGTTTTAGGGTAAATATGATGAAAATGTAAACAAAAACTAACAAAGACGAGAGGTTCCTGACTTGGGAAAGGGCCAATTATGCGACAGGGTTATATATGTTTTGTGAGACCTCGATCATTACCCAATTACTCTAGCCAATTTGAAATAAACAAACACACAGAAATACGCAATGTGGAACTCAATTTGAAACAAGTCCTAGTCGGATATAATAAGTGTAAACAGAAGAAACAAAGCTACAATGAAAATGATAATCATAATTAATCAAATGACTACTTACAGTAACTAACATGGCAGTTACAGGCCTCAATTAAATTGATCGAAAGATTATGTCTTCGTCTTATGAAAATCGAGCACAATCCCTCTAAATATGGGTTTAGTATCATGCCGTTATAAACTATAAGAGAAGAAAATGACCGATTGCATGGCAATAATTGGTTTTAGAGTATTAGAGAAAACATATCTTCCTACATAGGGTTCTGATACTAATGACTGCTTTGTTCATATACAATCATAATAATTTATTCCCAAACATATTTAAAAACTTGTATATTAACATTTTGTTTTCATATACTATCGTTACTTTAAAAGCTACCTGGAAAAACATCTTTAAAAAACATCGTTAAAAAAAATACCTTAGGTCAAACAAAATTTTCTAATCAAAATGTAAAAAGCAAAAATCCAACGTGCACCAAGGAATAACAAGTTGCTATTTTCATTTATAGGGAAATCATCATGTGTGTACGAATACTACCGTTGAAAGTTCTCAATACTTATACAGCTAACAAACATTAAGATAATCATGACAAATATTATAACATTTATTTATTTATTCATTCATATTTAACATGACTTGTGTAAAATACAGTAATAATAATAATTGATAACGCATATGGTTTGGTTTTACAAAACTAAAAAAACATCTTTTCCAGTATTTTGAAAATGTCTATGTAATATTTAGATATTTTACCACTAGAAATGTTTACTTTACTTCCATAGACGAGGTGATCACCGCTTTTTACTTTTGACATGGGACATCCAGAATGTAAAGAAACTATTCCCGTTGAGTGGAAATCGTGTAGATCAACAATATATTTCTTTTTGATTATATCAGCATTCAATGATTCAGACACAGACCAAAAAACCTGTCTTGCTTTTTGGTCATCAGAATAGTATTTTAATACTTGTATTAAAATATATACAAGCTTATCTCTGATTGCATCAAATGCAGAAGCAGGTCCGGACTCATAAAAAGTAACTCTGTTGAAAACAAAGCAAAGTAACTTTGAACGTTCTACCTTATTTTTTTGTGTTAACCAGAAGTACTGAGATTCTTTGAAGCTCTCTAATCGTTTATCATCATCGGACTTATATCCATATACCATGCAAAGCACATTTTCTATGGCAGACAACGAAAAGTCGTCAGCTGTGAACGGAACTATAAGTTGTTTTGCGGCACTAATCGCCATTTCTGTGTAAATAGAAAAGTTAGGATTCGTATCAATGACAAAAGTATACTCCAAACTAGGATCAACATTTATACCGTCGACATTTATACCGTCGATGAAATCTTTGATGAAAAGGGTAACTCTTTTCCATGGATTATCGCCGTTGCGAGTTGGAGATAATTGCCTTTCTTGTTCAAGCCTTTTTAAAAGAACATCAAGATAGCGATCACCACACAAAAGATAAACATTTTCAGGAATCTTCTCGTTAAAATCGTGTACCTTCATCAAAAACTTCATGCAATCGAAGTTCCTCACGTCTTTTCTATCAAGCATCGCCAAAAGGTAACCAGCAACTGTCTGCTCGTATTCATTTCCTGAAGATAATTGTACCATCCTCTTGGAGGCTTTCGAAACAGCGACTGTTCCTGGTTCTGACCTTGATGCATTTTCGTCGGTCTTTGTGAGCAAAGCTTGAGAAACATTTGCATTTGGACACAAATCAATTACCACTACACGCAAGGCAAGCGTCTTCGTTAGACGTAAATGTGCATACTCAGTTGCCATTTGGAATGCTAAAGTGGTTTTGCCTGTTCCTCCTTTGCTGCTATAAACTACAAAAAAAATACAATTAAATATACATAAAGAGCTCATTAAAAGGCCTGTTTTAGCCCATGACAATTACATTTTTCGACGAAATATACAAACCATAGACGATTGCTGACTATTTAATGTAACAAACACTTACTTCATTACTAACGACATATATATATTGTGTTAAAGTTGTAAATTTGTACAGGATTTTTGTAAAAATTATCAGTATTTTGACACACACCTTCTTTTACCAGGTGTCACAAGTTTATCTTCCAGAATTATCCAGTTCAAAGTTTTACTCACAAATTTAGAAACTTCAACTTAACATCAATAACTGTCCTCTAAGTCATTAAACTACAAATAAAAACACACGAATGGTTTAGAATATATTTTTATTTTTTATTTATACCAAATTTTATGTCCACAAAATATATTTTAGTGTTTTTATATAAACTGTGTGTCAACTATGTGCAAGAATGTAGCATTTAGTTGTGGAAAAAAAACCAGTAACAAGCTTAACCAAAGACACTGTGCTTATTTTATATAATTATGTAAAGAAATTCACAAAATACTGATAACTTAAACAAAAATATTGTACAAATTATAATGTGTACAAGATTACAATTCGTAACACAAAATATATAACTGTTGACATAGACACTTGGTCTTTCTTTTAACACAAAATTGGAGCTTAATATTGTTTTAAAAGATAGAACAACATGCACAAGTTGAACTGTTTCTACATCGCTAAAACGTAATTTATTATGTTTTTTTCTCTTTCACAATAATGTAAATATCGGTTATGGTGCACATATTTCAAACTGTTGGTTGTGCGAAATAGTCCTATTTTGTAAGGATCCTACAAAACAAAATTAGCACATTTTTGTATTTTAACACATGGCATTTGTATACTCTCTTTGTTCTTACTGTGTTCTGAATTATGCACAGCTAATGTGTGCATTAACTACCTCAGATATACAGCACAGTTCAAATGTATTCTAACCTTTAGGGGCGGTTCCTGGATTTTGAAAGGGGTGTTATTCTAAAATAAATTAAAAGAAAATATCATCAAGTGTAACGAGACCAAAACATTTTTACTTGACGATTATATGCTTAAACATGATGCGTGGTCAAATCTACGAGTGGACGACCTATTCACCCCCACCCCGAATCCGCAATCTGTCTTGAAGCTACGAAAAAGTTGATTAAAATATATCCGAGTGTAGCGAGACTAAAAACAATTTTGACGATTGTATACTATGGTGTGCATTAACTACCTCAGATATACTGCACAGTCCAAATGTATTCTTACCTTTAGGGGCGGTTCCTGGATTTTGAAAGGAGTGCTATTTAAAAAAAAAATATATATATATCCGAGTGTAGCGAGACTAAAAACAATTTTAACAATTGTATGCTAAAACCTGATATGTTGTTCAATCCAAGGGTGGATGACCTATTCGCCCCCCCCCCCCCCCATCCCATCCCCCCCCCCCCCCCCAATCCGCCATCTGTCTTGCAGTTACGACAAAGTTGATTAACATCGTAGTTTTAAAATAGGAAAAAAGAAAGGTTTCAGATACATTGTATTTCTCATTTCTTTATTCGTCTAAACTTGGACATAAAATATTTTATTTTATTTTGTGTATACAATGTAAATCTTAAATCAGTGTTTTAGAGTTTGAACAGATAAATACGATTTTTTTGTCATTTCTGCCAAAATAGAAATGAATTTAAGAATATCAAAATGAATGAAATCTGATTTGGATTAATTAGTTAACTCAATGGAATTTATTTCGACTTTGTGAATATTTATTCCTTTAAAACTACTATTTTGGGCTCGAATTTAATGAGAATCATGTTTAAATTGTGTCATACAGGGGGGGGGGGGGGGGTTAGCTACAGATCATGCATTCTTCGGTTAGATGGGCATGTCTTCAAAAATTAATACATAAGAAAGAAGAACTATAGGGAGTTAGGGGAGTAAAAGATTGGAAAGAGAAACGTTTTTTTCTGTTTCTGTTCTATTTAACATTCTAAATTAAGGTACTAACATCTTCCTCGGTTCGTCTTTTCTAAGCATGAGGAAATTAGACAATTAATATATATCCAATAACCCATCCAGTTATGATTTTTCAAACACCGATTTGAAAGTACACAGTATGTCTAAGTCTGAATCGTCACTAATTAAATAAAAATTGTGAGTAAATTTCAAAGAAACGATAAAAAAATATATACCATTATCATGATCATATCGCAATTCTTCAAATAATGTAACAATTTAAGAAGAAGCAAATGAAAAGTTAATTATTTAAAACTAACCATCCTTTTTCTACATAAATACGTTTTTCCCCAATTTCTGTATCCTATATGAAACTTTCCTAGGAGCCGTGGGTTGCGGAATATCGTCCGCATATTTCTAAAACCTTCACGTAAATATTGATGGCGTCATGTGTCAAAACAGTAACGGTTATTGACCAATCAAATTGGTATACACACAATGGTTATGATTTAATCTGCACGGATCGAGTGACCCTTTAACCCGAACTGAGTTACTCCTTCGTCGTTCGGATTTATTTGGGTCATCCGAGTCGTGCAGATTAAATTATATAGACCGACTTGCTCGGTCAATAACTATAACCAAAAAAAAACTTCATATTGAAATTTGAAGATAAAATACTAGAATATAGCTTTTATAAAAAAAACAAAAAAAAAACTTAAAAATCAGGACCATGTGACTCTGTTTTCCTGCTACAATACGCAATAAATAAAATCCTATTTTTTTGGGCCGAAAATATGGAGGTTTTTGGTGTAAAAAAAAGTGAAAAATATTATATAAACAATCTATAACATTTCAGGGACTGAACTTTCGGCTTTCCCTTAACGCCATTTGCGAGTGTGGTCTTAAGAAATGTCGATAGTCCGTCGGAATGGGACGATAAACGACTGACCGATGTTAAGAGAGAGACATATTTCTTGCACGTAAAAGACAGCCTTGTAGATTTCATAAAAGAGAAGTATTCTGGATCACATTCGCAATTATATTTACTATAAAGTCTATTGAATTTTCCGACATTCATATTTTCCGGAAATAATCTGGACTTATCCGTATTTTCACTACCGTTTACTTTCTCTTCCGCGCCTGTCTATTGCAAATGGATGCCACGACAAAACTGCTCCTGTGGATATTGTGACAAATCACCGTCAAGTATGTTTCAAATCGATTTTAAACTGTTAAATAACCTACAAGAACTCGTTAATATATATAAACCAATGCGAACACTCAGATCAGAAAATGCCATGATATTAACCACACCACGTGTGAGAACAAAAACATATGGGGAGAGAAAACTCATTTATTTAGACATGCTTTTTCATAGTTCTTAAAATATTTTATATCACTGTAATTTTTGTAGTTTTAAGCAAATATTTTTTGAATCTTTTAAGCAAATATATTATTTTTTTTGAATTTTTAAGCAAATATTTATTTATTTTTATTTTTAAGAAATTTTGTTTTTCTTTTTTTAATTTTTAAGCAAATATTTTTAACTTATTTTTATTTATACGGGTTCAATGTCTCCTTTATTTTAAATTTGATTGTTGATCAGTAAACTTAATAGTATAGTTTTATCTGCCATTTATTTTAGATTTGTTTGTTTTTTAGGATCTCATAAAATGGGCTTTCACATTTTATTGTTAATACTTGTATAAAAAATAACGCAAACTATAAATCATTTCCCATGTTCCGACGACGAGTTATTGTAAGAACATGGTACCTTGTTTACATTTCTAAAAATAAACTGGTTTGGGAAATCCCCAAATGCGGGTAACGCATTCTGTGCACATTTATTTTTATAAATATTTGGCATCTTCTTCTTATACAAAAATTAATAAAACAAAATGTATTTATTTCAATTACCCAATTTAAAAATCTTAAAGTTTTCATATACCGCAGAAAATAATAATGTAGATCCGCAGGACGCTTGTACCAATATCAAACCCATATCATTCAATGAACCGGCTTAGTGCCGGCTCATAATAAAGGTACATTGTCTGAGATATCTCTTAGCAAAGTTGAACCAGATAAAAAAATCAAAAAATGCTACTTAACTGGGTCAATATTCCAAATGTACTTCAAACTGAGGAGCACAACTGTAAATATAAACTTAAACATGTATGCAAGATATTGGCCGTTGTTCTATTTGAAGTAACTGACTTAGTTTTACCATTTGTGTTTGAAAGTGCAAAAGACTATACATTAATGTCTGCAACGAACTAATTTTCCAAAGAATTTATCTGTATGGGATATAGAACATAAATTTAACTTTCTGAAGACACATCACATGGGGCCTCTCAAAGGTTCTGAATTTGTGACAAAAAATTAAAAAAAAAATAATTTTCTACCCTGAACATTTGACCACATCTATGACAATGTTTTAGCTTGGAAAGGGTTCTCCTACATAATATCCAAATCTAAAGCTAGTAATGTCCCAAACCTTAAATGAGTCGCACATATTTACCCAATTTGTACAAATAAACATAAAAAGATGATAAAATGCATATTTTTCATAATTTAAAATTGCCATCGAACAAAATTGCATTCTTCCCTAAAAAAAAATTGTACATTTAATTACAGATCGGAACCAATTATTTTCTGAGTTGTTTTAACAATCCATGATGTCGGAGGTCTGTCCTAAATCGATATTATCATGTAAATGTGCCTTGGTTATAATCGCCGGCCAATTATTAACTTTACACACTGTGTAAAATAACTGATATACAATTACACACTTTTTGTATGGGTAAGGTATATTTGAAACGTGGATGTCTTTTGAGTGTTTGATGTTAAATTTAAATGAATCAGATATGTCAAACAATAAAATATACGAAATCAATTTTACTGAAAAGAAGTTAAAAACATGTCAAGTAAAACCCTGAGAAGGAATCAGAGATAATCCATAAAAAAATATATTTCTTTATTAAAAGATTTCAATTAATATTTTATTGTGTGTCTATGTTGTAATGTGTTTCTACTGTTTAAGGTTAGGGTGAATGTTGGCACCTGTTGAACGTTTAAACTCACTGCATTTGTTTGCACCTGTCCTTAGTTGTTCAATGGTTGTCATTTGTTGATGCGGTTCATACATGATTCTCTTTTCTTGTTTTTGTATAGATTGGATAATTGGTTTTGCTGATTGAATGTTTTTTACACGTCTAGTGATTGTTTGGGCCCTTTACTAGGGTCCGTGTTGAAGGCCGTACGTTGACCTATATCGATTTACTTTTTACAAATTGTGACTTGGATGGAGAGTCGTCTCATTGACACTCATACCACATATTCTTATATCTATGATTACAAAATTTCCTAAAAGCAGATTCAAATAAATAATTCGTTTTCTTTATCGAAGTACTGACTACTAGGCTTGTGATACCTTCGGTTCTTCACAAGGTATATAAACGTTGATGGAGTAAAAACGTTGACAGTTGACAGATAATAAAAATGATAAAGATTGGATGGAAAATATCTTGGTCAAGTATATTCCATTTAATAAATTAATGACTGTTGAGGTTAGACTGTCAAGTGCGAATTGACTATAGAGACCTGGTGGATAACTTTATCATTTATCAACAAAAAGCTTGGAAAAAAAAGAGAGAGAAGAGTATTTATGACAATTAGAAAACTATGGAGTTATAATTCGGCTACAATGTGTAAAAATTTGAACTTTTTAAAGTGTTATAGAACTCAACTGGACCCAAATAGTAAAAATCAAATTAGAACAGAACATTACCTAAATAAAGAGAATGAACCAAGGCGAATTTTCAAACTCAAAAGTTGGACGGATCTGGACAACAGCACGGCTAAAAACGAAAAACAACGGAAAGAAAAACCAAGATTAAATCATTTTAAAGATATTAAAAAAAAAATTAAAAATTGTTTCCCCCGCGAATTAAATATATGAAACATTTTAGATTCGTTTTCTGCAACCACTCAAGTGTATTTTCAAAAACGAACCATTCGAACGTTATTGTTCATAGGACATTGGTACGAAAGTGAGTTGTGTATTATATGATATGCATTCAATATCTTAAAAGATTAAGGAACTTGTTACACGTTTGCCAACGTTACATTGGTTACATGCGAGAATAATTTAGCGGAAACTGATAAAGGAAAAGTTGTATTGAAAACAAATATATCTTTAAGGTTACAAGAAGAAAAAAGAATGAGAGTTTTAATATTAAACATTTAAATTATGATAATGTTCTCTCATGGTCATTTATTTATATATACCGCTTTTTTAGATTCAAACCTACATTTATCGTTCCGATATATGCAAAAAAACACGTAAAAAATGAGATTAATTTTCTGATTCCATCTTATACAATGTAGACGGAGTGTAAACTCAAAAACGACTAATGTAAAAGGTAGGCTTAACTTAACTTTTAAATTTAGGCTTGCCTTCTTTGCTTCAAGGCTTTTTGTCACATTAGAGCTATCCCTTCTTGTTTAATCAATACATTAATTAAGTCATTGAAGGCAGCAACATTGATAATTCTTTAAATTTAATCACACGTATCTAGTAAATACTTTAGTTCTGCAACAACTCTAAAAGTCGTCCTGCTTATGTGTTATACCTTTAAATCAAGCGTACTTTTTGTGAGTTCACATACGAATATTTCGCCAAACAAAAAGGAATAACCACAATAACGGAAAAGTTTCGATGTTAAAATTAGTTCACAAGTGCATACTAAACTGGCGATCTTATAGATTTTTGAAAGAAGTGATTGTTACTTACTCACGTAACTGTCTTTCTCCATATTCGTTTTTTTACTGGAATCTTACAATCGTAAACAAAATGTATAAAGACTGCCTGAAATATACAAGAACAACGGAATTTACAGTTATTCAGTATAAATTATCAGATTTCTAATTCAGTTTTTTTTCTATTTTTTTTATCTCATTACAAGCTATAAGACTTTATTGCTGCATTTCAGTTGAATAAAACTTATAAAGCTGTAAATTAAAAACTGATCAGGGGGAAGACCTGGCATTTCGGTCATAAAAATATATTCAAAATATTCAAAACTCCGAGAAAATTAAAAACAGAAAGTCCCTACTCAAATGGCCTATTCCTAACTTGGTACAGGCATTCTCCTCTGTAGAAAATGGTTCATTAAATCTGGTGTTATATTTAGATAAACCTCTTACTTTTATGACAGTCAAATTACATTATATCGACAACTACGTGTGAACAAAACAGACATAATACTAGGTTAATATGTCAAAAATTGGGGTAAAGCAGTTACTTTACTCAGTATTTCGAGTACAAAATATGTGTCGAAACACCAAGTATTTTCATTGGTTGATTTCTGAATCTA
This sequence comes from Mytilus trossulus, assembly GCF_036588685.1. Classification (NCBI taxonomy): domain Eukaryota; kingdom Metazoa; phylum Mollusca; class Bivalvia; order Mytilida; family Mytilidae; genus Mytilus; species Mytilus trossulus. The sequence goes on along the minus strand of NC_086386.1, from coordinate 57,724,705 downwards.
AGTACGGTAAATCGGAGATAACTCTTACCAGGAAAATTTTGGTAAAAGGATTTTAGTCAATTCTGATGTCAGATAGTAGTTTAATTATCTGATCCTAAAAATATGTGTTTTTCATATAATTTTTGCTGAAAAAAGGGATGGAAGAAAGGTTAAAATGTAACCATAAGTACATACTTGTCTCCTTTTTAGCTCACCTGGCCCGAAGGGCCAAGTGAGCTTTTCCCATCACTTTGCGTCCGTCGTCCGTCGTCCGTCGTCTGTCGTCGTCCGTCGTCGTCCGTCGTCTGTCGTCGTCCGTCGTCGTCCGTCGTCGTTAACTTTTACAAAAATCTTCTCCTCTGAAACTACTGGACCAAATTTAACCAAACTTGGCCACAATCATCATTTGGGTATCTAGTTTAAAAATTGTGTCCGGTGACCGGCCAAATCAACCAAGATGGCCGCCGTGGCTAAAAATAGAACATAGGGGTAAAATGCAGTTTTTGGCTTATAACTCAAAAACCAAAGCATTAAGAGCAAATCTGACTGGTATTAAATTGTTCATCAGGTAAAGATCTATCTGCCCTGAAATTTTCAGATAAAGTGGACAACCCATTGTTGGGTTGCTGCCCCTGAATTAGTAATTTTGAGGAAATTTTGCTGTTTTTGGTTATTATCTTGAATATTATTATAGATAGAGATAAACTATAAACAGCAATAATGTTCAGCAAAGTAAGATTTACAAATAAGTCAACATGACCGAAATGGTCAGTTGACCCATTTAGGAGTTATTGCCCTTTATAGTCAATTTTTTACCATTTTTCGTAAATCTTAGTTATGTTTTACAAAAATCTTCTCCTCTGAAACTGCTGGGCCAAATTTAACCAAACTTGGCCAAAATCATCATTGGGGTATCTTGTTTGAAAATTGTGTCCGGTGACCCGCCCTACCAACCAAGATGGCCGCCATGGCTAAAAATAGAACATAGGGGGGAAATGCAGTTTTTGGCTTATAACTCAAAAACCAAAGCATTTAGAGCAAATCTGACATGTGTCAAATTGTTGATCAGGTCATGATCTATCTTCCCTGAAATTTTCAGACGAATCGGACAACCTGTTGTTGAGTTGCTGCCCCTGAATTGGTTATTTTAAGGAAATTTTGCAGATTTTGGTTATTATCTTGAATATTATTATAGATAGAGATAAACTGTAGACAGCATTAATGTTCAGCAAAGTAAGATTTACAAATAAGTCAAAATGACCGAAATGGTCAGTTGACCCGTTTAGGAGTTATTGCCCTTTATAGTCAATGTTTAACCATTTTTCATAAATCTTAGTAATCTTTTACAAAAATCTTCTCTGAAACAACTGGGCCAAATTTAACCAATCTTGGCCACAACTATCATTGAGGTATTTAGGTTAAAAAATGTTTTGCGTGACTGCTAACCAACCAAGATGGCTGCCACAGCTAAAAAAAAGAACATAGGGGTAAATGCAGTTTTTGGCTTATAACTCATAAACCAAAGCATTTAGAGCAAATCTGACTCTGTATTAAATTGTTCATCAGGTAAAGATCTATCTGCCCTGAAATTTTCAGATGAATTGGACAACCCATTGTTGGGTTGCTGCCCCTGAATTAGTAATTTTGAGGAAATTTTGCTGTTTTTGGTTATTATCTTGAATATTATTATAGATAGAGATAAACTGTAAACAGCAATAATGTTCAGCAAAGTAAGATTTACAAATAAGTCAACATGACCGAAATGGTCAGTTGACCCGTTTAGGAGTTATTGCCCTTTATAGTCAATTTTTAACCATTTTTCGTAAATCTAAGTAATGTTTTACAAAAATCTTCTCCTCTGAAATTACTGGGCCAAGTTAATTATAGGTAGAGATAATTGTAAGCAGCCAGAATGTTCAGTAAATTAAGATGTACAAACACATCACCATCACCAAAACACAATTTTGTCATGAATCAATCTGCGTCCTTTGTTTAATATTCTCATAGACCAAGGTGAGCGACACAGCTAGGCTCTTTAGAGCCTCTAGTTTAAAGTTCTAGTAATTTGTAAAAGAAAATAATACAAACATGGCTACTTATATTAGGCTTGCGGTTTATAATAAGTCATTTCTGGTTTACCTTTATGCTAGGTCATATATATGTATCCAATGTAAAAGGCAAATCAAAACCTAGGTCTTCATCACTATATATGGTAAATGAGCTATACCGCCATACCGCTTATCTAAAAAGAAAAAGGAGAAAAAAATCCTTTCATCCAAAATGTTTGTAGTGTGGCATGACGAAACTGAAAATTATGTTGAATTATTTTTTTGAGATATTTTGCGATTTCTGAAATTAAGTGATTACAAACTAAAATAAAAATTTTGAACATTACCTTGACCTTTGAACAAGACCTCATTCTCTTTTAACTGATCAAAGGAAATCAAATCAAAAGTCTTTTAAATTCGTTTTCAAACTACAAATACATTTCACTTATGTCACATACAGGGGGTGAAATAACTCTCATAAAGAATTTATAGAGCACGTCGGTCTAGGTTGAAAAAACAACATCCTGATGATAAAACAAGCAATTTGGAAAAAAATAAATGTGTGGGTTACTTCTACGGTGCGAAGTATTATAAATAACAAAAACCACAGGGTTTAGGGAGATAACTCTAACAAGGAAAAGTATGTCATATATCCAATGACGTCATTGTTGGACATCTAACGTCAGAGACGTCGAGTTGTTGTATTTTCTGGCACACAAAATGCAACCTTGAAAAACAACTGGCAGCAAGAGGGTTAAGCGGTATGAGTTTCAAAAGCGTGTAAGCTGTTGATATCTTATACTAATACTAAATATATATGCGATATCTTGATAAACAACCAAACAGCGAAAAAAATGTTAAGGCTGAAGAAAGAAGCAGCAAAAACCTAATATTCTCTGAATGTCTATCCAACGTAAATAAACATATCGGCAAGAAATAATTTACTTCAAATACAATTCGTGTGTAATGATAATTTTCATTGAATGTTGACAAATAGTTTGGTGGCATTCGTGTTGCTAAGTCTTTAGTTTTCTATGTTGTGTCTTCTGTATTAATGTTTGTCTTTTTTTATTTTTAGCCATGGCGTTGTTTATATATTTTTAATCTATGAGTTTCACTATTCGTCTAGTAAATTTCGTACCACTTTTGTATTTATTTCTTAAATTCCTTCTGTTAGTTGAACTAAATGTACATAATAATAGGGTATCAAACAATGTCATTTATTATAAAAGCAAACTAGATTGTATCTTTTGTCCTTTTTATGAATACTATGCCGACTCTAAACCACTTGCTCTAAACGAAGCGTACTTATTATTTATTATCCCGCAAAGTGCCTCAAATAGTTTTACGTGAAAAGGGAATTAACCCATATTTATATTACAATAACACCAGAAATTCTATCGATAAAAAGACGACATTATCATGATTATTAAATCCATGCAATATGTAGAGTAATACTATAGTGTTCTCCACTCCGTATTTGACGACGAAATTGAAATAAAATATTAAATGAAATTTATTTTAAACAGCGGTATTAAACTGGTGAAGACAAGTAAGAAGACATTTCTACGAAGCGCTGATTTCATATTTGTTTATGATGATCTGAATCTACGGAGAAAAACATTTCATTTAGTGCTTGTGTGTTACGTCGTGAACTTTCACGGCTTTGTTTCTTCTCCTTTTCTTAGACGAAACATTCTATCTTTACCATGATCGCGCCTTGCACATGTAGAACAGATCAACATATAAATCCTACATGATTTTACATGTTTACGAAGAAAATATTCTAGATTTTGGAAAAGTATGAATTCCCCAATTATTTTTAGAAATAACATTTATCTTTGCAAATAAACCTTAAAAAATGTGGTTAATATCAATAATTTCCTACCCCTTTTTCTACACTTTTACACGAGATCCTTACAAAATTAGATTCCTGGTTAATTTCTGCATTTGAGTCTGAATTTTTGTCGTCTTTTTACCTTTCTATTAATAGCGCGAGGAACCTAAAGGGTTTGCATTTGTCTGTTTTCGATAGCTGAAAATTGACGTTTACGGCAACTCTTATCATAGTTCAAGCTTAAATATCCACTTTAAAATATAAGATTATTGCTGAAATTAAGCGCAGATAACGTAGTTGTCTCAAGCTTTTTTTTTAAACAGCGAGCTTAAATTGTTTTGTTTGCAGTTACAAAAACGTTGCAAATGCAAAAATGCTTTGCGACACATAATAGTTTTTTAACATGACGTTCCAACAGAGTTCCTAACTAAATGTATATAATAGCAAATTATTCTCTTCGTAACAACTGACAAATCCTTTACTTAAATTTTTATTTTAATTTGCTTGGTTGCACATGTTGCAGTAAAATGGCAAAGTATTTAAAACACACACCAAGTGGATATTTGATAGATTTGAAAATCACTTTCAGCTACTTAAACATGTTAGGATTGTGCCTGATATTCATATGATGAAGACATAATTTTTCAATCAGTTTAATTAAATTCTGGAGCTGGCATGCCAGTTAACTGCTAGTAGTCTGATGTTATTTATGTATTATTGTCATTTTGTTTATTTTCTTTGATTACATCTTCTGACATCTTCTTGAACTGAATTTTAATGTGCTATTGTTTTGCGTTTACTTTTCTGCATTGGCTAGAGGGATAGGGGGAGGGTTGAGATCTCACAAACATGTTTAACCCCGCCGCATTTTGCGCCTGTCCCAAGTCAGTAGCCTCTGGCCTTTGTTAGTCTTGTATTATTTTAACTTTAAGTTTTTTGTGTACAATCTGGAGTTTCCTTATCACTGAACTAGTATATATTTGTTTAGGGGCCAGCTGAAGGGCGCCTCCGGGTTCGGGAATTTCTCATTGCATTGAAGACCTGTTGGTGACCTTCTGCTGTTGTCTGCTCTGTGGTCGGGTTGTTGTCTTTTTGGCACATTCCCCATTTCCATTCTGAATTTCACCTATAAAAACTCCTGAGATCGTTTACGTTGAAAGTAAATTTATCTTTATTATGATTTTTTTTCTAAATGATGAAAACTTTAAATATAATAATCAAAATAAAGTAAAAAAATACAAATAATTGTTTAAAAACAATTGTTATCTGTCTTTCCCCTCCAAAACATGATTGATTAATTGATAGATGGACGGACGGCCGGATGGATGGATGGATGGATGGATGGATGGATGGATGGATGGACGGACGGATGGATGGATGGAGAGAGGAACGGATGAATGGATGGAAGGATGAATGGATAGATAGATGGATGGATGGACGGACGGACGGACGGACAGACGGACGGATGGATGGATGGACGAACGGACGGATGGATGGATGGATGCTTGGATGGATGGATGTACGGACGGCCGGATGGATGGATGGATGGATGGATTGATTTAGTGGGGGATATTATGGACATAATTGTGCAAATCGTGATACAAGCATGAAATTTGGTATAAAGGTTAACTAAATGATACTTATAAAAAAATCCGCTGCTGGCCAGAAAAAATAATCATTTTTTCAAGATGGCCACCACACATTTGAAAATGGCGTCATAACAAATTAGCCAATATTTGTTAATCCTTTGAAAGGTGTGTTATATGTAAAATCCATTGTTAGATTTGATAAAAAGAAAATGACAGTTCATAAATAACGACTAGACAATACATTAATGTAACTTAAGGTGACTTCCGGTTTTAAAATGTCGGCTAACGAGTAAAAAATTTCGTTTTTTTTACTTTCAAGCAATTTTACAAGGGATTTTAATCCTTAAAAGATGTGTTATGTATAATTCAATGTAAGATATTATAAAACGTTTAAAACAGCTCCTTAGTACGACAAAACAACACATAACTGAAGAAAAATAGTGGTTTCCGGTTCCAAATTAGATGCAAATACGTAAAAAAAAAATTAATAATTTTCATCAACTTTACAAGTAATAACACAAGCATGAAATACAAGCATGAAATTTGGTATACAGGTGGACTTAACGATAATTCAAAGAAATCAGGTCCTGGCCATCAAAAATTTCCAATTTTCAAGATGGCCACCTTTCATTTTGCAAATGGCGTCATATCCAGTTGTAAATCTTTGAAAGTTGTGTTATAGGTATAATCCAATGTAAGGTTTTATTAAGCGTAAATTATAGTTCCTCAAGTACGGAAAAACAACACATAAATGACAAAAAAGAGTGATTTTCGGTTTCAAAATAGCGGCAAAATTTTTGAAAATGTATTTTTTTTATAGTTTACATCAACTTAACAAGTGATATCACATTCTTTGTTAAGATTAAATGCCTAGTTTTGTTAGAAAGACAGGTTCGTTATCTTAAAATTATCGGACAGTAGCCAATAACAAAACTCGTACAAGGAAGGACAGAACGGTAGCATTTACAGTCACCAACACAACTGGATTTTTCGCCTCCTCATTTCAATAGTTCCCGACAGGAAGATGCAACTTTAACGGTAGCCGAAGAAGTCCTCGATTTTTTTCTTTCATCCAACCCCAGTGTTCATGAATTGGTACATAAATCAGGCTGAGCCCAAACTTATCCTCCTTGATACGCTGCTCTTTGGATGTGTTCCGAAAAAAACCCTCTTGTAGGCGGAACTACATAACAATGCCGCTGCTTACTGGGTAAAAATTGACATCGTGCCTCGTTAACAGCAAATAGTGATGTTGTTCTGTCATACATGATGCAAACAAATGCTTTTTTTATGTATGTGTTTTTATACTTCAGCAAAAAAATAAGTACGTCCCTTACTTGTTGAAATACTTCCTATTTCATCCAAACTGACCTATTCCCTTAGTGTCACATGCACTGAATGTATGAATGAAAAGAAGAGTACACGAGGACCAAACGCATTTGAGATATCACGTACAGGAAGCCATCAAAAGTCTTCATTCCTGTCAAAACCTATTCACAGTTTGTTCCACCATATTTTTGGAGTGCTGCAATCCTTAATACTACTATATAAATAAAGGCAACAGTAGTATACCGCTGTTCAAAATCTGTGTCGGTGCTACCTTAAATTACCGTCCTACAACAATTTTCATAATCAGGCCGAACATGGACAAGCATTCGTATATCTGCTTCTCCATGCTTACAAGGAGTAGCTGGAAAATATCTTTATCAGTCTCTACAGAAGCATTTCTGTTGGCAAGACACTTGAAAAATTTCGTTTCGTTGTCATCTTCATAGAAAAAACTACTCCAGAACCCAACTTTTGTCTTCTCACATCTAGCCTTTCAATGCTTCATTTAGTAAATCTAACACAGTATCTACTCTTGAATACTTATCGATGCAATATTTTATTGAAGGCCGTATAACACAATTGCAAACTCATCCAATATTGATGCCCTACAAGGTGGCCTGGATTTAACCATTGCTGCTCTATCAACGATAAATGCGTCAGAATTTGGATCTGCAAATTACAAAATGTTTCAAGTTTATCCATTTGCACCGATTTAATACCACTGTTTAAAATGACATCCGAAGACAAAAACGGAGGAGCAGTTTGTCTTTATGGATTAAGAAATATTCCAAATCAATTTGTCCACTGCGAAAAAAAAAGTCTAGAAACGATATCTAAGAGCTCTAACTTTCTTTTTAAAAAAACGTTTACAGTTTTATTTTAAAGACATAATAGGAGTTGTTCTTTTTAATCTGGTTATAATAAACCGGTTCTCCTACGTTTTGTATTTGCTTCAAACGATCTTCAAATTATTTGCCTTTGATCTTTTTAAAGAAACCCTTGTGTGTTCATTAAGTCGTTCATCTATTATAGAATGCTTCAAACCACTAGATCTTGCAAATTTATCTGATAGTCTACTGACTTCTGGTCTAGCTACCATCAATACGTTTAAATGAGGTCTTCGGTTAAACCTATGTCAACAAATCGCACTTTACAATTGCATTATTCTGTTTTTGTCTGATCAATTGTGTTATAAGAAAATATTTTCTGGTCTTACGTACAGTAAAATTATCATTTTCAAAATCAATTGCCACCTGTGGGTGACTTACGAGAAGGGAAGTCATATCTCGGAGAAGGTCGGTCGCGATCGAGAATATGTTACACGACCAAGACCTAAATGAATACAGTATCATGCTTTATATGGACTGTTTGTACAAAGTCTGACTCATGAAATAAGCATACTACTAAATTCACAAGAAGTTCTTATTTTATAATTGAACGCCAGGAATTGAACTGTGGTAGAGATGACTATATTTTCTTACGCCAATCTATCAAATCATTGAACGTCACAGAGTCATGACATGATTATAATTTCTGTGTTAAGCTTTCTTGAGCCGATATGTACCTTTCAAGCTAAAACACATAGAGTTATCTGATGCGCGTGTCTAGTCCTTGGTACATTTGAACATAGATACAAGAATATACCGTTCTAGGTATTACAATAATGGTTTTAGTGAGAACACATGATACATGTTTCCATCTACCTTCACGTAATATATCACCCAGAATTTTATAACTAGTCATTTCAATGTGAAATCCACCTTACATGACGATAAACTTATCTTCTCTGTACAAATCAGGCAATTCCACTGAATATCCATTACCAAAAGGGGCTGATCTGCCGTTACTATTGATGTTTTTCTCGTTTTAACCACATTTTCCGTCTTATCAATCAAATACCTGATCATTGCAAATGAATTGGCTTGTTTTTAAACAGTGGCATCATAGATTTTACACTTACTTGCTTTTTAGAGTAATGAGATGAACTACGATTTATACCACATGTACCAGTTTGCCCTGGTAGTGCAAACAAAAAACTCATTATGTCTATAAATAGTTTGCGCATGCGCAAAGTTGTTAAATCATGTGTGTCACAACCTTGAAAAATGTTATCAAACCAAATCATAATATCATTGAAAATCCCAAATCACATATTTTATAGTAAATAGTTAAAATATTTTTAATGAATTTTGTTACATTTTCGCGCATGCGCAAACCCTGTATGTGTCAAATACTCATGTCTAGTGAATTATTCACAGGTAAAGAAGGTAGCTACCAAACATGACAGCTGTTTTTTCACTAAAAGATGGTGAACGAAAAGTTTTCCAGAAAAGATCAGTAACTTCAAACTGAAAAAGGAGCCATTTTAGAAAACGGCGGTGGCCATCTTGCAAAAATGATTTTTATTAATGGCCAGCAGTTGTTTCTTTAAAAGTATATAATAATGATGCTTTGTGGTAATTTTCATGCTTGTATCATCATTTGCACAATTCCCTCGATTTTGCCTGCTAATAACTTCCACTAATTGATTTATTGATTGATTGGCTAATTACACACGTGAGATACGGTCGCTTGAAACAAGCGAATACGAATCAAATGAGATCTAGGTTCCGTATTTAACACAAGGAACCGAAACATGCATGTACTGATTGGTTGGTTGGTTGGGAGGTAGGTAGGTAGATAGGTAGGTAGGTTGGTTGGTTGGTTGGTTGGTTGGTTAAACACATGGGGCCGAGTCACTAGGACTACGCGAAAAAGGAATTGAGAGTTAAGTACCCGTGTTTAAACACTTGATACCTAGGCTCTAGCTTTAGGAATACGCGAAAAGGGAATTGAGAGCCTAAATATAGACTCAAACATGTTTGCAAGATATTGGGCATGGTTCTATTTCAAGTAACTGACTAGGTTTAACCATTCATGTTTGAAAGTGCAAAAGACTGTACAATAAAAATGTCAAAATGTTTGAGGTATTTAATGTCTGCAACGAGCTAAATTTCTAAAGAATTTATCTGTATGGAATATAGCATAAATTATTTACTTTCTGAAGACACATCACATGGGGCCTCTCACAAAGGTTCTGAATTTGAGAGATAAAAAATAAACTGATTTTCTACTTTGAACATTTGACCACATCTATGACAATGTTTAAGCTTGGAAAAGAGTTTTCTTACATATCAAAATCTACGATAGGACAAAGGAGGAGGACAATAGGGGCTCCGTTAACAACACCTCGATTTTCGTAAAAACAGTTAACAAAAATGCAAAAATGCTGATAACAGTTAACAAATTGGGTTGAAAACAGTTAAAAGCTTTAATTTTGTTAACACAAAAAGGTATTGCCCCCCCATTCCTCACAAAGGAACGGAAAAAAGGCTAGTTAATATGTCCTTAACCTAAAATGAGTCACACATCTTTACCAAATTTGTACAATTAGACATAAAAAGATCAAATGCATATTTTTCATAATTTAAAATTGCCATCGTAATAAATTGCATTCCTCCCTAAGAAGAGATTCAAATAAATAATTCCTATTTTTTGTCGAAGTACTGACTACTTGCTAGTATAGACTTATGATACGATAAATTCATAAAGCTGAAAATTTAAAACTGATCAGTAGGGAGACCTGGTATTTTGATCATACAGATATATAAAAAAAAATCCGAGAAAAATAAAATCAGAAAGTCCCTTCTCAAATGGCATATTCCTGACTTAGTACAGGCATTCTCCTCAGTTAAAAATGTTTGGTTAAATCTGGTTTTATAGCTAGCTAAACATCTCACTTTTATAACAGTCAAATAAAAGTTTATTATGTTGACAACTATGTGTTAACAAAACAAAACAGACATAATTCTAGATAAAAATATAAAACAATTTGGGTTCAGTAGTTAACATTATTGTGTTACTATACACCGTATTTCGAGTACAAAATATGTGTCAAAACAACAAAACAAGTAGTTTGATTGGTTGATATCTGAATCTGAGTATTGTAATTATACTCGAAAGAATTCTGACCTGTAGGCCTTAACCTAGCACTCATAACAGTTGAGTACGATAAGCACGAGATTCTGAAGCAATAACAAGGTAATTCGGAGATAATTCTTACTTGAAAAAGTATTTAGACAGCAAAATATTCAAAATGTCGATTCTAATGTCAGCTAGTACAATATAGTTTATGCTGATCCTAAAATATGTGTTTTTATTTACTTTAAAAAATTGTTGAAAAGAAGGGATGGAAGTAAGGTTAAAATGTAACCGGAAGTGCATACTTGTCTCCCATTTTATAAAGTTATAATAATTTGTCCATGAAAATAATTCAAAAATGACTAACAAATCAAAAGAACCTAGGTCTGCACTATATATGGTTAGTGAGCTATATCGCCGTGCAGCTTATCTTAAATGTAAGACGAAATTTCGACGTACCCTTTCAGCCAAAATGTTTTTTGGTGTGACATGTCGCAACTAACAATTCTGTTGAATTATAAAACTTATTGTTTGCAAACTACAAAAACTTATAGATCGTTATAGATATTTCATATCTTTTGGATAGTTTAACGGTGTTTCGTGACTTATACCACATCTTTTGCCTTAACTTCACGAGACCGAAGGCCGAGTGTTGTTGCCGAGAGGTTTCAACAAAAACTATGCTATAATTTACCAAACATCGCAAAACAATCCAAAAATATGAAATATCTTTTTTAACCTACTGCAACATTAAGTAAAAATATTTTCTTGGTTTTGGGTCATTCAAACCCCGCCCACTTTTTACAAATCACGTGCACGGACTTCATAAAAGGCACGAATATCAGACAAGATTATTCGACAGTAATGGAGCGTCAAATATCGTGTTCAATGAAATACGAGAATACAGAAAGAATACTATGATCGTTATATGCGTGCGATGAAGAATAAGACATTACCCTGACACAAATATGTGAAGATTTGAATATATTTTCAGGATGGATTAGAGAGAAGTGGTAATTTTTTCTGGAGAAGTTGACTTTAATTCACCGTATCGGTTGCGCTTTTTTGTGTGTCTGTTTTCAATGGCACATATATACATATATCATATTACAGACTTTCACAGATTAAAGCAAACGGGAAAATTATTTCACAAGGACAGATTATACCCCATTAAATTTATATCAAAAGCGTCAACCATAATTGGTATTTTTATTTTTTACTAGATTAAGAAAATGCTTCGTAAATTGGCCGAAAATTTACGCTTCGTTTGGGGTAACTCGACCCTACCTTATTATGAGGGTCTTCCGTGACATTTTTTTAAGTAAGAAAACTCATGTCGAGTTGTCAGCTGCAGTCTAATCTTATTCATTTCCAACCTACATTCACATTTTTAACATGTCGCCCTAAACATACTTTTTATTGAGCTAATAGTAAATGTGATTAATTTAACCTTCAGAATAAAATCTATTTTTGTTTTCCAGGCTTGAAGTTTCGTGTATAGAGGGAAGAAAAGACATAAAAGATGTCAAAAGTTGACAATTGACAAGAAACTTGTAAAGCAGTAAGGACGCATGTCGGGAGAAGAAATTGAATATTGCCAACAAAGCCGATGTTGAGTTAGAAAACAGCTTTTACTGAAAAGGCTCTATTTAGGGCCAAACAGATATTTCAAAAAGAATTGTTCTGACATCATAAAACTATGGTATATATGTGGTCAAGGTCAATTTTGAATAGCAATGTTGCTAAAATTAAACCGTTTCGGTCTAGATAAAAACAAAAAATCGGTTACTTCTACGGTGGCGAAGTATTATAGATAACAAGAACCACCGGCTTTGGGGACAAGGAAAAGTATTCGATAAAGCGTTGTGAGTTTCAAAAGCGTATAAACTGTTGATGTTATATACATATTGTCTAAGCTACATCTTGCGAAACAACCTAACATCAAACGAAGAAAATTAGGCAGAAAAAAAGTAAGTAAAAATCAATTGTTCTCTGAATGTCTTTCCACCTATCAGTCAAACTATATCATATATTCATCACTATAAAGCAAACAAAAAATACATCAGGAGAAATAACTTTTATATATGGAACTCTCTATCGCCGCGGCCAAAATTGAACAAATCACCCTTAGGATGTAACGAGCAATAGATTAACAATGTATACGGAGGAGATACACACTCAAAGAAACTAGTGTGCTGGTACATAACTCTTACGAAGAAAGGTATTCGGTTAAGCAGGATTATTTTCAAAGGCCCATAAATTGTGCGATATCATAAACAAACATATACTAGTAAGCGACTTCTTGCGAATCAAAATATAAAAGAAATTTAAGTGGTGGAAGAAGAAAAAATATCATTATCATGTCTTTCCACAGAAATTTGGAAAAACCTAATATTCAGAACACAATCAAAAGGTCTTTCCACGGAACAAAAGACCTAATTATATTAAAGTGTTAATATGTTTCAATGATATTAACCCATGCTATTGTGATATCGTGACACCAAATGGAAAGTGGAAAGGTAACACATGGCCAGCGAAAGCTCTTTTTTGAGAGCCCAGGTGGTCGTGTGGTCTAGCGGGACGGCTGCAGTGCAGGCGATTTGGTGTCACGATATCACAGTAGCATGGGTTCGAATCCCGGCGAGGGAAGAACAAAAAATTTGCGAAAGCAAATTTACAGATCTAACATTGTTGGGTTGATGTTTAGACGAGTTGTATATACATTATGTACACAGCCATGTATCACCATCATTGATGGCGATCCGATGGATACATCTGTTGTAGGGTTGTCACTGACTCAGACGTACTTATATATATATATATATATATATATATATACGAGTCTAAATTGAAAACTACGTTCAAACCTATGATTGGGTTGGATAAAAACCCAATTTTTATACGTGTGCATGTAAAACAAGTTTCGTTGTAGAAGGGTCTAAAAACAGCACAAACAACAATTTCCAAAAGACCAAAAAAGTGAAAATGTATATTTAAACAAAACGCATTTGACTAACAGGTCGAACAACTGATGTTCTTTAACCCTGCTGACTGCCATTGGCGATTGTCAAATAAAATTGATCACAAGATGTAACAAAATGGATCTTAATATAAATTTAATACTAAACAGAAAAAAGTTTAACTTGTGGCCACGATGTTATGCCACAAACATACGGTGTCAATATTTTTTTAGTACACCAGATCCGGATTTCGACAATAAATGTCTCTTCAGTGATGTTAGGGATCGAAACGGTATTTGGAAGGCCATATAAAAAGTACCCTCATTTTTAGGAAAAGTATCCTCATTTTTAGATAAACTCTTGAATTTTAAGAGTCAATATAGGATGAACGGATCATATAAACCGGAGGGAAAATATGATACAAGCCCAAACGAAAAAATATAAACGAGTCTAAATTAAAAACTACGTTCAAACCTATGATTGCGTTGGATAAAACCCGCAATTTTTATACGTGTGCATGTAAAACAAGTTTCGTTGTAGAAGGGTCTAAAAACAGCACAAACAACAATTTCCAAAAGACCAAAAAAGTGAAAATGTATATTTAAACAAAACGCATTTGACTAACAGGTCGAACAACTGATGTTCTTTAACCCTGCTGACTGCCATTGGCGATTGCCAAATAAAATTGATCACAAGATGTAACAAAATGGATCTTAATATAAATTTAATACTAAACAGAAAAAAGTTTAACGTGTGGCCACGATGTTATGCCACAAACATACGGTGTCAATATTTTTTTAGTACACCAGATCCGGATTTCGACAATAAATGTCTCTTCAGTGATGTTAGTGATATATATATACAATTCGTCTAAACATCAACCCAGCAATGTTAGATCTGTACATTTGCTTTCGCAATTTTTTTGTTATTCCCTCGCCGGGATTCGAACCCATGCTACTGTGATATCGTGACACCAAATCGCCTGCACTGCAACCGTCCCGCTAGATATATATACAAGGTAGTAGTTGAAAGCGAATCTCATGATCACATTTTAAATCGCTTTCAAATATCCGTAAATATCAGTAGAATCCTGCAACCAAATGTCAAACTAGGAACAAGTCTTCTCGATTATCCCACTTTGAAATACTGAAATATCTCGAAATAATCGTTTTACACAGAATAGCATGCAAAAGCTCCGATCAAAAATCAAGTTTTCCCTATAATCAATTAAATCAATTATGCATATTTTCTATAGAACGACATTCTGGTCGATAGCTTAATTTAATTGTATTTGAATCAATATTATCGCCATTGTTTAATTTGTCAACAATATATTCATGTTACAGTGGCAAAAGGTTCATCTAATAATGTTTATATTTTAACACATTGTATATATATGAAATCATGGGAGTCATTAAATTAGTTTATCAGAGTATCTAGATAAATTCATAGCTATCTTTGTAGCACATTTCAGTTTTCCCGATGACGATAAAAGCCGTCAGGAAGCTTAAAAGAGGGATATTTAACTTTCATGGTTGAGGCCAGACACAATTTTAATACAAAGGCAGAAGATACCAAAGAGATATTTAAACTTGTCAGTCGAAAAATGACATCAGATATATATACATTCAATATTGAAGTTTGTTACTTACCATATCAAAAGTATATTTATTTTGAGGATCATTCCAATCAGCTAGCGCTATGAGGTAGTTTTGAAATAAATACTTTTGTGTTGTCATTTTGTTTGTTTTCTGTGTTTGTTTTAATGTAATATATTGTACATAATTGTGAGTGTGTTTGTTTTTGTGTATGTTTTGTCTTAATGAAATATAGTGTACATGTTTGTGGGTGTGGGTGTGGGTGTGAGAGGCAAAAATGCGGCGGGGTTAAACATGTTTCTTTTTATTTCTCTCCCTTTACCTCTAGTCAATGTAGAATAAACAAACGCACAACAATACGAATAGTAAAACTCAGTTACAGAAGTCCGAGTCCGATGTCAGAATAAGTAACAAAAGAAACTAAACAAAATGACAATGATATATAAATTAATAAAGGAGTACTCTCCGTTACTTACATGCCAGCTCCAGACCTCAATTAAACTGGTTGAAAGATTATGTCTTCATCGTATCAATATCAAGCACAATCCCTCCCGTTATGAGTTTAGTATACCATCATACAATATATGAGGAGAACATAACCCTAGTCATACCAACGACTGGTTTTAGAAGAAATATGTTTAATTCTGATGCAAAGACTCTATAAGTGAATCAATATTAAAGCCAACATATGCAATCTTTAATGACCTGACAATGAACAGTTAGCTGATATAATATAGATACAAATGTCCTCAAGAGGAATTGAGGGAATTGTTTGTCTTTCATGTGTACGGAACGCTCAAAGAGCCAGTTTGATATTCAAAATACTACCGGAGACTGCATGATGACAGCAAGATCGCATGTGCCTTCCATGTCAATAAGGTAAGGCTTACACTCACATTAGGAATAGATACAGATCAAATCAAAAAAGATTTCATCTTTGATTTGTAAGGAGTTCTAAAACTGTCACTTTTAAATTTAAAAAAATAGGTATAAACACCCCGTTTGCTTGGGTTAACTATGAATAGATTAAGCTAACATATAATACACATTATGTAGATGCAATTCTTATATCGAAAGATACCTGCATAAAAACATCATTTAATGTTCTTCAATACGATTTTGAAATATATTGACTTGAAGGTAAAATCTCTAACTCGGGATCATTCTACCTCATAAAGTTGAAACATTTTTACTAAACAGTTGCTGGTGCTTATTGACATATGTTGATACCCCACTGTCAGGGTCGGGTCCAGGCAAGGGCGTAATGGGCGTACTATCGTATTCTGCTAATATTGTATTGAATATGGCAATTTATCATTATTTAATGTTTTTTAGCAAAAAATGTCCAAAAAATTTTTCGCCTCGCATCACTCGGCGAAAAATTTGGTTCTATGCCCCCTCTTTCAAATATCCTGGAAACGCCACTGACTTGACAGGTTAAGGGTAGATTGAGCGTTCACAAACATGTGCAACCCCCGCCACTCTCTGTATGTGCCTGTCCAATGTCATGAGTCTGTAATTCCATGGTTATCGTTGGTTTCGATCTGTCATACTATTTTTTTCTTTTTATAAGCACAAATCAGCCCATAACCTTTTTAATTGTTTAACATGTTTTCATTGCGGAGCCTTTTATGGATTTAAGTTATTGGTTTTGCTCATTGTCGAACTCCGTACAGCGACTTACAGTGAGTTGCTTGCATTTTCGTCATTAGGACTCCGATTGATAGTTTTACATGTTTTATTAATGGTAGTAATGCCACATCTCCTTATGTTAAGATCAAGCTACCTGAAGTGTTTGAATTAATTAAATCATTAAGAAATCAATAGAAAAAATGATGGAGTATACATGATTTCTATTAAAATAAAATATTTTATATCATCAATGTATGGTGCTCCTCCCTAATGAGGTTTTCTGAAGGTGAATGTATCGACCTTTACCAAATATTGGTAGACGAGAATTTATTTCATTTTTTTCTCTCTCGTGTGGATGTTAATTGTTTATCAGTCTATTTACTCTTGTGTACATCGTAAAATATTTCAGACATCATCGTAAAGCAAAACAGAAGACACGGTCTGCATTCTTTGTCCGAAAACGTCCCCAACTTCAATTTAAACATGTTGCACACACTTATTAGTCTCCTATTCTTTTTGTCTACTACCTCAATATTGCAACATGCTTATGGTTAGCTAAATAAATCCCGTTTGGCAAGGTTTTTTTTTTTCTTTCCTAGAATTTTAACTAAACAGTTGTACAAATGTACTAATCGTAATTTTCGATTGCTAGGTCTACTGACGTCAGTAACCTCCTGATCCGAAATCAGCATGTAAATATACAATACTAGAACACACCCGTGATATCGCGGGTCTGTGAATGAATTAATGTATATAACTATGCGCAAGCCTTATTTTAGTATTAGTATTGTCATCTGATAAAGTCATGCCGATTATAAGATACACAGTTTCCTCTGCTTTCAGACGGTTTGAACCCGTCGAACTGGAACTTATCAATTATTGGTAATATTAATTATTTGTAAAACAAAAGGTCCTGGAATGGAGTATTTTTTAATCAACAGCATTGTAATATATTAGTTATGAATAAAGTTGAATTCTGTGATTCGCTGTTTTATGTCATGCATGCCCACAAACAAATTGAAAAGTGTACCGATACGCCTTATTTTTAGCCCAAATTTGTTATCTTAGAAAGTCTTACTGATTAAAATACTTCAATAGGTAACAATTTGACAATTTAGTAGTGTCAACCCTGTGATTATGACCCGTGTATATGGCATATTATAATTAATCCCGAATACACCGTTTGGTGGTGCGCCTGTCAGATGCAGAACGTACAGATAAGGTAATAGGTAACAGGTGAATATACTATTGGTATCGGTATCGGACTCGACCCTGAACGTCTTAATTATTGGAAATATTAATTACGTGGAAAACAAAAAGGCCTGGAGTGGTGTAATTTTTAATCTACACCTTGGTACTATATTAGTTAAATATAAAGTTGAATTCTTTGATTCGTAGTTTTTACGTGATGACGGCTGACAAATTGGACCTCGTAATTTTAGTATTATAGACTAGAACACACCCGTGATATCGCGGGTCCGTGACAGAACTAAAGTATATATATAACTATGCGCAAGCCTTATTTTGTCATCTGATAAAGTCATGCCGATTATAAGATTCAAATCTAGCTTTCTGTTTGAACCCGTCGAACTGGAACTTATCAATTATTGATAATATTAATTATTTGGAAAGAAAAGGTCCTGAAATGGAGTATTTTTTATACAACGGCATTGTACTATATTACTTATAAATAAAGTTGAATTATTTGATTCGCTGTTTTACGTCATGCCCGCTATCAAATTGAAAACTGTATCTATACGCCTTATTTTACGTCCAGATTTTTAGTATTCTTCGTATTGTTATCTTAGAAAGTCTTACTGATTAAAATACTACAAAAGGTAACAATTTGATTATTTAGTACTTCAGCCTTGTGATTATGACCCGTGTATATAGCATATTAATCCTAAATACACCGTTTGGTGGTGCGCCCGTCAGATGCGGAACGTACAGATACTAAGGTAATAGGTAACAGGTGAATATATTACTATTGGTATCGGTATCGGAATCGACCCGGAACTTCTTAATTATGGCAATATTAATTACGTGGAAAACAAAAGGGCCTGGAGTAGTGTAATTTTTAATCTACACCTCTGTTCTATATTAGTTATCTATAAAGTTGAATTCTCTGATTCGTCGTTTTTACGTGATGACGGCTGACAAATTGGACCTCGTAATTTTAGTATTATAGATTTGTACGTTGTCGGAAAATATATAACTTATTTGTAAGAGCTTTAGAAACAGGACGAGCAAGTACAAATAAATATGATGTTTTCCGACAATCTACATGTATTGTTTTTATCCTGCAATTTACACCCGACACCTGAAACTTTAGTTGTTAAAATCTATATCATTGTCTAATTTTTCAAAATGGTATAAACGCGGACCGCGAGAAGGACCCCTAAATGAACTGTCACGCATAACGAAATATCCACATTACCGCTTGCTCAACATGGAAGAGGGATATCATGAGACTTTATTTGTACAAATAAAGCAAACATGTATTTGTGTACTTATTATTGGTAAATTAGTTTGCTGAATGCAAGATAATTAACAACAGTGTATTCTACCATATATATGTACAAGACTTTAGAATACTTTTGTTATTGTGGCCTTCACCTTTTGGAATTTTTTTATATTTGATAACATACACACCGTGTATCATCATTACAGCGGATATAGGTACTAACCAAGCGGGCGTGATCGATCTTGACCTCACACGGTAACGAAAATCTTTGTTTTGTTCACATAATATCAATGTGTACTGTAATCTTAACATAATTGTTGTTTTAAGAAATGATTTGGTCGTAGGTTGATGATTAGAGATGTCTCATTATTTTCCCAAAACAAGAACGATTTCTAAATGTGAAAATACTTGTCAAAGAAGTTGGCACTCGTCTCATCCAATATAATTCTATTCTCATTTCAACTCTTTTTCTGATAGAAGGCCACTGTGTGTGTGTAATAAGTATAGCTGTTTCAATAATTGGCATTGAAATCTTTCGTGCAAATTTTTTTTTTCGATATTTTACTCCGAAAAGAAGCGTTGTGTACGGTGTTTAGCTGACCCCATAAATCCTTCTGTACGTTGCATAGTTAAGTTGCTGTACACCGTACAGAAAAACTAAATTTTCATACTCGTTTATTACCCAAAAAGTTTCAAGAAATGAGTAATCACAGGTAGGTTTATGATTGGTAACTATTACTTTTGCCCTGCATTAGCTTTCTTTCAGATACAACATTGTACAACATGTAACTGTCTCGACAATTGTATCGAAATTGAAAGTTGGTGTTGACATTCACAATTATTTGCGCATTTACAAATTAATTGTTCTTATGAGAATATCAAAGCTGAAAGTGTCTTATAAATAGGAAAAAATCAATGCAAAAATTATTTTGGAGCAGGAATTTCAGATGTTGATGTTGATAAAACAAAACTAAGATCTTCGTAACCGTGTCAGTTCAAAATCAATCATGCCCGTTTGGTTAGTACCTATATCCGCTGTACGATGATACACGGTGATACATGTACATGTAGGTAAATAGGACACGTAAGACTGGTTTAACCTGAAAACATTTTGTGTCTATACAAAGTCAGGTTACATATTTTGTGACCTTGTGATGTTCATGGTTGCTTAACGTTTTGTTTGTACGTCTCTTTGTTGGAGTAGGCAATTGTTGGCGGGTTGGTGTTGATGTGGAGTAATAAAAAATGTGTAATTCCTGTAATCCTGTCAATGAATTTGAGACAAAAATTGAGCGCCGTTTCTATTTTTGAGGAAACTGCAACCTGTGATTTGGTAATCCTAACAAGATTCATGGAAATCAACCATAGCTTA
The DNA here is from genome assembly GCF_036588685.1 of Mytilus trossulus. Taxonomy (NCBI): domain Eukaryota; kingdom Metazoa; phylum Mollusca; class Bivalvia; order Mytilida; family Mytilidae; genus Mytilus; species Mytilus trossulus. The sequence continues at coordinate 57,703,937 of NC_086386.1, read as the reverse complement.
CAAATAAGCGCATTTGTAGTTCATAGAACATTAAATGCATGCACATTTATGATCTATAAATACGTGTTAAAACAGAACAAAGAAGTCATAATTTACCTACTCAGTAGTATTCATGTTGAAAATAATTAATATAATACAAAGGGGGATCTCTGTGTAATCTATACACCGGGGCGTCGGAATATCGGGGCGACCACCTAGACATGTAGATCTGATCAGGATTTTATATATATTTGACACTGTGTGTTCAAACAACAATCAATTCATCAATTCGATTGACGCTTTGTAGTATATTACATTATGTTATCGGTTAAACAAATTACGTGATTGGATTGATTTAGCATGTCGTTTTTAATATCTGTTTTGTCATCTGATAAAGTAACACATTCAATTAGGTAAATAAAAAAATCTGCCTGCATCAGCTTTTTTAACCCTCGATCGTAAAAAAATTAGACTATAGAACTTTTACTGTGAGTAGCTGAACAGGTGTCCGAGTGGAGCAGATATCGCATATCCTTCTAGGGGAGCTACCATTTGATTTTATGGGGGGGCTAGGATGAAATTTGAAAAAAATAGGCAGGACAGGAGTTTTGAGTTAAAATAAAGGCAGGATGAGACACTTGCAAAAAAAAAGTCAGGACGACAATTTAGGTAAAAAAAAGTCAGGATAAACAAAAACAAGAGGCTCTCAAGAGCCTGAATCGCTCACTTGAATTTTTTTGGTTTAATCTCTCATCAATGATTATTTTGGCTTTTCAATTTATTTAAATGTTCTTTAAATCAACCTATTCTCTTCAAAAGGCAAAAAAAAAAATCATTTTCTCCTATGTTCTATTTTAGCCATAGGAGCTATGTTTCTTGACATACAAGGAAATGAAATATAAAATTTATACTAGATACTCTGAAACTCTGAAACTCATTTAGCCTAAGTTTGGCTGAAATTGATACAGCAGTTTCAAAGGAGAAGATTTTTTAAAGTAAGTCAACATGTACATGATGAACAAATTGTGAAAAAAGTCTTTAAAGGGCAATAACTCCTTAAGAGGTCAATTGACAATTTTGGTCACTCGACTTATTTGTAGATCTTACTTTGCTGATCATTTTTGCTGTTTACAGTTTATCTTTATCTATAATAATATTCAAGATAATGACCAAAAACTGCAAAATTTCCTTAAAATTACCAATTAAGTGGCAGCAACCCAACAATGGTTTGTTTGATTCATCTGAAAATTTCAGGGCTGATAGATCTTGACCTAATGAACATTTTTACCCCATGTCAGATTTGCTCTAAATGCTTTCGTTTTTGAGATATAAGCCAAAAACTGCATTTGACCCCTATGTTCTATTTTAAGTAACGGCGGCCATGTTTTTTGGCGGATCAAAAATCTAAGCACACACATTGAGCAGGATAATCTAACAAACAATCATGCTAAGTTTCATCCAAATCCATTCAGTAGTTTCAGAGAAGAAGATTTTTTAAAGTTAGCAAAAATGATGAACAAATTGTGAAAAATTGTCATTAAAGGACAATAACCCCTTAAGGGGTCAATTGACAATTATGGTCATATTAACTTATTTGTAGATCTTACTTTGCTGATCATTTTTGCTGTTTACAGTTTATCTTTATCTATAATAATATTCAAGATAATGACCAAAAACTGCAAAATTTCCTTAAAATTACCAATTAAGTGGCAGCAACCCAACAATGGTTTGTTTGATTCATCTGAAAATTTCAGGGCTGATAGATCTTGACCTAATGAACATTTTAACCTCATGTCAGATTTGCTCTAAATGCTTTCGTTTTTGAGATATAAGCCAAAAACTGCATTTGACCCCTATGTTCTATTTTAAGTAACGGCGGCCATGTTTTTTGGCGGATCAAAAATCTAAGCACACACATTGAGCAGGATAATCTAACAAACAATCATGCTAAGTTTCATCCAAATCCATTCAGTAGTTTCAGAGAAGAAGATTTTTTAAAGTTAGCAAAAATGATGAACAAATTGTGAAAAATTGTCATTAAAGGACAATAACCCCTTAAGGGGTCAATTGACAATTATGGTCATATTAACTTATTTGTAGATCTTACTTTGCTGATCATTTTTGCTGTTTACAGTTTATCTTTATCTATAATAATATTCAAGATAATGACCAAAAACTGCAAAATTTCCTTAAAATTACCAATTAAGTGGCAGCAACCCAACAATGGTTTGTTTGATTCATCTGAAAATTTCAGGGCTGATAGATCTTGACCTAATGAACATTTTAACCTCATGTCAGATTTGCTCTAAATGCTTTCGTTTTTGAGATATAAGCCCAAAACTGCATTTGACCCCTATGTTCTATTTTAAGTAACGGCGGCCATGTTTTTTAACGGATCAAAAATCAAAGCGCACACTTTGTGCAGGATACTCTAAGGAACAATCATGCTAAGTTTCATTCAAATCCATTCAGTAGTTTCAGCGGAGAAGATGTTTGAAAAATTGTTAACGACGACAGACGACGACGGACGCCAAGTGATAAGAAAAGCTCACATGGCCTTTTAGGCCAGGTGAGCAAAAAAAAGGCAGGACCGAACAGAGTGAAAAATAAAAAGGCAGGACAGAGATTACAGCTAAAAAAAAATGCAGGACAATTTTTTTCATTCTAGCCCCCGCCCCCCATGTCGTGGACACAAATCTATCACCACTACATGTGTATTGTCCTTCTGGTGTTTGACTGCATACGCAGCTGATAGTTGGAATGTCAAAGTTGTTTTGCCTGTTCCTCCTGTCCTGATCCAAACTGATAAAAAGAAGTAAATGTTTTAGCTTATGAAAAAAAACCCATAACGAACGACACATTACAGTGAGTTAATCAATCGAAAACGTATCTTGTATTTCATGATTTCTCAATAAGAATACTTTTAATGTTAAAATAATTATAACATCCTTATGTTTGTTACATACTCCATTTGTTGACATTTACAACTAAAGAGTTACTTATAAAACTAGGTTATTAAAATAATCAATGTGTATAAGATTTATTAATCTTAGACTTTGTTTACTAAAAACTTTAAGAAACATTTTTATTTTATTTTATAAAGGTGTCAAATTCATGTTCACCGATTTGACTCAAATTCTCGTACTTAATTTATAACATACTAAAACGGATCTCTGAATAATAAAATTTCTAAAACAAACAATTCATGATGCATGGACTCGATAACATGTATCAGCATTTCGTGTGTATTTTAAACTTGATGCCATCTTAGTAACTATCGAGGTGAGTAATACCTCCGAAGAGCTACTTAATATCATTGTGTAGCTATATGATTGTATTTATGGATGTCTGCTTGTTATGTTATGGAATTTTTGTCAGATTTTCGGAATCCTCTGATTTTATCCATGAAAATGCCTTAAAAGAAATTCCCATGAACCCCCATGTATACTTATAAGTCATTTGTAAAAGTCTTATAAAATTTTATTTGTTTTTAATAGTATTTGAGAACTTTAACTTGTCAATGATAAAGCTATGCAAAATCAAGAGAGAACATTTTCCCGTCAAAATTCCAAGGGCCTATATTTCAAAAACTTGCATGCACATTGACCCCTATATTTTTTTTACTTTTTTTATTCTTCAATTTATTACCTATCAATACATACTAGTTTTATGAAAAGTTATTTATTTTGAAACTGAGCAGCGAACATCCTTAATGAACAACTTGATGGATGAAATAGGTGGTACAAGAACTAGTTACTACGTACATGTACATGTACATGATATACGCAAGGGTACATGTATAAGAGCCATACAAACTTTTTTCTTATTTCTTCCCATATTTGCATTCCTTTTGCGTAAAAGCGGAAACATTTGCGTTAACTGTTTATCGCAAACATTTGCTAAATATTGTTTACTTTTGCGTCATAACACATACATGTGCGTTATAACACACACATTAATTCTAATAATTTATGAAATTTCGCAAACTTTTCGGAAATAACGCAAATCTAAGCGTTATAACATAAATATTTGTTTATCTTATTTCTTTTCTAAGTCACAAGAGAATTAGCTGCTATAAATTGAGAAGGCTGCACGTATTAAAAAATATACCAATCGTTGAACTCAATATTTCAAAGAAAAATGCATTTCAAAGACGAAAGATCGTTTTGTTTATTTGACTTTATATTTTTTTCTCTCTTCTCTACCTAGCCACTTTCCGTAAATCAAATTGTCCTTATCCATAAAAATAAAATTGAGAATGGAAATGGGGAATGTGTCAAGGAGACAACAACCCGACCATAGAAAAATCAGCAGAAGGTCACCAACAGGTCTTCAATATAGCGAGAAATTCCCGCACCCGGAGGCGTCCTTCGGCTGGCCCCTAATGATAATGAACGCCATACTTATTTCCAAATTGTACACAAGAAACTAAAATTAAAATAATACAAGACTAACAAAGGCCAGAGGCTCCTGACTTGGGACAGGCGCAAAATTGCGACGGGGTTAAACATGTTTATGAGATCTCAACCCTCCCCCTTTATCTATTTTTATGTTAAAATTAGATGATTGACTGATACATTTTTTTCCTTAATTTGCTAAATACGTATAACTGCAATTAAAAGTGTTCCTGACCATTATTCTATCATGTATATCTATTAAAATAATGACAGGAGTGTACTTACCAACATAACTTTGAGAAGGCATCTTGTGCTAATTACTGAAAAATAGAATACTATTCAAGTATAAATGTATATAAAAGAAAAACGAAAATCAAGTAACAATAGCTTGGTCGGTTACTTTCAGAGTGTTTGACAATTTTTTAACAGTTTGTAATAACGGCAGGCGCGGATCCAGAAGGGGGAGGGGGTCAGAACCCCCTTTTTTTTGGAAGATTAATGCATTTGAATGGGGACATGTAATTGGACCCCCCTTTTTTTGTCCTGGGTTATGACCCCACCCCTTTTTAAAATGGCTGGATCCGCCCCTGGACGGGGATGTTTAACCTTCACGAAATAACACGTTAATGCTGAAAGGAAATTGTTTTCATGTAAGACTTTTGATTTGACCCTTAAAATAGCTGTGTAGTCAACCAATTAAATAACAAAACCCTGTTGATTTCATGGAGGTCCAGATTTAAGAAAATGGGGAGCGCAAAGTCGACTTCTCGTTAAACGAAGCGAGGCGAAAATATTTTTGAAGTAAAGTTATCGAAAAATTGTTTATGAAGCTGATGAGAACCATTTAGAACGGAGCATAACCACCACGACCCCTCCTCAGACGGCCACTGGAATCGATATAATATTTTACATTTAAGACAATAAATGAAGAATAGAATACTTACAGATACACCATTCATATAAAATAATTAATAATGCGTATCAATATCAAAAGTATTTTTATAGTTAGGCCACACCAATTTGATTCCTTGTTCGACGGACCCGCCCGCACCTATTTTTTTCAAAACAGATTTTTTTTATTTTTATTATATTCCCGCTTCCCGCATCCGGAAATGAAATCATGTCCATTTCCCGCACCGTTTTTTTGTAAATATTATATAAAGATCTCAACATTTGTTTTTTTAAATCATAGTCTAGCCTTTATATAACGATTTTAAACCTATCAGCACCCCACAACACTGTAAATATCTGCGAGAATATTTGTTTCAGCATGAAACCAATTTATTCCAAGCGGGAGTGCTCCGATATAAATAGAAATACCAGTACAAAACAAAACGTTGGTTTCTTTCCCCCTAACTTATATTCCCAATAAAAAAATGTTCGTTGTTAAAATAAAGTACAAAGAACTTCTGAAGGATTTGCCTTCAACTGCAATTATAAAGTATGGTGACGGTCATACCCGCTGCAGGTTTGTGCACCTGTCCTGGTTGATTCAGGGACCTGTCGTTCAGCAGTTATCGTTTGCTGATGTGGTTCATTGGTATTTTCCCGTTTGGAAATATAATTTAGATCGTTGGTTTTCCTGTTCGAATTGTGTACAATACTAAGTTGTGGTCCCTTATAGCTTGCTTGTTGGTCTTGATCAATGCCCTGTGTAAATGCCGTACTTTGACCTATGTTTTTTAGTATCAGATTGGGACCAACCCTCCCTCAGACAAGGGCCTTGAAGGGGACATTTTACCATGTTTACTGTTGTAGAAAAGAAAATAGAAATACTAAGGATTTGTACAGTGCTACTTTACAAAACCTTTGACAACTTAGAATTTTTTACTCAAAAAGAGGAGAAATACATTATATTTTTAACAATTTTTCTGAAAGAGGGATGGGTCCACTTATTTTAAATAATATTAAACTGTTAAAGTAAATGTGTTAACATGGTTAAAGTCCAGGAATATAACAAAATTTTTGGACATGTTTTGACAATTTAATACCAAATATTATAGTTCTTTGGGAAAATATAAGCCCTTTTGAACTTAAACTGTTTTTACAAAAAAAGTATATTATAACTTATTTTACCCCTCATAAAAGGGATATTCATAACATTAAGGGGTTGTTCTGAACCTGATTATGACTTGGATGGAGAATTGTCTCATTGTCAGTCACACATACATATACCAGATTTAATTATTCAATTATTTCTTGTTGAACAGGGAAAAAATACTTCATAAATTAAAGAAATGTCAAGGTACTAGTGATAAATCAAGTTTTAATATAGTCAAAACCTACTATTTTATGTTTACAAAAAAAAATTATAATCGCTCGCCTCTACTTTTTAAGCTTCGCCTCAAAAATTTGCAAATTAAATATTTTTTTATTAAAATTTTCAAATCGCTCGCTCGCCCCAATTTTTGGAGTCCAAAAATCCGTAGAACAAGAAATTAAATTGGTGTGGCCTTAATAATCATAGATAACTTAATTATCAGTGTCAGAGTCCGTTGTTTTCGTGTCTATCACATATATAACGACCGAACAATTATTATCGCGTTAAACACAATTATCTATTGTTTTAACTAACTTTCATTTAATCATAAAAGTACATTCGTATCAATGCAGTATTCTAAATATATTTTATTCACTCAGATTGCGAATGTTCATTTTATTACGTAATCTCTGACTCATATTTCCCGCCAAAAAAAGGGATGTCGTATGAAGAAGTACTGGAAAAAGAAGAGACAACAATCATGTTACTCTGTTCTGACTAGTCATGTTCATTTAAACTCGTGCGGGAAACAATAAATAAAATTTATATCACAATGGTCGCTAAAACCGACACATTCAAAAGGCTTAAGAATATATCAAACCCGAACACATTAAAAACTCTATAGCATTGGCACGTAAACTAGACATGCAACAACTGATAGGGGAAAATACCGAGAGATAATAAATATTCTGGATCATATTTAATTTGTCTTGCGTCCGGTAACAGAACATAGACAATGCTTTGATAACACTGTCGTAGAAAGTGAGAGGCTTAGCGCTATAAAACCAGGTTTAATCCACCATTTTCTACATTAGAGAGAGCCGTGGTGTAGTGGTTAGTGCATCGGACTACTAACACAAAGGTTCCTGGTTCGATTCCCGTTTGGGATGACAATTTCAGGAAATCAATTTTATGCTCTCCAAGGCAGCACTCGCACCCGCAAAGTGGAAAGGGATTAATATAAGTTGCAAAACTTTTTTCCCAATCCACTATAAATAAATATTTTTAAACTAAACTACATTTGAAAATGCCTGTACCACGTCAGGAATATGACAGTTGTTGTCCATTCGTTTTTTATGTGTTTTGTCATTTGATGTTGCCATGATTAGGGACTTTCCGATTTGATTTTCCTCTGAGTTCAGTATTTTTTTAGATTTTACTTTTTTCTGGAAGGTAAGATTGTATTCCAATTAACACAGGCACTAGAAAAGTAAAATAATTAGTGCAAGAGGAAAACGAAATTGGATAGAAAGATAAAATCTTTGACATTTCTGATACAAAATATGGAAGACAAAAACAAGAAAACTCCATAAAAAGAATAGTCGTAAAGTATTTTTAGTTTTCTCACGGACGCATAAAGGAAATATACATGTAGCAAATATATTGCTAAACACAGCTTCAATTTCCGCATATAAAAAACATAAATATATGAAAAACACAAAGTGGGAATGTTGATTTGAACAGCTTATTTTGTGTGTAGATCTTTTAATGAAAAGCTTATCATGTCATTGAACTTTAATGACTTAAAACATAAGAAAGTACACAAAGAAGATCTTCCATAAACCGAATTCCCCTCAAATGGACGAGTCTAAATTGATTTCAATGTATTGGCGTTTTTCAATAAAAACGTATTTTTTTGTCCCAGCCACTTTAAAAAAAAATGTGTTTGATCTTTGTAAGTATTTTTTTGTGCAGTCAGTATATTGAATTATATTTAACATTTTTAGGCAAAGAAAAGTTTATTTCAAGAGGGATTGATAAGACTCTTTGAATGGTCCAAAACAACCAAAATGGTATGTCCTTAGACCGCCTGTTCAACATTCATACTCTAAAATATCGTAAAAAAAATCAGAAATAAATGTTATTTTTGCTTTACATAAGTTCTTTAATAATTCAAAAGTATGTTCAGAGCCAACATATTTTAATAAACAGCTTTCACTATAGGATTTTTAATTTCAGAAGGTATGTCCCTAACAAAATGTCCACTACGAAACGAAGTCATTAAAATTTGCCAATACACAGTTTTATAAAATCAGTGTAATTTTTGTTTGCAAGAGATAAAGACATTTGGGTCTTACAAAAGAAGTGATGTTTTTATAACGGCAATAAAATTGTTGGTAAGAAAATTTGAGCACATTAAATGGACCAGAGTGATACCGTATTTTTTTTAATGTCCACTACGAAACGGGTCAAATCTCCTTCAGTATCTGGTTTTAAAATTATGAAAAAAATATCAGTGTACAGCTTAATAAATGCTTTGATGAATACAATGAGTCTTGTTACTATTGCAATATAGGGATTGTGGGTAAAAAATAAAACATGCGAATACGTCCCCTACGAAACTGTCCCCTACGACAAAGTATGGGAGAAAAACGTTTCGTAGTGGACACTACCACTACCATGCAGTGTTTTTAAAATCTTTTTTCAATTATATTCGAGCAAAACAAATAACAAGGGTTAGTTTCATGTAATTTTTATTATGTTTTTATTAACATATAATAGGGTTGATGTCAACTACGAAACTTTTTGTCCACTACGAAACGCATCAAAATGTTCAGTACGTAACATGAGTTGTACCTTCATATGTGAAGTACTGTTTAATCTTTATCGATAAAAATGGTTTTCCAATTCAGAAAAAAATGAGATTTTTCTAGTATTTAAAGTAAACAAACTGGAATGTCTATAGGAAACATTTCAAATTGCAAAAAATATGTGTGTTTAGAAGAAGTTTCGTAGGGGACAAAAGTCCCCTACGAAACAGTACACAAATTATGAAAATAGTATCATTTTAAAGAATATTTAAGATTGCACTTTTTGTTAACAAACAGGTCTATAATAGAGGTATTCAAAATAAGTCTTGAAATTAAATTTTGAGTTGATTTTCCATTTTTTTTTTAGGTCTGAAAGTTACGCTTTTATTGAAAAACGCCCGTATATGATAGTTAAACAGGTCGAGAACTCTGGATTTCCTGACGTCATAATATATTTGCATAGTAATTTCACAAACTCAAGACCTTGAAAAACTGACCAATCGACTCAATGGGCTACAATGCATTGTGGGCTACTACGAGTTTACTATCACTTGAAAACACGTGGAAGTAGTAAAAAAAAAGTGAAAACTAATATAGTGTCTGGGATTCTCAAAAGAAATGTTTTGGTTCTACGAATATATTTATTGAAATATATTTAACATATTATAATCTTCAATTTGCATGCTCAGATTAAAAATGTATTGTTAACGGCTTTACAATTCGACTTTCTTTTGCGCCTTGAAAAAGTAGTTGAACATGTTTGTTCCATAGTGTACCTGTGCACTAATTTCACGGCGTGAAACAGTGAGAACTCAGATGGAGTTACCACTCTCCAGAACGTAAATGCTTTGAGCTCTTTAAACATGTATAATGTCATTTAAAAACATGTTTGCCTCGAAAACATAAACACTGGCACATGAACACGTATATCTGCACTGGATGTGTAAAATTTTTTATCAGGACCTGAACTATAAATAAGAACATCATTATATTCAATATGTTAAAATATTTCCTATACAAGTTGGTAGGAATTGCGCTTAATATATTCGGGTGATGAAGACATAATTTTTCAATTAGTTTACATCCGATTGCAGGTTAGGTAAACATCTATCTTTTAAGAGAAGACAAGTCCGATAATAGACAATTTACATGTCTGTAAGTCTAGACTAATTTGAAAGGATGGTTGTACACCTTACATAATAACGACTTTAAGGTTCAGCTTACAAGCAAGCTAACCAAGGATTATACCTTTCATTGCGCACTCAATGAAAGTTGTTGTAATTAAGGTCTGGAGCTGGCATGTAAGTAACTGCGTAGTCCTTTGTTAACTTAGAATCATATTCAAAACAGTGTGGTCCTGGCCATTGATTGACGACCTAAATTATCCCATTGACTGGGACAGATTAGGTGAACGTTTATCGGTAACAATCACTGCTCACTATGTACGTGTTAAAGACACTGAATCTGTGGGGTCACCAAAGGTTCTCAACACCTAAATAAAGCAATTCGAAAAACGAATCCGGAATAATACGATATTTTATATCAATAATATAAATCAAAACATAAAGGTTATTCCTGATTAATTTTTGGAATAATTTTATTATAAAAGGCGTTAAGAACCTTTGGTGACCCCACAGTTTAAATTCTATAAGAAGTAAGAAGTGAGCAATGGTCGTTACGGACAAACGTTCACCTAATCTGTCCCAGTCAATGGGATAATTTAGGTCGTCAATCAATGGCCAGGACCACACTGTTTTGAATATGATTCTATGTATTATTGTCATTTTGAAAACTAGTAGTTTCTTTTGTTACCATTTCCGACTCGAACTTCTCTTTAACTGAGTTTTACTGGTCATATGGTTGTGTGTTTGTTTTTACTACATTGGATAGATGTATATGGGGAGATTTGAGATCTCAAAAACATGTTCAACCTCGCTGCATGTTTTCGCCTGTCCAAAGTCAAGAGCCTCTGGCCTTTGATAGGCTTGGTTAGTCGGAGGATTGGGATCCCGATAACATGTTTAATCCCGCCACATTATTTATGTATATGCCTGTCCCAAGTCCGGAGCCTGTAATTCAGTGGTTGTCGTTTGTTTATGTGTTACATATTTGTTTTTTCTTCATTTTTTTTATATAAATAAGGCCGTTAATTTTCTTATCGGGGCCTTTTATAGCTGACTATATGCGGTATGGGCTTTGCTCGTTGTTGAAGGCCGTACGGTGACCTATAATTGTTAATGTTTGTGTCATTTTGGGCTTTTGTGGATAGCTGTCTCATTGGCAATCATACCACATCTTTTTTTATATTGACTGATTTTAATCTTAGTTTCTTGTGTATAATTGAGAGTTTGGTATGACGTCAATTTTCACTGAACTAGCATACATATTTTTGCCAGGTAAAAGACTCCTCTGGGTGCGGAGATTCTCGCTGTATTAAAGACCTATTGGTGGCCTTCGGCTGTTGTCTGCTCTATGGTTGGGTTGTTGTTTCTGACTCATTTCCCATTTCCATTCTTAATTTTGTACGGTATATAGCTAAAACATATTTTGTTTAGATTCATTCATTGATAAAGTCCGTCGGTTGCGTATTTTATCCCAAATTATACCTCAGAAGTATTTTATCGTTCGGCTGCTGTCCTATTGACGTATGTGCAATATCTCAAATTATCTAAACCCTGTGGATCAAATAAGATGTTATATTACCTTTTCAAAGTTTTCTGAAAACCTTCTTTTTATATAGAAAGAAGAAGATATGACTGCCAAATGAGATCTCTTTACATCCAAGATGTAATCTACTAAACTAAGTTGTCTTATGGGTAATTGTGTTTACCACTGTTGTTTTGTTGTGTCTGGTTGACGAATACATAAAATCTCAGTGTCATCACCAAACATATTTATGGCTATATATCGGGTAATTCAAACACTTGTTTCTTCGCATAGAAACAACTCTTCATTAATTTGAGCATGGCACGAATACTTTATATCACGAACTATAAATGTGGATACAAAAAATAAAAAACTAAGCAAAATTGTTAATCCCTCTTTGCACGAAAAAATGTGTTGTATTTCAGTATTTCAGTAAATAACACGTGTTCTTGTTTGATTGTAATGATGTAGTAATCCATCATGTACTGTTACATGTACTCAATCGCGCCAATTACTGTTTTTCAAGGGTATCATTTGCGCCAAATTTTGTTTTCCAAATGTATCAATTGCGCCAATATTCGAAGTTCATTTGCGCCAATTTACCTGTACACATCATGCACATATCTATCATAAATATATATTTATTCTTATTTTTGGCTTAAAAAGTAACATATGTTTGAAGATATTTCACCATGTAGATGAGCATCTGGAGAGAAACGACTTAAAATGCATTTGACAGTCCATGTTCACAGGGAGAAGAAAACTTATTGCTTTGCTGAATATTTAATACAAGATATGCCAAAAGAGAAGAACATAGAAGCATTTGCTGATTATGTTTTAGTCACATATGTTGACGACACCATGCGTATGGGCTGAAACTATCTACAACAAGATGTATCAGTAATGGAGCAGCAGCATTCCACTAGAACTACATTGAACTGTTTAATGCATTTCATCCTTCTATTTTTGTGTTTTTGGACAATAAAGTGAAGTTTAATACAAGCTATATACTACATACAATAACTTTGGAAGTATACCCAAGCAGCAGCAGTAAGAAGAAGATATGTTTCAGAAAAGGAAACATTTGCCGTGTAAACTGCCACTTCCAAGTCTGAATAAAGGTGGAGGGAAGTAATTTTTCTTCTAATTAACAATCGTATGTTTTATTTTTGGCGCAAATGATACCATGTAATTTTAAAACATGTGGCGCAAACGTAGCATTGGAGAAAAAAAGTTGCGGCGCAAAAGGACGCATTTTTGGCGCAAACGGATTTTTCCCCTCATTTAGTGGATTGGTAAAAAAAAACAGGTAAAAATAAATTGTGTCACACGTAAATAAACAATTACATGTGCGAGAACATAAATATGCTAATTTATGCATTGCCATATAATACAGTGTTCCCGACCTGTTAAACTGTTAAACAATACTCAGAGTGAATGATATATATATATATATTCCCAATTTGAATTACATCGAAAACCTACCAATTAAATGACTTCTTCTTCTTCTTTTGTTACAGAAAACCATCAACGTACTGATGTTTACTTTCCGGCGCATGCCTGGTTAATGTTTTCAAAATAAATTTATGTAAACAATTTTTGTCAAAACATAAATTAACAAATATTTCTTGTTCAAAGTTGTTGTTTTTGGTCACATATTTTCGTATTTTTCAATTTTTACAATTTTTCTTTGTTTTTAATTTATACAGTTTTTATTTAGTTTTAGATATTACATTTTTTTTTGTTGGTATAAGACAAAAACAAGAGAATCTGTTTATTTCAGATGAGGGTAAGTATCAAGGAGCACATCGTGCGTGAGTGCATCCTTGAAGTTTTCTGTAGTAGTGTTTTGACTAATTTCAGCAGATAGTTTGTTCCAGTCTCTAATGGTTTGTCAGAAAAAAGAAAATTTATAGCTGTCTTTATTGCATTGAATTTGTCTGTAGGATTCTTTATTGGTGGATCTTGTATTTGACTGACTCTGTTGTAATACATTATGCGATGGAATGGCTATATTTTCATTTACAATTTTGTGGAACATTATTAGCCTTGTTCGTAGTCGGCGTTCTTGTAAGGTTTGCCATTTCATGGTGTCTAGCATCTCAGACACACTGCTGGTGTTGTGATGTCTGTTGCACACGTACCTTGCTGCCCGTCTCTGAACTTTTTCAAGTGATCTTATATTTTCATTAGTAAATGGGTCCCATACAGTACAGCAGTATTCTAACTTTGGTCTTATAAGTGTTTGATACGCTCTTTCTTTAATTGTTTGTGATTGGACTTTAAGGTTTCTTATGATGAAACCTAATGATTTATTTGCTTTTGCAGCAGTTTTTTGGATGTGGGTGTTCCATTTTAGGTCTGCTGAGATGGTGATACCTAAGTATTTTGCATGTTTTACAGTTTCTAAGATGACAGTACATTATTAAAAAATATTATACATTTTGTATCTTTAAATTAACACCATATGATAATTTTATAAATTAAGGGCCGGGGTAAATTTATATTTTTGAATTTCAAATTTTAAAAATGATTTTTTATTTTATCAAAAAGAGTCATTTTGGAACTGACCAATGAGTGTTCTGAAAATATCTTGTTGATGTTTTTAAAGTCTGTTCGTAATCATGAAATATATTTGTAAGGACTAAGCATTTATACGAAAACTGTAAGTATTTTTCGTTAACAATGCGTTATCTATACAGCTTGATACACAACTTGTAATCGAGCAGATGCATAAGGTCCTTCTGAAATTCAGATAAATGTTCATTTTTGTTGAAGTACATTGCAGTGGCGGATTCAAAGGCTGAATACATGGCGAACTAATACCCCCCCCCCCCCCCCCCCCCCAAACTTATCAAGCAAGCATTTACTTGTTTACTTTTTCATAATGATCGAGTGCTATAAATAAAAATTATACTTATAAGCATTGTACAATATCTTGTCTTTGTGTACTGTTTAGATAGAATAATTTATGGAGTTGGTTGATTATTGTTTGCTTATCGTTCAGTGGCAAATATTTCATGCATTTTTATGACCAGAACGCAATAGGAGGTCGACTGTGAGGTTGGAGGACGGTAACTTGGAATGCCAATGGAAAATGAAGAAATGTTGTATGCGGACATAAATTCTGCCTCGGCCAAGCTGGACAAAATAGGGACCGCTAATAATTGTTGCTAACGTTTTTAAAGCGCAGAGAGTGTTGATATCAAACGTCTATTCTGACGTCCGTCGTCGATATGGCAATGTTGTTTCCAATTATAAAATTAGTTTAGATACTTTTAGATCGCTTTAGAAGCTGTAAGAATTATATGCCAAGCGAAAGTGTTTATTGCACTAAACTTGGGATCTTTTGGTATGATATACAGCTATTGATATATACTACCGACCGTCTCGGTGCGAGAGGTCGTGGGTTTGAACCGCAACCGGGTCAAATAAAGACGTTACAATTATTATTTTCTGTTTGAATGCAATGACATTTTTTTCTTGCAGACTGTTACTGTGAAATAAAAAAAAAATGACTGTATGTTGATTCTAAATTAATGTTTTGATTTGTCTGTGTTGTTGGGTTGGTTTCCCATTAATGCAATTTAAAACCTTTATCTCCTTTTATTGAGTTCCAAAGGTTTGACTTGATTATATATTGTAATCTCCTAACTTATTCCGACCGATTGTAAACCCTTGCTTAAGTTGTGCTTCCATTTGTCTGTTCGGTTCGTATGTATAAACACTCAGCTACGTCCGGTCGAAATGGTCCAAAATGTTGTAAATCTGATGACTCAAATTTATATATATAACGAAAGTTCCACGCCCTCGACAAATTAAAGATCTATTTAGATATCACTTTGAGGTGAAACTCAGACATATGCCCAAGTTAAGGGCATATCGATTAGTCACATTTTGTGCATCTTTAGCATAGACAATTTTAGAGAGAGAAAGACTATATGTAACAAAATCTACATGTATCTGTCGGACAATATCTACAAATACGTGAACCCTTATAGAAACCTTTGCCATCGAAGAGCGAAAAATTAAGAACACATGCAAAATTTGAAAATTTCTTCAAACTTGATCCTTATTTTAATTCAATATCGGGACTCAGGAACGGAGACACTATGCGGTATGGAAATTTCTCTTTTTTGAAGGTCGTACAGTTGTCTATAATTGCTTACATACACTTCATTTAAACTTGGAATTCGTGGATATTGGTCAAATTAGCAATTCTACCACATCGCCTCACTTGAATACGCTCGTTTACGGAATGTTTTATATTGTGAATATCGTTGTCCGTCCATCCGTCGTCAACATTTTAAACAATAACTCAAAAATGATGAACCAATTTTAATGAAATGTTTTAAATCTATTGACGTAAGCTCTCTTTCGACCTTTTGAAATGAAGATTTTACGTTTCCGAGTTATATGCTTGAATTCATAAAGGGGGGGGGGCTCCGGTTTTCGAGCAATAACCCTAAAATTGTTTCAGCAGATTTTATGAATCTTTTGTGACTGGTTTATATCTTCTTTAAATAAGCTCTCTATAATAATTTTTTTTATAAAAAAAGATTTATTGTACCTTGGAGTTTTGAAACGGGTCTCAACATTGAAAAAAGTACGTGTGTTGAGTTAGATGTTTGAGATAGACTACGGTGTCTAATCCAGGGTATTCCACAAATTATTTTTGAAAATCAACGTTTCTCAAACGATGTTCAATTTGTATATATCAAGTTTTAGTATAAATTTACCTGCATTTCTTAGCACTGTCTATCAAATATCGGGAATTATATATCCGCGTTTAAAAACCATGGAGGAGTACTAGGATGAAAAAAGGCATTTCTTTTTTTTTGTATTTAATTTACTGATTATTTTATTTTTAAATCATTTTTAAAAAGCTTTTTACAGTTAAAAAGTAGGTACAGTCTGGGGTTAAAGATTATTACAAATCTATCAATTCCTTTGTCAAACCTTCATAGATTTTTTTTTAACTTTTTGTAGAAAATTTCAATCGCGAAGACCAAGATTTAAAACATTTGATTTACGGAAAATGGTAAAGAAAGCGAATAAAAAAAAAACTCCTAGCAAGTCAAATAGACAAAATGATCAGTCGGCGTAAAAAAAACCTAAGAAGATGATAAAGATTCCGGCTTTGTTAAAAAAAAATGGAATTTAAAATTTTCAGTTAGGATTTGTGGATTCATTTTTTTCTAACATTCTTTGATATATGGGTTAATCTACTATAATATGTTTTTATAATTTAAATTAATTTTGTATTGTTCAAATTAAGTTTTGTTTCATTAAAATCTTATTTTACATGACCTGATCCGATCGATTACGCCATTAAGCTTAATCCTTTATACAAATAGTAATACTTTAAGTTGATTTTAGCTATATACAGAAGCGAATGTCTAATTGACCTTACTTCTTCAACTTTCATTCGAACAAAAAAAAATCGCCAGGTCGGCATGTCAACACTACAAGATCAATGTGTATTGCAATAAATATTTTAATTTCACTATTGGCAACCTTAAAGACATGTTACAAAATGGAATATACTCGTCCTTGGGTTAATAAGTAGGACTTTAAAGTATTAGGTATCGTATCAAAACGTAAAAGTGATTTGAAAATTTAAAAATCCTTTGTAATTCATTCTATTATGTTTTAAGTCCATAGAATTTTTTTTTTTTATAAATTTTGTTCCTTTTCTCAATTTATATTTTAGCACCCTGTTATTATTTGTTTTTAATTTAGTTACCCTTTTTTCTATATTCCTTTTTTGGGGAGGGGGGCTAATTTTTCATTTTAAAAATATACGCAGTCAATGCTTTTACATACGGGGTATATATCTCCCAATTGGTACGATATTCCCAGGCTTGCATTTCCTAGCAAGATTTTCTTGATAGAGATTGGTTGCTGCTCACAAGGAAGCTATTGAACCAAGAGTACCAAATGGTGAAGTTGAAATTGCCCCTTTGTAAATTTTACGGACGCCATCACGAGTTGGTTGACCGTTATGCAATAACCGTTTCACAAATGATATCGGATACGTTCCTTACGTCGTAACTACAATCCCATTCCCTTTCATGAATGTGACCTACCGAATAAGACTTTTTACCGGGTTTTTTTTTTATCCCATAAGCAACACGACGGGTGCTACATGTGGAGCAGGATCTGCTTACCCTTCCAGAGCACCTGAAAATCACCCCTAGTTTTTTGTGGGGTTCGTGTAGCTTATTCTTCAGTTTTCTATGTTGTGTCATGTGTACTATTGTTTGTTTGTCTTTTTCATTTTTAGCAATGCCGTTGTCAGTTTAATTTCGATATATGAGTTTGACTGTCCCTATGGTATATGTATCTTTCTATCCCGCTTTTAGTTAAGCTTTTTACAGAAACACTAAAAATGTTGGCATCCCAGACCTCCCCCCCCCCCTACACACACACACTAATTTTGAGCGCCAGATTCACTATAGTATCACTCCCATTTTTTACCCGTGGAAACGTAATTCACACATTGTAAGTACTATAATGAAGAGCAATTCAAACATTTTGTTTTAATAAATAACTAAATCGATTTATATGATATGAGAGATCTGTGTATGATTAATATCAAAAATATGATTTAAATTTATTGGTTTAATTTGAGAATCAGTGTTTTGACACTTTCCCCGCTTTTAAACTCAAATACGTAAATCACAGCATTGAGTATAATTTTTCACCTTAACACGCCCACTATAATAAGCCACAGTCTATGGTCAAATGATTGCGACATTATACCGATCTTTTAAATCATAATGTTGTAGCGGATAAAACGTGGAAAATTATCTACAAGTAAGTTCACCAAATACTGTGTTTTTGTATTAAAAAAAATGTTTATTAGGGTTTAATTTCTCTGTTCTTTACATTTTATGGTATTTTCTTCTTATGTTAAAATAACGAACATTCTGTAAAAATTCTATTGAAAATGATTCTACTATAATTTAAAAAAAAAATGAAAGGTTCCTTAAGTATCGTTTGTTTCTGTTAGCTTTTTTTTTTAACCGATTTATTTTTTGTTTTTTCACAGTTATTCTTTTAATCTTACAACTCATTATTGTCATTTCTTTATTTTTTTTGTCAGCACGTATGCTCTTTTAAAAAAAGACCCGCACCCTCTTTAATTCTTTCATATGAAAACATATTTAAAACAAGTTCACCGGTTTTGTTATCTAATTTTAAAATAAGAGGGCGACTATTTGATATACCGTAAAAGGGGGGGGGGGGGGGGGGGCTTTGACGACGGGTGCTTTTTTACTTGTTACTATGTCGGCGTATTTATTCCATGGAACAAATACATTTCATTGGGCTGATTTCTCGTGCTCGTCTTGTCTTTCGTAAGGTTTTTATTGTCAGCTGCTAGTATTACCAGGTTATGATAATCAGTGTGTTTGCCAAATTGGGCCGCCATAAATAGCTGCAAAATTGATTATAACTGTTCTGTTAGGTATTGTGTTATGGAGTTTCATGTTCCATCTTATCAGTTACATTGTAGTTGCGGGTTTTAGACGAGAAAAATTAATACTCTTTTTAACATCATATACAGGCACTAATCCATTTAGTTTTTTATAAAAAAAAAAGAGGGGGTGCAAGTCATTTAATGTGGTTAAAAAAGGAGGAGGTCCTAACCCCTTATACCGTGAATCCGCCACTTATTTATAAGAAAGAACGAACAGAGGGTAATGTGTTTCTCTTCTTTATATATTATAGCACCCATTACTCTTTTTTCTTCATGTATTGTCCTATTTTTGTCTATTTTTGTTGTTGTTTATTTGCTATACATTTCTAATATTGTTTTGCCCATTTTTCGGAAGAATTGTCCCATTATCCTCTATTCTGTAAATACCATCCAGAACCTCTTTGTTTTTGTTCAGATCATGCTTAAACTTTTGAACCATTTGTATTGAATCAATATTTATTGGTTTTTGAACTTTCGAATATTTTGGATGCGAGCATCACTGAAAAGCGAGTAATTGTCAATAGCGCATTTGGTGCAGTGAAATTGATATTGTTAATGTTGCAAAATCCAGAAAACAAACCAACAATTTAGCATATGATGTTCGGAGTGTTTTTAGTCATTGACGTGTAATTGTCTCTCGGCCTCGGTGACCGAGTACTCTAAGTAGTCGAAGCAATGCATCACTGGAATGGCAACCCTGAAGTTGTGAGTTCGAATACACCAGATGCCACTCTTATCTTAATTGACTAGGATTTTCTTCCCGAAAATCAGCGGTTTATTTTCTCCAGGCAATCCGGTTTTCTTCACCAATATAAACTGACTTCCACGAAATATCACAACAATGCTGGAAATTGCGTTAAACGCCAACCAATCAAACTCGGACCGGTCACTAGTTGAATGTGAGAAACCAAAGTGGTAATATACCGTTGCTAAGTGTTACTAAGAAGAAATTTTGACGTTATTTCTAGACAATATCAATAATAAGAATATATTTATTATTTTTCCAGGACCAAATACACAAGTGTGATTACAGCATGGGCTCCCTAATGAAACGGAACCTTCTCCGTCTGGTGACTGGTTCCCGATCAAGGTATCAATCAACTGCTACTGTTATGAAAGGTAATAACGTTAAAAATATGTACCGATTATCAGGTTATCTGCATGTTGATATCGTAAAATATCAGCTGCGAGACATAATATGAAGCTTTTTGTCGAGTGAGCGTAGCGAACGAGATCAAAAAGCCTTCATATTATGTCAAGCAGCTGATATTTTACAATATCAATATTCAGATAATCTGATAATCGATTTATCGGGCTATATTTGTGTGTTTCGGAAGTGTTTTCTTTGTTTCACCAGCACTCAAAAGATGACTTGATAAGTTCGGGTCAAAGTTATTAACGTCGGTTCAAACATTATGACGTCGCTGATAAGTCCGGGTCAAAGTTATTAAGGCCGGGTCAACGTATTTGACGTCACAAAGACATGATACGGAATAATATTAAGAGCTGAACAGAGTGATATAGACAGTGGGACGACCGATAAATCTTAATATTATCCCCTTATCTTCAAAAACAAGGAGACGCGATATGATTGCCGATGAGACAAATATTTACCAAAGTTCGAATGAAGTAGATGTTAGCAATAATAGGCAACCATACGCCTTCAACAATGAGAAAATCATACCGTATAGTTGGCTTTATAAGAACTCCAATATGACATACGTGAAATAATTAAATTGACAAAAAAACGGCCTGATTTAATATAACAAAACAATTTACAAAAAAACAAATATAACAGATACGAACAAATGGCAATCACTGAATTACAGGCTCCTGACGCGGGACATATTCCTAAAGAATTTATCGGGACGTTTACCCATCAAATTGAGAAACGAAATGGGGAATGTGCCAAAGCGACAACAACCCGACCACAGAGCAGACAACACCATCTTTATTTATTTTTGTCTAGTTCATAAAATAAACCAGTAGACTGTTAATCTCCAATCTTAAGACCCCGTTTACACTGGCAACGAAATTGAATCGATCTTTATTTGACTCGATCTTAAAAAGACCAGTTCGCGTTTACATTACACAAGCAAGATCGATCGAGATCGATCTTATTTAATCCAGTGCGTTTACACTGCAACATAAAAAGAACCGGTTTGACCTTTATTTTCCTATCTAAATATAACAAACACCTGAACAAAGATCGATCGCGATCGATATAAGCGTTTACACCAAAAAAAAGATCGATTCAAATAAGATCGATCTTTTAAAACCACCTCTAGAGGTAGACTTTTTAAGTCTGATTAAAGATCGATCTTACCCGTTTACACTGGACCAAAGATCGATATTTTTTACAGTGACTTTTTTGTTACTGTAAACGGGGTCTTATTAGTCTCTAACGGTTCTGTGAATTATTTTTCACAAATGCGATAACCGAAAATAAGGATAGAGACGGAGATTAAAATGTTAACAAGAATATCGAAAAATGGACAAAAAAAACCAAATAGATAATAAAGGGGGGGGGGGGGCGCTAAACTATAAAGAATAACTACAAAAATTAAACAATGGGGTAAACATAACATGTTGATTACAGAAAATAACAATATCCAGAATACATCTATCAAGTATATAGTATTACAGAATAGCTATTACTTTTAAAGATAAAGAATAATGAGCGAAACAAATAAAGAAATGAAAGACCCGCCTTACATACCCGATCTCGACTTGATTCGATACGTTATTACGTATCTGTTTAGAAAAGAATTCGGGACCCGTTACTTTCTATTCAGTATTATGTTTCATTTTTTCTCAATTCTCTATTTAACCTAGTCAAGACGCTCTTTAATATGTGTATTCATTGTAAAGGGTAAGTTTGCACTAAGGATTAAATACACCTCGGACTTTTAAAGTGGCCAGGGTAATCTTTGGGGATAAACAAGTAAAATGTGTATACTGCTAACAGATGATCGGACTGACTATCGGACAAATCGATAACTTTATGCATGGTCCCAAGATTTGTTTTTCGGGGAGCATAATTATAAGCATTTTACATATGAGCTGCGTCGGATAGTAATCGACCTTATAATGCAAATGAATGTCAATACATCAGTAAACTTTTTCGGGTTGAAAAAATCTCTACGGACCGTCATTTCGGGGCCTTTTTTAGCTGACTATGCGGTATGGGTGTTGCTCATTGTTGAAGGCCGTACGGTGACCTACAGATGTTAATTTCTGTGTCATTTTGGTCTCTTGTGGACGGTTGTCTCATTAGCAATCATACCACATCTTCTTTTTTATATTTAACTATTTTTTTGTAGAAAATTGATTGTCTTGATATTACGTGTATCTCTGATTTATGAATATATTTTAGAATGGAATGAAGAGTATCAACGCCAAGTGTTAACACAAGAGGAAGTGACGTCATTTAACAATGACGGATACTTAGTGCTGAGAAATTTCTTGACCGAAGAAGAAAAGCAAAACGTCAAAAAGTGGGGAGACGAAATTCAAGCATGGCCGGAAACTGCCAACAAGTGGTTTTCTTATTTCGAAACTGTAAATGGAAAGAAAACATTATGTCGAACAGAAAATTTTATTCCATACCATGAAGGTATGAGAAACCTTATTGAAAATAAAATCACATCCTGTATATCGGACTGTTTTGATGAACACTCATGCTTGTTTAAAGAAAAAGTAAATTACAAACTGCCGAATGGAGGAGCGTTTCCGCCGCACCAAGACGCGCCTGCGTATGTCACATTTGACCAAAAACTACACATTACCGCCATGGTTGCCATTGATGAAATGACGGTAGAAAATGGTTGTCTAGAACTAGTTTCCGGTCGTCATAAAGAAGGCGTGCTACGTCAGGAGGAAAGTGGTAATATACACCCTGACGTCGTTGAAACGATGGACTGGAAGTCAGCTCCTTGCGAAGCAGGCTCTATAATGATTTTTAATGCGTTTGTTCCTCATAGGTCTGCAAAAAATATGACGAATAAAGCCCGCCGGGTATTTTATTTAACTTTTAATGCCGTCAGTGATGGAGGCTATCTTAGAAATGCTTATTATGGTCACAAAAGACAAATGTTTCCACCGGAAGCGGAAAGAATAAGTGGTGTTGACTATAGTGAAGGTGCTAAAATTTATAATCTTGCAACGCCAATAACAAACAAGAAAGATTAAGCTTGCAACCCAAATAACAACTAAGAAAGACTAAGCTTGCAATGCAAAAATTGAGTTGTGAGGAATTCGGACGACTAACATTCTTGATGATTTTATTTATATTTGAAAGAAGTCTTTAATGAAAAATGAAAGACAAAGATGATGTTGTCACCCTGACGTGGCTCCCGACAAAATCGGGAAACGGATGGACTCACTGCATATCTGCTTTGTGTGGAATAGCTGTTTCTAGCAGGGAGCTGTTGACAAATGTTTGGTGCAATCTGGTCGGATACTGCTGATACCTGTTTAAAGCAATTGGGCCGGAAGCTGTTGTCCTTCAAACTGATCAATGTCTATACTGTTATGCTCTTATCAGTGATCGAATGACGTTAGTTGTTCACCAAAATTACATGCTGTAATAAAAAATTGAATACTATTTAACACGTCTTTCCACAGTTTCTTATGTAGCTCAGTTTTGGTTATACATATAAAATAAATGCATTTAGAGCAACACTGATGGAAGAAATATGTTCATCAGGGTATTTTTGCTTTGAAATTTCCAGACAAATCAGACAACACATTGTTGTGTTACTACAACACATTGTTGTGTTACTGTCTCTGAATTTTTTAATTTAAGAAAAAATATGAGTTCTTTGTTATTATCGTGATTGTTGTCATAGAAAGAAGTTACTTGTTACCAGGAAAAAGTGCCCAGCAAGTAGGGGTCCTCAAATAATTCAAACGTAATATTTTTTTAAAACTTTTTGTAACATATTTTTTTGTAAACTTTTACAAAAATCTTCTTCTCTGAAACTACACGGCCAAACGGAATTAAACTTGACCATAATCATCATTAGGGTATCTTGCTTTAAAAAAATGTTTATGTGATGACCGCTCACTCAACCAACATTGTCGCTATTGCTAAATAGTTATTAAGGGTACCAGAATATCTTAACCGGATTGACTCTATCGCGCGACGTATTGTTACAAAAACACGTGACTGATGTTAAAAACAGCATATTGCTCTCTAGACATGTAATATATATACCATGGTTTTTACGAGTTAACATTTTTAAACAAACGAATCCGAAGAAATAATTATGTTCATGAGTAAGACACATGGTATATAAAATTTGTAATATAAATAAATTGATTGACAGCTTCAAGACCTTCAACTAATATTGGAAATTGATCACGTTGCAGTTTTATCCAATGAAATAAAAGCTCGCGCAAGTCACTATGGGCTATGGTTTTTTTTCTGGAAAACCTTTTTTTTTTCGCCTTCGGCGAAAGACAATCTATAAATGAACATTACATCAAACTCTGTAACATATAAATAAACCAAATTTGAAAACAAAAATACAAGACTAACAATGGCAGGACACCCCTGACTCCGGACAGGTAGATAACATTCTGAATATAATTTCTGTTGGGCCTGCGACTTTTGTCGCAGAAATCTCAACATAGTGATAGTGATCTGGCGGAGGCGTTAGCTATATTAAAAAAATATTAATCAGGAAGGTGGAAGATTTGGATGCTTTATACTTTGTATATAGATGCCTTCACTTGACAATTGTCCTTGACCTCATTTTTATGGTTCAGTGACTACTAAAAAAAGATTTTTGTTATGTTAATTTCTCTCTTATAATGAGTAATATGATAACTATATTTAGTATGTAGGTACCTTGCAAGATCCTCTTGTCCGTCAAACAGTTTTCACTTGACCTCGATCTTATTTCATGGATCAATGAACAAAGTTAAGTTTTGGTGGTCAAGTCCATATCTCAGATATTACAAGCAATAGGCCTAGTATATTTGGTGTATGGAAGGATTATGAGGTGTTACAGTACATGTTCAACTGGCAGGTGTCATTTGATCTTTAATGTTAAGTGTTTGAGTTTTGGTCTTTTTTTTCTTTTACAATATGCAATAGGTCTACTTAATTTGGTGTATGGAAATATTTTATGATGTACATGTCAGTATCACATATTTGACCTCCATGACCTCATTATTGCTCAGTGTTAAGTTTTTGTGTTTTGGTCTGTTTTCCTTCACTATAAGCAATAGGTCATCTGTATTTTTTGTTTGGAATGCTTGTGAGCTGTAAATGTCTGCCTGTATGGTTCATCTGACCTTGACCTAATTTTCTTGGTTCATTGGTCAATGTTAAGTTTTTCTTGGTTAAGTCTGTTTCTAAACTTTTAGTAATAGGTCAACTTTATTTAATATATTGAATGAGTGTAGGTGTACATGTATTTCTCCTTCGGTTTATATGACCTTGACCTCATTTTCTTTGAATAAGTTAACTTTATGTGATAGTTTAAGTAAAGGATTATATCTAGGACTATCAAGTTGAACATAATATCAATGATAGGAAAGAAGGCGAGGCATTTCGGCGTGTGCACTCTTGTTTTAATATACTGTTCAGCCATCTAAGACTTGTGCAGATGTCCGATTGCTGTATACTCCAAATTAAATATAAGCAAGATAGAATAACAACAAGAATAATTCACACACAACGTAAACAAAATTTAAGTTTTTCTTCGATACCATCATCCTCAATTATATCATAAAGTTAACTATTTCACAGCAACATTGCATAGGAGTTTTAGTTAAGGAACACTATTAGTTAACTTTCATCAAAATAGGCAAAATCAAATTAAAAAGAAGCAGTCAAAGTGCAATTTCATTACTTTTCTGCCATTGTTATATTTTACAGTTCCATGTACAGCAACATATATTCAATTTCCCTTTTGAATGAGTAAAAAGTTTAATTTGCCTCTTAGAAATATGAACAAACCATTCACATCATTATAACGAAAGTTTTTGAAAAAATAAAAATATTACACTAATCTCAAGAACAAGATCTCCTTACAGTTGAATTGAGAAGTGGCTCTGGGAGAAAATTAACAGATTGTAAGAATGCTTGTCGTGCGGATTTACTGTCGCGTAATAACGTAAAAATGATACCAAGAAGATTATAAGCTTGAGCTTTGTTGATACGATCTGCAATTAAATAACTTTCTTTTATAACCAGCTGTAGATCTTGAAGTGAATCGTAACATTGTCTGGTATTATTTAGATGATAATGACAAAGAAAATTAAGGAAGTTAGCATACGCTGTCGACGGTGCTCGATATATTTCAGATCCGACTTCCATTTGTAGTTCATCAGGTATTAGTTCAGAGTTCTTTTGAAATATCAACACATCTACAAACATTATTTTCAAAAGATAAACAAAACTCTTTTTATGGAATAATATAAAATCGATCAATTTGACATGCAAATCCGGAATACACATGTGGGCGCACACTTTTTTCATATCACATTTCGATAACGCATAACTGATGATGTGTAGAGCTTTATGGTACTGTTTTGTCTTATAGAAAAACGAAGCTATCATCAACCATCCGGACACAGCGTCGTGATAAATATTCTGTAACAAAATACTGACACAGGATGTGAATTGTTTGTATTGGTACTTATTACTGTTGTTTGAACAGTTCAGTTGTATAGACTGGGCTTGTACGGAGCACATCATAGATATGTAGTATGTATACAAGTATTTTATTAAAGGTTTTTTAAATAAAATTGCCTGGTGTATTTTTCTCTTAAAAACACTCTTTTCCAATTTTTCAGAACCTAGTCTCAAAATTGTATTCGAGATACCCACTAAATTTGAAAAAAGCACTTTTTCAACTTCAAATAAATTCAATGTTTTTGTTTCCGATGGACTACTCCAAATTGATACATCAAAGTTAGATATTTGATCTGAGAATAAGATGCATCGCCAACCGTAACTGCTCAATGTAAATAATTTCTCTAAGAGTAACTCACGAGTACGTCCCTCTATTCTATTTTCAAACATATTGTTCTCGGGAATAAAATAATGCACGCATAATGAATAATTAACACAATATATCAGCCTTCTAAAACATTGCGTAAAACAAGATATAAGATTTTCAGGTTTCCATATAGATTGTGGCTGTTCTTCCGATATCCAAAACATTATTGTTTTCAGGAAATAGGAGCAGAGAAGATCCTTACATTCGGAGTAAATAGATATTAAATCCTTCAAAATAATCTTTAAGAGAGCGTAACATAATAATTGAATATAGGTGAAGGTATTTATTAGAAGTTTTTCACCAACTGAAAAAGATATTCGCCATTCTAAATCCTCATTTGGTGATCCTTTTACTCCGATTGGTACAAAAAGTACTCCGTGTTCTATTATACTTTGTTTCGTTTTTAAAGTCGGCCATGAGTTATTTGATCTTGTTATCCACTGCACTGCAGGTGAAATCCATGTTTTACAATGTAAGCTACTAACAGAGTCACACATTCCATATTCGTCAGATATACACGGTCCATGGATTATATTAGTTTTATCCATGACCAATAACTCTTGTTTATATAATGTACTCGATAAATGATATTTACCAGAACGTTTTTCACAGTATTTTAACCAGGGCTGGCTACTTCTATGTTCTATACGTAGTTGTAACTGAGTAAACCCAGGATTAACAGCATCTCTGTCCATCGAAAAATATGTTACGTTCTGATTAAAACAAGGTTTGATATCTCCATAAACTTCGACTTTTTTAAAAAGATACATCATATCTAAATCACTACCTCTCATATCAAGCCCTTCTCCGAAGCTTCCACTAGTTACTACTGTCATATCCCCGTTACACGTCAAATTATCTCTGACTGTGGTCATCATTCTCATTTGCTTAACATAATCTTCTCTTCCAACGATATTGAGACAAAGATAACGATATAGTGCTATTGATATCTCTCTTGTCATGTCGTCTGTAAAAAATGAATAAAAAAAAAGACTATAATTATTTAAATAAAAAATATCTTTAACTATAAAACTTATCACATCTAACATAAGAAAGGGGCGAAAGATACCAAAGAGACATTCAAATTCACAGATCGAAAATAATCGACAACGTCATGGCGAAAAAAGAAAAAAGACAAACAGACAAAAAACAACACAGAAAACCAAAGACTAAGCAACACGAACCCCACTAAAACTGTGGATGATGGCATGTGCTCCGGAAGGGTTAGCAGATCCTGTTCCACATGTGACACCCGTACTATTAACATCAGAACTGTTGCTACATGTGGAGCAGGATCTGCTTACCCTTCCGGAGCACCTGAGATAACCACAAGTTTATAACAGTATTGGCATTCCCTAGTCTTTAGTCTTGTATGTTATGTTTTGTTTACTGTTTTTTTGTCGTTTGATGAGTTTTATCCAAAACATTTAAACCAATGGGAACGAGTCTCTGAATATCAGACAAGTGCATTACTTAAACAAATATTTTTTAAAAATTGAATGTTCAAGTTATGTTGACATCGAAGCTGTTTTAGATATACTTTAATATATAAGTTACTGTCAAACCATTTGTAAATAATATTTGAAAAGGTATCCATTTAGACAGATTTTACTAGCTACTTCTTCACATAAAAATCAACATGGTAGCTCCCTCAATAAACAGAACAAGTGAAAAACATCTGCAATAATCTTACTAGATACAGAAATTTCCCAACGAAAATGGTGGGTTTACAAGTCTAGCCAACATAGGGTAGGAAACATCATTAAAATCGAACCAGATATGACAGATCAGTTAATGTAAGACAACTATCAATTGACCTCACTGAATCTTTTATTCTTTAAATACGAGTTCTGTCAAAACTTTGAACACAATTAGCAAGTGCTGTGTTGGTTCGATTTGTAAACCCACCATTTTCGTCGGTAAATGTCTGTATCTAGTAAGATTATTGATTTTTTTTAGGATTGGGGGATGAGGCGAGGATGAAAATTGTGTCCTGCATTTTTTTTCAGTTTTAATCTCTGTCCTGCCATTTAATTTTTAACTCTATTCGGCCATGCCTTTTTTATTAGTTCATCCTGACTATTTGTACATAAATTGTCATCTTGCCTTTTTTTTTGGCGAAATTGCTAAACCCTTTTTTACTCAAGACTCCTTTCTTGCTTTTTTCCAAATTTCATCCTAGACTCCCACATAATAATGAAATGATAACTCCCTTGTAGCGTTTTATTTTGACAGTTTTTATGGCCTTTCCTTTTTTATTATCCTCAAGGTTTGTTGTGTTTTATGATTATTTTTAGAATCAGAATATATGAAACACAGATTGGAGATATAAGTTGCAAACAATTTTACAATTGCGTTTTAAGGTGGTACCCAACACTTTCACTAGAATTAAATCGTTTAATTTTCATAAAATTTTGACAATGTATTTACTTTGACCCTTTAACAAAAATATGAAAATTTTAAAAAATTTGAACCAACTGTTTTGTCAGAAAAATTACCCTGGTTATATAGCAGGGGCCTGTTTATCGAAAATATCCTAAGTTCCGTCCTAAGAATTTCTTAGGACAGGATTTAGGATAAAGTTAGGACCGACTTAGGACACATCTCAGCATGCACATCGAAGCTATCTTAGGAATATCTTAGCTAGGACGTCCTAATCGATGTCCTAAGTATTGGCGGAAAAGAAAATACAAATGAAAAATGAAAAAATAAAATACGATATCATATTTAATCATTTTATATTAAATATGGTTAATTAGAAACTTATTATTAGTTTTAAATTAAAGGTAATAAATATTTTTTGTATAATAATTGTAGATTTAACCTGTATAAAACAAAACATAAGACACACATAATAACTACGTATTATATAAAAATTAAAAAAAATAATTGTAATCTAGATATATATAATCGGTAAAAATCATTCCCTTTTTTGAGTGAGTTGAATTCGAAGTGTCACGGATTCATTATTTCAAAGGCAAATCTCGCATGTCTCATGCATTTTTCATATAAATACGGAGAATTTCAACTATATTACTACTGCTTAAAGAAACGTGTTAAAATGAACAAAATACGAAATTCATATATCCTAAAGTTAGGACCATCCTAAGACCATCTTAAGACACCTTATTTGGTATCCTAAAGTTAGGACAATTCCTAGGATTTTCCACAATTGTGACATGTTTGATAAACCCACTTAGGGCTAAGATGTGTCCTAAGTTGGTCTTAGGACACGTCTTAATCCTAAGAGAGCTTCGATAAACAGGCCCCAGTTTGACAAACACCAATTTTGAGCATTGAGAAGCTTAATATTCCCTTTACAACACAACGTAATTAAAACGTTTAGATGACTTTACAGAGTTATCTCCCTGTAGTGTTAGGTACCACCTTAAAGAAAATCCGAGAAATGCTTCAATGTCTATTCACCTGTTACAAAACTGTGGATATCTACGTTGAATATCTCAATACACAACCCACTAACTTTCGTTTTCAATGTAGACGTGTCTACTTTTAATTATTAAATGTGCTGTTGTTTCGATTGCATTCTTCCATCTGAAAACACATACATGTAGTAACGTTGAGAGGACAAAATGATCATCATACATTTACGGATTTGGAAAATATATCAATTAAATTTATGCTCTACCTGCCATCTTGTTCAGTCTGCAGAGGTTTAGGTGAAAAATAGATTCATCCGTAATATATATTTTCGTTTTTCTATTCACATTCAACATATACTACAATAATATAGACTGTAATAACACACACACAATTCTTTGTATTTTATTCCTTTCATATTTATTGATATATCCAAAGAATTTAAAAATGTATTGAATATAAATATTAAAACGTTTATCAAATACTATATAATTTTGTATACGCAGAGTGAATAAAGTTTGTTACGGTAATATTTCTGTTTATAAAGTGTGAACGGTAAACAAAATAATAAGATAAAAAAGCAGAATATCTACAATTTTCCACATAAAAAATGCCTTATTCAAGTCAAGAATATTACATTTTTTACACATTCGTTTGATGTATTTGAGGTTTTGATTTTGCCATACATTGTTTGATTAAGAACTTTTCATTTTAAATTTTCCTCGGAGTTCAGTATTTTTGTAATTTTACTTTTCACTATTAAGGTGGTACCCAACACTTTTTATTAAAAAATTAATTTGGCTCGTTTAATTTGCATAAAATTTTTAACAAAGTATTTACTTTGACCCTTTGACAAAAATATAAAAAATTTAAAAAATTTGAACCAACCGTTTTATCAGAAAAATTACAAAGGTTATATAGCAGTTTGACAAATAAACACTTATTTTGATCATTGAGAAGCTCAATATTCCCTTAACAACACAACGTAATCAAAACATTTAGCTGATTTTACAGAGTTATCTCCCTGTAGTGTTAGGTACCACCTTAAACTGCCATACATGTATAATTGATAGGAATTTAGAAATGGAATCAGGTAAACTGCGCACGCAGTGAATTTATTAAACCAAGAGTTCCAAATGGTGAAGTTGAAATCATCTCTTCGTCTATTTACGGACGCCATCACGAGTTGGTTGACCGTTATATAATATTCCTTTCATAGATGATATCGGATATTTACCTTATGTTGTAACAACAAATAATCCCGTTCCCTTTTCACAAATCTGACGACCAAATTCAACTGTTTACCGGGTTTTTTAATTACACAAGCAACACGACCAGCGCATCACGTGGAGCAGGATCTGTTTATTCTTCCGGAGCACCCGGTGTACCCCCAGTTGTTGGTGGAATTCGTGTTGCTTAGACTTTTAAATTAGTTTTCTATTTTGTGTCTTGTGTACTATTATTTGTCTGTTTGTCTTTTTCTTTTTTAGCCATAGCGTTGTGAGTTTATTTTCGATCTATGAGTTTGAATGTCCCTTTGGTATCTTTCGTCCCTCTATTTACAAGTACATATTGATTAATGAGTATGAAAAATTCGTCTGCTTTTAAAACATAAACTGCACCCTTTCCTTCATAACAGAAGAGTGGAAAAATACAAATGAAACAATGCAATTGATTTTCAAACTCATCAGTAGTAAGATACATGGCAAAAAACAATAAATGATTAAAATACAAACAGTACACAAATACATAATCTGATCAGTAGCACAAACCCCAATAAAAACCGGTGTTTTCGTGTGCGCCGGAAGAGTTGGCATATCCTGTTAGCTCTGTTTCACATCAGCAATCATTGAAAGGTTAAAGACCACAAAAATTTTGGACAATAGGTAGTACATGTTTATGTACATGTATATACCACACTATATGGTTTATATAAGCATTGATAAACAACACACGACTTGACATGTGCTTCTGTCTTATAAAGGATTCCGAAATTAGGAAACGTGACATTTGAACAAATATTACTCGCCATAATGAAGTTGTTAATCTCACTGGTAAGTATTTCTCACTATTCTGTATCTATATATTCAATATTCAAACGACAAAATGGATTCTTAGTGTTTGGTAAAAGGTTAGTCAAACAAAATGTATGAAAAGGGGGTTAAGAAGGTTAGTCAAACAAAATGTAAGAAAAAGAAGTAAAGGTTAATCAAACAAAATATATGAAAAAAGGGTAAAGGTTAGTCAAACGAAATGTATGAAAAAGAAGTAAAAGTTCGACAAACGAAATGTATGAAAAAGAAGTAAAAGTTCGACAAACGAAATGTATGAAAAAGAAGTAATAATTAGTCAAAGAAAATATATGAAAAAGAAGTAAAGGTTAGTCAAACGAAATGTATGAAAAAGAAGTAATAGTTAGTCAAACGAAATGTATGAAAAAGAAGTAATAATTAGTCAAAGAAAATATATGAAAAAGAAGTAAAGGTTAGTCAAACGAAATGTATGAAAAAGAAGTAATAGTTAGTCAAACGAAATGTATGAAAAAGAAGTAATAATTAGTCAAAGAAAATATATGAAAAAGAAGTAAAGGTTAGTCAAACAAAATGTATGAAAAGGGGTAATAGTTAGTGAAACAAAATGTATGAAAAAGGCGTAATAGTTAGTCACACAAAGGGGTACTAGTTAGTCAAAAAAAATGTATGAAAAGGCTGATTACGGTTACATATGGACACTTACGAGGGTGCTGACCGTTTCTAATTACCAATGAAGTGCGCATAGTCGATGCGCAAAACATAAAATACATGTACTATCGCACCATGGACCACCTTTTGTGACAGAAAACGTTAAAAAAATTACCTGTAATCGTTATTTTAATACTTATCATAATAATCATAAAAATAAACCTGACCTTGTCCGTAAATGCGTGATATGTCTATATTTAATCTGTTCACAATCTGCAAGTATTTAGAATAAAGAATTCAAAATGTTTCAATAACACCTGGCGTGCTTCCCATTTGTTCTATATAGGTTTGAATAGTCTACCTTCGATTTTGTCGGATTTTGTGAACTTTTTAGATTTGGCTCAAAAAATAATATATGGGCATTATATCTACCCGTCTGCCCGTCCGTCTGTTCCGCTTCAGCTTAAAGTTTTTGGTCAAGGTAGTTTTTGATGAAGTTGTAGTCCAATCAACTTGAAACTTAATACATATGTTACTATGATATGATCTCTTTTGTACCCCATTTTTACAGTGCACTAAACATAGAAAAGGATAGTGCGAGTGGGGCATCCGTGAACTATGGACACATTCTTGTTGTTAATTCTTTTCTATTGATGATAACGAAAATCATTAAATTAATGCCATTTTATATGACTGCACAGATTAGCTTTTGGCTCATATAGTACCGTGGAAGGTTATTTCAGAATAAGTGTGCGCAAATTCATAGATTACATATATCTGTTTTAATTTATTGTACACACACATCACTTTATTTTTTATTCACAGTGTCTCTTTTGTGTAAACGCCAACGCATTCTTTATAGATCAGTTATTTAGCAATGGCTGCAAAGCACCATCACCCGCACAAAACTTTACTAACCAGCAATACAATGGACTATGGTATGAAGTTGGTAAGATGCAGACAGCTGGCGGGGCTGCGTTCGAAAAAGACTGTGTGTGTACTACAATTGATATAAAACCAAAGTCGGGAACAAGTGATTATACTGCTATTAATAGCTGTAGAAAATTATCTCCAACAGGGAATTTCTTAAATGCAACAGGTATGTTTTTGTTCTAACATTCCTCTATATTTTGCTTAAACATAGCTGATCAAAGATGTTTTAAAAAAAAATATACGGTCTAGATGAAAATGAAAATACAAGTAACAAATTAAGTAAGTAAGTAAGTAAGTAAGTAAGTAATTCTATTGAAATAAATTTCAGACCTTGAAATATCATCAAATGAACATATACTTACATGTGTTTAAACAATTGAACAAAATTATCAAACAACAATATATTGAACAGAACAATTAAAATAAAAAAGATTTCACAGCCGAGTTCCTCATACATACAAAGCAACAACAAACATGAACAATCAAATTTTTTAAACTGAATCTCACCGCTTGGTTTTCAATGATGGGAGTACACTCTAAGTGATTATTAAATGAAATATCGTCTCTGTTTGTTTAGTTCCGTATGGATAATTTGTTCGATAAAATTCGGCCTCTTTTCTCTTTGCTAACATCGGCATACCAGATATTTAAAAAGCTTTTCTCTCTATCTATTGTATTGTCAAATACAAACATGTTCAGTAGTTGTCGTTTGGTGATGTGGTCCATAGTGATCTCTCGTTTCTCGCTTTTTTATATATATAGATTGGATCGTTAATTTCCCCGTTTGAATGGTTGTACATGTATACTAGTCATTGTGGGGCTTTTATAGATTGCAGTTCGGTGTGGGCGAAGGCTCTGTGTTGAAGACCGTACTTTGACCTATAATTGTTTACTTTTTAAAAAGTGTTACTTGGTTGGAGAGTTGTCTTATTGACACACATTTCACATCTTCTTATATCTATAGACATCAACGAAGACATTATATAAGGAAACTTCACATAAAAAGCTAAAGACCTAGCAACACAAACCGCACTTACAAATCGGTGTTGTAAGCTTTTTTTTTATGTCATCCTCATGTGTGCGAGTTTGAAGATGCGACATGAACTTTGAAGCCTAACAAGAGAACATCAGTTAAAATAATGGCATGAAACGAAAATAAAAAAAGAATGAATTGAAACACTGTTTTGCGTAATATCTTTCCAATGCTTATACAATTGTCCTTTATTGTTTTAAGATTGATATTTTTGTAATTTGCAGTTACTTTATCGGGAGAGGGACCATCTGGTCACTGGAAAGAGGGATGTTTCCCCCTTGCCCCAAACGAAAATAAAAAAAAGAATGAATTGAAACACTGTATTGCGTAATATCTTTCCAATGCTTATACAATTGTCCTTTATTGTTTTAACATTGATATTTATGTAATTTGCAGGTACTTTATCGGGAGAGGGTCCATCTGGTCACTGGAAAGAGGGATTTTTTCCCCTTGCCCCAAAAGTAAGTTAAACGACAATTATGTATTGTTTAATAGATTTTTGAGACATCATATTTTTTAATAACAACTATATATTATAATATTTCATAGTAAACAAACTTAATTGCCAAGTCACAAGGTAAAATCATAGAAATTCTTTAAGAAATTGAGTCAACAGCAAAAACATTTACAATTTTTAATCAATTTTACACATTTATATACCGTCAAATTTTGAGCTCTATATGTTAACTTTAATATGATTTTGTACAATTCTGCATTTAAGACAGCCGCTTACAAAAATGAAATAATGTTATGTCCGATTGATTGATTGATTCTTGGTTGCGTAACGTCCACTTGGCAAATGTTATGGCCGAAACATTCAACACTATTGTCCTTTTTAATGACAGTCAGTTTTTATTCGTGGACAAAGCCGGAGCGATAGGAGTAAACCACCTAACTTTGCGTTTGAAACTGATAATCTTTTTCAATTAATAGTGAAGTCGAATGCACCTGCCACGTGCCGTTATTAATAAAAGACTTGTTTTTAATTTGTAGGCTGACTACACCATAATTTACCTTGACAACAACTATGCAATTGAGTATGACTGCACATCAGTATTTGGAATAACAAACTACTGTATACACATTCTGTCCAGAACTCCAACGGCACAAGCTGACATGGTCCAAAAGCTAAAGACATTCGCTATAGGACTAGGTCTAAATACTGAGAATTTGGACTACCAAGAAACATTACAAAAGGGATGTTGGTAGAGTTTAAGACGTTTTCGTATTTTTTCCTATGAATAAATGTTTCATTGTTATCATTGTCTGATTTTCTAGTTTTTACACAATAAAAATAATCATTATACAAAGCGTACATGTCTTTCTTTTTCTGCTTAGATAGTGTATATATATAGTGATAACGAACAATAAAGGGTACGTAATCTTCAAAAAACATGCCCTAAGGAGGCTCGCGGGTATAAGATTTTCAGAAAAAAAATCAAACAATAACAAGTTTTATTAAGTTACTTTATAATATGGTACAAAAATCATTCCAAAAAATCAATTCGTGTTGGACCCAGGTGACTTTTAAAATGGAGATATCATTGAAAAAGCTCCAAATTATCTCCCTTTGGTGCAACAATGCCATTTTTTTGGCATTAAAATTGAAATATCTTTTTTAACACATCGGTGACCTATATTTTTTTTTGTTATTTTCGAATAAGCTGTACGTTAACGAAATACTTGTAAAATTTAAGCGATTTCTGTAATATCGTTCTGTTCTTTTTTTAAATCGATATTACTGCGTTTTCTCCTATTAGTTCAACAGAAGAAAAAAAGACATTAACAAAAATGTATGCTTCCTTTCGAAGACAGATAATGAGCGTAAATTAACGGTGACCCCATTTTTTTATTTCATTTTTCTATTAAGTATAAGATAAAGTTCATTTAAAGAAAAATATAACGAAATCCTATATTAAATTAAATTTTTTTATTTAGACCCGAAAAGAATGTCGACAGGTAGTCAATAATGCTTTTTTTTTAACCTGTTGCAAACATTGGTGCAAATGACAGAAATCGAAGGAAAGAATACAAAATCATTTCATTCGTATTTTTAAGGTGGTACCCAAAACTTTCACTAAAATTAATTTGGCTCGTTTAATTTTCATAAAATATTAACAAAGTATTTACTTTGGCCCTTTAACAAAAATATAAAAATTTCAAAAATTTTGAACCAACCGTTTTGTCAGAAAAATTACACTGGTTATATTATAGCAGTTTGACAAACACCAATTTTGATCGCTGAGAAGCTTAATATTCCCTTTACAACACAACGTAACTAAAACGTTTAGCTGACTTTACAGAGTTAACTCCTTGTAGTGTTAGGTACCACCTTAAAAACATATTAGACGATCACATATTACATTTATTTTAGAAACTTAAAATTCATTTTCATATCGATCACGTACTTTCAGTATAGCTTTCCATTCTGTTGACATTTATGACTTTTCTTAAAATTGAAATAATAAATATATGCTGCAACTGAAACACAGTGGGTTTTTTTAAACGACGAATGCTGCAACTCAAGTAAAATACTTTTTCATGTAATGAAGTATGTTGGAACACACAGAAAGTCTTGTTTTCTGTTATGAAGACGATTAACATGCTAGATTTATTTATCTCTTTGAGAACTTGTTACCTAGCCATGATGGCTTTCAAATATTCATCTTTGAGAGTTTATGATGACGGTCTTTAGACGCATATAACTGATAGAGGGTTGGTTTTTTTTATTTGAGGCAATGCGGTATACATATTATCAAAACTTGTCTTTAGGGCCAATTGCGCCCCTTTAAATATGCACTAGTTCCTGTATTGTGATGAATCGATGTGTACGGCCAAACTCAGTTAGGGTGTGTTTAAACTGGAATTATAACACACCATTTGCACGTAAAGATACCAGGCAGTATTATTTTGGAGGTATTGTATCATAAAAAAAAGTTTTGCATGTACTAGCACATATCTTGAAATCTTTATTACGATTTGATAAATTATTAATATAGTGGAAAACAACTAGATCTTGTCATTATATTTATGATTATGGAAAAATAGTTCCTCTTTTTATTAAAAAAAACCAAGATATATTTGTGTATGCAATACATGATCATCATTTGTTTGAAGAGAACAATTGCATCAGTTGTTTGATTTTATAAAATATGTTCATTATCACTGAACTAGTATATATATTTGTTCAGGGGCCAGCTGAAGGACGCTTCCGGGTGCGGGAATTTCTCGCTACATTGAAGACCCATTGGTGGCCTTCTGCTGTTATCTGCTCTATGGTCTGGCCTTGAAGGCATAAAACTTTGCTCAGTGCTCTGAGCACAAATATCATGCTCGGAACATGAAATCCAGCAATTTTATTGGTTGATTTTCGAGTCTGAGTACAAAATTCATGCTCGAAAGTTTTATGACCGTGAGGCCAGGTTGTTGTCTCTTTGACACATTCCCCATTTCCATTCTCAATTTTATGTGATCTGTTGAAAGTCCTGTATTGATCGGAAATAACATCCCGTCCACAGTGATTGCAACGCATGGCCTTATTTGCATTCTATTATTTTTGTATATCCAAACAGTAAACAAAGTGTTTCTTACATTTGATACTTTTGAATTAGAAATTCGGAGGTCCATAATTGTGTATTTTTGTTTTTGGTAATATGTGCGTTTTTGTAATTTTGTGTGTTTGTTATTTTTTGTAGCAAACTATCAAGTCTTAGTGTGGTATCTTCAAATGAAAAAAAATAAACAGACTTTCACATGTTATTTTTGAAAATATTTCAAGGTCAAGAGTGGTAGGCTGGGGTGTTAGAACAACCATATCTCATGTTCGGGATATGGTATGTTCAAATGCATTAACAACAACCAAATATAGTACTAACACCATTTAATTATTGGTTCCTCTCAAACTTACCTAATAACAAACTATCGCCGGCACCGCCGCTGCAAACGGAAAAGCCGTTTTATTGTTGCCTCTGCGATTTCGTCGAACCGAGGCCAGACAAAAAATTTCCTTACGACTATTGGAATTTTTAAATCATTTGTTTTAATTGTATGTCTTTGATCCTCAAACTCTGGTCAGTATCCTGCTTTACATATTGCAAAGGTTCCGATTGTTTTCTTGAAAATTGAACATTGACATCTAATAGAGCAAGCATTAAGCTTTTAAAAAAAAGGCCGGGGGAGTTAGGGGTAAGAATTGTGTCTGTGCTTTTGGGTTTATTTTTAGTTTTTGATGCAACATATAGAGGACCATTTCAAATTATTGATCAACCTGTAAAAAGAATGTGTGTTCAGCAAATTGGTACACAATATAAACCTTCATTTATTTTCCAGCAGAAGCTGTGAAGTGAAAGTTGCAAAAACACGTGTCTGTATATTATAACTATATCTCAGAGCATTCATGTAAATAATATGTGGTTCAATTGCTAATATAACAACTCTCCACCAGAGAACAAATGACACAGAAACAGGGATTGATAACCATAGTCTTTAACAACGAACATAACACATGGTCAGCCACAAATATTTGTTTGCTTTTTTTTGTGAAAATGTTGAAATGTGAACATTAATCATACGTTTTTTGATTGAGTTAAGTCTGCCAATTGATATTTTATCGTGTGTTTTTCTATGTTGTGATGTAATGCTATTGTTTCAGAAAAAGGGAGAAGGTTTGGATCCATTAAAACGTTTAATCCCGCTGCAAATGTTTGCACCTGTCCTAAGTCAGGAATCTGATGTACAGTAGTTGTCGTTTGTTTATGTAATATAGACGTGTTTCTCGTTTCTCGTTTTGTTTATATTGATCAGACCGTTGGTTTTCCCGTTTGAATGGTTTTACACTAGTAATTTTTGGGCCCTTTATAGCTTGTTGTTCGGTGTCAGCCAAGGCTCCGTGTTGAAGGCCGTACTTTAACCTATAATGGTTTACTTTTTAAATTGTTATTTGGATGGAGAGTTGTCTCATTGGCACTCACACCACATCTTCCTATATCTATTAATCAGATTTTTATTGTAAAAAAAGAATGTGATATTTTTGACAATGAGACAACTATTCAGGTGTAGTTTGAAGTAAGCAGCTATAGTCCCCTTATGGCATTTATCATTAACAAAATGGCTGCCACTATAAACTCTGTAACATGATAAAAACGGTTAGTTGGTTACTAGTACTCAAAATATTGATAATCGAGTGTTGGTACTGTTTTGGTCAATTGTTCAAAAAGAGATGCTAATCCTCAAAATCAACATATTGTACATCAAAATCAACATATTGCACTTCAAAGTCAACATTTTCCCCAAAAATACATTTATAACAATAACTGACATGAAAACAAGGTAAGAAGATGACAAGTAGAAACCCACTTGCACATATTTATGAGACACAAAGAGATTGATGCACACAGGATAAAGGGGTGGTGATGGTGCTGGTGGGGGAGGGTTATTATGTACGGAATCCACGAAGCATGACCAGTACAGACCCCTACTTCTACATTATTCCACTGAATGGGGTAAAAAAGTCAGTTTTTACAACATTTTAAAACTTTTTGAAATTTATCTGGATATGATTTGGAACGCCTAACAGTCCTAACACTACCTTTACACAGTAATATTTCAAAATTTGTGATTTTTTTTTTAAAACGAGAAGAATCTACAAGATCGAATTAGTTTTAGGTGTATAAAATCAAGTTTTAATAACATTTTCTAAATTGTATATAAATTTGGTTGAAATTCAAGTACAAAAATTAGTTTCTCAAAATTTGTGATTTTTAAAAAAAAAAATCGATTTTACCCAAATTTTGGTCTAGATATCTCAAAATTACGTATGAGACTTTCCTTCAATATAACACAAAAGTGTTTCAAATAATAACTAGGACTTAGAATTGACCTAATTTAGTTCCTTTAGTAATGATTATTTACATTAAAATTTTCCCGGGAAATCTGGGTACAGTTATTTCCCCTTTCTGAAAATCCGAAATTATTCAAGCAAATGGTGAAATATTTCTTTAAAATGCACGGTGACCCTATGTTTTTTTATTATTCTTTTTTTATATCTATATCTTTGCTACAATTTTAGAGAAAATAAGAAAAATCTGTCTCATGGAATTTTTTTCTCAACTAGTGAAAGATTACAAATCCGATTTCCCTGTAATATCTATGTAAAAAAAACTCGAAAAAACACAAAACTTTGGATGAGGGTACTGACCAAACAAGCACGGTGACCCCCATTTTTTATTGTTTTTTCGAAAGAGTATTTTATCAACTGCATTTACCTAAAATATAAAAAAAATCTGTCTAAAGAAATATTTAGTATTGATCCACCTTAAGCATTTTTTTTCAAAATTGAACACTCTAAAAGGTAAGGGTATAATCCTGATTCAGAATTAAAATATGTTCATCAGCTTGGGGATCATAATTTACCCCCCTCCCCCCCCTGTTTTTGAAGTTAAAGGGAAATCACACTGGTGTTGATACGCATATAACATTCTTGTAAACACATAATATTTAGTACTGTATAATGCCATAAAAGAACAATCAGTCACTATTAAAGTGTTGACATTTGAATTAAACAAAACCTAATAATCTCTGTGTAGTGTACTGATCTGTATCTTCGGCAATCATCGTATTTTTAATTCGAAAATGCCTCTATCAGATTTTTTGAAACATTTCAAATAATGACAGACAGTTTGACTAAAGTAAAGTTCTACGAAACCAAAGAATAGAAACAATAATAAAAATGTACCAAGACATGATTTTTTTTTCAACCGTTATCTTAGTTTGAAATCCGTGAATGTTTAATAAAGCAGGCTGAGGTACACGAGTTATGACTTTCTAATGAAGCAGCAGTTTAAAAATAAATACAAATTATATTATGTGTACTTTCATTTACGTAGTAGCTACAATTGATGAAATAATTACACGTTTTTTTTACTAAGGGGACGACTACCTTGATATTCTATGAGGGAAGTGTGAATATTAACCGTTTATTTTGCTGGCTTTTTTTTTAACTTTGCAGACAATTATTTCTTACGAAAGCCTATTAGGGTCACAAAAAAATATTTACGAGATAAAAATCGTTTGGCAAAGTAGATTAAGAGGAAATTTTGTAAAAAAGTTACAAAAATTTACGAGGAAAAGTGAAAACATACTTAAGTTCAGAAATCACTTTAAAGGGCAATTACTCCTTACGGGCTTAATTGTCAATTTTGGTCATTTGACTTATTTGTATACTTTACTTGGCTGAACATTTTTGCTGCTACAGTTTATATCTATCTACATGTATTACAATATTCATGAAAATAACCAAAAACTGAAAATAATCATTAAAATTACCAATTCCGGGGCAGCATCTTAACAACGGGAAGACTGATTCGTCTAAAAAAAAATACCGTCATATTTGCTCTAAATGCTTTAGTTTCAGAGATATAAACAACAAACTTCATTTTACCCCCCCCCCCCCCCCCCCCCCCCCCCCCCCCCGTTCTAATTTTAGCCATGATGGCCATCTTGGTTGGTGGGCGGAGTTTATTTGGCCCAGTGGTCTAAGAGGAGAAGATTTTGTAAAAGTTGACGGACGACGGCGGACAACGGACGCCAAGTGATGGAAAAAGATCATTTGACCCTGTAGGTTAGGTGATTTAAAAAAAAACCGGGCGTTTCATCAAGTGCTGGAAAGGGTAATCATGATCTGTATATCTATATATATATATGTTATTTTATCTCGTAATTACGAGATAGTTTTCTCGTAATTACTCGATAGTTATCTCGTGATTACGCGATAATTATCTCGTAATTACGAGATGAAAAATCTAGACTTTAATAACCCGATAGTTTTCTCGTAATTGTTCGATAGTTTTCTCGTAATTACGCGATAACTATCCAGTAATTACGAGACGAGATAAAAAATGATTATCTCGTAATTACGTGATAGTTTTCTCGTAATTACGCGATAATTGTCTTGTAATTACGCGTTAGTTTTCTGATAATTATGAGACGTAATTACGAGATAAATAAAAAAAATTATGACCCTAATAGGCTTTCGTAGTTTCTTGCTTATTGTTTGGAAGAAAATACATTTTCATTTTGTTAAAGACATTTTGAGTTCTTAACAGCATAGGAATTTCATTTAATATATCCTCCATTTGCTCGAAAATTAAATGGTCCACCGCCCCCTTTTTTATATTATTTCACCAAATCGCGAAAATTTTGAATACTTTTTCATTGCCAAGACATGGTCTTCCAACGTGATAGATCGCGTTCTAGAAAATTCGAAATAAAATTTGTCAACATTGACCCCGGAACTATTTCTTATCTGTCTATAAAGTTTATGCAATCTATAGTAAGAAGAATAAGCCACGTTTGAACAACTAAGTAGATACCAAAATGGAGATCTTTAGATCCTTCCTAATTATATTTGGTAAGTACATTTCTGTACTATACTTTTTCTAAAAAGGTTGCTTTTCTTGCAAAATCGATCGCCAGAAAACACTTTCTTATTTTTTTACACAAAGACAAAATATACGGCGGGTTCTTTGGTATTTGTGATTCACTGACTTCTTTGGTATTTGTGATTCACTGACTACCATGTACGGCAGTTGACGCCATACTAAAGACTGGATATCGTATTGTTGCGTGTGATGCATAAGTTCGCAGTCAGTAGAAAGATAGAAGAAGATGTGGTATGAATGCAAACGAGTAAGTTATCCATCCAAAAAGTAAACCATTGTTGGTCAAAGTATTGTATTTGATACGGAGCCTTAGATCACACCGAACATAAAGCTATAAAAGGTCCCAAAAAATTACTAGTGTAAAATCATTTAAACAGGAAAACAAACCAACGGTCACCAACCTTCACCCGTACCTGAAACAATCGTGTAACATCACAACATAGAAAGACACACTATAAAATATAAATCAAAATGGCTTAACTCAATCAAAAGACATATAAATTGATAAAAACAAGTGAACGTACACTGAAAGAATAAATTTGATCTATGACACATTGTAAAGAAAAAAATAATAAAATAAGGGGTGAGATGACTAATACATGAATGGTGGTACTTGTGTTATATTAAAATTTTGTCTTTGGCAAAAGTGACACGCTCTTTGCACTTCAACCCATAGCCATTAAGGGTTTCGTACGTGGAAAGCTGAAGAAAGACAAAATGTCTGCCACTACCCATTATACCTATATTTTCAATGGCAGTCGAAATTTTAGCACTTCATCTCGGTCGAAACGCATTGTACAACCTATATTTAATTCCATTCTTTTGTATATTTAATGCATATCATATTTGTCACTGGACGGTATATGCTTTTTAATCAAACAATCATGGGTCAAATGTTTTAAAAAAACACTTAAACCGAAAGAGTCATTCTGAACCAACATACCACAAATCAGTTTAGGGTCAATGATCGGTGTATCTTATCCGAGTGTAGAAACTTTATTTGACTAAATTAGTAATACCAGATTTTGTTTTTAACAATATGTTGAAATGTCGGACGTTTTAGTTTAGAAAAAAAATAATATGAAATGTTGATTGTTTTATTTTCTCCAATGTATAATTGATAAATCGGAATGATAGTAAAATGATATTTTAGTCAGTATGCCGAAATTGACATTGTATTTAACAACAA
The DNA here is from genome assembly GCF_036588685.1 of Mytilus trossulus. Classification (NCBI taxonomy): domain Eukaryota; kingdom Metazoa; phylum Mollusca; class Bivalvia; order Mytilida; family Mytilidae; genus Mytilus; species Mytilus trossulus. The sequence continues at coordinate 57,658,974 of NC_086386.1, read as the reverse complement.
AAAATGCAATTTAACACAATTACTTTAGTGTGTTTGTAGCAAAATAAATAAGTGCCAATGGTGTGTGTAACCTCCTAAAAGATACTTTACACACTCTTGCATCTTTGTAACATAAATTTTGAAGTACCATACCTTTTCCTTTTAAGCCTTAGCTCATACATTTTGTGGCAAGATCTCATAATGAAGCTTTTTTAATGCTTTTACATTTTTAGCAATATTTCACAAATGCAAAAGGGCTAAAGTCCTTGTGTATGAAAAAATTTGAAAAGGCAAAGACTTATGATTAAATTCAAACGTCTAATGAATATTTGGCAGGTTGATAATTAGTCTTGATTTCGGATTTCTGTGTTGGCGAAAAAAATATTTGATGATAGATGACAGAAAAGAAAAGAAAATAGACAAATACAGTCCTCTTTTATTTCAAATTAAGTTTAACTTGAAGATTATTTGAGCAAATCTTTTACAAAATTTGAAATCATTTGATTACAAGTTAGACATAAAATGTAGGACTTAGTCTAGCAGTTTTACCAGATGTCAGCTATACATGTATACACTAAAGACAATGTTAAAATATAGGACTAGCATTTTTATCAGATGTCTATACATATATATAGTTAAATGCAGGACTAGCAGTTTTACTTGCAAATGTTTATACATAGTATTACACTTAAGAAAATGTTAAAATGTAGGACTACATGTAGCAGTATTACCAATTGTTATTATGTGGCCTTCCAAATACCGTTTCGATCCCTAACATCACTGAAGAGACATTTATTGTCGAAATCCGGATCTGGTGTACAAAAAAATAAACTAGCACCTCATGTTTGTGGTATAGCATCTTTGGTGAAAGTTTCTTATTTTTTCTGTTAATTATAAAATTAATATTAAGATCCATTTTGTGATTTTTGTGATCCAATCTTGTGATTAAGTTATTTGGCAATCGCCATTGGCAGTCAGCAGGGTATAAGAACATCACTTGTTCGACCTGTTAGTCAAATGCGTTTTGTTAAAATATACTTTTTCACTTTTTTAGTCTTTTGGAAAATGTTGTTTGTGTTGTATTTAGACTCTTCTACAACGAAATTGGTTTTACATTCACAAGTATAAAAATTGCGGTTTTTATCCAACGCAATCATAGGTTTGAACGTAGTTTTCAATATGGACTTGTTTATATATAGACACACTTAAAACGATCTAGACCCTGTCTTTTCTTTAAGACGACAATATCTTATAAAACGCAGTCTTATCTATATGGTACATACGTGTATTAAAATTTTGAATTTGATAAAAGAGACAATTGTCTGGTTTTCATTGATAGTAAATTTTATGGAACAAATACAGGTCATAAATTGGAACATCTTTATCCATTTCTATTAAAATAAAATGAAAATGATTTTAATTGTAAACTGACTCATAAAATATCGCCAAATATTTCTTTGATGCAATATTCCGTGCTTTGCTAGAATCTTTTTATTAAATTAACACGCAGAAATGTGACTTTGGTTTCACAATTGTGAGACGTCTGAGGCTTATTAATATTACTTATTGTTTAACTGCATCTGCCTGGCATACAGATATCACAGACTTCCTTTTTATTCTATACTGTCCTTGTCCTATATATATGTATATTTTTGATTATTGGACAGATTGAAAAAAAGTTATGGAACGGTAGATACTAATAAAATGAAACTATATATACTCCCCTTCTTTTCCCTTTACATATGCATGTCACAATACATGAACCTTTTATTTTAGTGTTAATATTGAGGCTCTTGTTTGATTGAAGTTCGATCTTTTTTTATTCGCCATTAAAGGCTATTCCAAAATTTGAAATGTGATATGGACACTAAATATGGTGGATGACCGTATACTGCCTTGACAATTTTCTTTCGTGCATTGTCGGATTGCTGTCTCAATGACATATATGTATATATAAAAACAAATGGAAGAAGAAAGCAATATTGAAAAATGAAATATGACCAATGCACAAACTCACAAGCTTTACATAATCAAATATTTGAAAAATGAAGACTGACAAAATGTAACGTAGTATTTACATAGACGGTTGGTTTACATTACATCTGATATAGAAAGCAGAAAATATAAAACTTAGAAGATTTTGTAGGATTGCCAAGAGACAACTCCCCACACGAGACCAATTGACACAAACACAGTAAATTAAATAGAACAAGAAGACAGACATTTTTTTGTTCAGTCACTTTCGTTGAGTAACATATTGCAATATTGAAACATGTTATGTTTCCCTTCACAATACAAAGCAATTTATTATCAAATACTAGTAATAAAAAATATAAATAGATTAGATAGCAATTACTGAATATCGCACTATAAAGCATGCCTAAGTACTATAAAAATAATAATTTATTTGTTATGTTATGTTATGTTTGTTTCTAAACAGGTTTGACATGTGTTCTGGCGGTTATACCAGAACCAGAAAATTACACAAAGGAGAAGGTCAAAGAGAGAGCAGAAAGGGCAGCAAGTATGTATGAGCTTAATATTTGTAAAAAGAAATACTTAAAATTAAAATATGAAATGTGAAAATGAAAGCGTAAATATATAACTGTATAATTGATTTTGTTTAAATATCTACCGAAAAAACATGTAGAAAGACATTAACATTATAAGTTGCTTACACAAACCCTCTTCTTTGGTTGAATCCAGTTAAACCTTGTAAATATTAACAACGTAGATTATTTTGATACAGCCAAACAAAATACGGTATTGCGTGTAATATACCAACACCTCTCTGCTGCGGATTCAGGGGGAATCCCAGTAGCATGGCCCGCACCCCTTCTGTGGGAAAAAAATGATTATGTAGGGAATCACTGAAGTATGGCTGGAGTGGGACCGATTTAGGCAGTACCCTCCCCCTCCCCTTTATAAAAATTTCTAAAAATCAAAGTTATATACACACATATATATATATTATATATTTCCTGTGTGTATTTGCATAATGTCGATTTCTTTCTCTGTGCAGTGAGATATGGCTAACATGATAAAGAAGCATAATATCAAAAATTGTACTTGAAAATTAATTTTATTTTTAGCGATTGGTCCAACATGTTACAACTGTCAGAGTATTTCTGATCCTATGCAATGCTCATCAACAAAACAATGTGCAATAGACGAGGTAAGTGAAGTAATGTAAACTTCATAGTGAAGAACATCAATAACAGAGCTGTTCCTTTTTTGTTTTTGTTTTTTATCTTGTCCATGTACTGATTTTGTGTCAAGGATGGATACCCCGTATCTTTTTTTTTCTAGCATATTCAACTTCTGCTACGTAACGTAGAAAAAAGTAAAATTTCATTATCTAGGTTTACCATTCTTCGTGTTGAAGACCTTTGACCTATTATGGTCTACTTTTATAAATTGTGACTTGGATGGAGAGTTGTCTAATTGGCATTCATACCACATATTCTTATATCTATATTAATATGTTTGAAATGTATCGAGAAAAATAGCAACTACTTCAAATAACGTAATTAACTTTAACTTATTTTTTTTATATTGTTATGACTGTGTTACACTAAAGAAAGCATTGAGGAAGTTATTATTGTTTGTATTGATTATCATTTTTAAGCCCAATATATTTTTATAATAAATTTGTCCAAGAATTATTCCCGAACAGGAGCACATTCAGTCTTTCTGAAATAGAAAACATAATCTAATTAAAATGTAACTGCACATACATTAATAATTGATAATCCAAATGATACATTTTAATGCTTTAAATTTAATAGTTCGTTTTATGAATCACCAGTATTTGCAATAAACAACGCCTCGACCAATTAGCATGGTTCTTGAAATTTGCAAAAGTCGATCGACTGATTATCTGTCTGTTTAATGTGTCTTGGTTTTCTTGCTATAGGCAAAACATCGGTATAAGAATAGAAAGAATTAAATAATACTTGATGAAATACTTATATGTAAACTATCTATGTACGACATTTTACTACACTTTAACACTGTTGAAAATTAGAAAAAGATGAGAAAAAAAAAATAGCAGATAAACAAACAAATCTCAAAAATGAAAACTTACGATTTGAGTCTTTTGCAAACGAAGAGAATAAGCACACACATCAGAATGAATGCAAGGACAATGCCAACAGCGATGCAAATAATCCTCAATGGTGACTCTGTAAAGACAATATGAAAACAAACTATATTTTTGGGAGTATATATATTCAGCATCCACTAAAGATAAAAATAAAACTAAAATTTCAAAGTGCGTCAAAAGAAATTACTTTTCCAACTGTCGTTAATCAGCATTTGTTATGTTTTTGTACAAATCATGTTGAGATTAATTAAAAGGAGGGTTAATAATAATCGTGCATTAAAAGATCACTTTTCCAATTTACGAAAAAAATAATCAGACGAGAGATGTTATTTATCAATTACTGTGAATGGTTGTTTTCTATCTGAAAAACAATAATGTATGCATATTGGCTATTTTGTTGCTTACCTCTCTTCCGATGGACATGCAGGAGTCTCTTTGGCAATCTTACAAAATTTAAATCCTATGCTTATCACATTGGCCTATCACATATCGTAATGTGATATTTTGAAACGTATTTAAACGCAGTTTTAAATCGCACATAACAATTAAAGGGTTCTTTTTTTCAAATTGCTCTTCTTATCAAATGATTTTTTTTTTTGTACCCCCAACTAAATAACAAAAAAATCCATGAAGATTGAATATTATTCACTTGTTTTTTTTTGTTTTTTTTTACTAAAGACATACTATTTTATCGTCATGAATATATAAGTGCCATGAAATGAAAATCTTGCATAGGAAGCCTAAACGCAATGCTGATGCTAAAATTTTATTTACCGATACCAAGAGATAAAATTGAGAAAGGAAATAGGGAATGTGTCAAAGAGACAACAACCCGACCATCGAAAAGACAACAGCAGATGGTCACCAACAGGTCTCCAATGTAGCGATAAATTCCCACACCCGGCGGCGTCCTTTAGCTGGCTCCTAAACAAATATATACTAGTTCAGTGTTAATAAACGCCATACTAAACTCCAAATTGTACACATGAAACTAAAATAAATTAAAAATAATACAAAAATACTAACAAAGGCCAGAGGCTCCTGACTCCTGATTTTTGCGCCTGTCAGGAGACTCTGGCCTTTGTTAGTTTTGTATCTTTTTTTTAATGTTTTGGAGTGTGACGTTCATTTTCACTGATTTAGTACACAATTATTTAGAGGCCATCTGAGGCCCACCTACGGGAACGTGATTTAATCGCTGCGTTGACCAATTAGTGGTCTTCGTCTCTTGTCTTCTCTCTAGTCGGATTGCTGTGTATTTGACACATTCCCCATTTCCATTCTAAATTGTATTTATCAATAAAAAAAAGATCTTACTTGTTTGAGCAGTTCTCAAGAATCCTGGTCGAATTTGTGTAGTATTTGTTGTAGTTATAGTGTTTAGAAACATAATGGTCGGTTTTGTATTTGGAGTGTGTCGTCTTGTAGAGGAACCGGCTGCACTCCTTGAACCAAGTATTGTCGTTCCCAGGTTTGCTGTTTTAGTCATGGGCGTTGTATATGTCATAAATGTTGTCGCTTTTGTTTGTTTTATGGTAAACAAAGATTTTGTTGTAATCACGGTGGTTGCTTTCGTTGATGCTTTTAAAAACATTATCATTTATTAATCATTGAATAAATTGGACTGAACGAAATTAAAATTAAACTACTGTACACTAACAATTTCTCCTATACAAGAGATTCTGGAAAATAGTGTGTACACAAACAACACAGATGTAAATCAGATTAAAGATTTGTTTTTTAAACTTCATCCTTTTTAGTTTTACCCGAAAAGGGATGTCATGGTCGCCCATCTTCAGAATAAATCAAAATGGAGGTTTAAAAAGTATAGTTTAAAACACTATACATGTAGAAAGTTTTATGTTAAACTTATATGCGCAACATATATTATATATATATATATGCATTTAAACAAATAAGGCTGCAAAATGATTCAATAGTGTATTTCAAAGTCTGAATATATGATATAAAATTGCAGATGATATATTAATGCCTGATAGAACTTAAGATAATAATACATACGACCTTTATATTGACATCTGTCGCCATGATACCGCGTTGTACAGTAACAAGTTTTGTTAGATCCAACCATGCTGCAAGTTCCTCCATTCTCACAGTATTTAGCTGATGGACATGCATCTACAAATTATACAGTACTTAAGAGCGACGCAGTGTTTTCCCCTTATTTTATAGATTGTTTTTTAAATAATAATAATCTGTCAATGAAAAGCAGATTATCATTTCAAAAACAAAGTTTGAAATTTAAGCTCTAAATATATGAATTTGAAGCAAAATAGATGTTTGATATATGCCATCTTACTGGTTTCTATGCTCTTAATCATAATCTCAATTGAAAAAGAATATCACCATTGATTTAATTTCATTTGATTTAAGGAGCGCTCAAAATTTTCTTCCATACTGGACTGTTCAGCTAATTTTTTAAATTATAGTACAGTGTAACCTGCCTAATCCGATACCTGAGTTTTAACCGACTCATTATCATGATTCAAAAATACGCATATCCTTGCAGAAAAAAAATGAGTATTCCGAAAACCTGGTTAATCCAACTTGTTTTCTGGTTCTCTAGTGCGTCGCCCTACACTGTACCTTTAAGTTGTGATGTGCTAATCAAAATCAGTCAATAATGTTCTATTATATGTCATTATGATATATTTCTATGGATTAGAAAATCATTGGACCAGAAACGTCAAAATTATTCAATCGCGTAGTGGAATGAATCATTTGTGGATTCTTATAAATTCTATGCAACTTTAGGACCATTTTAAATCTCGGTCTATTTCTGAAATTCTTTCATACTTTGATTTTAACCCTGTATGCTAACATTGCCCATATGAAATTTTAAACTGTCTGTATATACATTGAACGACAAATTTATGTGACGTATACAATTTTCTGACGTCAGACATGCGAATCAATGAATGTGTTTGTAGATAGATGTGTTTTGTGTTTTGTTAAATTGTTCCTTTTAAAATTGTTACACGATGATGACTACTAGACCCATATTTTGACTTTTTTTATTATGTCTGTTTAGTTCATGCATCATTGTAAATATAACGGAATTTGATGAGACTGTCATCAAAGTGAGATGTTTAGCGCTTTAAAAACAGGTTCAATCCACCATTTTCAACATTTGAAAAGGCCTGTACCAAGTTAAGAATATGAGGTTTTTGTCCATTCGTTTTTTATGTGTTTTGTGTTTTGATTTTGCCATGTGATTATGGACTTTACAATGGGATTTTCCCCTGAGTTCAGTATTGTGGGGATTTTACTTTTCACAATGAAAGCAAGATAACATTTTCTGATGTCCCAAAAGGGAAATTGACGTCAAGACAAAGCGATAACGTTCTAATGATTGGTCAAAATCTTACCACTTCTTAGCTTGATTTACAAAGATTGATTCTACTTCAACATGTATTTTATTCAAAGTAGAAGAAACATTGATAAAACCTGTACCAATTAATAGTACATGTATTCCTAAAAAAAAGAAATAGATATAGGAAGATGTGGAGTGAGTGCCAATGAGACAACTCTCCCTCCAAATAACAATTTAAAAAGTAAACCATTATAGGTTTAAGTACGGCCTTCAACATACATTTTTCATACCATTGATATCGAATACCAAGTACCTTACATTATATAATAATACAGTTTTGATATTTTTTCCTAACAACCCTTAATAACTGAGGGTCGATGTATGTTTTTATTTGAGTAGAACAAGAGATAAAAAGTACTTTTTGTTTCTTTATATATGTTTATTCTTGTAATTTATCATGGATATAAGAAGATGACGTAATTACACAGTATCCACAACCACAGGTTCCCGTCTGGCCAAAACCCATACCTCTTAGTCAAGTATAAAAGGCTTCGAAATGACAAGTGTAAATCAACTCAAACGAAAACTAACGGCCTAATTAATATACAAAATAAGGAAAAAATACGTTACACTTCAACAAACGACTACTACTGAATAATAGGCTTCTTCCTTTGGAATGCACATTCAAAAATAATGCTTTCTATTGATTCATAATGATGATAAACTTTAGAAACTTAAGTTTTAACGATTATTTCTTGCAATCTTACCACAACAGTTGCCAAAATATCCTTTGTAGCATTTACATTTCCCAGATTCAAGAAACCCATTCACACAACGTGGTGCGCAAGGTTTACTTGTTATAACGTCTTCCTCAGTTTTATTACAAAATTTAAGGCATTCCATTTTGTGCATATCACCACAACACAGCAATGTGTATCGGTTTTTTGAAGATTCACAATCATGTTCAAAACATTTCATCCAGGGTGTTTTAATTGTTATCTCACAAAGATTGAACATGTTGATTCCGCTTCTACATTCATTCGAAGCATACGAAACATGAATTGAAATTGATAAAAATAATAATACATGCATTTTGAAAAAGGGTAATACAATTTTTCTCTAACCATTGATAACATATATCTTGATATACATTTCTGATACTTCTTATCATATTGATCCTTAAAACTAAGGGTTGCTTTGTGTTAGCATTCGGACAGAGCGAGAGATTAAAAGCTTTTTCTGTTTCACAAGTTATGTGCACTATCTTAATTTCTTATGTTTACTTTCTATCATTAGATAACGAAGTTGATAATAAATAGTTCTGATATTGACATATTGTTTACATAATATGAAGAGGATATTTTACTTGCTCTTATTTGAAATTATCTTGAGAAAACCCGTAGATATATTGAGCTGTAAAATGTAAGTAACTGGAGACTTACTGAAAGATTGACCGGTACCTAACATAGATAACTCTGAATAAGTCATACCGTGATTAAAAACTGCGAACTTTTGTTTTCTTTCCTGGTATCTGTGATGAATTAATTTACTACGAAATACCCCATTTATATACATGTTTTTTTTTCCATTATTTTTGTACTGTTGTCTGTTGTAGTTTTTAACCATGTTTATTGCATATTAAGCAAATACCTTTTGCAAGAAAATCAAAGACGTTTTTATACACACTACATAACATTATATATTTAGACAGTAGATAGTAATCAAAATATATATTCTTTATATTACTTTATGTAAAAGAAATCACAGAAATAATTACTAATAAATGTTTAAGAAGTCAGTGTCTGTATAAATTTATTTACTACGAAATACCCCGGTTATATACATGTTTTTTTTAATTATTTTTGTACTGTTGTCTGTTGTTGTTTTTAAACCGTGTTTATGGCATAAGCTCATACCTTTTGCAAGAAAATCAAAGACGTTTTTATACACAAAACATAACATTAGATATTTAGACGGTAGATAGTAATCAAAATATATATTCTTTATATTACTTTATGAAAACAAATCACAGAAATAATTACTAATAAATGTTTAAGGAGTCAGTGTCTGTATACCAGTTATATGCCATGATTTGCATATTGTTCAGACACAATGATTTTCAAAATACTTTTTTTTATTCATAATGTAATCAACTTGAGGAACATGTTCCCTTGACAAAACATGTATTTTCTTACCACAACAGGTACCAAAATATCCCTTGTCGCATTTTCATTTCCACGATTCAAGGACATCATTCACACAACGGGGTGCACTACAAGGTTCTCTTATTATCAAGTCTTCGTCTGTTATATTACACAATTTGAAGCATTCTGCTTTATGCATATTTCCACAACACCTCAGAGTGTAACTCTTTCTAATCAAATTACAATCATATTGCCAACATTTCGTCCATTGCAATGTCAGTGTGGTTTCACAAATATAGATTCCACTCCCATATTCATTCAAAGATTCCGAACCATTGATAAAAAATATAAAAATAAATAATAAATATATTTTTAAAGGGGGTGAAACCATGTCTCCTTAAAAGGGTACTAGATACGAGATATATAAAAAATCTAAAGTAAGATTTTTTTTTTGTTAAATCAATAATGAAAGTGAAATAGTGAAATACTAATTCGCTTTTAGCAGCCAAAATAGATCAATTTTGTCAAATTAAACAAAGAAACATTGATAATTGCGAATTCACTTGTTATTTTTAAAGAAAAAAAATGTCAACAATGAAAGTGAAACTACAGTAAACAATTTGATCACTTATTCGATCCATATGAAATCATTCTTATACGGTTGAAAACAATGAGAAACATATATGTTGAATCTATAAAATAAAATTAAACAGACCTATAAAAATCCAACTGCACGTGTTGGTTTAATCTATTCATATCTTTATTTATGTTAACATCGCTTATATGGTCATTTGAGGTCAAATCTATAGTTAATTATATAGCGTCTGTACTAAAATTCACACGAAACGAACCTACATATTATCTACCCCACGCGCTATAAACTGTTTCTTTTGGACTTTTGGTAGTTTGGATAAATGTTTTACATTGTTATAAATCAAATATGAGAATTTGAGTCAAAACGATGACCATGCATTTGACAGCTAGTGCCCCTTTAATAACATATATAGAATATTACATATATAATATATAGTTATTCATATATAATTCTGGTCTTTGTTTTCTTATCAACGCTTAAAACTAAGAATCGATGTGGTTTTGGACAGAGCGAAAGATTAAAACTTTTTTTTTATAATTTATGTGCATTCTTTTATGTTTGCATATTTACCTTTTTCAACTTAGATTAATAAGTTCGGAATGAATAGTTCTTACATTGACACATTGTTAGGATAATGTCAAGAGGATATTTTATTTATTTTCACTTTAATTTGCTCTCATGTGACACTATCTTACGGAAACCAATCTAAGACTTTAGCTGAAACACATAACCGTATACTTGTTAAAAGATTAGCTGTTACATTAAAAAGATTACACTTTGAATATATTGTACTGTGATAGTAGATATTGCAAAACTTAATGTTTGTTTTTTTTACCACAATTGTATAGATATCGCTATATTAAGTGAAAATGAGGTAGAGTTTAAGTGAAAATAAAAGAGAGATAAAAAGAAAAGAAGAAAAAAGAGAGAAATAAAAAGAGAAAAAAATACAGTCCTAACATATTTGTACAGTGATTGAATTACGAGGATATTTTCGATCGTGTTTTTCCCAGGGTGCCTTGTAGTAATTGACAGAGCGATATTGTGAATGAGAGAGAGCTTCGTTTGTTATAAAAAAAGTTTGCTAATGTCATAAATTTTTCTCTATGTGTAAACTTAGAACTAATAAACACTTCCTTATTTGAAAAAAATAGCCCAGTACTTCCGTTTATATAAAATGTCTCTTCCCTTTAATATTAACTTAATTTTCCTATTGTGATTGAAAGTATCCAGCGTTTAGTTGTTCTTATTGTCTCCGCAATTTGCATTTGTAAGAACAGAAAAGGATTTTTTTTATATACTATACAATTTCAGATATGTCATCTGTACATGAATCAAACTTATCATTAAATATATGTGTGCTAGTTTTAGTACGGCATTGCATTTTAACGCAGTTTGAATATTATTTTACAGTTATCGCTTTTGGCTAATACAGATTCTGACATTTTAATGTTTTGATCATCCCTGGCTTTCAAATGCGTAGACTTTGATGTTACATTAACGTAATTTTAGACTTTCATTAGAGCAGACATTTTGACACATGTAAACTTTACTAGCATCTGTTTATTCTCTCAATCATGATGAAGTTTTAAAAACAAATTATGTCAGAAATCAATAGTACCCAGCCTCTTGTCAACAAACAAGTAATACCAAAATTACACACAATTTACTTTTTTTTGCTTTAAGTCTTAGATAAATTATTTATACTTTATATTACTCTATATGAGCGTTTTTACAGAAGTTATCATCAATTGATGTTTACAAAATGTCAGTGCCTTTTTATGCCACATTTATGGGCATGATGTTTCTGGTGTGTGCATGCGTCCGTCTGTTCGTTCGTCCTTCGGTTCGTCCGTTTGTCCGTCCATCCGTCTGTTCCGCTTCAGGTTAAAGTTTTTGGTCGAGGCAGGTTTTGATGAAGTTGGAGTCCAATCAACTTGAAACTTTGTACACATGTTACTTATGATATGATCTTTCTCAATATTATGCCAAATTGTAGATTTTCCCCCATTTGCACGGTCCATTGAACATAGAAAATGATAGTGAATTAGGGAAACATTCTTTTCATGATATTATATGCATATACGGTAGACACTATGATTTCAAAATTGTTTTATTTTTTTTTGGGGGGGGGGGTCTATAATGGTAATAGATTTAAGAAACGTGTTCCTTATACAAGACAATTATTTTCTTACCACAACAGTTACCAAAATATCCTGCGTGGTATTTACAATTTCCTGAATCGAGGACACCATTCACACAACGAGGTGCACAGGGTTCTCTCACAATCAAGTCTTCATCTGTTATATTACAGAATTTGTAGCATATGGGCTTATGCATATTTCCACAGCAACGCAAAGTATATCTTCTTCTTGACATGTCACAATCATTTTCAAAACAATGTGTCCATGGCAATTTAAGTGTTATATCACAAAGACTGATTCCACTTCCACATTCATTTAAACTGTATGAAGTATGAACAAAACTTATAAGAATAATTGATAATTTGAATATGGAGGAAATCATTTTTTTCTCTCAACATTGATATTTGAAATCAAGTTGTAAATTACAATTCCGAATCTTTTCTTACCAGAAAAAAAGAAAGGGTAATATATGTTTGCATTGGATAACATCGGTGAGAGATTAAATGTCTAAAGAATTTGATAATTTATTGCGGAAAGTGTAACCCTTGCGCATGTTCCGTCTTTCATTAAATTATAAAGTGACCAATAAATAGTTCTAACATTGACACTTTTGGTTATATAATGTCAAGAGAATATTTTATCTATTTTAACTTTTGCTCTCAATTTCGACACGATCTTGAGGAAATCAATATATATGTTAAGCTGCAATATGTAACACAAGACTTGTTAAACATGTTAAAAGATTAACCAAAACAAGTAAAGATTACCTTCTGAATATATTACACAGTTATGGAAAATTGGAAACTTTTTTAGCCTGAAACTTCCTTGTTATTTAATGGGGATTCGTCATCATCGATCGATCGAGAGAGAGAGAGAGAGAGAGTTGCCATCAAATAAATATAACATTGACATATTGTTAATATAATGTGAACAGAGTATTTTATTTTATTTTTGCAATCATAAGATAATATTTTAAGGAAACCAATCTCTGACGTATTTAAATTTGAGTATATGTTTAAGGAGGCTAGCGGGTATAAGATTTTCAGAAAAAAAATTAAACATTAATTTTTCAATACAAATTTTATTTATAACCTTTAATAGTTGTAACTTTATCTTTTGGTAAAAAAATCGTTCCAAAAAATCAATTTGTGTTGACCCCAGGTGACTTTTAAAATGTAGATATCATGTAAAAAGCTCCAAATTATCTCCTTTTGGTGCAAAAATGCCATTTTTTGGCATTAAAATTGAAATATCTTTTTTAACTTATCGGTGACCTATATTTTTTATTGTTGTTTTAAAATAAGCTGTACATAAACTAAATAATTGTAAAATTTGAGCGATTTCTGTAATTTAGTTCTTTTTTTATTTCGATATTACCGTTTTTTCTCCTATTAGTTCAACAGAAAAAAAGGACATCAACAAAAATGTATGCTTCTTTCGAAGGCAGATTGTGAGCGTAAATGAACGGTGACCCCATTTTTTTATTTCATTTTTCTATTAAGTATAAGATAAAGTTCATTTATAGAAAAATAAAGAGAAATCCTATATTAAATAAAAAAAAATCATTTAGACCCGCGAGCCCCCTTAAAACTGTCATTTCGATAACCTTCAGAAGCACAATGACTTAATGATGCAAGACCTCTTTAATAAAATCTCCATCTGAATGTAAATACAAAAAATTATTTACTAAGTCTGGTTATATTAAGGCAATATAGATATATAAGAATAGTGTGATGACACCTCAAAATTTTATTGGTAAAAAATTCCAGTGCAAATAACAAGAAACAAATATCCATTTACTACTGTTTACATTAAACTTAATTCATGGTTAACAAAGCTAGAAACTATTGGTAGTATAAGTAGTATCTTTCTGTTTACATTCACCAAAAACCCGCGGAAATCTCACATGCGTGGGAGCGTTCTAAAAGTCATGTACGTGCGTACAACACAGTTTACATTAACAATTATATAATTGTCCCGAATAAACAGCTGTCATCGATGCAAAAAGCTATTGGAGAAACAATTATTTAATAAAAATATAAATCTTTGTAAGATCTTGTTCAAATATTTATAGTTTTTCACTTGCTTTCCATCACGATATAATTTTCGAGACGTTTTTTCGAACACAACCAAATTACCCACCATGACAGCATTTTGTCCAATCACAGAAAGGATTTTCGAGCATGCGAATTCTGTTGCCATAGTTAAGCGTCCTTAAGTTCAAAGGGCACAAACCGAAACTATACCGAGTACGTCGGAAAAAAAGATTACATTTTGAATATAGTTTACCCTTATAGCAAATGGAGGATTTGTTTATCTTTAAACTTCCTTATCTAATTTCCTTCAAACTGGCAATTATTCTCCTATCTAAAATAAACTAACGGGGAACATATTTTGAATACAAAGATCCCCACCATTTTTCTTAGTTTTAGTTTGTGTTTGAAAGTACCGTTGGTATAATATCAATCTTTTATCTGGCCAATATCTTACCACAACAGGTACCAGTATATCCCATGCCGCATTTACATTTTCCAGATTCGAGGGCACCATTGACACATCGGGGTGCGCAAGGTTTTCTCATTATAAGGTCTTCCTCTGTCATATAACATGCTTAAATATAAATATAAAATAAAAAAAAAAAATAAATAAATATAATTTGCTCATGAAAGAAATCATGTTTTTCTCTCAGCATTACTTTCGAAATTATAATTCAGATTTTTTTCATACCAGAGCAAATCTAAAAACAATATATATTTGCATAAGAACAAAAAGAGAGATTAAATGTTTGCTGACTTTGAAATTTATGTACAGTATTGTTAACCTTTGGTGTGTACCTTTTTTCATTAGATACAAAGTTGATAATAAATAGTTCTAACATTGACACATGGTTAAGATAATGTCGAGAGGATATTTTATTTATTTTCAATGTTGCTCTCATTTGACACGAACAAGGGAGAAACTTGTTAAAAGATTAATCGTAACATTAAAAAGATTATTTTATCAATATTATTCAGTGATCGAAGATTGGGGACTTTTTTCTATTATGAAACTTCCTGATGTTCTTATGGTTTCGGTATTCATTGGCTTGGATACCGATAGAGGAAGCTTTGAATATTATAATACGTTATGGGCGACACAATTATTATCATAGTTCGTTTATAATGACGTACTAAAATTTAAAACGTTTTATAACTGATGTTAAAATATACACAATCCAATTCTTCTAGAACACAAAAAGTAAAATCACAAAAATACTGAACTCAGAGGAAAATCAATTTGGAAAGTCCATAATCACATGGCAAAATCAAAAAACAAAACGCATCAAACACGAATGGACAAGAACTGTCATATTCCTGACTTGGTACAGGCATTTTCAAAGGGAGAGGGATACAATAATGTCAATAATAGTGGTGTCCTTTTTATGAGGGTTCGGATTAAACATGTTAAAAGTTGCATTAAATAAAACATTTGCCATGTTTACCTACTCATATTTAATAGCAATATTAAAAGTCTAAATAGTGCATAAAGTGTTTTAAATTATAAATTATAAAATTAAAAATAAAAGACGCAAGTTTGCAAATTTCATTAAAAGAGCTAAAACAAAACTGTTTAAGGACTTTTATTTGATGTACTATCATTTGACTCTGTTGACATAATGGTCTTTGACAGTTTGTAAGGCCACCTCATTTGAATAGCTTGTATTCAATCATTTAAACGAAAAATGGTTTTAAATCACCCTGCATCATTTCAACTATTCTGTTTATTTCCTAAAATGCGCAATAATGAAGTCCCTTGAATTTTAATATATGAATTTAACATTTCTACCCGACATAACTAATCGAATGTGCAATAATCAAATAGGCGAGATAGACGGGTTTGCCTGAGTGTTTTTCTTTAGATAATTTTAACTTTATTTGATAGACAAATTGTCAATGATGCCAGTATGAATGTTGCTGTGGAAACCCCTGTATAAAAGTGATATCATGTTTAAATACAGAGAATAAAAATATGAATTTATCGTTTCAGTATTGTTATGCCGAAGTGAATTCTGCAGGAGCTCCAGGACAAACTTCCTATAACTTGGGATGCAAAAAAGTTCTGGTAAGTCTTGAGTGATTAAAAATGCCATGTATGCTAAATTTTTATAATTCTTTTTGTTCAATAATGATATTTGGACCATCAATCAGCTATATCAAACTGTCCTTCCAAATTGTTCTGCATTACTAGGGTCGTATTACTTTTTAAAGGATAAGGTTACCAGATAAGATATTTTTATATATTGTTTGTTTCCCTTCAATAGTATTTTGACTATTAGTCAGCTATATCAAAGAGGGAACTTTCCCTCTCATATTTAGGGTCGTAGAAGTTGTAAATAAGACCGACAAACTGCTTTGATAATAGTGGGTTGTTTATTCTCCTGAATTTATATTTTAAAACAGACATGTGCAGCGCTTTCTGGAGGAACTATCCCAGTGGTAGGAAAGAGACACGATAATGCTAGATCAATAGATTCAAATAGGAAAAGACAAACAATGGCTGAATGCAACCGATGTTGTTCTAGCAACAACTGTAACAACAAGCTCTGTCATATGGATTGTAAGTATTTATCTGGAGTGGGTCCTACAAATTAAGGCAAAATAAGTTTACCGCTGGTCAAAATCAATTCAGGAATATGATAGTTATATTCCAATCGGGTGATGTGGTTAAGCTTTTGATTCTGTCATATGATAACGGAAATTCCCTTTTGAAATTTCTTTGAAGTTCTTTTCTGTTTCCTCATATTAAGTTTTTTTAATACATATATTCACGAATGCATGAATCGCAAATTGCTTGTTTCGACATATATTGCTTCTTAGAAATACAGTTAATTTTATTAAATTAAACATATAAAATAGTTTAAATAAGACTTACTTTGTATATCATAAATAATATTACGATTGACAGTATTCAAATTTCGGTACAGGATGCTGAAAGAATATGCGATTTCGTTTATATTATCATTTTATGATTTCGATTCACTACCTGCATATCATGGGGGCTCGTGTTATTTTTTAAACGAACCAATTATTACTCATTGTATCACATTTTCTTCTTAAAACAGACCACATGCAGTGTTTATTTGTGCAAGAAAGCACATGTGAAATGTAAACACGTAATAGCGGCAATAGTGGACCCTTATTTTGTTATTATGTTCCATTTTATGTTTTCAATTTACTATTATTTTATGTATTATAGATGACATCGAAGTGGTATTGAAATCTATTATATCAAACATCGAGTTTATACTTTTCGTTTTAATGTGCGTTCTTGACCCCTATTTCACAAACAACCAACTTTAAAAGTCTCAGCTATAACTACCACGACGGCACCTGACTTAACACATATTTTCTATCCTGCTGATTCCACCCAAGGGTTGTAATTGAATATTTCAAATTCCGTCCAAGTATCAAACCTACAATCTAAATTGGTTGTTCCTTAGTCAAGATATAAACTAATGATAATTTGTTTCAGTTATCATATATTGCAATGCATAAAGTACCAACATCCATTTTGTTTTATTATAACAGCACCAAATGGACCAAATCCAACCGTTCCAGGAAGTAGCAGCACTTATGTCAGATTAGTTGGTGGAGGTAATCCATATGAAGGAAGAGCAGAAGTATTTCATGGTAATGTATGGGGAACAATTTGTGATGATTACTGGACACCAGAGGATGCTGCTGTTGTCTGTGGAATGTTGGGATACAGCAGGTATGACGAGTATTACAGAATAAAGAATAATTAACAAAAAGGGCAAATTAAAAGGAAAACAAAAGAGAAATATAGAACAATAGACTTTAATAAAGATAAGATTAAAGAATAGTGTGAATCGGATATACGGAATAACGTTGAAAATAAATTTTATTCCACTGTTTAGTCAATATTTGATTGTTTGAGACGTGTCATCGAACAAATTTCCATATTGTTCTCTGAGTATCATATTTCGCTATAAAATATTTGGACAATATCGTGCAACGTTACCATAGTTACACGTGTTTAATGTACATAACGTTTTGAACTTTTTTTAAATACCGATAACAAAAATCATCATCGTGTTCAAATTTATTTCATACGTTAAAACAAAAAGACTATAATTGACTTTCGATCCGTCCTGTTTATTTATGTGTATGTCGCGTTAAGTTGTAAAACAAGAGGATAAGAAAACAATGTATGCACACTTATATTGTATGTTAAGGTAGTAAACAAAGCATATGCAGTGGAAAAAACATTAATTTCTCTTGGCCTCGGGAGATATGAAGATTTGCTTACACACGAAAAATCATATTTCGTTCGAGCAAAGCCCCTGGTGAAATATGAATATTCGGAGGTGAACAAATATTCGTATCTTCCTCAGGCACGGGAAAGAAATTTATAACAGCTCACAAAATATGATTTTCATTAAAAAAAAACACTTTTTTATTGTTTCTAATTCTAGATGAGTTCTCATCATTATTCGTCAGGTTTTTTTGCTCGACATACATTTACCATTACACGCTAATAAACAATTGATTCATGACTTTATTTTAGAGAGGGCTCCGTATCGGTTCCAAATCACGGGTTTGGATCTGCACCTAGTTTTGCCCATATTTGGATGGATAATGTCACATGTTCTGGATTTGAAAACAACATAGACCAATGTCAGTTCGCTGGATGGGGAATACATGACTGCAGACACGGAGAAGATTCTGGAATAGAGTGTTCATCAGGTATACATTATCAAAAGACATGAGAATATACATGGGAGACAACCTAAAACAACCTTTAAGTTGAATAAAGTCAGACGCCACAAAGACCAAAACAAAACAAATATATTAGAACTGACCAACACCAGTATACAAAACAGTTTACACAGCATTCATTAAACAACCCGAACCCTAAAATATAATGTTTATTAAGCTTAAGTTGTAACTGTCCGTTAGTCCAAAAATGTTGAGACGAATTGTGTTTTTCTCTTTAAATCGTTTTGCCCTCTAAAACGTTTAATACTTTTGGCGTTCGAAATGAATATCAATAAGTTTATATGATGAATAGAATTCACGAGACGTCTGTTACCGAAGCATTGTTTCTTCCTTATTGTGCAACATTGTGTGTGTATATGTATAAGATCAGAAAAATAAGTCTTAAAATTGCACATCCAAAAGCTATGGTATCCTCCATTATTCCAAAAATATCAGGTTACTGATAAATATCTGCTAAAAAATATAAAAAAACCTTATTATTACCGTGTTTACATTGAAACTTTTAGCCAGAACACTTTAGATACTAAGTATTTGACACGTCTTGTGTACATATATTCCGATACATTTTATTTACCAAAAAATTAACAAACGTTTGGCTAGAACGCTTTATATACTTAGAATTTTACACGTCTTGTGCACATTTATTTACGAAAAAAAAAATTGCAAATGAGACAAAATTAAGAATTACTTTAAATTTGTATGTGTATGAGTCAGGTAGGAAGTGTAAATAGTAAATTTAAAAAAAAAGATCAATTTGTTTTATTTTGTTGTACTTTTTTGTAGCGAGCAGTGAAGATAATATAATATTCGTACTTGATATAAACAGAGGTGGTGCCATTTACAGGATGAACCTTCATACATTGAGTTATGTGCAAATACCAATCAATAGACTGTATACACCAACGGCCATAGATTATGAGGCCACAGAGGGCAGGATATATTTTGTCGATCCCAGACTACAGCAAATTGTTAGCGTTCATTTCAGTGGGACCGATATTCGAGAACTAAAACAACTCGATAGTAGTAAGTTTTCTCCTCCTTTAAATTTCTTAAAGATATCTATGCCTAAATGTTTTAGAGAGCTATCCTTCTCTAATTTAAGTGAAGAAAAGTATATATAACTTTATTTTTTCTTAAACTCTCAATTTTGATCTGAAATGAGTTGATATTATATTAATATGCATGAACCTAAAAATAAATTGTGCAAAATACTATATACAACTCGTTCGTGTGCAAATTAAACAGAATTAATTTACTTTCAAATACTTTTTAAGATGCTGATCTTGAAAAAATTGAAGTTGACCCTCTAAACCGGATATTGTTTTACGCTGATACCGGAAACAACCAGATTGCATCTCTGCGATTGGATGGAACAAACTTCAAGGTCGTCATTGGTAGTGGTTTGGATGAACCAAGAGATGTTGCTCTTGATCCCAGAAAACAGTAAGTCCTTTATTCACTTATAATTGTAGGACATATACTTTACCATTGTTCCCTTTCAATTTATAGTTGGAAATATATGAAAAGTTGTATGGGATTTTAGTCGTATTACACCTTTTTAATGCGGTGATCATTTCAATATTACTTGATTAAAGTAGTTATGCTAGCTATAAACCCAGGTTTAATCCACCATCTTCTACATAAGAAAATGCCTGTACAAATTAAAGTCAGGATTATGACAGTTGTTATCCATTCGTTTGATTTTGAGCTTTTGATTTTGCCAAGGGACTTTCCATTTGAAATCGGAGTTCAGTATTTTTGTGATTTAAGCAACATATGCATGGTTACCTGTGGCATAGATATTCCATTACGATTATCCAACTTGGGAAATAAGGCAGTCGTAAAACTTTCAATGAGAGTACACCTCAATGCGTTAACGTGTACGATAATTTCTTCCAGACAGGCCAAGTTAGACTTGATGAATTTTACATATACGGTCTATTACTTTATCATTTATTTTTTTCATGAAAGATTTATGATCAATTTCTTCAGCTAAATTATTATTCGATTTAATTACATTGTGGTCAATTCATTTTAAGTTAGGCCTATATTCAGTTGCACATATAGTTTTGCTCATGCAAGTGCACGTCTTGATTTGAATGGAAGTACATAACTTGTTTTGAGTCACGGGGACAAGATCGCGGTTACATTATATTATTTGACCTGTTCAACCCTTTCAGGCAGGTGTTTTGGTCAGATTGGGGATCAACACCAAAGATAGAAAAGGCTAATTACGATGGAACTGGCAGAACAACCCTTGCTAACACTAATTTGAAATGGCCCAATGGAATGGCCATTGACTTTGATGGTACGATTAAGAAAATTTTCATAATATATTAACATTGCTTCTAACAACGGAGGTTATTGTTGTTGATTTTTTTTTACAATTAAATCTATATCCATTGATGGATCGAAATGCCGTAAATAGGTCTTTCTATATAAGTAAAGTTGGAAATGTTTCTTACTCCTAGGTTGAGAATTAAGTGACTTCATTTTTAGACTTTAAGAATTTTTTCATACACTTAAAATATCCTTATTCTACAGTTTACACATTTTTAGATGTGGTTGATAATAAAGTTACCACATGTACTAAACTTTTTTTAAATTTCCACCACACGAGAGCATTTCGTCTAAAAATCAGTGTCGCTCGTGTAAAAACAAAAAACATCTTGTCGCGTAAGAAGAAAACGTTTGCATCTATTGTTTACTATTCATATTTACAGTATTATATATAAAAAGACATACTAGTATTACTCATTATTAATATTTACAATAGTATATATAAAAGGGCATAGTAGTATTAATTATTATTATTATTTACGTAGCAAACAAACTGTATTTTGTCGACGCTGGAACAGACAAGATCGAAGTGATGGGACTCGGTGGAGAGAACAGACAAACTATTTACACAGAAACTGGATCACATTTCTTCGCTCTCTCCCTTTATCAACAATATATATACTATACCGATTGGACAAAACAGTGAGTGATGTATTCGAAAACTATTTAACAATTGATAGAATAACACATTCACTCTGACTCACAAATGCGAGTGGCGCAAGTGTTAGTTGTCATCGTTGGATTGTCACGAGTTGAATATTTTCCAATATTTGTATTCTTTAGATAGTAATTCATCTTAGTACATTGTCGTAATTAAGAAGGGAAATTGTTTTCTTACTTGTTTACTACAACGTAGTGTCTTAAACTTTTAGGTAACAACATATTCATGTCTGAGAATTAGACACAAGATATAAGAGCGGAAAGGAGAAAAGGGAAAAGGTGTAAAATAAAAACAAAGAATACATCAAAAATGGGGTGTAAAATTTTAAGAATAGAAACAAAATGACAAACATTAAGAATAAATAGAAATGAATATCACATGAATTAGACCGACACGTGGTGCAATCTTAATGATGTTTTGTGTTGAAATAGTGAAATGACGTAAATCATAAGTCGAAAAATATTTTGCAGCACTGTGATGAGAATAAACAAAGATGGTACAGGAGCAACTCCTGTCGGTCCCAGAGGATTCAGAGAATTAGCTGACATTAGAATTCATAAATATGGCTATGGACTTCCAGGTCAGTAAAGGTTCATTCATTCACAGCTTATTGAAATTACATTAATATCATACGGAGAAAAACGCTAAATGGTTTTTCTTTAAGATTCAAAATTGGCGTACAGGCATTTTTTTTATCTTAAAACGTAAGTTCTCGAGAAAACATAATAGATTAAGAAGGCTTACATGATTATCATATTTGGTTTTCGTTAATTGTTTTGCAAATGATCAGGACGTTATAATTTTGCTTTGAATTGTTATAGTGTGTAATGTGGTGTGGTTTTGTTTCATTGTTAAAGACTTAAGTAGACCTATAGTTGTTTAATTCTACGTCATTTGGTTTCTGGTGGATAGTTGTCACAATGTCAATCAAACTAGATCATACTTTTCTAATATTACAGACATTGTGTAGACACTAAGTCATTTTTCGGATATTCCTATCAGAAACGGTTCAGTATGTTTAGACATAGGTTTGCAGTCGATTTAGTACTGGCTATTTTTTTCTTCATGAAATGAGTACGTTCTTATTTTTTTACACGCAAAAATAACTACTAGAAAGACCGAAAATTGCCACAATTAACCTATCTTATTTATATTCGACTTTTATACAAGTGAGAGGTTCAGTTAGCTATAAAACCAGGTTTATTCCAACATTTTCTACCTAAGAAAAAACATGTTATTAGTTAGAAATATGACAGTTTTTAACCATTTGTTTGATGTATTTGAGCTTTTGATTTTGTCAATTCATTAGGAACTTTTGGTTTTGATTTTCCTCGAAGTCGGTAATTTTGTTATTTTTTTCTTTTTAATTTGTTGTAAGCTCTAAATGGTTCTAGATTAATAACAGTAATTTTAATTACAGAGTTTTAAATTTGTCGTCAAGAACTGTTCAGATCAAAATTGCCTTTTTCCGTTTAAATTATGTTTACCAGTGATATTCAAGATTTCAAACCATTCACTTTTGTTCTTTTTATGTTAGGCGTTGCAACACATGCACCACTAGTTATTGATGAAAGCCATATGTTTGTTCGATTCATTGGAACTGGACAACACAACGAGGGTCTTGTTGAAGTATACGTCAATGGTGTTTGGGGAACTATTTGTGATGACGGCTGGACAAATACTGACGCAGGAGTTATATGTTCTATGATGGGATTTAGCAGGTATGATTTTATTGCGCCTGTCCCAAGTCGGGAAACTCTGGCCTTAGTTAGTCTTATATGTTTTTTCACATGTAGGTCATTTATATGTTTTGTAGTTTATTGTGACGTCAATTTTTACTAAACTAATACACAATTTCATTAAGGGGCCACCTGAGGAACACCTCCGGCTGTGGGATTTCTCTCTGCGTTAAAGATTCATTGGTTGCCTTTGACTGTTGTTTGCTCTTTTATCGGGTTGTTCTCTCTTGAATATATTCCAAAATGCCTTTCTCAATTTTATGCTATATAGCACTTTTATTCAATAAGTTTTACAAAACGTGAGAAAAATCGCCAATGAGGTTTTGGGTAAACGTTTGCATGTATACATTAAAGATGTTATCTACTTAGGCCACGGTCATGCAAATTGTTTGTTAGTGGGCGAGGGAAGGGGAGCCGTTAGATGTTTCTAAAGGGAGTGAAAATAATTTGGTGATATAAATACTTTATTGTGTATGTTAATGGTAAGCTAGTTTGTCATGTTTGTTGATACATTGCAAAAGTTGAAACGTTTATTCTTAATAGAAAAAAAGGGCGTCGATTTCTGATAGAAATGGATACAATTATATATCTTGTTATGTTATTCTTTAGTCTGAATTATTGAGTATTATCTCTGTTTGGAGCGATTGTAACACGATGTAAATCATAAAATTGTCCAAAGATTGAAATTTTATTTTATAATAACACAAATATGTAAGTATGAGTAACTAAAATGTTCCTTTTTTTTGTGCAGTCAAAATGCCATTGCCTATGGTAATGCAACTTATGGATCTGACACCGATGTGCCTATCTATTTGGATGAAGTTACATGCCACGGAGGTGAAACACATATCGCACAATGTTCGCTTCCACAAGGATGGGCACTTCATGACTGTGATCACAACGAAGACGCTGGTGTCAAGTGTCAATATGGTATGAATAAAGCTAAATAAGTATTACGTGATTTATAAGAGATGACTGGTACCCAGGGGACACAAATTGAGACATAAAAACCAAGAGGCATAAATTTGGACATACATAAATAGGGGACATTCGTAGCAAAAATTGCCAATCAAAAAGGGGTGAAAGATACCAAAATGATATTCGAAAACAAACTGATAATGCTATAGAAAAATGACAAACTATAAAAAGACAAGCAATAGTACAAATAGAATTAAAATATACAAAAATATTAACCGAGTGACCGAACATCACATTAGTTCACGAATGCGCATTAGTTATTTATCAGTGTTGTTTGGTCAGCGTTGAATATTTTTTCGATTAGTAATTCTTTTTATTATATTGACCATGTGATTTTAAATGGAAACACAAGTAAAGTCTAGAATACAAAGAAAGTTATCTTTTACTACGCATCCCCAAATCGTTTAGGTGCAACGTCATCTCAAAATTTGGACAACACCTATTGTTGTATGACGTTAGAGGAATAAAACAATATCATTAATTTCACATTAAAATTATCTGGGGGTTTTTCACTGGTAAATCAAGGTTAATGTTTTTTGTTTACAAGTTCGACTGTACTAATTAAACGTTATAATATGAGATGAGCCATATTTTCATGTGTTTCAACTTCCTATAAGTAATTTTTTCGAATTAAAAGTACTATCATAATTATGTACTCTTTTTTCTTTATAACATACGAGAAAAAAGTCTTTATTCTTTCTAGATCAATATGTTTTTTATGTATACGTCAGTGTGACAAAAATCTGGTGACTAGAAAAGAAAAAAAGAAAAAAAAAGACAATAACTTGTTCGTAGATAAAAAATGTATAACTATTGCATTTTGTAAACATTCAATTTGGTGTTTCCATTACTTATCTTTAGTTTTTTATATATTGAATTTGCTTTTTTGAATTCTAATCTTATATTTATAGATCCAAACACATTGAATAATTTCATTTTATCGGCTGACGGATATATGCAAGAGATATACCGAATGGATATGGAAACCGGAAGTTATTCCGCCATTCCAAATCAAAACGTTTTCAATCCCGTGGCAATTGACTTCGACCCAAAGACACGCAAAGTGTTTTATTCTGATGTCAAACTGTCACAACTAAGAAGCACAAACATGGATGGTACTGGAATGAAGGTTCTTAAACAGTTGGGTTATGGTGAGTGATATTATAAAGTCTCTAATGTTTGTGCTATTTTCACATTTCCTGACCGGTGTGAGAAAAATATTTCTCCTCACTAGTGAAAAATATGTTCACGGCAAATGATAAGTCGAAATTTGATTATGACGTTTAAATGTTTTGTTTTCTTCTGAATTTTCCTATTGTGACGTCATGAGAAAAGGCGACCATGCCTGATGACGTCACTTAAAGAACACAAGTTTCTGAAAATCTTTGAAAAAGAAGGATAAAAATCATTACAGAAACAGATTCCGACACTATAACTCGTGTATTACGATAGTTCTCCACTCTCGACAGTAAAATGTTAGTTGTTTAAAGAGTTCGACAAGCCTCGCGCTTTAAATATAATAAAATTTAACTGTCTCGAGTGGAGAAATATCGTAATACACTTGTTGCAGTGTAGGAATCTATATTTCTTTGCTGTAACTGGTTAGTAAACGTAATTCCCTACTGAATTGCCAAGAATAGTTATCAAAGGTACCAGGCTTTTAATTTGATACGGCAGACGCGCGTTTCTTTATAACTATTTGCGAAACGTCTCTTAACTTTTATTTTACGTGGTTTTGTGGTTAGTTTGATGTGTAATCGCAATATCAATGGTTAGTACTCTTTGCAGTAAGGTCCACACAGCAATACAATTTCATACTTGTTTGTCAATAAATTCGGTTTTAGTACAGTGAATTAACGTGATATATAAGAATAAAAATAGTCAACAATGGGATATGAGTTCGAACTCCGCACATGACAGGTGCGTTCGACTCAAATTTCCGAATTGCACTTTATTAATAAAAAAAAATAATCATCTGTATGACTATTTAATCGTAAAAACAGCTGATAAAAAGATTATTTATTTTCATACTCGAACGAACCAAAACCTACACGAAAAATTAAATCAGAAAACAAGCATTACACAGTGCAATGTGATCTTACCTGCTTAGTACACTTGAATTGCTTAATCTTTGCACAATGTTCTTCCATTATGTTATCTAATAATGTAACGCAGCATATTCTATTTATCTGATTTTCTTAATGTCTGTATCGGAAAACTGATTATTCCTTACTAGTGATATCCTTTTCTTCTAGCTGCCACCCCAGACGGTATTGCTGTTGATTCTACCAGACAACGTTTGTATTATACCGATTATGGTAACGAACTTGTAGCTTACCTTGACCTTGGTAGCCTCACTCTGATGAATGTAACAACGACAGATATTCACAACCCACGTGGTATCACACTTGATACACAAAACCAGTAAGAGTACAATGTTCTTGATCAATTGGTTCAAAATGTTGTCCAGCATCTAACACCTGCAAATATCTTTATGCATTTATTTATTTGTTTAACTTAAAACGTCAAATGTCTACGGTGAATTATCTTCATATATTTGTAATTAAAAATCCAGAATCATTACATTTAAACCAAATAACGTACTTAAATGCAATCCCATGTTTTTTAATACATAGTATTTCAGAATGCTAACATACCATATATGTTTAGCACAATTGGGAAAACAAAAAACGTTTGTTGATTAAGCATTGAATGCAATTCCTCATCTATACAAAACAACTAGCAACATATTTATGACAATGTTCATTTTCAGGGTGATTTACTGGACTGATTGGGGTTCTAGTCCTAAGATTGAAAAAGTGAACTATGATGGTACTGGCAGAATGGTTCTTGCCAATGAAACATTGAAATATCCAAATGGAATCGTGTTGGATACTTCAAGTAAGTTTAAAAGATGTGTTTACTCTTAATACTAATGGACTCCATCTGTAATTCTCCAATGAATGACTAGACTGATTGTACGAAAAAACTCAAATGACACATGAAGGTCATCATTCAGTCCACCATTGAATACAGTGTTAGAGTTTGAAAATTTCTACAACATATAAATCATTTCCGAGTTTAGGTGAATTGTGAATAAAATAGTAATGTCAAAATCAGATTATTTATTTTTAATTTTTAAAACTAACTATTATTGCATATTATATTGAGAATATTAAAAAATATTATAACAATATCAAGAAGCCTAAATTACTTGAAATATTATTCAACAGTATCACATATATTATTTTAATGAAAATGTAATCATGTTAAATATTATTGTTCATGAACTTTTTTTTTATACAATATATAATAAAAATATTTGTTTCATAAAATTTCATCAAAGAACATCATTAACAACGATGATTGAATAAGTTTTTGAAAACAATATTACATAAATTAAGTATATTATGTTAACTTACTTGAAATAATATTATATTCCTATTCCTTTACAAATTTCTGATTTCTATTTTTTATCTTTTAGCGGGAAAACTTATTTTCTGTGATGCTGGAACAAACAAAATAGAATCAATGAACACCGACGGATCACAAAGACAGGTTGTGTTTGAAGATGCTGGTGCACATTTCTATGGTATAGATGTAGATGGTACATACATATATTTCTCAGATTGGAACAAAGAGTAAGTTTTAGATCGATACACTTTTAAGGGTACAGATGACATTCACCTTATCGCTATTTAGTCCACTCCGGGAAAAACAGTCATTTATACAACTTCCTGTTTGGGTCACCGGCCGAAAAATGGAGGCCATCAGTAGTGAGCTGAGGGAGAAAAACTTTAGAAAGTGATCATCAAGAAACTTTGATATAGTATGATCCACTTTTTTCGAAATTAAAATTGAAGTAAAAAAATATTTTGTTTGAAGTGTTTACGGTAGTTTAAACAGGTCTCATTAAAAAGTATCATGCATGGTAAATTGTTTAAACAGGGTCCCAGATAGCTTCAACTGGATGAAAAAGTTGTGTAGTTTTAGAACTTTTCCGGAATGGAATAAATAGCGATTAGGTGTATTAGGGGTCTTCATTTCTTTATTCTTAGATTATTTTTTTCAATTCTTTTTATGCTATAATCCATTTATCCTGTATTATCTGTTTGATTAATATCTATTTTTCTCTTTTCTTTATATTGTTTGCCCTTTATTTTATACGTTTTGCCTACTATCCATTTAAGGGGACATCACAGTCAATGTTTTATGAAAGCCAGTTGAATAATCTAATTAAACATTGATGAACTATGTCATCATCATCTGTTTATCTAAGACAGTTCTTCCGATTTCTCCATTTTATTTATATTTCTTTCATAATTTATCTGATGATTTTTTTCCTCGTGGTCACGACTTTTTTTATCTGTCCGTATGTGTATGACATTCGTTGACTTTATTGAGTACTGTCACGTTGTATCCTCCTATCTTGTTTGCATCTATATTATACAGTTACTGTCTTTTGATGAGGTAAATATGCGGTTTTATTGACTTTTGAAAAACTGATATTCACTGAGGCCGACCGACGGCCGAAGTGAATATCAGTTTCTCAAAAGTGAATTAAACCCCATATTTACCGAAACAAAAGACAGTAATTGTTTTATTCCATATTCCGAGAAAAGAAAATGTATTTAATGACAAAAATATACCAAAACTAATTTTACACGAAACATTTTACAATAACGTTGCACGTAAAAGCGCGTGACGTTTATGTCACGCCGTTTTTATATTTATTCAAATTTGAAGATATCTTATTTATTTAACAAGATATCTTATTAAGTATTAAGATATCTTATTTTTTTTTATAAGATAACTTATTTAATTTGAAAGTAAATAAGATATCTCTATTAGTTTATGAGATATCTCTATTAGTTTATAAGATATCTCTATAAGTTAATAAGATATCTCTATTAATTAATAAGATATCTTATAAAGTAAATAAGAGATCTTATAAAGTATGTAAGATATTTTACTTCTTTATAAAGATATCTTTTAAATACATACTTCATAAGATATCTTATTAATTAATAGAGATATTTTATAAACTAATAGAGATATCTTATTAACTTATGGAGATATCTTATATATAAAATAAGATATCTTTATAACCAATTAAATGAGATATCTCTATAAGTTAATAAGATATCTCTAAAAATGTATAAGATATCTCTATTAGTTTATAAGATATCTCTATAAGTTAATAAGTTAATAAGATATCTCTATAAGTTAATATGATATCTCTCAAAGTTTATAAGATATCTCTATTAGTTTATAAGATATTTCTATAAGTTAATCAGATATCTCTATTAATTAATAAGATATCTTATAAAGTATATAAGATATCTTACTTCTTTATAAAGATATCTTTTAAATACCTACTTTATAATATATCTTATTAATTAATAGAGATATCTTATAAAATAATAGAGATATCTTATTAACTTATGAAGATATCTTATTTTAAAGTAAATAAGATATCTCTATTATTAACTATATAAAAGATATCTTATATAGTTAATAAGATATCTTATAAATTAATAGAGATATCTTATATTTTAAATAAGATATCTTATATATTTAATAAGATATCTTTATAAACATTTTAATAAGATATCTTATTTAATATATAAGATATCTTATTTAATAAATCAGATATCTCAATTAATATATAAGATATCTCATTTTGTTATTAAGATATCTCAATAAGTTTATAAGATATCTTATTTAACTAAATAAGATATCTCGAAATTGAATAAATATAATAACGGCGTGCCATAGACGTTAAGCGCGGTGAATATCACTTTATCAGGTGAATATGCTTTTTTATTCAAAATCCACTCCATATAGAGAAACCTACTAAAAAATACCAATATGGAATAAGATATGATATTGTCCGTTTTTGTAAAGTTCATCCAAGACATCTCCACCCATTCCTCCATTAAATATTCATATTTTTTTTTATAAATATTTATCTGCTTTTCTACAGTGGTGTCATGAAAATTAACAAAGATGGAACACACGAGCTTCCAATAGGACCACCAGTATTTGGGAAAGTAAATGCCATTACAGTTGTAACGGGCTAAAAGGTACAGTATTTGAAATATTGGTACAATTAATTTTATAAAATAAAATTAAATTAAAGAACAGTAACTGCTTTACCAACAACAAAACACACAGAACCGGACTATAGAAAAAGATTATTTAGATCAACATTTTAGAATAGAACATTTATATTGATCAAACAACTGAAAAATATTACTCATAGTACAGATGTGCATCTTGTTCTTCAAAGAAATCATGTTTTACGTCTGCGAAATATTCCGCATTTTATTGTTGTAAAGCTAAAAACAAATTCAGCTTGCATAGTAATGCAAATTTTGAGTTATCGTCTCACTAAGAAACGAATTTTAAGTTGAAGATAAAAAATTAATACTCTACAAAATGCGTGTCTTCGCATCTCTTTTGTTCCTTTACCATCGTCAAGACCTGTAAAACAAAAACATTTGATAGTTAGAAATGTATAAATACTTTGAAGCTAGGTGACCAAAAGGAATCTTGGATTAGTATTCATGATTCAAAATAATACTAAAACAGATATGAAAGTACCCATCTTATTTACATCATGAATTTAGACAATCAAATTAAACCATTGTGGTGACGTCAGCCTATTCATTTACCGTGGGCTCATGGTTTCTTTTTCAAGAATCAACGCTTATCCATTGTATCTATATCACTGAATGCACTAGTATTTACATTTGCTTTAGGAAAAATCAAGAACATAATTATATATAAATGTAGCTTTCTTTTCCAGGTTGATGAATGCGAGAGTCAAATTTAGCAGCTTATGAAAAATAAAATATTATTTCGTTATGTTTATTGTGATTGGTATTCATTTATATTCTGTATTCCTGATTATGTAAGAAATGATGTAAACGATTGGGATTAAACATGGAAATTGGGTATTTGAAGTTTTGTGGTCCCCATTTAATAGTACATTTTATATATTTCTTTGATCATTTTTACCACAAAAAAAATAGTTGGATCAGCATGTTTTGGTTTTCACAGTTTTATCAGCATCTAAACGATAAATTCTCTTCTGCTCGATTCATTTTTAGAGTTAAAACTTTTCTTCTGTCTGTCTTTTTTCAAAACTAGTTGTCAATATCCTAGATGAAACAATACGACACAATGAGAGGATAAATGACATCAAAATTATCATCTACAGGACCCTAAATCCTTCATCAAAACACGCACCACATAGCAAGCTATAAAAGGCAGCGAAATTAAAGGCGGATCCCCCCTTTTCATAGGAACAAAATGATTGATTATATATGGAATCGCTCAAGCATGACTGGAGCGCCCCCTCTCACTAGGTCAGTCAGTGGGCCCCCTTATGAAAAATTCTGGAACCGCCACTGGAATCTTTCAAATGTACTTCATAGTTTAAAAATGAGTAAAGGAACGCTTCGTATAAGAAAAATCGTGATCTTGGTGTGATCGTGTTGTACAAAATTTTGCAGCAGTGTTGAAAGTGCATTCACCCCTCGGTTTCTACTCAGGGTATACGAATTTTCCAAACCGGTGAAAAAATCTGTACACCCCTGATAACAGCAAAATAACGAGTAGTACAACCATTCAAATTGCAACGATTGGGGGGGGAGAGATCAGCAAACAATCGACAACCACTAAACTACAAGCTTCTGGCTTTGGTCAGACATTTATAGAATGTGACTGCGTTTAACATGTTTTGACCGCCTAACTCTCAGCCTAACTAGAGGCAGTGTTGCAACTGCATAACATAAAAACAAGGTTAAAAAATAAGTTGCAAAATGCTTGACTTATCATATCGATACAACGAAAAACAAACAGTTAATAAAATACTGTAGACTGAACTTACCGTTTTAGAAAGTACCTGCAGTTATTGAGTATACTTACAGTTATTGAGTATACTTGCAGTGATTGAGTATACTTGCAGTGATTGAGTATACTTGCAGTTATTGAGTATACTTGCAGTTATTGAGTATACTTGCAGTTATACTGAGAGTACTTGCAGTTACTGAGAGTACTTGTTGTTACTGAGAGTACTTGCTGATACTGAAAGCTAGTTCAATTTAATTACAACTACATATATTTATAATAAAGAAAAATCTGTTGTGTTTTTTTTTTGGGGGGTGGGGCGGTATATCGCTCCTGACAGCTCCATTACAGATGTTTCATTGTTTGCATTGTTCAAAGTTTAAAAAGCAAGAAACATTAAATTAATATGAAAGAAATTTGAGTTTAGGTCGATGGGTAATAACACAAAGTTCACAAAAAATAGGGACCTCTACCGCCTTATAATTTCCTTGTAATAGGAAGATGTTGTGCGAGTGCCAATGAGACAATTCTCCATCACAATAACAATTTATTAAAGTAAACCATTATAGGTCAATATACGGCCTTCATCACGGAGCCATGGCCCACACGGAACAACAAGCTATAAAGGGCCCCACAATTACTAGTGTAAAACCATTCAAACGAGAAAACCAACGGTCTAATCTATATAAAAAAAAACGAGAAACGAGAAACACGTATAAATTACATAAACAAACGACAACTACTGTACATCAGATTATGTCTTATAAGTCTTCGATCGACCATAGTGTAAAATAACAATTGGTACGCCAGGCGGCCGTTTCGTTGAAAAAAGACTAGGACTACAATAGTTCTGAGTTGATATAGCACTATATATCCCCGATCGTCTTCATCCTCAACGCCAAATTTCCCAAACAAAGAAAGACACCTACTGGCGAGGTTAGACGTTGAGATTTGACTTGTGTTCCTTTTGTTTTCTTTTTTTCGAGTTCTCAATGCTTTTAAAAAGGTCATTAAAGAACAAACTGGAAAAAATAGTAAACACAGAGCACTAACATATAAAATAACTATGGTTTAACGAATAATATAACCACATGTTCAAAGAATATGTAAATGCAATGGTATCATAAAAAGAATACTAGCAATTTCTGAAAACCCCACTCAAGGTGATCTATACCTGTTGAAATCCACTTACTGGTCTTGACCTCTGACATCGTTGGAAGCATTTCAATCGGCAAAGCTCGGCAGATTTGCCGAGGTATGCTGAATGTCATTCTCTCGCTCACTCTCTTCTCTTATTTCCCTCTCCCTATTGATTTCACTAACTTTTTTCCTGCTCACTTTTTCTTACTCTTACACATTACGAAAGTGTGTTTGAAAAGGGGCGACAAAAGTAAGCAGAGGAAAATAACAAAAATAAGTCAAAATTGTAAACAACTTGGTCTGGTAAAAACTTAAAAGATAAATAGTTTTGCACACGACAGCAGGTATATTCAGACACAAAATTCTGAAAAAATAGCATGTTTAACAACAGGCAAAATGGGTAAGCTTTGCGGAAAAAATATCCCTGCCCCTCCCACCCCTCCCGAATATCCAATGGTTTTCCCGTAAAACTCCCATGTCGATCTTGTGTAAAAAGTGTAATAAAAAAACGCCGAACTCTGAGGAAATTCAAAATGGAAAGTCACTTATCAGATGACAAAATCAAAAATTCAAAAACACATCAAACGAATGGATACCAACTGTCGGACTTGGTATACAGTCATTTTATTGTGTGACAAATGGTGTAAGGGATGGGGTATATTTTTAAATGCACACATAATGAATTCAAAGACAGCGATGTTAATTAAGATCTTACCTAAGTTCTCGAACGTTGTGCTTATTTGTCTGTTTCGTCTTTAAAATGATGTAGGAGTATGTGGTATGATTGCCAATGAGAAAATTCTCCACCGAAGACCAAACAAATATTATTATATGTCTCCATACGGCCTTCACCAAAGACCAAAACCCATACCGTGTATAGTGAACTTTATAATTGTTTATTACGATTGTCGCACGAACATGTCAACTCGACAAAGATAGCATTCTTTGCACCAAATATCCTGGTTTATTGTACTTAAAATCCTTGAGACAAAAGCCAGATGCGTTTTCTGTTTGTTTTTCAACTAAGAAAATAAAGTACAACAAAATATGTTGATACAGTAAAGTTCTTTTGAACAGGGAATAGCTTCTAGCAATATTCCATCAAACGAAGGCCATCTCTTATGAATATTATTGCATGCTGGCAACATTAATATTGACGCAGGCCCGTTTCTTATAACGAATGGTTCCAATGTATATATATGGCTTATTAAATACTTGTCTAGTAACTCGACAAATACGCCATTTATTCAACGCTTAAACTTGGGTTTTTTTGGACGTACTCCACCCGTTATTTTTATAAATTCGTCAGTGAACTAGTGAAAGGTAGTACAATATGGAACTCTATGAATGCCTTATGTTGATGATCATCGTTATATGCAGTGGTCCCAGCATTATATGCAATGGTCACAACATTACATGCAGTTGTCACACCATTATATGCATTGGTCACAACATTATATGCAGTGGGCACAGCATTATATGCAGTGGTCACAGCATTATATGCAGTGGTCACAACATTACATGAAGTGGTCACACCATTATATGCATTGGTCACAACATTATATGCAGTGGTTACAGCATTATATGCAGTGGTCACAGCATTATATGCTGTGGTCACAACATTATATGCAGTGGTCACAGCATCATATGCAGTGGTCACAACATTATATGCAGTTGTCGGAACATTATATGCAGTCGTCACAGCATTATATGCAGTGGTCACAACATTATACGATTTTTGTTGATGAAGGTGATGATCAGTGGTTGCAGTCATGTTATTATTAAGGCAATATACAATATATAAAACTCTGGTTAAAATAAGGAAATTAAGAAGTATGATTAGTTTACCAGGATCTGCTTACCCTTCAGGAGCACCTGAGATTATCCCCAGTTTATGTTGTGGTTCGTGTTGTTACGTCTTTATTTTTCTATGTTATGTCTTGTGTACTATTATTTGTCTGTTTGTCTCTTCATTTTTTAGCCATGGCGTTGCCGCTTCATTTTCAATCTATCTTTCGCTCCTCTTTATCCACAAATTTATTCTACACCAGGGGCATTTTGAACTTGTTTTGATCTTATTTCGATGATCGTTTTTTTATTATATCCCCAACTTTATATGTATATACGTATTAAAAGCATACATATCTAATTGTGCATTTCTGATTCTTTTATCCTAAATAAACATCTTCAGATTACTCGGGACTACAATGTAGATATATCATGACCCACTATCTTTCAAAAAGAATCGCCAAATATCTGTCTGAAGTAAACTGTTCATTGTATTTTGGAAATAAATTTGATATGTACATTGTAATAAAACATATCGTTCTAGTGTTAATCTGTAATTTAAATAAGAAAAAAGTATAATCAATATAAAAATATGAAGATGTTGTATGATTGCCAATGCGACAACTCTCTACAAGAGACCAAATGAACGAGAAATAAACAACTGAAGGCCACCTTACGACCTTCCCCAATGAGTAAAACCAATACCGCATAGTCGTCTGAAAAGGCCCCTAAATGAGAAATGAAAAAAAAATCAAACCACAAAACTAACATGATCAAGATTTTTATCTTGTTTTATAGCAAAAACAAATACATATCCTTCCCATTAATATATAATACCCAGTCCTCCTCCCCACAAAAATAAATTAGAAACGTTACGTTAATATGATTATTGTAATTCACTAAATATATACAATGATTAGGTACAAAAAGTTGTAATCTAAGCAGATTTGGATGCCTTGAACTGTGAAAATATTTATCTCTTGGTCTTCTATTGCGCATAAAAAAAGGTATTATCATGACGTAAAATGAAATGACCCTGTAGCTGTTTGTAATTCGAAATACATTTTGAAAGTTCAATTGGACATTGAAAAGCCAATGGAAATGACTATTTATCAGGGACAATGTGCTTCAAAAGTATATAAACAGAAAGGAGTAATGTTTGAGAAAAAAGACTTGAAACAACTCATTAACTATCAATTACTATTATAAGCACAGAATGAAAGTATTTCAGCTATTGCTGCTTACAATTGGTGAGTATAATATACTGGTAGTTGTTTTAATTATAATTTTAAATAGGGTGTCCATTGAAAAACCAGCCAGTGGATGGCACATGACATATTTTGTTTTCATTTTTTTTCCATCTATTTCATGTCACAAATTCATTCTTTCTCAAAGTTAAATTTTGTTTTTTTATTAACTGCAACAAATAAAGAGAAAAAAATACATAGATTGCACTGACAATTCATTTAAAAGGGGGGATAACTCTTCATTTTGTAATTTTTGTTGTTGCGTTGAACCTAAAAATCATTTCCTGAGCCATCCACTGTTGATTCAAAAATATTTTTGACATATATATATCCTTTGTATGATATAAACCTTGCATTGGGACCAAAAATTCAGTGGGGAAAATTAATGTATGTTGTGCCACCCATATCATCGGATTTGCCTGATATTGACGTGGACAGTTAACATCTAAATAAACGAAGCAACAGCTGATATATTGAACATATTAATACTTCTTTCAGCAATTCTATTGACCGCTCGTACCTTTTTAAAATGAAGCACTTCAGCATTTCATACAAAATGTACTTCGGTCAACACTTTTACACCCCAATAGATTTACACAAATAAGCGTTCAATTTTTAAAATAATAAATATAGAATTTGAGAAAAGTTTTTTATTTTAGTTTTGACTGTGAATAAACAACCCTGCATAATGTAATTTGTCCTAAACTTGCATGAAATATTTGTCACTGCATGTTACGAAACAATTAAACAATCCTTACGTAAAAAGGAATACGTAAAAATGGATTAAACTAAAGGACTGAATAACTGTTCATTTGCACGTATTACAGTTGACGTGTCTCTAAATCCATGATGTTTGAATTAACAGGAATCGCAAGCCTATATGGCTATCCAGAGGACAAAGAAAACTACACAGAAGAGAAAGACAATTCTTTAAGGAAGAGAAGCTCAAAAGGTAGAGTTTGCATTTTATTTTTTTGCTGTCTCTTCCTAAGTTTAAGTAAATCCTTACGTACAGTTAACTCTGAAGTTCTTACGGAAATTTCAGATATTTAACTATTTTATTTAACTTCAGTACGGTACTGAAACCTAGGAACTCGGTCATAAAACCGTTAAATTAAGTTATCGGAGTACATAGTTTGTGCTCGTAACACCAAATTCAGCATTTTGATTTCGAAGTACGAAACCTTCAAAAAAAATTGATAAACACAAGGCCTAATCTCAAAAGTGAATGTACTTCAAAGGTGCAACTGTATGTTTAGGAAAGTAATTTGAATGAAGGTTTGATAAAATGATTTTTTTTTTTAATTCTATATATGTTCCGGACCATATGAGTATTTGG
The DNA here is from genome assembly GCF_036588685.1 of Mytilus trossulus. Lineage (NCBI taxonomy): Eukaryota > Metazoa > Mollusca > Bivalvia > Mytilida > Mytilidae > Mytilus > Mytilus trossulus. The sequence continues at coordinate 57,620,805 of NC_086386.1, read as the reverse complement.
ACCATACGCGTATGGTCATGACGTAAAAATTTAATATTGATGCCATAGTTAGTTTTCATCGCTAGTTACATTCGTGCATGTAGGCTTGGATGAAATTCACATCGGTTTCAGTTACAAGTAATTAACTAATTGGAACTATTTTTAGAGAATAGAAATTTCTGAAATATAAAACCAAAAACTAATAACATATTAAGCTATATTTTAAGATAAAATTATGACAAGAATTTCAAAATGAGTGACAATTTAAAATTACTATTCATGTAGACGTTACGAACAAAAATATATATTTTCTTTTCAATAACTTGGCATAGTTAAAATCATAGTTTTCAAACTGTTTAGAGAAAGTTAGAAAATTATAAGCAAACGCTCTCGGTTTGGTGTTACATGTAGGTAAAATACTAACATTTCATGCATGCTTTTAATTTATTTTTTAAGTTGGAGGTCCAAAATGCTATACCTGCTCCAACATTGCTGATCCGAGTCAGTGTACTCAAACAACGCAATGTCACGTAGACGAGGTAAGATAACAGGTTTCTTTATAATATAAGAATAAAAAGGAGGCAACTTTCTATCAAAAACTAAGTGACGTGAAAGGCAGCACTCATGGGTCCCCATACGGTCTTTCAAAGAAGTATGTCTGGTAAGGACCGATTTTGGCCTCAAATTTCAGGTTCATCTGACGAAAGATTTTGACCACTTTTAAAACACTCAAGTGTCTATTTCATTTGATTCAATTAGCTTATTTGAAAGATTTTAACTGATTTAGTCATTAAAAACGGACCAATTCAAGCTCAAATATGAAAAGTCTACAAAATATGCCGAAAAATGTCACTTTTCAGATGGTTTTTGTCAAAAATGATAGTGGTCGCATCCGTGTTCATCCTCAACCTTTATATTTTATGTTATGTATTATCATCAAACACTTTCGTTTTACACGGATACCGTCTAAAATTTAACTAAAATGCTAGAATTGTGAAGATTTCAGTAATTTAGCATGACTTAATGGTGCTAGTACCCGATATATGTGCATTATATTGTCAAAAACGGCCCATATTTATGTAGAGAAGCATTCTACAGTCCAATAAAAAGATTAAATTTTAACAATTTTGTAAAACTGCTTTATTTTGGGACAAAAAAGGGGTCTTACTGGACCTACTCCTTTAGCAAATCTCATAACGCATCATGGTTCATGAACAAACCAGAACAAATATGACATACAGCAACAAACAACAACTACTATATTCAGGCTCTTCAACTGGAACAGGCTAATACAGAATGTGGTGGGGTTGAATATGATTTCGTCTTGGCTTCATTGTACGATGTTTTATCTTAAATGTTCAAAATATTGACGTACATGTATTGGCATTACTATTCGACACATTGTACGATGTTTTATCTTAAATGTTCAAAATATTGACGTACATGTATTGGCATCACTATTCGACACATTGTACGATGTTTTATCTTAATTGTTCAAAATATTGACGTACATGTATTGGCATCACTATTCGACACATTGTACGATGTTTAATCTTAAATGTTCAAAATATTGACGTACATGTATTGGCATCACTATTCGACACATTGTACGATGTTTTATCTTAAATGTTCAAAATATTGACGTACATGTATTGGCATTACTATTCGACACATTGTACGATGTTTTATCTTAAATGTTCAAAATATTGACGTACATGTATTGGCATCACTATTCGACACATTGTACGATGTTTTATCTTAAATGTTCAAAATATTGACGTACATGTATTGGCATTACTATTCGACACATTGTACGATGTTTTATCTTAAATGTTCAAAATATTGACGTACATGTATTGGCATCACTATTCGACACATTGTACGATGTTTTATCTTAAATGTTCAAAATATTGACGTACATGTATTGGCATCACTATTCGACACATTGTACGATGTTTTATCTGAAATGTTCAAAATATTGACGTACATGTATTGGCATTACTATTCGACACATTGTACGATGTTTTATCTGAAATGTTCAAAATATTGACGTACATGTATTGGCATCACTATTCGACACATTGTACGATGTTTTATCTGAAATGTTCAAAATATTGACGTACATGTATTGGCATCACTATTCGACACATTGTACGATGTTTTATCTTCAATGTACAAAATACTGACGTACATGTATTGGCATTACTATTCGACACATTGTACGATGTTTTATCTTCAATGTACAAAATATTGACGTACATGTATTGGCATTACTATTCGACACATTGTACGATGTTTTATCTTCAATGTACAAAATATTGACGTACATGTATTGGCATTACTATTCGACACATTGTACGATATTTTATCTTCAATGTACAAAATATTGACGTACATGTATTGGCATCACTATTCGACACATTGTACGATATTTTATCTTCAATGTACAAAATATTGACGTACATGTATTGGCATCACTATTCGACACATTGTACGATGTGTTTGTCTCATTGAACGTCGTTGTAGTTTGAACGCCGACTTAGCTTCACCGTAAAAGCGAATTTTATTAGTGTCATTTGTACGCCGACTGGTTACAGTGAACAACATCTTGGCGGCACTTTGTCATATCGTAGCTTCAATATACCACGTCTTGACTTCATTTGTACAACATCGTGTCTTCGTTTGAACGATGTCTTGGCATCACTTTTACTTCTACAGTCATTTTCAGTATAAGCGTTTTAACTATTTTTATAAGCGTGAGTCTTTTTTTTTGCAATATCTCTGTTAACCTCTTTGTTGTCAATATTCAGCATTATGTAATTAAATACAAATTGACTTTAAATTTCATGATTGCTGTTATTAATGATCTTAAATATCATTCCAGTATTGTAAAGAATCTGTTGTACCAGGAAGTCAACCTCAGAAATTCAATCTGGGATGTGAAAAGCTTATGGTAAGTTCGAATTTAACTGATTTGTGTCAATGGTAGCCAAACAGCAGTAGGTTCAATGATGCTCAAATGTGTTATTCATGGAAAATTTTTAAAAAAAAATCAGGGCGATCCAAACACTATGGTCTTAAACGATTTAGCTCGTTTAATTTTCTTAAATTGTGACCAAAATATTACTTAAATGATAATGAAATTTCAAGAAATGTGTACCACACATTTAAAAGGAATAATTTCCTTTTTTATATAGCAGATTAATAAGCACATATCTTGAGCAGCTTGGTGTCTCTCTACATATAATATGAGGTGAAAACGATCTGTTGATTTTTGATTGAGGTAACTCCCTTAGGTCTTCTCTGTATCCCCTTGAATGATGTAGACATGATATTTTGGATCAATTATGACCATTACCTCAGATTACGGTTACTTCCCCTTAAACTATAAAATTATTACCTGCTGTATCCGAGCATTCATGATTCCACAAATGACTCCAGCATAACATTATAGACATTATGCACTATTTTCATTGTGTGTCAAGAAGGAATTCCTATATTCGCGAAACCGGTAACAATTTTTACCCACCCCCTATGATACCTTGAAAACAGCCGTTTAGGAATTCTGTGAAAAGTTTTTGAGTCGGCGGCCTAGTTTACACATCCATTCCATTAAAAAAAAAAATTGCTTAATATTGTAATACAGTATATTTGTAATAAACTCTAGAAACATATTTAAATCATCCATTTTATATCTAGACTTGTGCTGGGCTTGACAGTGGAATTATTATCGGGAAACGCCATGAAAATACCCGGTCAATTGACGGGAACAGAAAACGACAAACCAACTCTAACTGTAATAGATGTTGTTCCAGTCATCTGTGTAACAACAACTTATGTAAAGCTGAAAGTAAGTGAGCTTTATAATTTAAGATTATTGTTTCCTAACCTTTCCTGTGATATTATTTGAGTAAAATTATTGTTTCAATCGATTATGATTCATATGAACATAGTCACCATCTACAGATTGAGTCTGGGAGTTGACATTGGTTTGGTAAAAGAAAATAGACTCTCTCGTGTCGTCTATATGTCTCAATGTTTATGGTGACGAGTAACATTTCATTATAAACTGTAAAATCCTTGAATGCTTACATCCACTTTATTTAAACTTAGGTGGATAGCTGTCTAATACCACACCTCCTTATTTTATAACGTAGTTCATTGACAAAAAAATAATTCTTTCAATTCATTAATTCCGCGAATATTATAGTCGTGACATGACTAGATTAAACCATAAGTTCTTATTCAAGGCGACATCGGTTGCTGATTGGTCTTAATATTTCATTCACAGTTTTGATGAAGTTGTGAGTTCGAACCGTTGGTTGCAGGTGAATTGCACTTCAATCTTAATTTCTAAGATTGTCAGTTTTCTTGCTGAAGGTCTGTAATTTCTACGGGGACTCTGGCTTCCTCGAACAATGAAAACTTTATTTTATCCACGATATAACCAATAAGGATGTAGGTGGAGTTAAGGGTCAACAATTAACTAATCATGTAAATCATGACGTCACCATAACTACTTATTTATAATTTTTAACAGATCCAGCTGTAATTCCAACAGTCCCAGGAAACCACCAAACATATGCAAGATTATCGGGCGGAGCTAATTCATATATGGGTCGGGTTGAAGTATTTCATAGCGGTTATTGGGGATCTATTTGTGATGATGACTGGACAGGGGTTAATGCAGGAGTCATTTGTGGAATGCTTGGATACAGCAGGTAACAAAGCGAAAGTAAAACAGTAACTGTACATGTATTTCGAGAATTTTTTTTTTTTAGGAAAACATGTATATGAGATATAAAGAGGAAAAATATTTCGTAATTATGTAATGTAAATGTAAGCGATTCTCAAATTGCTAAAGAGAGGACAATTGTGTACTGGTGATTCCATAATTAATGACTAACATATGAAAGAGAGCAAACGATCAGCGCTTACATCACTGTTGTTCTCACAGTCACATTGAAACCTCCAAAAAGAGCAACTCTCATCTCACATAATCTTTATAGCTAAAGGTGGTTCTGTGCATCGGTCTGCGCGCAATTCGTCAAACTGGTTGAATTTCTTGAACTTGCTTATAAACCACATACGTGTGACATGTGATGCAATATGTATACGTATCAATCAATTAGAGGATACTTCCAAAGACGTCATGCAACTTTTCCTTTTTTTATTTTACATGTTCTTTTCTTTGCAAACAGAGAAGGATCTGTCGGCGTTTCTGGAGCTGCATTCGGAAGTGCTCCTTCTACTGCACACATATGGATGGACAACGTCAACTGTACAGGATACGAAAATAACATCGATGAATGCCACTTTAATGGTTGGGGAAACCATGATTGTTCCCATGGAGAAGATTCTGGTGTTGAATGTTCTTCCGGTAAATTAAAAAAAAAATCATTATATTAGATAATTATTACTTTTTTTTAATTTAATTTGATAAATCATTTTGAAAAAGATTTGACCTTAACATATAACTGTAATCGATGTTTTGTTCTTCGTGTATTTTCGAAACCGGGATTGATAGAAAATAACTAGTTACGTGTTTACGAAACAATGTCAAACAGTCATACTATTATGTAAAAGCCGCTACAGTGGCCGCTTGAATAGTCTGGAAGAGCGTGTGTTTTTGTGTCGCTGGTTATCATATCAAAAACCTTAGCCATAATTATAGTGAATTGAATTGAAGATTTGAGATATCAACAATTATAGATAATGACTATAATGACACCATTTTTTTATTCCAGCAAGTCCAGAAGACAATATGATCTTCTTACTGGATATAAATGGTGACGGACTAATTTACAGAATGGATTTATACACACAAAGCTATGTCCGAATACCAATAAACCGCCTGTACACACCAACCGCCATTGACTATAACCCTATTGAGGGAAGAATATACTTTGTAGATGGTCGACTTAAACAACTCGCCAGTATGCATTTCACTGGAGACGACATTAGAGAACTTAAACAACTTGATACAAGTAAGTTAATTCGTGTTCCTGGTATTTCTTCTTTCCGTTAGGCAATGACCGTGGTATATAGCGTTACGCATGCCCGTTCCTTCGTTGTTTCTAGATTTGATGCATTAGTTGCCTGACTTTTTTATGTATGTGTCTGTCCCAAGTCAGATACTGTAATTCGGTGGTTGTAGTTTGTTTATGTGTTACATATTTGTTTTTCTATCATTTTTTTACATAAATAAGGCCGTTAGTTTTCTCGTTTGAATTGTTTTACATTGTCTTATCGGGGCCTTTTATAGCTGACTTTGTGGTATGGGCTTTGCTCATTGTTTAAATTCGTACGGTGACCTATAGTTGTTAATGTTTTTGTCATGTTGGTATTTTATGGATAGTGGTCTCATTGGCAATCATACCACATCTTCTTTTTTATATTTTGTTTTGCTACATATTATGTGTACCTTTTAAAATGCAATACGCGTTTTGTATCGAAAAACCTACTTTTTACAGACTATAGACAATTCAGGGAATTTGTGTCCCTAAAACATATCTAATTTTATATTTACATTTTTTCATATATATAACATGTTTACGTCAATATAATTTATTTTGACGTTTGGAATAATACAATATTTAGTCATGTATTCATGCAAAAAACATTTTAAGAATCTTTGTGTACATCGTTAGTTAATCCTTACATTTTTGTCCAATGTTTTAATAGATGCGGATTTAGAAAAGATTGAAGTTGATCCCATTAATAGAAGACTGTTCTACGCGGACACTGGAAATAATCAAATCGGTTCACTGAGTCTGGATGGGTCGGATTTCCGTATTATTGTCAATAGTGGTTTAGGTGAACCTAGAGATGTCGTTTCGGATCCAAGACATAGGTATATGCTTCTTTTTTTAAATAGAAATGTTATGCAATTGAGAGGTCTATCGATGATTTTCAAAAAGGGACTGTTGAAAAATCTCAGCGAAAATACAAAACAGTCAAATATCAGAAAAAAATGTACTTTAAAGTCCCAGTTTCAGCCTGCTGGTGGCCAAAAGCATCTGTTACTTTAAAAAAAAAAAAAAATACAGACTGGAGAAGGATGACTTAATTTACAGTTTGTGGCTCTTAGTTATTTAATAAAAGAAAAAAGTTTGATATTCAAGCGAAATGCATTAAAAGAGACAAATGTCACCCTATTAATATTTTTGAATTGATATACTTTGATGTTATATAAATGTGATGTTCATGTATCATTGCTGCATGGTAATAACAAATGATTATATATAAAGCCATGTTGATATAAAAGATATCAATAATATATGAAAAGAGATTTTTTGGCCCATGATTCTCTATTCTTTCTTTTTTTCCCGATTTTTCTCTTTTCTTCCTCTTTTTGGGCCTTATTCTACACTTTTTATACATAATTATATATTTTGCAAACCCCATACACAACATCAAAGACAATTTTCTGTTTTGATTGACAGCATAATATACTGGTCTGACTGGGGATCGTCACCAAAGATTGAGAAAGCAAATTATGATGGAACCGGAAGAACAGTGGTCGTGAGCTCTGATCTAAAATGGCCGAATGGAATGGCAATTGATTTCGATGGTATATATATTTATCATTTCCTATTGTCATTTTCCAGTCAGTTTAAAATGAGATATTTTCAAGTTCATTTGTTTGAACTTCAAGTTTACAAGGAATAACATGTATGTCGTAACAGTTGGGAAAATATAATCAGTAAAATAGTAAACAAAAAACAAAAGTTTTAAGTACTGAAAAAAAATCATCTTTTCTAAAAAAAAAAAGATCAATATAAATACTCTAAAATACACTGTATTTGTAATAGAATTCGAATTTAGCTTGAGATAGTTTTGTTCTTATTCTCATTTATGTGTCAAAATGGAAAACAAATTGTTTAGTCTGAGTTTCGCTGCATTGAAGACCTATTGGTGACCGTCTGCTGTTGTCTGTTCTATGTTCGGGTAGTTGTCTCTTTGACAAATTCCCCATTTCCATTCTCAATTTTATTTAATTTGTTTTATTTTTCATATCTATTGTCATAATATCAGCACATGTAACTAAAAAATTTTTTTTTTCATTATCAGAAAACAAGCTTTACTTCGTTGATGCTGGTACAGACAAAATTGAAAGCACTGATTTAAATGGAGGCAGTAGACATACAATATACACAGAAACTGGTTCCCATTTCTTTGCTATCTCAATCTTCCAACAGTATCTATATTATACAGACTGGACGGAACAGTGAGTTGTTTATTTCATATAGAGGCTTTATGTCTAAGAGGAGATAATTAAAACCCGAAAGGATATGATTTTTCAAAAGGTTTGGATTACATCGCAATATTAATTGTTTTCAGCCTTCGTTGTTTGATTCTATTGGGCATATATGTTTTGGTGATAAAGAGTTGAAATCTTTTGTATCATATGCAATAAAATGTTTAATTATGGTACTATATATTTTAGTTCTGGTATATGTGGCGAGTGAATATATTTTTGAAAGGAGATACCAAAGATACCAAAAGGAACATTCAAACTCATAAGTCGAGAATAAACTAACAACGGTATGGATAAAAACGAAAAAAAGACGAACAGACAAACAAAAGTACATAAATCACAACATAGAAATTTAAATATTGAGCAACACGTATATTTTAAATCGTTTTACGATAAACTATAATATTGAGTTCCAAAACGATCCTGCGATTCAAACCCATTAAATAAAATATTTTGTAGCTCTGTAATGAGAATAAATAAGGATGGGACAGGTAGGACGCATGTTGGAGCTGCGACATTCAGAGAACTGGCAGACATCAGAGTTCATAAATATGGATACGGTTTGCCAGGTATAGATACATTTATTATTCTTATATTTATATAAAAAAAACATTAGATATCTGTATCATATCCTTCATTTCAATTATATCTTTTTCCAGGCTTGCCAGATAAGAATTTAAAAGTTATGTGAATATTTATATTCTGCAATTACCTTTTTCCCGAATTTGTGTTAAGATTGGCCCTATGTTGCACCCTTTAAATTTATTTGTATATGGCTAAAACGATAAAACATTTTTATGCCCCACCTACGATAGAAGAGGAGCATTATGTTTTCTTGTCTGTGCCTCCGTTCGTCTGTGCGTCCGTTCGCTTCAGGTTTAAGTTTTTGGTCAAGGTAGTTTTTGAAGAAGTTGAAGTCTAATCTACTTGAAACTTAGTACACATGTTTCCTATGATATGATCTTTCTAATTTTAATTCCAAATAAAAGTTTTGATCCCAATTTCACGGTCCACTGAACATAGAAAATGATATTGCGAGTGAGGCATCTGTGTACTTGGACACATTCCTGTTTGAAATAAATTTCTGCATGAAGTTAGAGTGAATCTTGAAGTACATCCACTTTTTTTTAAACTTCGATTGTTGTTTCGTTGGCAACCATACCACATCTTCTTATTTCTTATACTGTTCATGCTGTTTGAGGATAATTTAAAAAAAGACTGTTAGACAAATGATGATATCAATATCAAGACAATTGTATGTAAAAGAGAGATTTACCCAAATGTGTACTAGGTAGGTGCGCCTAGTTGTAATTTCAACATACTAACTCATTTCGTAATAGAAATTCATTTCACCTTACCCATGTTACCCGGACACATGCCTTACTTTTAGCAGACCGTTCGTTTTTCTAACTCCTTGAAATCATTTGATTCGTGAGAGTTGTAACAAATACCCATTTCAAAGGCCTTGAGTCTGACTTTGTCTTTTTAAAACTAAAAACTCCACGCACAAGCGGTGACCATGCTTCTTCGCTTACATACACGAGGAAATCAGGGAGGTTCGACGACAAAGAAATGAGAGACGAAAATATTCTTTAAACTTATTGTTCATCATATTCCTCAAAGGCACCAGGATTATAATTTGATTCGCCAGACGCGCGTTTCGTGTACATAAGACTCATCAGTGACGCTCATATTAAAATAGTTATAAAGCCAAACAAGTGCAAGGTTGAAGAGCATTGAAGATCCCAAATTCCAAAAACGTTGTTCCAAATACGGCTAAGGTACTCTATGCCTGGGATAAGAATAACCTTAATTTTTCGTAAAATTCTTAGTTTGGTTAACAGAAAATTAATAAAAATGACCATATAATTGATATCTATGTCAACACCGAAGTGCTGACTTCTGGGCTGGTGATACCCTCGGTAACATTTATCACTTTGATACAACATTAAATGAGTAAGACCATATACAAAGTTGATGTATGCTTTGGATTTCAAATATTTTGGCCACGAGCATCACTGAAGACATGTATTGTCGAAATGCGCATCTGGTGCAACAAACTTGGTACCGTTGATTTTATTGCTGAAAAAGTGTTCACAACGTATTAAGTAATATAAACAACACATGTTTGTACAGGTGTTGTCACTCCCTCTCCAATTGTCATTGATGAAAGCCACATGTTTGTACGGTTAGTTGGTAGAGGAGGACATAATGAAGGAACTGTACAGGTATTTGTCAATGGAGTTTGGGGAACAATTTGTGACGATCACTGGGGAGATGTTGATGCTGGAGTTATTTGTCACATGCTTGGATTCGGAAGGTAAGCAACCTTTTTTTAATGTATAAAATACACCAGTTGAAAATGCTATATACTTTATCTACCATCTATCAGTAGATTGGCAATTTTCAAATGTATTTTTACGACAACCAAGGAAATGACTAGCTAGCACGTGGAACCAGCAGGGCGTGTCTTTTTGGGGATCTGATATTTTTTTGACTTGTTAAGTACATGACAGATGGGATTGCAAAAAATATGATTACACAATGCAAAATTCATCAGTGTTACTTACTCGTCACCTGTAAGGGCAAAGGTACAGTTTGTCTGACATAGGAGTTGTTCCCTTTTCAAAAATCTTAACAAAGTCGAACAATTTGTTCGTAATTTGAAAATGGACCGAACTAAGAATTACATTATATAGTCATACTAACGAAGGTAACAGCAACGACTTATTATTTAACTAACACAAGTATTTTTAAACTCAGTGTAAAAACTCATCAAATATACCATTCTTATAAACCGGATTTGTTTTATCTCTAGAGAACATGCAGTAGCCGTTTCAGGTGCACTATACGGTACTTCACAAGCAACGCCAGTATTTCTAGATGAGGTGGCATGCTCAGGAGCGGAAATTATTACGACTTATTATTTAACTAACACAAGTATTTTTAAACTCAGTGTAAAAACTCATCAAATATACCATTCTTATAAACCGGATTTGTTTTATCTCTAGAGAACATGCAGTAGCCGTTTCAGGTGCACTATACGGTACTTCACAAGCAACGCCAGTATTTCTAGATGAGGTGGCATGCTCAGGAGCGGAAACACATATTGCGCAATGTCAGTTGCCTCAAGGGTGGTCTATTCATGATTGTAAACATGATGAGGATGCTGGTGTGAAATGCCAATATAGTGAGTAATACATGTACAATGAAAAGGGATTTTAATGTTCATGAATTTTCCTAAAAACAATATGGCGATTGATTAGTGGTAATATTTTAATAGAACATTTAAAGTAAGTTTGAATCTTTTGTAACTTTTGGTTTTATAGACATATATGACAATTGGCTACTAGAGACATATATGACACGCACCATTACAATATACACGTCAATATTGAGCGAATATAACTGGCTTAAAACTAAAGCAACCGTTTCTAGTGTCTAAATGGGGTTTACAGAATTTAGTTGAATGGACACAAAGTGCAGAATAAAAGAGGTATAGACTACCAAAAAAGTGTTAAAATGTAAAGTTAAAGGAATAATGTCAAAACTTTACTTGAAAATAATAAATAATATAGAATTGAAAAACCCTTCATCGATACCTTCAGTCATGTGTAATTGTAGTAATTGTTTGGCTTCATCTTCGAAATAATAAAATTTTGTAGATCCGTCAACAATTCGAACATCCATCATAACCACAGACTCAAAAAGGTCGGAAATATACAGATTAGACATGGAAACCGGAAGTTATTCGGCCATTCCAAACTTTAATATCTCCAATCCAGTCGCCATTGGTTTTGATAGTAGTCAAAAGACAATATACTATTCAGATGTCCGTTTGCATCAATTAAGGAGCACCAATATTGATGGTTCGGGAATGAGCATCGTGAAACAACTAAATGGTGGTATGCTTTGTTTAAATATTCTATATCATATTTAGTTTTAAAAGATACCACTGGGAGAACAAAAAAAATCTAAGAAAAAGACACAGCGCCATGTCCAAAACTCAAAAAAACGAAAATAAATGAATCCACAGTAACACAAAAATGATTAACAGAAACTACTTGAAAACCATGGGCTAGTTAATGTGTTAATGTTACTACCTTACCGGTTAAAAACGTTGTATTTCTTTTTTAAATTATATTCATTGGTAACACTATATCCGTGTACGTAACTCATTTCCAAATGACATGTCCTACATGTATTGAAATGGCTTAAGGTAAAAGTTCTGGTCAAGCAAGTTTTCCCTGAATTTGTGCTTACGTTTAATACTTGCATCATTGTTCGCATGTTTATTATGGCGCGAGCGTCGGAATTAACGTCGATCAAACATATATCCGGATGAATGCAAACCTAGAAAAGCGCTTAGGACGCATATAATGTCAACAAGTTGGAATATTCAATATTAACTTTTCATTGATAATTGGTTGTATGAATCACTAAGAACATTAGATATTTGGTTTTCTAATTGTTGCAGGTCTTTTGTTTGCCTATCCATCCTTACATCCACTTTCTTTGAACTTTTGTGAATAGTTGTCTCGTTGGCAATCATTCTTTATCTCCTTACATTTATAGGACTTCAAGAAAAGGATATATTTCTTCATTCTCATCACCAAATACATCGATACAGAGAAGGCATGTAATGCAAAACATTGAATATATAGACGTAACAATATAGAAAAAAACAAATAAGTTTGGTGTTCAGTTACAAAGCACGTACTTCTAATAGTCATGACTTCAGTCGTTAATGGCTTATTTAAAGAAGTGTCACGTATAACATTTTTTATTATAAAGTAAATATTATCAATATTTGATACAACTTGAGAGGGCTCCAAATTAATGTAAAAAACATAATTTTAAGGTATCCCAGATGGTCTTGCTATCGACGAAAAAAATCGACTGCTCTTTTATACGGATTATGCAAGGGAACTTGTTGCCGTAATGAATTTGGACGGAAGTAGTGAACGCAATGTAACAACAACAGGAATTTCAAACCCTCGTGGTATAGCATTGGATACAACAAATAGGTAAGCCTGACCATTTTTGTGGATGAATCATGAATGTCTTCTTCTTTGAAATCTGTATATTTTATTTCAACTTTGAGGAAGAATAATTGCAATTGACACAACATTGTTGCTATTATTTATCGATTTTACTCTTTATGTTATTCCAGAATTATATACTGGACTGATTGGGGAAGCAGTCCAAAAATAGAAAAGTCCGGATATGATGGAACAGGCAGACAGGCTATTGTAACTACTGATTTAAGTCTACCAAATGCTGTTGTATTGGATACTAATAGTACGTAATTACAAAACAAAATCATGTTCATGTCATAGTTTTGCACGAGGTTTTTCCCTTGTTGCCCTTAAAGCGTTTGTCGTTTTTTATGAAAATTATAAAAAAAATTATATAGGATATGGCACATGTGGTACTTGCATTTTGTAAGTTTTTTTGGCGCACTCAGAAACAGTCATAACCGCTTTTCAAATATTTTTGTATATAACGTTTTATTATTTACATCATCACGTGTGTAATAAAAAAAAGTACTGAACTTTTTCCTCATAGCATTGTTTATATATATTCCAAAGATCATCAATCTTTCCCCAACAACAAGTGAAGTAACTAGAACAATCTTTCGATACGTCTCGTTAACATGTGAGGATTTTTTGCCATTTATTATACATTTATTTTTACAGCGGGCAAAATTATATTTGCTGACGCAGGAACCAACAAAATTGAATCTGTGAACGCAGATGGGACAGGTAGACAGGTCATATTTGAGGACACTGGTGCTCACTTCTTTGGACTTGACCTAGATCAAACATACATTTATTTCTCGGATTGGAACAAAGAGTTAGTGGAACCTTTATTGCCCTTTATTGTTTGTTACTTCGATCATTGACTTTCAAATGTTTGGTTTTGAGCTCTACTGATAAAAGTTAACTTCAAAACAGAAAAGCGCTATTCGGCTTAAAGCATTCCTGGTATAGATTAATGCAGGATGCACTTCAGACGCATACATTTTATCAAGTGTAAATTGGGAATATCCAATATTATTGTAACACTAAAGAATTTATAATATTTTGTTTTATAAATCGTATCGTAAGATAATAATAATACTAATATTCATATATCATTGCGGACAGTGCTTCGTCCATTCGTGATGAGTAAAAGCATCGCCTCGTTCATACTATAAATCGATGAGTATCTTTTATTAAAACTTTTATTAGGGCTTTTTAGTTTTGAAGTATTTAGATTTTTCGATTTTAAAACACCACCCTCTTTTGTCAATTATTAAATGCAAAGCAGCCATTTATCCTTTTGAGATAATGGGCCTTAAATCTAACATCACATAATCAAATTGTATTAATAAGTGTGATTTTAAATACATTAATGTTGGTCAAGAATATTTTACTATAAAAAGTATCTCCGATATTCTTTCAGAGGTATATTGAGGATTAATAAAGATGGGACACATGAGGTGAACATTGGACCTCCTTCATTTGGTAGAATGAACGGCATCAAAATTATAAATGGTTGAACAAGTAAGTATTCAAAATATATAAAAAACAAAAAAATACTGAACTCCAAGGCAAATTCAAAAAGAGAAAGTCCATAGCTTTTAATCAGCTAAACAAGTGAAAACCAACTGCCATATTTATTACATGGTACAGGCATATTTTTTGTTTAAACATTAAAGAGTAAAACTATGGACTGGCCATCAAGAACAACACCAAACAACAGAAGGGAATAAACTCATCATAGATACCAGGACTAAATTTTGTATATACACCAGACGCGCGTTTTGTCTACAACAGACTCGTCAGTGACGCTAGAATCCAAAAATATTAAAAAAGCCAAATAAAGTACGAAGTTGAAGAATTATCTGTTCTGGAAGGGCAAAGATTTTCTCTGCTGTGCGTTGTGTTAAAAATGACAGTAAATCAAAAAAGTCATAATTATTACATAGAATTATTAATAAGTAATGATGTATTGTTAACTGTGTCCCAAATATTTCATGTAAATCTAGTGTATATTACATAGACATGCTGATACAAAATGCATACGGTCTAACGAAGGGTAAACACAAAAGGCAAACAAATATTCTATGCCCTGTGATTGATGTACACACGCTAAATATGCATCTTTTTACTTTTGTATTTGTTGTTATAAAAAAACTAAACATAGCTGAGAAATATCTTACCATAAAAGCATATAAAACTAACTCGTATATTCTAAATACTTTATTTTATGATAAAACTATATTACTAAATTCTTATTATTTTGCAGAGCACGAAAACAAGGTTTTACACATATTTTTTTAATAAACATACTTTCAAACATAGTTTTTAAGTTTTTTGTGTTAATATCATCTACGTTGGAACCAGTGGATTATCTGATTAATCCAATCAACATAGATATATAATTGAATCTTAAAGTCCGAGTCGATGACAATCGAGATTGGATAAATCAGACAATCTACCAGTAACTATGCAAGAATCGGTTTCTCTTATGATTATTAAATACATTTTCATGTTTGATAGACAAACATACCCTTTGAGTGCGTTCGACATTCCACACGGTTGCCAATGTCACTAACATTTCTTAGAACATTTTGAGTTTCTTTGGTTAGCTGATATAGGTAATGACCGTAAACTCCTCCAATCATCTTATGAGAGAATCGACAACCACACGTTGATTTTTTTTTTATAAAATGAGTCCGGAAAGGGTTAAACTTAAGCAGAATTAGTGAAATAAGTTTTCCAAGTTAAACAAATTTGCAAAAATATAACACACCAACGCACAGACGAATTCGGTTTTAATAATCGTCGATCGGATAGTATACTGTCTTCAAAATTATGATTGAAAAGACCCGTTTTACAGTGATGTTTCCCCCTCAAAATGCATGGTTGATTATGCCAGTAAAATTGTCAATATATGATATGCACCAATTTCCTTACTTGTTTCGTATATACAAAAACCGTTGCATTTGATGGATGATACAGTTACATTATATGATCTTATATCATACTATGTTTGTGTCGCCAAACTAAACGATTTGTGAATACAGTAAGGATGTAGATATCACTACTTTTATTAAATTTATATTTATAATTTACATCTTGAACATCTGGAACATGCATTTCGTGAAGTTTACTATTGTTTATATGCTAACCAAATCATACAAATTATTAATCGTCTGAATGGGCGTTACAACTCGTTTTTACTCTAAAATTGGGATTTTTTTAAGGATATTTAAAATCAAATATCAACACGTTAAATGTATATATGAGGCATATAACAATCGCGAATGTGTTAGAGATATGAAATAGCACAATGACCACTTTACCTTGAATGGTATTTTATTTACATCTAGAAATACTAGCAATTAATAAATGACCTCTAATAAATGATGACTGACTATCAAGTACAATTTTAAGCGTTAAAATTTAGAAAATTATAAAGCAAATCAAAACATCGTGCTGTCGGAAATCTTGTCCAGAAAAGCTCTTAACATTTTTTTAGCAACACTATATGATATTATATATAGTAAGTTTTAAATACGTCTGTTTAGTCTACAGAATTGTATATGTCATCGACAATGAATTGATGTCATTAACGAAATGGCTTACAGTATTTAGTATTTAACTAAAACAATAAAATTTTGACAAAGTATTTACTTTGACTCTTTAACAAAAATATAAAAATTTCAAAAAATTTAAACCAACCAATTTATCAGAAAAATTACTGTGGTTATATAGCAGTAGGTCAAACGCTAATTTATAATCCTGGTACCTTTGATAACTATTTGATCACTGAGAAGCTTAAGATTCCCTTAACAACACAACGTAATTAAAACGTTTAGCTGATTTTACAGAGTAGTGTTAGGTATCACCTTAAACAAAACAATATACATTACAAAATTGTCCTTTCGATATGAAACAAAAATTAATATACACAAATGCTTCAAAATGTATGTCATCTTGAATCCAGCAAAATGGAAAAACTGAGAAGTAAATACTGTAAATTTGAATAACAATGAATGTGGTTTTCATGGAGACAACATTACAACAATAACAAATTCCCAATAGGCATCTTTATGTCAAGAGATGATTTAACAAAATAAATCTTTTCATATAAAATATATATAAATTGTAAAAATAAAAGTATAACAAGAATACCAATTGTTGAATAAGTGAGTATACAAAATACTTAAAAGGTATAACCAAAATACCGAACCCCAAGTCATATTCAAAATAGGAAAAGTCCATGAATACGAACAAAATCAAATCAACTGAACACGTCAAAAACAAATGTCAATTTTCCTTAGTCTGAATTATTATCATTACTTTTTCAACAAGCTATATGAGTATCAAAGATTGACAATCTACACAAAATTCGACGAATATTAAAACAAATGTTAAAGTGTTTCAGAGTACAGCAGAAGATAATGTAAAAATGTTAACTGGATTAATTTAACAGAATATTTCTTGTACTATCGGCTTCTAGAAAGATTGTTGATTTTTACCAACTGCAAGAAGCAAATTCATTGGAAGCAAAAATCTTTTTCCTAGATATCTGAAAAACCATCGTTTTCCAGACGAATATCAGTTGTGTCATGAAAGGATTGATGCCTTCGAAAAGCTGTATACTACTGTTGCCTTTTTTTTTACAGCGTTTGGTATTTCAACGAAAAACTTAATTTGATTCGATTTGGATATGCAACTTCCGTATCAAGTCATGGAAATTAGTGTTTTAAAAAAAGGTTGTTCAGCGGGTAGATGAAAAAAATTAATATGAATATTTTTCTAAAAAAAATAAAATATTAAGATTGTGTCCCCTTAAATGTTTCGTTATCCTTCTCAGCACATTACTTTCATATCACAATAATAAATGCAATCCATTATACAGCCTTTTTGGAATATAGTCTTTACAACTGTTAAAAAAAGTAGGCTAGCAGTAAACATTCTTAACAATAACCGTTAAATTTCCACATGGAACGGTAAAGGTCACAATAAAGTACTTTCTCTGTTTACTTTTAGCTTAACGTTTTTTCTTGATTGGTTGTACCACACTTTTTACCATCACAGGACCATCTGATGTAAGCCTCATGGTAGGCCAAACAACAAAGTCCACAATATCTCCAGACACTGTGAACTCTCTCATTAAGTCTTTATCTAGTTGAACTCCATGAGCATAGCTGAACTCGAAGGCGATTGGTGGATCTTGTACTTGTGTTAACCAACAAATAGCTATACACTCTTCTGCAAAATCTTTCATCAACCCGGATAGTTCTTGTTCATTCTGTCTGGCATATTGCTGAAACAATTAAAATGGTTCATATGTGTACGCTGGTTTATCTTTTCTAGTTTTTTTGTGTGTAAAAAATACCTTTTAAAATAGATTGGTATGTGTATATAATTATAAACGGATTGATATGATTGATTATTGTTTTATTGACAACAGTCCAGTAGCGAAAATTGCATGCATGTTTGGAACTAGAACAAATTGACAATCAATAGGAAAATCCAAAAATGTATAATAATTGAATGTTGTGTTGTTGCACTACCTTGGGTAAGGGGAGGGTTAAGCGCTCACACAATGTTTAACCCGCCACATTATCTATGCATGTTATAACATCATGACATATGAGTTTGACATGTTTTTTACCTGAACAATGGATGGCAGTGTTTGTTGAGCATTTGATTTCCTAATATTTCTAATCGTTGATATATCTATATTGCTGGCATTTTGATCCTAAAAAAAAAAAATTACATGTGAATGAAACCAGATTGCACTTAGTTGTTCAATAGTTGAATATAAATAATGGAGGAGCTTATTATTTAAAACTCATAACAGTCGATACAATCAAGATGCAAAGAAGTTTACTAAAAATTAACTTGCTATTTAAGGATTGACTATTATGATCGAGCCCAGTATTCGTTTTATAAATACCCACCCAGCTTTCAACCATTCAGGTTAATATAGAATCTTTGGAGATTTAATGTCACTATTATGAGCTTTGTCCTGTCTTCCTTGTATGAGCATTTCTCTTGCTGTGTTAACAATGTGTCCGAGGAAGAGGATGAACAATTGGAAAAATCGATGATCGTAGCAATCATTTTTTTTTTTCAAACAAAAAGACTTAGAAGAGCACTATGTTGCTCTAAAAGGTGCTCTCATAGTCATGTTCACATTTATAACCACGTTCATACATCAGAGATATAAAGACGAACGTTCACGAAGAAATAAGATACATGATATTACAAAGACTGCATGTATTTTCGGGTCAAATTATGTCTTCCTGGTCATACTCCTTTCAATGTAATACAAGTAGTTATACTACATGTACTATTTTATAACATAACATACTGAACGACAACGTAACTACATGAGCTTTGGGGAATATGAACAAAACATACGAACCAGATTGTCTGGAGAACAACATGTGAGCGTTGATATGATAGTTTTCTCTTGGTCTTCTACTAAATGTTTACAAAACTGTAGCACTCTCTGTCCAAAAATAAAAGGATTAAGAAAAATATAAAGTTCGGTAGTCACTGGCTTTAAATGTGTGTAGTAGCAATTAGGAGTGTTCTTAATGTACACTTCCCTCTATTTCATTAAATCAAGATTACAACTTCGAAAGCAAAAACAAATATTGAAAAAAAAACATAATATAACAATGTCACGAAGCGATCTAAATGAGGAAACTAGTATAAAATATTCTAATGGTTTTAAGCATTTGAAATGTCAGTTAGAAGAGTTCCACATTTCCACTAAGCATGTCAAGAAGGCTGTTATAACGGAATGTTGAATTTAAAAGACATGCAATTTGATTGATTGATGGTTTTGCCGCCTTAGTTCTAATTGGTCCAACTTTTTTTCATTTGCTTGTTTACGCTTTTTCAACTTAACAGTATCTCTGTTTTCATTCGAGCGCCACTGATGAGTCTTGTGTTGACAAAACGTCCGTTTGGCATACTAAATTATAAGTCTTGTAGTATATACTATGAATGTTCATAGCATTGTGATTTACTCTTAATAAAGCAATAAAATAAGTTTTGTAGAAGGAAAGAATTACGAGTTAATGAAAATTACTGAATTAAACACCTCAAAAATTGACATGATCTCCATAGCAGCCATTTTTTCTCTTTCACTGCTGCTACCCACATCGTGATACGAATCAGTAAGTTCGTCGAATATATCGGTCCAAAGATTGTCGTACAGTTGTTGGTACCTTTCTACTAGTTTTAAGGGTCTGTTGGGGTCTCCAAGATCTGTTATGTTTGGATCCCCGTCTAACTTGCTGGCTGATAAAGAGCTCAATCTAAAAACATAAAACGTACAGGCTGTTGGAATATATACTTGAACATCAATGTTGTTTTATTCCTCTATTTTGCACGTGTTCAATAACAATAACGGTACCATTTTTTTCTGCACCAGATGCACATTTCGACAATTAATACTTCTTCAGTAATGGGCGAATTTTTTGAAAATCCAAAGCTCATTAAAAAAAATTAAGAGCTTTTTAACAAAAAGACAAAAATGTTTCTCAAATCGGGTAAAAAATCAGAGCTTTGCATGATCATGGTGTATTTGTATTCCTAAATACAAAATATTCAGTTCCAAAACGTGAAATTGAAATAGCAAATCTTATTACACAATCCGTATTTCATATACTGGATACTGGGTTTGTGATACTTTCGTGGACCAACAGTCCAATCTGGTTGAAATCATTATACTAGTAATAAACAAATAGACTACTGCTGCAGGTAAAGTGCAATGCGTGCATAGCTGTGTTACAACGTTTTATAAATCAACAAAGACAAAAATATTAAAACAAAAAAATATTTTGAATTAATATCTACACTGAGGTGGTATTTTTAAACACGGAGTATCATCTGGGACATTACTAGAGCGCCTACTGTGGTTTGAGACGTGTCTTAATAAGAAGAAATCTGGAAGACTTTGAAAATTTGTTATTTGTCTACGTCAAACACATAAATTGTTAGGACATGACCGAATCACGAGTGTCAATGAGTCAACTCTCCATCCAGTCACAATTTATAAAAAGTAAACCATTATGTTCATATTCTGGAGCATTAACCACAAGACTTAAATAAAACACCATTTAAAACCGTGAACTATGAAGCATTTGTTAAAATGATAAAAAAAATTACACCCTCCCCTAAAATATAAATAAATAAATACCAAAAGACTGAAAAAGCGATGCTTTCGCAATCTACAAGAGTGTCTTTTACGTGTAAGAGTTAATTGCTCTCTCCTAACATGGGTCATCCATGTATCGTCCCCTCTCGACGGACTATCATGGTTTCTCAAGACCATACTCGCAAATGATGTCGAGGGAGAGCCACAAATTCAGTCCCTGGAATCCCCCCCCCCCCCCCCCCCGAACGGTGATCTCATTGACAAGGTACCATCGTGTTTGTAGTCTGAAGCGCTAACCACTACACCACGGTTCTCCTTTTTACAAATGATTGAACGTGTAATGTACATTCAGGTTGCATTTGATTAGTAAAAAGACATTAAACATACATGTACATACCTGTTTCGTAGATCGTCTAATTCTTCGTTTTTCTGTTTCAATTCATTCTGCATTTGCCCAATTTGGTCCTTTAGAGACTCACACTCTCGACTCTTTCTTTCATTAAAATCACTACTCCTTATCAGTTCATTACCAATGCTTTCTAATTCTTCGTTTTTCTGTTGTTTGTCTGCCCTAACTTGTGTAAGTTCATTTGTTAATGTATCTTTCTCGTATAGAAGTTCTTCCTTCAACTTTTGAAGTTCTTCCCTTTCAAGTTTTTCTTCTTTCTTGGTTTTCTGGTGAGCTTTTTGCTCCTCAATAAGTTGATTTTGTAGGCTTTTTAATTCTTGTAAAAATTCTTCTGACTTTGTGTCTTTTTCGTTTGGCATTTCTTCTCCATTTTGTACTACGGTTTTTTCAAGAAACTTTTTCTCGTTTTCCTCAATCGTTTCTTTCAGCTTCGTAATTTCTGTATGAGCCTTTCTCAATTTTTCTTCTAAAAATTGGATTTCCATTGTCCGCTTATTCATCTCTATTTTTCCGAGTTGCTCCGTTGTAGCAATAGTTTCCTTGTTACTGGTTAAATCCTGTTGTAACTTTCTATTGTCATCCTTTAGTTGCTCTATTACATTATCTCTTACTTTACTCAATAGTGCTTTTTCTTCTTGTTGTTTGGTAAGTTCTTCTTTCAATCTATAAACCAATTATTCAATTATGAAGTGCAAGGATCACTTCCCAGTAAGCACACAAGTTATGCTATGAAAAACTCTTATTTCTTATTTATAATAAAAATGACACAATATATCAAAAACGGGTTTCTTGCGTCATAAGCAACTTCAAGATTAAATGGTTCTAGTGAAGTTATATTTTTTTTTAAATTCTCACTGAAAATAAAAACATTCTACTTGTACTACAGTATCAAATTATCAAATTAACCGATCAAATCAAAACGGGAGAAATACATTAATTTCAATTAACACTATTCCATATCAGAATCGAAACTTTAACCAGTGTGGATATGTACACGAATTACAGTCAGAACTCATAAATTGAACTATGCAATTAACTCATCAATAAACTCACTTCTTTGCACTGTCCTGTAGTTCAGTAATTTCTACGGGTGTCAGTATTCCATCTCCGTTCTGGCCACTGTGATAGATATTGAAAGTAAAGGGTATCAATGAAATTAATTCACACACGGATCTCTTTTCAAATAAAGGCTGTCAATCCTCACTTAAATTGAAGGCATAATAGATTCGTTTGTATTTTTTTAAGAAGTTTTAAGAATGCCTGAAGATGGATTTTGACAAAGGAATACAGAATGTTTTCAAAGGAATGTTAATTTACAACAACAAAAAATGCACTTGGTGTAGGACAGAAAACAGTTTTTATTTTAAAGACATAGCTATTACATTTACAAAAAAAAATTAGAATTAGTATAAGTATAAGTATGTTTATTTCTAACTCGAATGCGTTTTAAAAAGGTTTCTATTCAGAACGTGTGAATAAATCGAATGCAATTGCATGTAACTTACTCTGAACGTTTTCTTTTATTACTTCTGCCTTTTGATTCTTGTCCTTTCACTGGTGTTGCCCATCCCTGTCATGAGAATACATGACAAATATTATACAATTTATCATAATGTAATTAACTCTGTCACGAATGGAACCTTTTCGTGTGTTCAGAAAAAGTTGGGGGGGGAATCGAAAATAATTAGTCCAATAAAAACGACAACTTCTTAGTAAAAATAAAACGAAAAAAGGACAAACAACAACAACAAAACTTTACATAATAAATTCTAAGCCATAAGAACGCCCCCAAAAAACGAGAATCAACTAATGTGTTTCGGAGAGGCAAGCGGTTCCTGTGTCTAATGTGTCACCCGTCATGTTGCTCAATCAAGTGAAAACCCAATAATAGGTGGTGTTCGGTTAATGTTAGAATTGAGGGAAGGATCGGAAAGTGATAACGATAAGTGGGACATATCAGTGGTCATATGTAACACGGGTATTCCCGCCATAACGAACAATCCAATTCATGATGTCATTATGATGGCATCCGTAAAACTTTCGAAAGCCTGACTAAAATTCAACTTTAACACTTAAATGGAATACGCATGTATGCATATATTTGTGAAAATAAAAAACTGAAGTCGGTGATTTTTGATTCACTAGTATGATTAGTATATCCCGCAACTTTGCATACAAGCTAGGAGATTTACATTAATGCAGAACTAAGCACCAATTAAAATACGTCAAAGAAACTAACTTTTCTTTATTTGGAATTTCGGGTAATTGTTTGCCTCATTTTACCTGAAAAATTTGTTGAGCTTCTTCAAAATTCTTCTGAACGTCTTTATTTGCAAGAACTTTGTTTGACGACTTCTGGATAGATTCTGCTAAATCATAAAGCGCTCTGGGAAGTTTTAATTCCTCATAAAAACCAGGAAGAGTGTTTTCTTTCTTTTCTGTTATTTTTAACGATTGTAATTTGTCAGCACTGTTAGATAATTCTGTTGCTGTATCCATGGCTTCCGGTTGTTCTGGTTTCTTAATTCTCGGAGATTGTCGTGTCCCTTTTGCTGGTGTCGTTTGGGACATTTTACCCTTCTTTTTCCCTTTATCACTCATTCTTGAAAAAAATATATAAAAAAAACAAACATTTTTAAGATATTTTTTCAGAAGGCAGAAAGAGGAGAGTTTGGGTAGGGTTCAAAGGATAGAGAATAATTGGCCAAAACTGCAGAACAAAATGCAGTAGTAGTTATATTTCTGTAGCTATTCGGATTCCTTGCATCGTTAATGTATTTTCAGATATAAAAAGCACACAATATGATTTACGAACTGCATGTGTAGCGTTCTAAGGTAGTAATGTATTATTAAAGACTATAAAGATATATATGTATTGCATACTATAACAGTTCAATTTTGAATAAAAACTCTCTGAATTTAACTGTTCGTTTTCGTTTCCTGGTTTCAATCGGTTTATATATCCCGGCACAGGTCTTATATATACATTTTATTAATAGTTTATGGTACAGTATCAGTTTTCTCATGATTGAATGCAGTATGGTAACATACAGCGTACATTTATGTCATTTGGTCTCTGGTCGAGATTCATAAGCGTAATTTTTACACCACGTATATTCCTTTTTACATACGAATAAAAAAGGGGGAAGGACAAAGTGCTACTAGGTAAATTAAATGACAATATATGACAATGTAGTCGTTTTCTGAGTTTGTTGTTTAAATGTACACATTGTCATTTCATTGCTTTCCTAACATGCAGTGTGTAAAAGAGGGACGAAAGATACCAAAGGGACAGTCAAACTCATAAATCGAAAATAAACTGACAACGCCGTGGCTAAAATGAAAAAGATAAACAGACAAACAATAGTACACATGACACAACATAGAAAACTAAAGAACAAACAACACGAACCCCACCAAAGAGGTGATATCAGGTTCTTCGGAAGGGTAACCAGATCCTGCTCCACATGTGGCATCCGTCGTGTTGCTTATGTGATAACAAATCCGGTAAATATTCTAATTCGTAGGTCACATTCATGAAAGGGAAGGGGATTGTAGTTACGACGTAAGGAACATATCCGATATCATTTGTGAAACAGTTATTCCATAACGGTCAACCAACTCGTGATGGCGTCCGTAAAATTTACGAAGGGATGATTTCAACTTCACCATTTGGAACTCTTGGTTTAATAGCTTCCTTGTGTGCAGCAACCCTCTATCAAGAAAATCATGATAGGAAATGCAAGCACGGGAATATCGTATCAATTGGGAGATATATATACCCCGTATGCAGGTGCTGCTGGAATGTTGCTACTTAAAAATGGAAAGTTCACAATTGGAAAGCTGAAATCAGTGTAAATCAGGTCGACCAGTCTTTCAATATCATCAAAGTCACACTATTGATTGCTCGAGATTGATTGTGATATTGCTTTTCATGTATGTTTTCATTTATGCTTTTAATATGACTTACATTTATATTAAAGTAAGAGATGTGGGATATAAGGGGTAAATAAGTGGGGATGTGTGATATAGGGGTAAAAAGGTAGGGATGTGGGATATAAGGGGTAAAAGGTAGGGATGTGGGATATAGGGGATACAAAAGTGGGGATGTGGGATATAGGAGTAAGAAGTTTGATTTAGGAAAAGGAAGCGAAGTGGGAAGTGGAATGTTGTTTGTACCTTATAACATTTTTATTGTTGTTTAAGGAGGTTTACGTAGAACATTTTTTAGTCTATATCATATGTACTTCATCCAAATTCGTTAGTTCTATTAGTGGAAGATTACATTGTTTTAAAACTCCTTTAATAATTGCACAAAGATTCTTTCCGTTAATGCATGCCAAACTATAAACACTCATATAGTAAGGTTTGCTACAATGTACAAAGTAATAAGTGTTAGTGCGGTGACTGAAGGCAGATTTTTTTTTCAATTTAATCTCCCCACCGAACACACACCTATATTATATATCATTGGAAAGAGGAAATCGTGTAGTATAATACTATGCCTGTCGTCATGAATTGATATGGTCACATTTTTTTTAAATTGAGGTCAAAGGTCATATGTAAAAATCTGTGAAAATTTGGGAGGGTTTGAATTTTGACATTTTTTTTTTATTTCTAAACTATACCTAAATACAAATGATACTGTTTTGGCTTTATTAAGTTTGTTTTTATACATTAACCTTAATCATTGATATTTTTTTTTATCAAAATAATTCCTAAAACGACGTTTTATAAACAAAACTTCAAAAATCAAGTTTTCAACCTATTAAATGTTTTGAGCACCTTAACCTTATGAAAAATTTCAATTTCGGTTAAAAAATCAAGTGTCATGCATGGCAATACTTTAAAATTATTTTTTAAACTATCATTTTGGTTGAGGTATCAAACCAAAGCAATATAACTCTTCAGTCAAATATGACCTCAAATTGAATTTGCGGATACTTTAGGTTTTTTATAGACTACTCACTGTTTTTGGTTGTTTTTCACAATTAATACTGCTTCCATAGTATAATCTGTTGTTGTGTATTTAACTCTGGTAAATATCTATTATATTATAGGTTTTGTACCTATATCCCCCCTTTTTTTCCTTGCAAAGTACCACAAACTTTAAACGTATTCCATATAAGAAAAAGAAGATGTGATATGATTGCAAATGAGACAATTACGTGTAACTTTCCAAATGAGACCAAAAGAGACATAAATTTACAATTATAGGTCCCGTACGGACTTCAACAATGAGTAAAAGTTATACTGCATAGTCTTAAATTCCCGAAATGAATAATGTAAAATAAACGAAAAATTTATCGACTTGATTAATATACAAAATAAATAAGAAAGAAACACATATAGTTTATAGAAACAAACGGCAAACACTGCATTACCGTCTCGTGACTTGAAACAGACACATACAGAATGTGGCGGGTTATAACTTTTTTAAGGGCGCGTCAACACTCCCCTAACCTGGGTCCTGGGACCGTGTGTACCAGTGCAAAAAGCTTTATACCTAATCAACCGTCATCCCCATCATCTTCTTTTTCATCAACCGTCACAAGACATGTTTTAATATTTCTACACATTTCACTCATGGCCACAGGTCTACACATGAAAGGTGCTGCTCAAAGCAAACACCTTATTTTGAGTTTTTCTTTACAAGTACAGACAAGGTATTGTAGGAAATCCGAAGACATTTGTTCCTAAAAAATAACAGCTTCAAACCATTCCTATCAATTCATCCAAAATTCAACAGAGCTCTAAAGGGGTTTTTGGAAACTGCGATGGCATCCATATGCTTGTCTGCAAATATGATGGGAAAACATTATCCGAGACGAACACACTATCTTGAATTTGCTCAATTTCATGGTTGGCAACACATGAGATAGCGTACTAGCGTCGGACCTCATTTTTAGAAGCTTAAAATCCATTGGCATTCAAAGTTTCAAAAAGGTGTTTTAAACAAAACTCATGGTACATTTGTAATGCCAATCCTAAATGAAAAGGAGGGGGGAAAAGGCCACACAAACGACTGACTCAACATTTGATTAAGATTTACGCAATTTCTCTGGTGCCATTTTCCGAGAATAGTCTTAGCTGTATGCAATTTCATCGAGTAACCATAAAATGAATTGCAATAAATACGAAGGCATTGGCTGAATTGAAGAAGGAAGAGACAATTCATCCGAAGTTGGGTATTCTTCTGTAGAGTCTCGATGTCTTTTCTAAGCATACTTGCAGCGGAATGAAACATTTGTCCGCGATTTGTATCTATTACAGTTGACATTGAGATTCCGAGGTCAGTTTTCAATTGACTAGCAGCTGATATGACATCTCGAATAGTTGTTTTGCTACTAAATATTGTTATATTTGCCTTGAACTTGTTGAAATTGTTTGACAACTGAATTTCCATAAAAATCAAATGATGAAATTGAGAAAGGAAATGGTGAATGTCAAAGCGACAACAAACCGACCATATATAGAGCAGACAACAGCCGAAATGAGTTTAGACTGCATTTTACAAGTAGAATGTTTTAAATCTGAATCAGCAGGAAGGAAAGATCTATATTTATCAAGTAACGGTGTCATGGGAATAACCATTAAATTGTTTTCAATAGCCAAAAAAAAACTTAGTAAAAGTAGTATCGTGATCTGATATATCTGCTTCCACGGGTTTGGATTTATTTTTTTTCGTTTTTAGCAAATAATTTGTAATGCAATCAAAACGACAGTGCTTTAAGTTTAAAAGATGGACGGGAACCTGTTTTAACTTTAACCTTATCTGACACGGATAAAACATTCTTAATACGCTCATCTGATTCAAATTTCAGTGGATTTTTTTAAGCACTGCATAAAATTTAACGACTTTTGTCTTTTCTTTGGACTAAATGGAGCAAGTTGCAACGGACTTAATATATCACGGAATATTTACTGAAACTATCCGTCAATTATTTTGATTTTACAATAAGACTTTTCTGACAAAGTATATTTGATGTTTTATAACAAAAAACCATAGAATATAAACATATTCAAACAACGTATGTGGCATATATCAGTGTACATTAATGAAAATATGTGTATATAATAACGAAAAAGGTAGTAATTCCATGTATCAGTTGAGAGCAAATTATTGACTAATACACAAAATGTGACGGAAGGCAAGTGATTCAGTTCCGTGTTGAAATTGAAGTTTTTTTCTCATTCTTATTCCATTGATTTCTTAAGGTTTCTTTCATATTTTGGTTCCGAAATTTTTATCACTTATTAGTTTTATGAATTACTATATGCTTAACATATAATGGGATAATCTTTATAACTACTATGAAGAAGAAACTGAAGTTTGTGTCTAAATTTGCAATTAAAATTACCTCAATTTTGAACAGTCCAAACTTCGCAAATTTTATAGATTAGAAGAAAATAAAAAACGGAATAGAATATTTTGATATATAAAATTAGCTCCAGGAAAAACTATTTCCATTAAATTTAAGCAAACATACACAATTTTTCATTTTGAAAAAGGGGGGTTGAAACTCTCCAATATACTACTAGTCATTAAAACGACTTTTTAGAAAAACGTGACCGTACGAAATTTTGACGACAGGGCAAAAACGAAAGAAGACATATTTGTCTTTAAGTTAAGACCATTTTCAGCCGTGTGTTATTTGGGGAGATTAAACTCGCGATCTAGACGACTTTTTACACTTCTGTCACCGCACTATGTGTACAGAGAATATAAAATATATAGTTGATATAAGATACACAAACTTAACTTAAAGTAACACGTGCACGTACTTGCTAACTGGTGGTCCAAATTTTTGTCAAATAACTTGAGTTTCTAGTCGACACAAACCCTACTTTCTCTTTCTCGTATAGACTATCGACATTTGTAAACAATTGCCTTCCTTGTCATGTTCATTTAAATGTTTAAAACTTTATAAAAATTAGGCCAAATGAATTGTACAATATGTTAAGGAAATGTTCGTTTAATTCGTTCGTTTGACATCTTTCAACCATAATCGTGTATATAGGTGATATAAATAAGAATTTTGAATATATCTTTGTTTAGCTCACCTGGATCGAAGGGCCAAGTGAGCTTTTCTCATCACTTGGCGTCCGTCGTCAGGGGCGGATCCAGCCATTTAAAAAAAAGGGGGGTCCCAACCCAGAGTAAAAGAAGGGGGGGGGGGGTTCCAGCTAATGCTCCTATTCAAATGCATTGATCGGCCAAAAAAAAGGGGGGTTCCAACCCCCGGACCCCCCTCTGGATCCGCGCCTGGTCGTCCGTCGTCCGTCGTCGTCGTTGTCGTTAACTTTTTACATTTTGAACTTCTTCTAGAGAACCACTGAATGGAATGAAACTAAACATGGCATGAATGTTCCTTATGAGGTACTGACCAAGTGTTCCCTTATTTCTTTGTAGCCGATCCATCATTCAAGATGGCCGCTAGCGGGGGACTTAGTTTATCATAGGACCCTATGGGAAATGCATACAAATGACTTCTTTTAGAGAACCACTAAATGGATTGAAACCAAACATGAGATGAATATTCCTTATGAGGTGCTGACCAAGTGTTGTTACTTTGTAGCCGATTCATCATCTAAGATGGCCGCCAGGGGGGACTTAGTTTAACATAGGACCCTATGTGAAATGCATACAAATGACTTCTTTTAGAGAATTACTAAATGGAATGAAACCAAACATGGCATGAATGTTCCTTATGAGGTGTTGACTAAGTGTTGTTACTTTGTAGCCGATCCATCATCCAAGATTGCCGCCAGCGGGGGACTTAGTTTAACATAGGACCCAGGGGAAATATATACAAATGTCTTCTTTTAGAGAACCACAGAATGGAATGAAACCAAACATGGCATGAATGTTTCTTATGACGTGCTGACGAAGTGTTGTTACTTTGTAGCCGATCCATCATCCAAGATGGCCGCCAGGGGGGGGCTTAGTTTAACATAGGACCCTATGGGAAATGCATACAAATGACTTCTTTTAGAGAACCACTGAATGGAATAAAACAAACCATAGCATGAATGTTCCTTATGAGGTGCTGACCAAGTGTTGTTACTTTGTTGCCTATCCATCATCCAAGATGGCCGCCAGCGGGGGCTTAGTTTAACATAGGACCCTATGGGAAATGCATACAAATGACTTCTTTTAGAGAACCACTGAATGGGATGAAACCAAACATAGCATGAATGTTCCTAATGAGATACTGACCAAGTGCTGTTACTTTGTCGCCATTTCAACGTCGAAGATGGCCTCCAGTGGGGGACTGAGTTTAACATAGGACCCTATGGGGAATATATACAAGTTTCTTCTTATAGAGAACCACTGAATGGAATGAAACCAAACATAGCATAAATGTTCCTTATGAGATGCTGACCAAGTGTTGTTACTTTGTGGACGATCCATCATTCAAGATGGCCGCCAGTGGGGGACTTAGTTTAACATAGGATCCTATGGGAAATGCATACAAAAGTCTTCTTCTAAAGAACCACTGAATTGAATGAAATCAAACATAGCATGAATGTTCCTTCCCTTATGAGATGCTGGCCAAGTGTTGTTACTTTTAGCCAAATTTTGTATTTTTTTTATATGATTTCAAAAACCCAAGTAGAATAAGGTGAGCGATACAGGCTCTTGAGAGTCTCTAGTTTTTTACCAAAACAAGTTAATATCTAAACAAACTGAAATTACACTTTACATCAATTATGATTGGTGTCTAAATTGCTTATTGAAATAAATAAGAACAAAAGTTTTTATTGAACACACAGTTGTACCGATGCAGGAAAGCTTAAAAATAAAGGTTAGTTATATTAGCTAATATTTGGCCCCGAAACTGCATACATAGTGCAATTTTCCAATGTTAAAAAAACATGATTTTATAAGAAATTATAGGATTTGAAATTGTTTAAATCAAAGTCTTTATTATTTGTCTTAATGTGTTAAAATAAGTTTACGAATATAATAGTAAAAACTCAATTCTATCAAAACATATTCAAGACAAGACAAGAAAATTTATTACAACTTAGGCACACGCATGGTGCTACAAGAGGATAACAATTAATCATTAACAATTACATATATACTTATACATTTACAAGCAAGACAC
This sequence comes from Mytilus trossulus, assembly GCF_036588685.1. Lineage (NCBI taxonomy): Eukaryota > Metazoa > Mollusca > Bivalvia > Mytilida > Mytilidae > Mytilus > Mytilus trossulus. Next base: position 57,588,866 of record NC_086386.1, on the reverse strand, counting down.
ACAATAAATACATAAGTGATATCATACAATAAAACTGAAATACATTTACATGTGTCTATTATATAACAGCCTCATGCCTTGTGGTCAAATTCAGAAACATGGATGGTTGACTAATTTCTATTCTGAACTAAAGAGGCAATCGGCAATCCTCAAGTGAATCCGCTTATCTCCTTCTTTCGTTAGATGAAGGTACAGAATCGGCCGAGTTGTGACGAATTACTCAAGAAGGTCCAACAGTTGCCTATCATATCTTCTTCATTCTTGTTCAAGTCATTTTTTTTTTAATTTTGCGCGGGAAAGGGATGTAATTTCATAAAAGATTGTTTTTAGTGGTTTCATTGTTTTATCATTTTGTTCTCATGTCATAGTCTAACGAAGTTCGTGTATAATTACTTTGTGTATTGTGGCAATATGTTTTCTATACGAAAGCCAACAAATGAATACAACATCATCAGTATTAATGTTTACCAAGGATTATTATGAATTGAGCCTCAATGACAACAGTTTGATATTATACCAGAAACACATATATATGAGGGTACTTTTGAAAAAAAAATGAGGGTATTTAAAAAAAAAAAGGAGGGTACTATTAATATGGCCTTCCAAATACCGTTTAGACCCCTAACATCACTGAAGAGACATTTATTGTCGAAATCCGGATCTGGTGTACTAAAAAAAATATTGACACCTTATGCTTGTGGCATAACATCGTGGCAACAATTAAAAAAAATCTGTTTAGTAAAAATATATATTAGGATCCATTTTTTTCATCTTGTGATCAATTTTATTTGGCAATCGCCAACGGCAGTCAGTAGGGTTAAAGAACATCAGTTTTTCGACCTGTTAGTCAATGCGTTTTGTTTAAATATTCTTTTTCACTTTTTTGGTCTGTTGGGAAATGTTGTTTGCGCTGTTTTTAGACCCTTCTATACAACGATTTTTTTTTTACATGCACACGTATAAAAATTGCGGTTTTTATCCAACGCAATCAAAGGTTTGAACGTAGTTTTCAATTTAGACTCTTATATATATATATACATGTATGTAGTATATGAGGGTAGTAATAACAAAACTTGTCGTGGCATGTTCCCCAATGACAACAAACGGTGATGTGGCCGATTAAGGGAATCTGGGGAGATGTTTTGATGTTTGCCACTTGAACCTTATTTCGTTATGAAATGGGGATAGTGCAACTACCAACATGTGCTATGTGACCTAGACACTTCGGGGGCCCTCAGATCCCTTGTCGAGCTTCGGGCGTACATTTTAAAATGGGCTGGCTACGCCACTGGATACCTCCATGAAGGAATGACGATAAAAATCTTCTCGGCCAAATGATGTTAATTTTAGTGCATGGCGATAACATGTACAGTTTTTAGACGATAAAAATCGACTGATTTGATAATCGCGTTCATTGTTTATTAATAATTTTTTACTGGCGTTTTATTAGAATCCATATCATTATCCTTATATATTTATCCTATAAGTTTTTTCATGATTTCGGCTTTCACCTGAATAAGTTCGTTGTTGTATACTTCTTAAAGTAACTTTCGATCGGGGGCTTAGCTCTACTTTAGTACCGGAAGTTAATTATTCCGCCATATTCAAATAACAAAACTTGTCTTGGCATGTTCCTCAATGACAACAAACGGTGCTGTGGCCGATTAAAGGAATCTGGGGAGATGTTTTGATGTTTGCCACTTGAACCTTATTTCATTGTGAAAAATCGAAGTGTAAGAAATGAAATTTCCATGAGAAAACACCCTCGAAAATAGATCTACACCTAAAATCATATTGAGCCCGATCATTTACAGTAGATCTTCCGTAAAGGTAGATTTTGCAAATCGATATGACCAAAATGTCAACTTTTGAAAATATTTAAGGTGTTTCCTGTTTGAGAGTACGATGTCTATTTGAATAACTATTTATATTCTGTTTTTTGTTGTTGTTGCAACATGTAAATTATTTACAGTAAAAGACCTTTAATCTTGAAAATAAAATTTTACTACATTTGTATGTTTAAGACTGCAAACTATTGATAATTTGGTATTTTATGTTCCATTCGTGATCAGATGCGCTCTAATTAAAGTTAGTTCTCTGCACCTGCTGCTGCACTTGATCCTCGTTTATGTGTTGCACATAGACTTCCACACATAATTGACATATATAAATAAGGAGGATCAAGTGGTGTGAGTACCTTGTCGCTATTTGTCTGCAAGTACTGGACATCACAAAAGTTCCCATAAAATTTTGACATCATGATTGATAATAGAAAAGTGATGTATAATTGAAGTCAAAAGTTCAAGCAAGATTTTCAGCAAATATAATACACCATATCGCTATTTGTCCGCCATTTCTGGATATCACACAGGTTCCTGTTTCTTAAAATTTTGACGTCATAAAACAAAATATCTGACGCCACAATGGAAAATGGAAAAGTGATTGTTGTATGTGTCAAAAGGTCAAGCGGCCGAATCGGCCGGCCGACTAGGCTAATAGCGATAAGATGTATTGATAAAATGATATTTTATTGTAAAACAGGATGTAGGTTCATGATGCCTATTTAAGCCAATTTTTCTACTTGTACCTGGGTCGCACAGACACTGCCATAACTTTAGGCCATCAATTTTGAAATTTCAAAAAAACAACTACAGCATGATCATGATGATGCTATATGAACCAGGGCCACACTATGAACTGATGAATAACTTGCTTAACCAAATTGAAAAAAAACCCAGAAATTTAAAATGTCATTATACAAATTATGAACACCATGAACACAGCAATGTACAGAGCACTTTAAAAAACCACACAATAACAATTTCCATAATAATGTGCCAACCTTTGTACTTCGTTGTCACAACAGGATATTGAGGTTATACATTTTTTGTAGTCATGAATACAATTTTTCGGAATCCATTTTTGGGCCATAAAAAAGAATAAGTATGTTTGCCCTAACCCTACCTACCAAGAAAGTAGCTGCATACTCAAAATCTGTTATGGCCTTGATTTGAAAAAGTTTTTTTAATCAGATTGGCATGACAAACAAACACTTGACACTTTAATTTCTCTTTGTCTTTTAAAAAAAAGAAAATGCCTACCTACCTACATTTACTCATTGTCTCTACCTTCATGACCTTTGGGTAGGGTTTGGGCAAATCAAATAATTTTAAGTGTGGTTGTTGTTTGCAGTAAAGACAGGATTTGTTGATTTCATATCAATATCAGAAATATACATTGTATTTGATTAGAGCAGGTCACTCCAAAAAATGAATTGAAATGGTCATACAATAAAACTTGACATAAAACTTTTCCTTCTAATATACCAATTGAAATTTTAACATTTACAATGTATACAATCCTATTCCTCCACAATAATGATATATAATTAAATCTGAGCAAAATGACTCTGACAGGGTGAACATGAATCTGGGGAAATGTCTTTGATACAAAAAAGCAATCCGCACAAATGACCCTGATTTTGTTGAAAAGTCATTGCAGTACGCAGTCTGCACGGTTATCCAATAGTCTGATGCCCCAGACTAGTAAAGTTTCGTTCAGATTAGTAAGTTTTTGCAAAAATTTGTTTGGACCAACAATAAAAATGTCAAAATATTGGTCTTCGGACAAGTACGTAAAAAAGTTTTTGGTGCAGACTGACACCCTAGTCAAGATTGTAAATAGACTCTAAACCTAAAGTGAATTAAGAGTGTTGGCTGATTTGTTATTTAGAATTCAAATTAACAACTGTACTGAACTCCCAGATAATGATTACTGTTGCCACCCATCAAATCTGTTGAAAAATGCTTTTCTGTAGTTATAAAATTTGATTTTTATAACCTTTCAGTCAATTTCCAGAAAACTTTGCATTAATCATGTTTATTGACCATGCCAACATAAAATTAACTGACAATTATCATGATTATATCCTATGATCAGTCAGGGGACTTACTTAAATGAGTAATTGTCTAAATCACTGATTTAAGTAACATTATTTACACAAAGGTTGAAAGTAAGAGTTGTCTTTCTTTAATAAACACCCATTTAAGTAGTACAAATTAATCACTTGAAGAAGTGATTTAATTTTACTGTACGTAGGTTTAAATATAGAATACTAATTATCCAGCATGTCCAGGGACTAATTATTTTTCTAAACTTATCAGAACCAATATCTGTGTTGTCTAGGATGACCAGGTCATTTCAGGTGATGACCTTGTACTGAATCTAGGATAATGACATAAAAATCACTTGTTTAAGTATCATACCTCAATTTCTTTCCCAAAAATTACTTCTTTAAGTATCATTATTTTAATAACCCAGAATAGTGAAATTTTAAACGGGAACAGTAGAATTTTATTACATAAATTATAATAATAAAATCTGAAAGATGAAACCTTGAACTTCACAGGAAAAATACTCCCACTGCTGGAAAATATCTTTCAAAAAGGTATCAGTTCATTATGTAAAGCCTTATAGCATTTGTTCAACTAAAATAGAGTTTGCAGCTAAATGATTGCATTAGAGGCATAAACCTTCCTACATGTACTTAAAAGAAGCATAAAGGTAATTTTTTTCAATTTTACCAATGAAAAGATATTATTTAAACCTATGTCATGTATGTGTTTAAAATTTTGGTAAAACTAAAAAATCACAATTTATGACAAAACTTTGAATTTGCTACTTAAATAAGTGATTTAAAAATCACTTATTTAAGTAAGACCCCTGACTGACACATGACTGACGATAAACGAAAAAAAATTCTTTGTATAAGTTATACCTGACTGTATTAAAATAAGGATGTGCATTTAAATTAAGTATTCTTTTAAGTTTTATTTTAGATATTCCTCTTTATCATATACATGTACATGTTTATCATAAATGATAGAATATTTTTTTTTAGGTGTGTACATTTAATGTGTCTTTTATATGCAACCTGGTCAAGTTATACTTCCAACATCAAGAGTTCTATAAACATGCAATAATTTTAACATTTTCAGCACCAAATTCATCATTGTTCACTTATTAAATGTCACAACTGGGGCATTTTTATCTTATCCATTTTTCTTTATCTTAAATCTTGTATTTCAGTTCAAACATGACGGACAAGACCTCAGCACAGGCGCAGCAGAAATTCACTAATCTACGTAAGAGATTGGACCAGCTTGGTTACCGCCAGACACTAGGATTGGAATCTCTGCCATTGGTGGAAAAGTTGTTCGCTGATCTGGTCCATACTACTGACAGTCTGAAAAATGCCAAACTAGAGTTAGGAAAGCAGACAACAGAAACAAATGACGTTGAAAGTGCAATAGAACCTTATAAAAGTGACAATGCTAAACTTGTAAAGGAAAATAATGACCTTCATCAACAGCTTATTAAACAGAAAGATGAATCAGATGCTATAGTCAAGGGTAAATATAAGATTCAAAGGGGAGATAATTAAGGGTAAAATATAGAATTGCAGGGGAGATAATTTGAAGAAAAATGATTGATTGTTGTTTGTTTTACATCCAATGGCAGATAAAAAAAAAATGGTTGATAGTGATTCACAGTATGACTGTTGAGTGGAATAAAATGGAGTATTTTTGTCAATGAGGCTTAAATTAAAATATTGATTGTTTGCCCTTTACCGACCGACCCTATAAATTCGTTGCGCCTGAAAATCTTTTATTTGTATTTACCACTAAGATTTTATTTTAATTTATTTTTTCGTTCCTACCAATAATCTTATATTTGTACTTCCCGCTCAAAACAATTATATCCAGAATTCTCAAGTTTTATTTTTAACGTATAAGGTCCAGTCCGTTTGGTATCACCTGAGCGTTTGACATGAACACTTGCATTTGAAGTTTCAAAGCATTTGTTTGAAATCGATGTTCAGCATGTGAACGCTTCCTTAAATCACGTACGCTACTCTGTACCTTTATAAGAGCAGGGTTCATTTACAAATAAGTTCGTTTGATACAAAATTATCAACGTGTGTACAAACTTATGTGTAAACGGACATTGTGTTCTATGTAGGGATGGCCTTTTGTGATCTGCAGATCAGGATGATTATGTTAAGGATGCCGCTATATTATTTATATCTGATATGATACAAAAGTGACAAAACCCTGAAAAGTGGAGAATATCTGGCAGTAAAATCGCCAAGTTGTCCATACAGATCATTTATAAATGCGATGTAAAATACGTGACAATTGTCAGAGTTTTAAGTCTTGTAGCATTTTAATTGGAAACAAAGGCACATAGATGTTTTTAACACTAGGGACTTTTTCTATGTATGTCTGCCGGGACATAGATCTAATCAGTACAAAGTTACTTTTACAGAAAATCTTAAGTAAGCATACAAGGTACGTACGTAGTACAGAATATAAGTGCAAGTTCAAACTCTTCAAAGTTCCAGACATATAAACGTTGAAGATATGCGGCACAGCTCTATATTTCGATATTTTGAAAACAAATTAGTACTGTGCATATGAATTAGCTTCACATTCTACGTGATATTTTTTTTAAACTAATAGTCCCAGAAAACTTATTTGCAAAACAAAACGAACACAAATGACATTATGCAGAGTTTGTATCTATAAAATAAAATATTATACCTACCTGCCTACCCATGACAAATAATATACCATTTGTATATATACCGAGCCAAGTTATTTTTTTGAGGAAAAAAATAAAATATTTTACCTACCTACCTACCCTGTTTCAAAACATAGGGTCGGAAAAGGGCAAACAAACAATATTTTAATTTAGGCCTGAGAAACATGTATCAACATGAAATGTATTTGACTCATTTAGAGGTTGCATTTGATATACAGTCATTTAAAAAATTGACAAATGTCTACACAGTTTGTCAAGCTCAAATATGTGGTGCTTTTCACTCATTCTTATAGGAATTTAATGCTTCTTTTTTGTGATTTGATAGGTTTTTGAAAGTGTCTATAGTGGACACATTTCAGTATGAAGTAATTGGTGCTTCATACAAAATATGCTTTGGTCAATACTTTCAACACCTAAATGAAATTAAAAAGAAAAAATCATATCTTAAATTATAATACAACATGTAACAGTAAAATTATAAGTATGAAGAAACTATAACACTATAATTACATTTGTTTCATTATATATGTTATTCTGATTGGCTAACTGCACATTACATGTTATTCCTTAAGCAATTGCTTTACACAATAAAACTTATCAATCATGATTATAACACGAGGTCCGACAATAAAGTGCACAGGTGAATTAAATAGAAAAATGATAAAATTTTTATTTTCATGAGCCTAGCTTAAAAAATGTAATTATAAGTATTGAATGCTTCTTTTTGTAACTTCATAGGGTTGTAAAAGCGTTGACCATGCACACATTTTTAGCGCTTCATACAAAATGTAACTTCGGTCAACGCTTTTACACCCCAATGAAGTTACAAAAAGAAGCATACAATTCTTAAATGAACACAGTCAAAATTTGTACTTGTTAGGAAAATGTTCTTTATAAATTTGCAGCAGCAAATATCTCATTTGAATAGACCTGTCAGTGTTCTTTCTACCCAAATGGCCTTTACCATCATAAAATTTGAGGGGAAAACAATGTACAGTTTAAATAGTTTAAATGATGTAAACATGCTGTCACACCATCAAATAGGGATATAAGAAGCTTATTACTGTCATTGTATACATTTTATTCACCTTGTTCTTGTCCTGAATATGCATGAAACATTTGCCACTGGACGTTAAGCAACCAACAATCAATCAATCACCTTGCAATTTATCTTATTTCATATACTTATATATTTCTAGAACTAAAAGCCTCTCTAAGAAAACTAGAACATGAGAATGCTGATTTGAAGTTCCTAAACAATCAATATGTACAGAAAGCAAGACAATTGGAGAAAGAATCCAGGGAGAAATCAGACAGGATTCTCCATCTACAGGAGAAAAACTTCCATGCTGTTGTTCAGACACCTGGTAAGACGAGAAAAAGAAGCACATGTTTTGAGCAGTCTGCACCAAAAACTTTTTCAAATATTAGTCCGAAGACCAATATTCTTACATTTTTTTTATTGGTCCGAACAAAGTTTTGCCAAAACTTACTATATTCAATGAAATTTTTCTAGTCTGGGGCATCAGACTAATGGCTAACGGTGCAGACTGTTTGAGGGATTCTGGCCAAACCTTAAATTACGTTTAGAAAATTGTATATGTCAAACTCCATGTGTATTACAATTAAGTAAGTGTTCAACCAAAAGTACTGATATCAAAGGTCAGATGATTATAAAATTTTTAATTTGTAAAAAAAAACATTGGTTTATTATCATGTGAACTGCCATTCATAAAACTAATTGTAAATTGCAAGAGTTACCTCTCTTTGCATTAAAAGCGCAAAATATTGGAGGGACATTTTAACTCAAGTCCAGAATTAACGGACAAAGCCTTTGCTAAAAACACCTAACAAAATCAACAGCTAAGAAAACCAGTCAAACAATAGTACACAAAACACAACACTGAAAACTAAAGAACAAACAACAGGAATCCGACCAAACACTAGGGCTACTGAGGTACTCAAGGATTTAAGTATGTCTTGTAACCGTGGTAACAGAAAAAAAACTTTATACATCTTTGATATTCAAGGATTTAAGTATGTCTTGTAACCGTGGTAACAGAAAAAAAACTTTATACATCTTTGATATTCTTTTATTTTTATTAACATCAGAATACTTGATTTAACTTCCTTACACCACAGTATAAAAAATATTAATTGCCACCAAATGCACCCAAAAATTGAGAATTCAAAATTGAAAATTTTGGTTTATAAGGGGAACAAGCTATGAAGTTGACAACAAATATTATTTTTGATTCTTTTTGTTTCCAACATTTATAAAAGTGAAATTGAGAAATAATATTTTACTCCCTACTTATGTTCTGTGCAATTTTGTCAAAATAGGCTGAGAAACATTGATGAAGTATAAACTTGCACATCAATAATACAATTAGCCAATTACAATTAAGCATCCTTTCCTGTGTAAATATAATAACATTTACATAAGGTCAAATGAACTATGGAATTCTTCTGTTTGATAAGATGTAGTCTGGTCTGAAATACACACAAAATGTTGATTACGAGTCCATGCATTGAAAAAAAAATTATTTAGTTATTTATGCAATTTGGATAGACGTTTAAGTAGGTAATGAATAAAATGTGAGACTTTGAGGCCATTTACAAAACATGAATTTAACAGCTAATGCTCCATTAATGTTTAACAGATTGTAAAATTTCTACATTATTATATTTTAGGAGGTAAGAAAAAGACAATCCCCTTCAGAAGACAGAGGATGGAAATAGACACCATTGTCCCAGAATCTGATGGTCCAAGTAGATTACTTATCCCCAATCCAGAGGACCCCTACATTGCTGATCTACTACAAGTGGCTGATAACAGAATAGCAGAGCTGGACCGTGAAGTCAGAAGGCTGAATGATGAAAAAGATATTACTGAAAGAAAAGTCAAGAACTTCAGAGAACAGGTAATTGTGTTTTTTCGATTTTATGATGATGATGACAATGAGAGAAAGCTAGGTCAAAGTCAAAAGTCCTGGACCTTCCAGTACCAAATGTTAATTTGAACCCCTGACAATATATGATATTATTGATATCTTCCGTTTCCAGTATGAAAAGGGAAATTTAGAGATTTCATACCTTATTAAAAAGAAGATGTGGTATGATTGCCAATGAGACAACTATCCACAAAAGATCAAAATGACACAAACATTAACAACTATAGGTGACCGTACGGCCTTCAACAATGATCAAAGCCCATACTGCATAGTCAGCTATAAAAGGCCCTGATAGGACAATGTAAAACAATTCAAACGAGAATACTTATGGCCTTACTTATGTAAAAAAAATAACGAAAAACAGGCACATATACATAAATAATGTGCTGGGGTTAAACATGTTAGCGGGATCCCAACCCTCCCTTAACCTGGGACAGTGGTATAACAGTACAACATAAGAACGAACTATAAAAGTCAGTTGAAAAAAATGACTTATTTTGAGTCACAGTTATTTCCCTTTGCTGCCATTTTGAAAGTCAATGTGTACAAATTTTCTCATTTTATTTCATGATGATGATGATGATGATGATGATGAGAGAGAACAAGGTCAATTTGGTTTATACTATTCAAGATTTTAATTTTTGATACATAAATGTTCACTTTTATTTAACTGTTTAAATACATTATAATTGATATTTGGAACTTCTCTGCACACACTGATTATTAACTTACTTAATCATGAGCTGATTGGCTATTATGACAAAAGTGTGTCAGAAATCATATCTGATATTCTTCTCCTCAGTCATCATTCCATCATTACCGTACTGAACAAAGAAATAACATGATGGGTGCTGTATACGGTGCAGGAAATGCTATCCTTCTGGAGCACCTGCTTGTTAGGACAAGAACTGATTGATATTATAAAGGATGAATCAAAGAATGTTTCAGGATTGAAATCAATTGATAGTGCATTCTTATTTGAATACAAATATCATTTTCAGATTTGAATTAACATTTAAATAAAAGATTAATCATCTTTTTTTTTATTATTAGTACATGTATCAATATATTTGTATTGAATTGTATCTGTAGTTTATTTTACTTCTACAGAAAAATTTCTTATGTGACTGTTTTCTTTCTTGATTTATCAAGTTTAAGGGGAGACAATTAATATTTTTTTATTTACAAGTGTTTCAACTGTGTCTTGCTTTTGATGAAAGTGGCTCAAGCAGGAAGTTGTTATTGCTTTTACGTTGTCACAGTAATTCTCAAGGATATTTTAAATCAACATGTTATGGATTTTTCTAGCATTACAAAGAGTCCGGTATTTGAGTCCAGTATTTGGACCCATTCCCAGTGTCAAAAAACAAACATTTTCCTAAATTTTTTGGCAAAACAAACAATCTCAAAATTCATTATCATCATACTTCATGACAGTAAGTCATGATGTGCTAATTTTTTCAATCATTAATTTTTTGCCAAAAATAATCAAAAAGAAATGTGTAAATTTAGATAAAAACATATCTGATAGACAAAAACAACACTAACAACAATGGATGCCAAAAAAATGAAATGTAGACATTACTTTATTGGATCACATTCCAGGAACTACTAAGTCTATGCCTGAATTTGCCGATCAAATAACAAAAAAAACAAGCAGGTCACAAAATACAACTATAAACATGATGAAATATAAAACTAGGTTTTAATCACATGTGTGCTTGTAGAACTCATTATTTTGACATTAAAAGATCTTTAGTTCCTTGTCGTTAAGTTTTAAAAAAAACATAAAGATAAAACAGAAAATAAAATTGTAAATAGCAATTATGTAGTTTCTTACTTTTTTTACAAAAAATATTTTTTTTTATAAAATTTAAAACACTAAAATTCACACCTGGTATATTTATTGTTTTTCCAAATTTCATTTAAAAAGACATTAAAAAATCCTAAAACTGGCCAGGGTCCTTTTCTCACCAAAAAAAACCCCAGAAAAAACTGCATTTGGTCTAGTAAACAATTCTTAACTGAACCAGACTTATTTTTAATAGACATCTACACTTATGATTCTACCAATATTAAAAAGTTTTACTAATCATTTGGTCCTGTAATGCATATCACTTAACTGGACCTAATCAATTTTTACTGAACTTTGCCCAATGTCTGGCAACCTTCGGAATGATTGTTGGCAACAGGATGCATAGCATCATTGTCAAAACTTGTTAAGTTTCCTGCTTATGTTGGTTTGATAGGAACTACATTGTACTTACATTTTACTTGTGACTATTCAATTATAAGGGCCAAGGGATAGAAATCATTCTCAAGTTATGTCAACTAGAAACTATGTATCAGTCTCTATATTGAGTATTTCTCATAGCTTTGGACTTTTTAATGGCATAAGATTGGTGATAAATACCTTATGAAATCTTGACAGATCTCCATCTTTAAAAAAAAATTGTTGAGAGAAATGTGTGGTGAAAGAACTTATTTCTGAATTATTTATCATGCAGTATTTTATCTTACATAACTTGGAAGGAATGCTAAAATATAATTGTTAATTTTGATTCATAGTAAACTTTGAATTTTGTTTTTATTAATTGAGGCATTAATTTGTTAAAATCACATGTCACTCAGTGTCATATAGTAAAGGCACTTTATATAGTGTTTACAAACCATCTACTTAGATGATATTACTAATTTTTACATGCTTGGGTTCAGTCTATTTATTATATTAGAAAAAAACAGAAAGATTAAGAAATAGTCAGATTTTGTTCTCCTCTCTAAAAGTGAGAGATTGTACCTCCTGTCAGTTAACTTGGGCTTTCTTACAATATTATACTTGATGTGCACACACATAAAATGGAACCTGGCCATTATAGAGGGTATACTCAATTCATCTAGTTTGTTTGTCAGTCAGAATAATCAGCACTTCATCCCTCAATGAACTATGTTGTTATTGTTGTATATCACTCTGCGTTTGTAATCAGGAATAATTTATATTTTGTCATGAACTTCTAACCTTTGAGTGCACACATTCTTCAACAGTACATGAAGTTGTGCACCTGAATAATCTAAAGACTACACTAGCTGACAACACACAAAACATGTCTTCTCCATGTATTCCAGTCTTATTGTCAGGTTGTGTAACATACATTTTTATTCTATTGATATATAGGTCATGAATCCAAATATAATATTTTTATGTGCTAAAAAACTAATCTGACATGATTGACCTCAAAGAGTTCATTCATATATATATTTATGTTCATCTATACAGTCATGACAGAAAACTATTCTTATTGGATAATTGATGTCACGAAAAACGATAAGTTATTGAATTTTAATGATGTAAATTTTAGAATAATTTTCTTCCCTAACAACTCGCTTAGTTCTGCTGACCTATCACTATCTGGAAAAGAATTAAGAAATTCAAGTTTGGTCGTAAAATTATCAAACTGTTTGTTGAATTTTCTAACACGGTGATCGACTCCCTTGGCGATACCATAAAAACTTTACAGATAAACGCTAGTGTAAACTTATAAGAACCTCTACATACTTATCGTTGCTGAAAAGTACGCAAACATTTTATTGATATGTACGACTGATAAAAATAAATCTCTCAATATATATTGATAGCTTTGTTCAAAACCAATACACAAATATTTTATCTGCAACGTTCAACCACATTTTAAATTTGTCACGAAGGGTTTCAATCTTCCCTATAAATACAAAATGCACCCAAATTATTAAATTTTCTCTCTTAGGTCTTTTTCTTTTAAACAGTATAATATTTTATTCCTTTTAATTTGTTTTCATTTCATATAACCCTATAATGTCTCTCTTTGTATAAGTTTACATAATTTAAAACTTAAAGGTATAGGCTTTTAACAGGTAACAAGATTGAGGGGCCATTTAAAGGGGGATTATAACACAATATTTAAATTTATTGATCAATGTTTTAATCAGATTAGAAAAGGTCACTTGCTGACATAAACCTAAACATTGACTTTATTAAATAGCCTATTCAAAATTTTATTTATCAAAATATTGATTGGTTTGTTGAAAGCCCCTCATGTGAGGCCCCTGCATTCGTCAATAAATCCAAATCTATTACAAGTCCGTACATGAATGGGATATAGGGGATATAGTATTTGTAGTAAGAAAGATCGAAGCGGGAATTTGTCACAGTATATGCATGTTAAATATTTTTCTCGACACACTAAGCCTAATCAAGAATTGTGGGTCATATTCTAATTTGAAGGACTTTTGGCGGGGCATAAAAAAAGTAGATTTCTAAACATTCATTTAAGGTAAGTTTTCCATTTCATTGCAGATCTATATTTAAACAATGGTTTTCAATCATTGTATTGTCAATTACTTGTATGGGTTATTGATTTCATCAGAAATAGACATTTGTCTTTTGTTTACTTGTTAATTTCCTCCAGGTTAATAGCAGTGTCCTGTTAGCAGGGAAAAATACCTTGATTAATTAATAAAGAAGATGAAACACTTATTGATTTTCAGTTATCACCTTGGCAAGAACTTTATAGATATAATTTTGTATTGAATATATTTCATGTTAAATTGCATTGATTAGAAAAATATTTATTGTCTCTTTCCCTTTCATTTTAAGTTGATGCATTTTAAACCTCAGACCTCTTTTTACAAGAATTTATATATATCATTAAAAGCAGATTTGCATATACTCCATATTAACCATTGTTAAAGCAGATTCAAATTGAAGGCCTTTAAACTGTTTAAATTCCAAGTTTAGAATTTAAATTCAACTTTGCACTTGTCATGTGTCATCAAATGTTTATTGAAATTGATGTAAATGCTTTGAACAGTTTTCTGAATTGGGCACAGTAATATCTATGCATATACATGTACATGTATTTGAATTAATTTTCCAGCAAAGCTGTAGGAAGGAGTTTGGATTTAAAATATATGTACACATATATATATATATGTAAACTAGCTAGCATGTATCAGTTCCTGTCTAAGGACTACTTAAAAATCATTTAAAATTTAAATTGATTCATTAGAATTTTAATTATGAATGACTCTTAATTCTATGATATCATAATCTTGTGTGCAGGTTTAAGCATGATTCAAAGTTATCTGTTTAGGGCAAGTTGACAAAAAAACTTCCCTTTCACTATTTATTGAGAGGTGTGATAAATAAAGATGCCATTGATAAGTTATAACAATAGAATGTATGATTATGAATAACATGAGCAAAATGATGAGTATTAAGAAATGAGGATACAAAAATGTTTTTGCCATGTCCTTAAACAATCATATAAAAGATATAATCACAAGTGAAAGAGCCACAGGAATCGTATAAAAAGTTGCAGTCTTTATAAGAAAATAGTAACATGTTTAACATCTTGACGTCTAGACAGATCGTAACATACCCCCCATCCCTTTTCCCCTTTCCAGGCCCCTTCCTGAAAGTTTTCTATTTGAAATTGAAATTACTTTTTACTAGCTTATCAACTTCGAATTTGCAAGTTCTAGCACCTCATGAGGCAGCTGGGTTTGTATTCTCTCTAGACCTCTTGCTTCAATTTCATCAATAAAGCTGGCAGCCACAATATAGCCATATAGTGCTGAAAGTGGCTTCCTGCATTGATAAAGCTGGCAGCCACAATATAGCCATATAGTGCTGAAAGTGGCTTCCTCCATTGATAAAGCTGGCAGCCACTATATAGCCATATAATGCTGAAAGTGGCTTCCTCCATTGATAAAGCTGGCAACCACAATATAGCCATATAATGCTGAAAGTGGCTTCCTCCATTGATAAAGCTGGCAACCACAATATAGCCATATAATGCTGAAAGTGGCTTCCTCTATTGATAAAGCTGGCAGCCACAATATAGCCATATAATGCTGAAAGTGGCTTCAAAAACCAACAAATAATCGTCAAACTTATCACATGTATGAAATGCATAGGTAATCAAAAGGGAAAACAAATTTTTTGGGGGGCATAGCTTGATTATTATATTCTCTTTCATTGTTTAAGAAGTCTCTAGGTTTTAGTCACTGTTCTATATCTAATATACCGATAAGAATCCATATATTGCATATATGTACAGTTCAAACATGTCAAATAAATACAAAAAACAACATGCATGTGAAATACCATGTCAATATGACTAATTGAATACCATATATTGGTACAGGATTCCAAGGTGTCACTGCAAAGGTCCCAAAATATTCAATAAAAGTCAATTTAAATGTAATGAAAATTATAACATGGTTTAAAATATGTAGGTAGGTGGGGAGATCTGATAGGTTGTAAAGTTGATTGTTTAGCAAATATTTGTTTGTGTTCAAATTTAAATGCTTTTATTAGGGTTCTGTCTGTGTTTTGTAGAAATTGAACTTTTGGAGATAAAAGTAAACAATGTACTTGTTGAAATAATTGTTTATAATTTTTTATGGCTGTTTGAGTTGTATGTTTGTTTTAAATGGAAAGTGGTTGTAAAAAATAAGACTGATATAATATTACTCCTTGAGGGGTCAGTTGGTGGCCTTATGCATGTAAAAACTTCTGCCTTAATTCATTAGTCTATCTCTGACATCAGTGACAGTCCAAATTTAGTTGATGGGCTTTCAACAGAATCAGTGTAAAATTGCACACATCAGTGGCGGATCCCAGGGGAGGGTTCCAGGTTGGCCCCTTTGTCCTGGGTTGGGACCCCCCTTTTTTAAAATGGCTGGATCAGCCCTTGCACATCCAAATCATTTGAATTCTGGTGGATATTTGTCTCCTTGCAAACCATCTTATTGATTCAGTATTGTTTAATTTTTACTTTCATTAACATGTGTGAAATATTTGCCACTGGATCAGATAGACAAAAATCAATTAATCTTATACATGCTATACAGGGCCTTTTTTGTACAAAAAGGAAAATAAAGATTTAGAATAGCTAATTACATATACTATTCAAACTTATATATATTGCAAAAAATTATTTATTTGTACTGGCTAATTTTAAGGGACATAATCTCTTTGAACCGTCAAGCATGAAAAAAGGGGGGACATGTGTATGATTGATTGTTAAACAAAATCATGCATCAAAATGAATTCAAATAAAATTCAAACCTTTTCTTTTTTAATTCAGGTTTTACATTTTGTCACCATGGGGACTTTTTTAGCATTGCTGTAAGACAGAGTTTGCTTATTGTTGAAGGTCAGGTGTGGTCACTTGTAGTTTATGAAATCCTTGTCATTTGATCTTGAAATAGTTGTCTCAATCATGCAGGTTATTGTACCACATGTCCTTATCTGAAAAACAATTTTTATAATGTGGTAATTTTGTATTTTTATGCGTTCATTCTGGTATTTTAAAAGTCCCTTTTTTGACTTTTACCATTCAGGAGTTATGGTTCTTGAAAGATTGAAAAATGACTATTCCAGTTGTGTATGTGCATTTACTCATGAACTGTTCAACCAAAGCTTTTCAATTTTTAATATGTTGTTACTGATGACAAAATGGAGGTCAAGTTTAATAATGACGATTTTGACTTTTACCGTTCAGGAGTTATTGTTCTTGGAATATTGAAAAATGGCATTTCCAGTCGTGTCTGTGCATTTATGCATGAACTGTTCAAACAAAGCTTCCCAAATTTTAATATATTGTTACTGATGACAAAATAGAGATCAAGTTTAATAATGATGATTTTGACTTTTACCGTTCAGGAGTTATGGTTCTTGAAAGATTGAAAAATTACTATTCCAGTTGTGTCCGTGCATTTACTCATCATCATGCACTGTTCAACCAAAGCTTTTCAAATTTTAATATGTTGTTACTAATGAGAAAACGGAGGTCAAGTTCAATAATGATGATTTTGACTTTAACGTTCAAGAGTTATATGGTTCTTGTGATATTGGCAGGACACAAATAAATGTTAATAAATCTGGTTTGCTGTCATTGTGACAGCCTCTTGTTATAATGTGGTATTTTTGTTTTTTTATGCATTCATTCTGTCATTTTAAAAGTCCCTTACTTTTTTAGTACATTATAGTTCATCTGAATAATTTTTTTACCTATTATCACCTTTTTTGCCAAATAAATCATTTTATATTTTAATGTCAAATCTAATTCAATTGATTTTCAATAAAAACTTTGATATAAAAAGATGTATTGAATTGCTTTAAATATCTCTAGTCAGCATAACATTATCATAAATTTTTCAACCGAAAAAAAAAATATAGATATGAAATCTACATTCCTTTTGTCAGTTTCAAACTCATTCCTTATCCAGGCATAGAAAAGCTATTCAATTTTGTTTTTATCAGTATTTAGGCTGTTATAAAAACGAAATTATTTTAGATAATATTACATTTTGATATTGTCCATTCAAGTGGTAAATATATCTTTCATGTGTATTTAAACTTTAAAATGTTTGTTTATTCTTTAAACATGTTAAAAGATATGTCACATTGAAATGTACAACTGAATAGAGGCCCATTTTTCCTGATATCGTGTTAGCAACTCACTGACGTAATTTAGGTCCGTTAAAATGGGATATAAATCATTGCTATAAAATTTCAATGTTTGAACATGCATAGATATACGACAAATTTGGTTATTGATATCTCAGATCCATTTAAATCCAAATTGCTTTCATTTTTTAACGCTGTAAATAGTCTTGTTCAAAGTTATGATAAGTATTTTGAGATAAATACATTTTTGTTTTCTTTTCAAATTTGTTTATTTTAAGATCAATTCAAAGGCATGCATTTTTTTACAGTAAGGAGACAATTGAAATGCAAATGAAATTATTATTTACATATGTATTAAAGCATCTTTTACAAAACTGTCACATGACTTTTTTGCTCTAAAATTATTTCATAATCAGATATACATGTATTTAGAAATCCTTTCAGTTTTAAATTTTTTTCTGCCTTAAAATTCAAAATGAGTGTATTAGGCTCTAACAATTTTAAATGTATTATCAAATTTGACAGTTCACCCTACACAAGTTCTAAATGTCTTTATCAATGAATACATTTGAAGGTTCAGTATTTAATATCATAATATGATTCCACTGTACACTTGCAGCTCTGGAGGGGGGCTATGAATAGAGGAGGGATCTACATACATACATACATACATACATACATACATACATACGTTACATACATACATCATTTTAAGATATAGATGATGGCCACTTATTTTCTGTGATTGAATAAACATGAATCACTCCATTGTTTGATGTTTAAAATACTCGATGGACAAGTTGTTTAGTTCAAATATTTTATTAACAAAAATATATATAAGATTAAATTGGAATATGCTAGCCTTTATACTATAGATATGTGTATTTTGGTGGGAATCAATTTCATTGTATATTGACAAGATTGAATTTTTTGGGGAACTTCAAGTAGCTTCAGAGTTTTGGCAAGTTTTGCTTCAATTAAAGGCTAAGAAATTTATTAATTAACAGTGTTCATTATGTTAACCAAATACCCGCTATCAATTAAGTTTAGTACCCCCTGAATGATAAATGAATCCACAGTTGAATTCCACTCCCCGCTAAACACGGTGTGAACTCCAACTGATGTAGGAATTTTCTCTGGATTTTATTTACTCTCTATGGTCCGTAGGGGATCAGTAGTGAACCTTGAATTTATTGCATGCAGGACTTTTTCTGCTGCATTTTGTAGAAGAATATATACAGAACTTCATTTATAGGTGACGTCATCTTTAACAATAGACATGACGTCAAGAACCCCTATGAAATTTACTAACCCCTACGAATCCATAGGGGGCCAGTCACCAAGTGACAGTATTAAACCAATCACAACTAGATAATTTACCTGTAACAGGTGGGATAAAAATGGATATCATCTAACTTGATATATCAAGCATTAGTTGGTAATGATATAAAAAATAACATTATTTAGCTAATTTGCAATCAATTCTATCTTCAGGTCTAATATAACATCATTATCATGTACTCTTACAACTCTAGATTCTACTGACAAGGAAAGTTAACACTTAGGCCACCAAAAGATGAATTACTTAGTTCAGTGTAGGTTGCCCAGTGGTTTAGATCTAGAGCAATGGACACTGTGCTGGTGGTGGTGTCTTGTATCCCAAATTTTCTCTTGTCCTAAAAGTTTGTCACACTTCAAGACTAGCTGATCTTAAAAATGAATTGAAAAGTTTAAACACCCTTTAGAAAATTTGCTTGTTTTGCAACTTTGTCTCAACCTTTAACACATGAATCATGGATAATATTGAAATAAGTATTTGAATATTTAATAGAGAATGTTTTATTAAACTGTAACAAACTGTGTGCAATCATCAACTTCTAGCTGGTACACATACATAATGTATAGGATTGTCAACTCCATGTTCAGACGTGTTTAATAAATTCTCGTTTAAAGTCATTTACCGAACGACAAATTTACATTTTAGATCCACAAGTATTGATATTGTATAGGACCAATTTAAAATTAATTTTGTTTTAATCTGCATTGACCTGGAGTGGTTTAGGTTATCTGTACCTGTTTAAAACCCTCTGCAAATTTAATAAATGTCGTGTGAGTGTTTATGGTCCATTTATGATGTCTTTGGTCTATAACAGATCTTTGCTTATCTAAATTAGTTGTGAAGTTGTAAACGTGTTACAGACTTGTAGTTTTGTTGTAGTAGTTCCCAGAACATTGTTTTTATCTGAATATTTTCCCCGAAGAAGTGGAGCAGATATTTTTCACGTCATACATATTCACAATTAATTTAAAACGTTCAAAGAACTATTGGTAGCCTTTGGCTGTTATCTGCTCTTTGGTCAGGGTGTTGTCTATTTGACATATTCCCCACTTCCATTTCTAATTTTAAAGTCTTTGGGTATGAATAAAAGCAGGTGTTTAAGGTGGTACCCAACACTTTCACTAAAATTAATTTGGCTCTTTTAATTTTCATAAAATTTTTTACAAAGTATTTACTTTGACCCTTTGACAAAAATAAAAAAATTTCAAAAAATTTGAACCAACCGTTTAGTTGTTTTATCAGAAAAATTACACTGGTTATATAGCAGTTTGACAAACACATATTTGGTCATTGAGAAGCTTAATTTTCCCCTAAGACACAACATAATTAAAATGTTCAGCTGATTTTACAGAGTTATCTCCCTGTAGTATTAGGTACCACCTTTAAAGACAAGCATTATTGAGAAACTGCAACCTTCACCCACCACCTTAATGATGGCATAATGATAATAGTGCAAAAGCTTTCTATGGTTTCCCTAAATGATGGCATAATGATAATAGTGCAAAAGCTTTCTATGGTTTCCCTAAATGATGGCATAATGATAATAGTGCAAAAGCTTTCTATGGTTTCGGTATAAACACAAATATTAAGTACAAAACAAGTAAGTTCTAGAGAGATTTCAACCAAATATATGCAATTCATCTTTTGGAAAGAAAAAAAACAAGTAAAAACCTTTTGAATTAAGATTGATTGTAAGTTTTATAATGTCCAGTGGCATATATTTCATGCAGGTTCAGATTGATATTGAATTAAGAACTAATGTAAGTCATTCAGAATATAAAGACAATTGATAAAAATGAAATAGATGAAATTCAGGAACTCTTTAATGAAATATGTAGGGGGTGGGGTGAAAATAAGGTGGTGTGTGTGGGGGGGGGGGGGGGGTTATACAATATACAATGCATTTAACTTGGTTAGCTACAGAAATAGTTCTTTAACTTGACAATCAATTAGTTTTCATAAGATGAGCTATTAAGAATTTGGTAAAAAAATAATAAAATTTCACAAATATTAACGAATTCATTTTATTAATGACAGATTTGTGTATGAATAATTAATTATTTATTGGTATAACAATAGTCATATGTGTTGTTGAATTTTTATAGCAACCCAATATGTGGCTTATAAATATAAAATAAGGGATTGAATATTTTATGTTGTAAAATTACATTATTTTATTTTTTGATCATATTCTTTGAAAGGTTATATAAATTGGCATTACTTAACTGTTAATTTCTTAAAACCTTATGATTAACTGAAAAGGGATGGACATGTAATATTTAAGAAAGCAATAAATAGTTTAATTGTTCAAACAATAAAAAATATATACATATTTGAAAATACAAAAATCATTTTATGGTGAGTGGTAAAAAACATAAATGGTCTTGTCATTTTTATATTGATCGATGTCCACCCATAAAGTATAAATGAAAAGTTTAAAATAAACATAATCCATGTTCGATTGGTGTATTTACAACTAAGTGTACTTAAACTCAGGTGTAGAATTATGCTTGCTTGTGTATTTGTATTTTAAATTGTATGAGCATTATTTGTAGTTTAAAACTAACTGACATTCAATCTGCAATTGGATATTAAAACAGAATTTGCTTATTGGTATAAAACAATTTCAAGATAACTTGGTCAGATAGAAATAAATTTTCAATAGAAAACAATGTTACTTTAAATGACTTAATCCAATCAGTGGTTAGTTTCTAATTACTAGTTGTGAATTTCAATTGTTAATTAATGAAGTTGAACTATCAAAGCTGGGGTTAATGAGGTATGGCTGATTTTGTTTTAAGTGGCCAAAACCTTAATTTGACATAATTAACTATACTTTTGCTCATTTGCATGTCTGAACAAAATTTGAAATGTTGATTTTAATTAGAGAAATGAAAATGAAATTAACATGACATCGTATATATTGGATAGATATTATAATGGGAGGGTAGTGTCACAAAAACCTCCCAAAATGCATAGGCATCAAAGTTTGAGGTCTGATTATAACAGACCAAGGGAATCATCTAGGGAGAGATTATTTCTTGAGCCAGGATCTAGACCTAGGGAATGTAAAGAGAGATTGTTTCTAGAGGCAGGAGTGAGTAAAAAAAAGTTGTAATGATAAAAACTTTTGAAGAAAATTTTTGAAGAATATAATTCAGATTTTTGCACTTGCTAAATTAATATTGTAGTTTTGGTGTTGATAAATTTTGAAGAAAAAATCAAATAATTTAAATTTGCACATGGAACAATTTTTTTATAAGTTAACATTTAATATTCTTAGCAAAATCTATTCATTACAAAGATGTTAAAGTAAAAGCTACAGACCCTTGTATGAGGCTTTAATTTTATTAATACTATAGTTTTTGCCTGAATTTTTTATTTTTTTCATATTTTTATTTTATTTCGAATATATACATATTTAGCATTAAAAAGGTTTTAAATTGAATTTATAACAGAAAATAGGTTTCTTTTGTATGATTTGACAAAAAGATTTTATCTCTA
Organism: Mytilus trossulus; assembly: GCF_036588685.1. Taxonomy (NCBI): domain Eukaryota; kingdom Metazoa; phylum Mollusca; class Bivalvia; order Mytilida; family Mytilidae; genus Mytilus; species Mytilus trossulus. Next base: position 57,566,014 of record NC_086386.1, on the reverse strand, counting down.
AGTTGAAAGACTAGACCTTGAAAAGCATAAAAAATAGTCTATTGTTTCAGTTTGACAAAGACACTATTTAAATTTCACATGTTTGAAGGTTTTAAATGTGTATTGAAATTTTAAGGCAGGTGTCATATAATTGTGGTTTTAAACTTGGTACAAATTTACAAAAGTGACCAAAGAGTCCTTGTGTTTTTTTTTTGTTTTTTTTTGCATGTTCTCAATTTATAAGATAAATATCATTAATAACAGAGCTCCCTTAGTGTTCTAGTTTGTATTGCTAATCCTCATTTAGAAAGTTCTTGTTTGAGCTTTCATGATGATGATGATGATGCACCAAAACTACACCCTGACTAAAGATATAATTGAAAATTCATGCTGTTTTCAAACATATTTAGCATAGTGAAATAGGTCAAAATTTCATTTAATATGTCAGAATTCACACATATAGATGAAAGTGTGAAAATTAGATATAAGATGAAAAGGCAGAGAAGAAAGTCTTGGAAATGACTAAAATTTACAAAACAAAAAAATAAATTTTCAATTTTGTTTCAGGTTGATAGAAGAGATGAAGAAATAGAAAGACTGAACAGAATGTTGGACGGAGGAAGACCTTCAGATGTCGTGGCCCTGGAGGCCCGGAACAGGGCTAACGAGAGGATGATATCTCATCTTAATATACAGGTGAATAAATATGCAATACTTAGGATTCTACTTTTTTCTTGAGTTCTTATTGTGAATTCGAAATAATGGTTTACTGCGAATCAAGTGCAAAAATTTTCCGTAGATTTGTATGCAGAAGTTTCTAAAACTACAAAATGAATGATCTACGAACATGACAAAAATGGCAATATTTTCCTTATCCACCAAAATTTTTTAAACCAAGAAAATAGTAGATAACATAGTAATTTATAGCATACCAGTTGCAGTGAAATATCTAATTTGCCAAAATAAGCTGCTATAATTATCACACATCAATTCACGAAAAGAGGGGAAATAAAACCTTAGAATTTGCTCTTATGATATAAAAAAAAAGTCAAAGTAGTAACTTATTTTACATTCTTTATGGATTTTACTGTATCAAGACTTTGTGTTTTGATTTTTATAAAAAAACCAAAATGATGTTGTATAATTGCTAAGAGACTTACAGCCTTCAACAATGAGCAAACCGCATATTGCATAGTCAGCTATAAAAGTCCCCCATAATATCAAATGTAAAACATTTCTCACAAGAAAACTAACGTCCTAGACAATGTACAAACAAAAATAATGAATGAAAAACAAATATGTAACACAGCAGCTAAAGAAAACCTTTGAATTATCATGATTATAGACTCCTGACTTGGGACAGACACATGTATACAGAATGTGGCAGGGTAATGTGCTTACTATGTCAACACAGAGGCTATGAGTTCTTAACCTGCTTATGGCTAGTTTTATTTGACTCAAATCCTTATTAACTTTGCCAGTGTTTACTGCCAATGTTGGGTATTTGCTTCCTACACCAATAAAACTGTTCACAATAGTAACAGGAGGAGTGTTGGGAGTGGCATTAAACTCCATCAATCAATCATGTTTCAAGTTACTTGGTGGTCCACTGCGCACCAAAATGAGAGTAACACGTACGAATAAATTCAGGCTTTTTGTCTAGTAAAAATTCACATTTACTTGTAAGATATGCATTATACTAGTATGATTATGAATTGTCTTTTGTTTGTGATGTCTTCTTGAACTCTGAACATATATTTTACTTTGTGGTTATTTTCCTTACAGATTGACTTTTTACAACAAAAGAATAGAGAAATGGATCGAAAGATGAACGAAGCTTTAGCAACGAGAGATGAGTATGAAAGCATGTCATCAAAAATGAATTTAAAAACAAGACAATTAGAAGCTAAGAATAAAGAATTGGAATATGACCTCAATGATGTTGACCGCATGGCCAAGCGTCTGCAATGTGACAAAGAAATTGTTGTAAAAGAGGCAGACAGAGAAATGACTGAGGCAAAGGTAAATAGATTTGTCTGAGTTTCAGAACCAAATGCATTTTGGGTAGAATATTTGCAAGAATATCTATTGCTGTGTCTGGTTCAAAATGTTTTACACAATAGAAATTTAATTAAGGTGGTCCCTAACACTACAGGGGATAACTCTGTAAAATCAGCTAAACGTTTTAATTACGTTGTGTTGTTAAGGGAATATTAAGCTTCTCAATGATCAAAATTAGTGTTTGTCAAACTGCTATATAACCAGTCTAATTTTTCTGATAAATTGGTTGGTTCAAATGTTTTGAATTTTTTTATAATTTTGTCAAAGGGTCAAAGTTAATACTTTGTCAAAATTTTATGAAATTTAAACGAGCCAAACTAATTTTAGTGAAGGTGTTGGGTACCACCTTAATGATATGATGCTATTATCATTTTGTGTACAAGCAAGGAAATTCCCCTTAGTATCGTACATTCTGTAACTGAGAATTCCATTCATAGAAGATGGATTACAATTGAAGCAAGATAAACAAAAAAATGTCTATTTTTGATAGAATTAACCTTAGAACTTTATATCAACCAAGCAAAATCAAATTCAATTGTTGCTACTTGCAATTTACCTTTAAATATGTTTAAAGTATGAAAGGAAGGTTTTGAACTAGAAAATATTTCATGAAGAGAAAACTTAGGATATTAATTTTTTTTTTAAATGACCTGACGATCAAGATTAATTATTTTAGATATGTTGTCATCTGGTAAGAATATTAGAAAAATGTATAATTTTACATGCATGCATAAAAAATGCAGGGTTTATGCATGTAATACATGTGTAAAGTAAATGTCGAAGCTTTTTAAATCTCAATAATTACATGGAATAAATGCATGTTTTTTTTATAGATAGTAAATAATAATCAAGGACTTTTCAATTTGATATATATGTTTTAAAAAAAATATTAGTTGATATTTAGCTAATTAAGCATGCACACAATTCATAGATATGTTTTAAATGTGGTGTATAAGAGTTTAAAAAAAATCTCTAGCTATATAGTTTGCAGGATGGAAAGAATAAATGCATGAAATTAATCAGTTGTTGGTAAAAAGAGTAAACTATCACAGCGGTTATAACTTATTTGTGTGCTTAATTAGAGTTTTGTTCACTGTAGTTTAAAAAAATATTGAAATATTAAGCATGATCAATAGTACATGCTTAAAATCATATAAACTGCCAACAAATAGAAGTAAAGAGAGGGGTAAAACAAGATGGGAAAAAAACTGTCTGTTTCATAATACATGTAATAATGCCACACTGATTGCATCTTAGAACTTCAAATTACAATTTATCAGTTTCTCATTAAACTTCAAATGCAGGAAAAAATAGCTTGAATGCACATACAAATGAAGAGTTCAGTAAGAATATAAAGTGTCAGCCAAGTTTGACCAGAATTTTAGTTCGTAATTGATGTCATTCCAAAACATGTGAATCATTTTAAGGAGTACAAACAAGCACTTAATTGTCACCTCACAAACAGAAAAAAATATATTCAAGCAGTTTGTTCTTTGAAATTTTATCCTTTGGGCTAGTATGTGAATCTTCAAAAAAAAAATACACAAACAAGGTATATTGGTTATAGGGGCATTTTGAAATTTCCTATGTTCACACATTTCTTTTAATGGAAGAATCCTGAATATGTATGTGTGATATTGGCTGCTGAACCTAATACATCAGATCATTAAATGTGCCTGTGTTTTTGGAAAAGCCATTTCAATGTTACTTAAGTTGACCCATGTTCATGATGTTGTTTTATATTTTCAGGATGAATTAGAAAAATCTCGCCATGAGCTTGAAGACTTGGATCAAGTTGTGGCTGAATTGAAAGCTGTAAGTGATATGGATATAAATAAAGTCATTTTCAATGTTCAATAAATTTTCAATATTTTATCATGAAAATTAATAACTATTCAGTCAATTCCAGAACTATTAACAAGAGTGTTCAATAGCTATAACTTAACCTTTGCCTTTCAATTCAGAAATTTCACAAACTGCTACAATATTTTAATTCATGCACAAATTGCAATAGTTTAAGTTTTGAAGAAAGGAAAAAAAAACGTAAAATTTGAAAACATTTATAGGGAGCTTTTGTTCAACAATCCCTGTATTAAATTAATGTGCGCAGAAGTTTCTTTCTGAATATCCAGTATGCACTTGGCGTTAATCCTGAAAAAGGAATATTTTGTGTTAAACTTTTTAGAGAGTATAAATGTTTGTTTTATAATTTTATAGGGTAACCAGTCCTTATCTAGACAGCAAGCTGAACTTAAGCAGCAGTTATCTGTAAAGAATGGTGACCTGTTGTGTCTTGAGGAACTGTTAGACAGAGTCACTGAAGACAAGAAGAGGATCAGTCATAGAGTCAACAAACTTATGGCTAATGGTAGGGATTATTTTATGAACTTATTTGTCATGTTTGTAGAACTTTAGATTCACTTAGGACTTACATTTACTGTAAATTGAAAAATTATTGTGAAAAAATGTGACTGAGTTATAATGGCAATAATTTAAACTCACTTTTAAAAAAAAATTATATAAATTGAACAGTATTTTACTCAATAAAGCAATAAAAATCGCTTTTTAGTCTAAAATACCAAAATCGCAATAATAAATGCATGCACTGATTCCTGAATTTTACAGTTTTCTTCATGAATACCAATTTCATATTGTATGTTTATGTTTTTATTTATTTTATGGTTTTGCCTAAGTCTGTATTTAAGTCTACAGAAAGTGTGTACTATGTTGAACATTAGAATTTGCGGTTTAACATTACCAATGAAATCGATGAAAGTTGGTATTAAACGAATAGTATTGAATCCACAGTAGTGGAAAACTAATTAATGTGAATTCATATTTATTCGTTGGATACCAATTTTTCCCGGGTTTCGTGGTTACAGGGAAACCATGAAATCAAATGTTCAAAGAATTACAAATATCATATAGGCTTTGTATACAGAGATTGCTAAACCACGAAATTAAATAGCCACGAAAATGCAAGTTTTCCTCAATTCACGAAAATTGATACCCACGAAAGTAAATGAATCCACATTATATTATGAAACAGAAAACCAGTACCCTAAACATAAAAACTATAGAGCATGAGCGTGACAATATAGACATTTGAAAATTAAAAATCTAGCAGACATAAATATACAAAACAACACTGAACCGCTTTGAATATAGCAACATATAAACACACACATAGAAGAGTGAAATGGAAAGGAACAAACAAGACCAAGCGACTAAACAGCATTGGGTTAACTTCTATTTTCTATTTATAAGAAAACATTAAGAATATCATATTCTATGAAAGAATATGTTTTGATATACATCGTAAGAATAAAGTTTATACAGATATACAATGTTTTTGTTATTTTTAATTCTGTATTTTTCTTTCAAAATCAGAAAAGGAACTTGTGTTAGAGATTGAAAGACTGAAGAAAAAGAATGGTCCAGCACTAACAAAGAAAGGAAAAACTTCTAGCAAACTTGATGCTTTCATTCGCAGCATTGAAGAAGAGAGAAATTATTACAGAGATCAGGCAGATGCTCTCCAGAAAATGTTACGAGGGGAGATTCCAACAAGAAGTCGAAGTCCTGTAAGGTCAAGGTCATCTTCTAGAGCAGGAAGTCCAGTACGGGAGGCTGCAGGAACACCTACCTCAAAATCTGATAAAAAGGTTTGTATATGAGGAGTATTCTACATTAGCCCTATCCGCCATTGATTTTTTTTTTTGCATACTTGATTCGCATAGGATTTTGCAATAAAATTCTAAAAGTATTCTTTAAAGTATTAAAATGCATTGTGAAAAACAAATATTTCATCAAATAAATTTGAGTATTAAAATGCATTGTGAAAAACAAATATTTCATCAAATAAATTTGAGTATTAAAATGCATTGTGAAAAACAAACATTTCATCAAATAAATTGAAGTCGGATATTCTAATAAATATCCTTTACATATTGGATACAAATTATATTAAGTTTGATGTAGACACATTGTAGTCATAGCATTTCAACTGAGGTACTACACAGGCGTCAAAAGGCATGTGTAGTAAAGTTGTGGCGTCAATAGACGTCATTAGGGAGGAAAGGGTTAGGGCCCTTTGGTCTCTGACATTTGTTTTTATACCATGTCAACAGGTTGTGCTATCGATTTTGTAATCATACAGTCAACATCATAACACATTTCAATTGTATTTGAATACATAGCTGCTTTGAAATCAGGAATTTTGTGGATTTCATTTATTTTCGTTGGTACCAACATTCGATGAAATATGGAAAAAATTGTTATTTCACTGAGATTTCATTAATTTTTTTTCAAATGTTTGTATACGAAGTAAAAATAAGAAGGGTTGGTATGATAACTAAAGAGACAACTCATAAAAGATCAAATCACACATAAATTAACTATAGGTCATTGTACAGCCTTAAACAATGATTAAAAAAAATATTGTCAAAGGTTTTAATACTCCATTAAAGACTTGTAATTTGTTGTTACACTATTCTCAAAAAATCAACAAAAAATGGTTTTCAACAAATAAAAATAAATCTGCATTAAATTATCATTGGATGATTTCTATGCAAGAACTATGTATCTCAATTTTATTTGAAACAAAATATTTATTTTTATGATTTTTTTTTTCATTTATAGACTGTAGCCCAATATGAAACTGTGATACGGGTCATGGAAGAAGAGAAAGAATACTACAAGAAAGAATATGAAATTCTGAAAGCCACAAAGAAAACAATTACATCTGCTAGGGCTACACCAACTAAGGTTTGTCTTTATAATCCTTACACAAAATAGAAACGACATTTGTGGATTTTTTTTCTGGAGTTATATCCCTTTGACCAGTTTATTGCAAAAACAACCCAACCCAAACCATGGAAGCATTTAATATCAATTAAAGTGACTATGATGACATATTTTCCACCGAATATTTTTTTTCTATTGGGGAAAAAAAAAATTTAATCAGTTCACAAAATTACACAGAAGGTATAAATCATCAGAACAATATTAAAAAAATATAATTTATACATCTTGAATATATTTTAAAAATGGGTGGTAAGTAGAAAATTTGATTGTCTGTTATACTAATCTTTTAACGTAATTTCAGGGACTTGATGATCCAGAAGTTTCTAAATTAATTAGAGAAAGAGATGAAATGAAAGCTTTACTAGATAAATTTGAAAGACATATGGCTGAGGTTAGTACAACATGTTTATCATGAAAAATAATAACTGTAAATTCAGAAAATATTGCATTTTTTAATAAATGCAAAGTATCACAATAGAAAAAACTAGCATTCTGATATCTAATACATGAAAAACAATGAAAATGATGGAGAAGATAAACAAAAATGTAGACAAGAGAATAATACGCAGATTTAAAGTCTTTAAACAAAAAATTAAATATGAGAAAACAGTCTTGAATTTGCTGTAAACCGTTTTTAAATGCAAGTTCTACAGTTTCGAAAGGGAATCATTTATTTTATTTATATATGACCTGTAACGACTTATCTGGCCCAACTAGGTTACAAAATGTTCAAATATTAGACATTTATCTCACTATCATCTTAATATAACCTTTTTAACTTTGTATTTCAGATTCAAGCTAATGTTAAAGTTTTGACAGCAGAGAGAGACAAACTCAGCACAATGTATGATGAGGTAAGACATTGCTTCTTAATAAAGTAAACATAGGTATCATTAAGGATGTACTTAGATGAAAGTAAGAAATCAAAATTATAAAATTATAAAATTGTTACTTTAATTTGGAAGAGAATTATTTTAAGAACAAAATAAGCTAAATATTTATTGATAGGTTATGAAGCTTCTTTTGAAATATTTGATTTTTAAATGGCCGGAAAAGGCTGAGTCTGACTTTTACCTTATATTTTCATTAGAATTATTTGGGTCTCAAATCGAAAAGAAAAGAAATCTTGAATCTGCTTAAATTTTGGTAAAAAAATATATAAGAGCTACATCAATTGAAGAAAAAACGGGTGTTATGGGGCAAAATAAAACTCTTGTATTTATGATAATCATATTTTTATATTATTGTTTTTAGACCAAAGATGAGCTCCAGAGAATAAGGAGAGAACTTGTTCGATCACCCAAATCTCCCAAAACATCATTGGCAGCTCAGGCAATCTTAAGGCGAGTGGAAAATGAAAGAGATGACGGAATTTCAGACCTCAGGAGAATGACAACCGAGAGAGATAGTCTCAGAGAGAGGTTGAAGATTGCAACAGAATCTTCCCTGTCAGACAGAGCCAAGCTGGAACAGAAAATTGAGGACCTGGAAAATGCTCTACATAATGTAAGTCTTATGTATAAACTTTCTTGGGAGAATAGTCAGAAGCTTCTGAAAAGTGATTTTTGAAACCGGAGATTTACATATTATATTTTCGGCCATTTTATTTGTTCAAGTGAAATAAATGAACAAAAGCATGACATTTTATATATTAACAAGAAAACTTTATTATTCCTTCCCTCTTGGAATAGGACTTCACTTACAATATTGATGGTTTTTCAAGTTCAATCCCCTGATTTCACTGTCTAATTATTTATTTGTAACACTTTTCTCAAATACTATTGAATCAAATGACTTCATACAGACTTCTTTATAAAAAGATTTTATATTAATTTATTGAGATAAGTTGTAAGGTGTTAGCATCTACTTCCTTTCTATGCCCCACCTACAATAGTAGAGGGGCATTATGTTTTCTGGTCTGCGCCTCCTTTCGTTCGTCCCGCTCCAGGTTAAAGTTTTTGGTCAAGGTAGTTTTTGATGAAGCTGGAGTCCAATCAATTTGAAACTTAGTACACTTGTTTCTTATGATATGATCTTTCTAATTTTAAAGCCAAATTAGACATTTGACCCCAATTTCACGGTCCACTGAACATAGAAAATGAAAGTGCAAGTTTCAGGTTAAAGTTTTTGGTCAAGGTAGTTTTTGATGAAGCTGAAGTTCTATCAACTTGAAACTTAGTACACTTGATGCTTATGATATGATCTTTTTAATTTTAAAGCCAAATTAGACTTTTGCCCCCCAATTTCACGGTCCACTGAACATAGAAAATGAAAGTGGGAGTTTTAGGTTAAAGCTTTTGGTCAAGGTAGTTTTTGATGAAGTTGAAGACCTAACAACTTGAAACTTAGTACACATGTTCCATATGGTATGATCTTTCTAATTTCAATGCCAAATTAGATTTTCTACCCAATTTCACAGTCAATTGAACATGGAAAATGAGAGTGCGAGTGGGGCATACGTGTACTTAGGACACATTCTTGTTCCATATATTTTGAATATTTTTAGCGCTATAATATCCACAACTTCATGTTTTTTTCTTTTTTCCAGTCTGAAACAGAGAAGAGTGAATATGTTGTCAGAGTAACAACTCTAAGAGAAGATGTTAGACACTATGAGGACCAAGTGAAAGACCAGGCCCTTCGTCTAGGCCATACTCAGGACGAGGCCTCTCAGCATAGGTCTACAGCTACACAAATGAAGTAAGAAATTTACAGGTCTAGAAAACAAAAATGTGGGCAGGGATTTACACTCAAACCTTGAAATTTTATCATGGGTGGAGAAATGGTGGTGATTTACAAATACCTCACCTTGCAGTCCTACTCAGACTCGGAAATCAATTAATCAAAATAATGGGTACCAATTTTCATGGATGAAGAAAACTTGCAGTTTCATGGACATTTAATTATTGGTTTTGCCAGAATCTGCATATTTTCCTATAGAAGAGGGGCCTGATGGGTTATTTTCGTTTACGTGATCTGCGCATTTTACCTATTGTGATCCGTGTTTATACAGATTTTTTTTTAACAATATTTTCATGATCTGTGATCATGGAAATTTATATTATTTTCTGTGAATCGTGATTGACAAAAAAATCAACTTGTGAATCATGACAAAAGTAGAAAAATGTACTAGTTTTTAAAAAACTCGATAGATTTGATAATAATTTGTGTAACTAAATATTTCTTTCTGCTTTTAGAATGCTTGCTGAAGAGACAGAGAAATCGTTAGAAGATGCACAAAAACGTCTGGGAAGAAGAGAACATACTGTTCAATCACAAGAAGAAAAGATCTTGCAATTAGAGGACAGGATCGCTGAAATGAATAGAGCTCTTCTGAATACCAAAGATGAGGCTGGTCAGCAAAGACTTACCATCAGTTCACTTGATAGAGAGAAGGATGGTCTGCAACTGGCCATTGATGAAAAGACAGAAAAAATTGCTAGATTGAATGAAGATATTTTAGTGAAGGTTGGTGCAAATATATAATCTTGTACAATATAAAAAAGAAAATGTGGTATAATGGCCAATAAGACAACTCTCTACAAGATAAGAGACCAAATGGCACAGAAATTAACAACTATAGGTCATCTTACAGCCTTCAAAAATGAGCAAAGCCCATACAGCATATTCAGCTATAAAAGGCCCCTAAATGACCAAGGTAAAATAATTCAACGGAGAAACCCAACAGCCTAATTTATGAACAAAAAAATGAACTAAAAACAAATACGTAACACAACAAAAAATGCCAAACACTACAGGCTCCTGTCTTGCTTACCAGTCTTTTTTTAAGGCTACAAAATATTGTGTTCATTCAAATTTTAAATCTAGCCTTTGGTTTGACTCAGCTATCACACATGATGAAGCAATTTGCCGTTTCAGAATGTAATGCATTATGGGTAATATTTTTAAAAATGTACACCAAAACGTTGTGATTGGTTCAAAACGTTGTCAACAATGGTAATTCAACAAATGACGTGATGATATTTTCATTGTGGTGTACGAACAATGAAATTACCTAAAGTCCTTTAGATTCCGAAACGGCTTATTTTGATATCATGTATAATATGGTTTTAATATTTGATAACTTAATTTGTCATTTCAGGAAAAACTTATGAGTGATTTGAAGATCCGAGTCAATGAACTGGAAGCTCAGCTAGAGTAAGTAAATCATGGAAAGAAATTGAAAATGCTATTGGATTAATAAATGAGGCAAATTCAGAGTTCCATAAAAAAAAAAGTATTTTGAAGAACTCAGGGCAAGCCACAAATGAATCTAAATACTTCCACTTGTAAGTTTAAGACAACTCAGACTGATAGCTGGTTACTAAGCAAACATCATTTAATTATTTTATCACAGTATTTTGTTTTAAATATTGAGACAGTTACATGACAATCGGATGCCAAACAAAAAATAAATTCATAAAAAAAACCATTGTGTATTTATTAAATATTCAACAAAATGCAGCTTTTCTATAGAACTGTAAAACCATGGAGAAAAACCAATATCCATCAAAATATGTTATCAATTTTAAAATTTTCTATCACAAGTACCATTCATCTTTTAATGGAAAAGTCATAACAAATGCTTTCAGTAAATATTTGAGATATAACCATAACCATGTACATAATATCTTTAACAATTTGCTTTATTATTTTTCCAGGCATGCTGGTGATAACTTAGGTCTGAAGGATAGAGAGATTAAGAGTTTACACAGACAGTTTGATAGCACTACTGAAGATCTGAGTGAGACAAGTCGTAGTAAAGACATTGCTCTCAGAGAGAATAGACGGCTTCAAGATGACTTGGCTGTAATGACAAGAGAAAATCAGGTATTGGGATTTTTCATTAATGTTTAATAGGCAAACACACGATTCAAAATTTGTTTGGACAATTTTGGATGTCTTTCAGCTTATTTAAGTATAAAAAGGAAGATGTGGTATGATTGCCAATGAGACCAAATGACAAAAAAATAACAACTATAGATCAATGTACAGTCCCCAACAATAAGCAAAGCTCATATCGCATAGTCGGCTATAAAGGTCCGGAAATGACAAATGTAAAGCATTTGATGAAAATACTTCTTAAAAAAAAACAATGAAGCAAAAACTAGACAAAAAGGCAACTTTATCAACCCATCATAAATAACATTTCTTAATTTTTCTTATCTTTTTGAAGATATAAAAAAAGATAATACAATATTAATGTTTGTATATATAAGATTATATATACACACAAATGAGAAGGAAATAGTGTTAAAAAATAATTATTAAGGTCTGTGAGTTTTAATTATATAATGAATAATACAAATATACAGAAAAGAAAAAATGTTTGTTTTATTGGAAATGTTTTTAATCTATTTATATTTTATTTTGTAGAAATTAAATCAAGAGTTACAAGATGCTTTAGATGACAGGGAACAGTTGAAATCTCAAGTACAGGATTATATGACTGAAGTGAAGAGGACTGAAGATTTGTTAAATAGAAAGGTACCAGGCTAAAAAATCTTGAAAATTGTGATAGCGATCTGCGGCCATCTCCAAGTAACAGTTTGATGTTGGGCTTGGCTGAGTGTTGAAGGCCTCAAATGTACTTTGAGATGAAGAACAAAAATATATAACAGTTAGAATTATTCCTTTATCACACTTAAATAAATCATTGTGTGTCAAATTTATTTTCAACTATAAGAATAGAAAATGATAACCGTGATCGTGTCAAAGAGATAACAACCTGACCATAAAGCAGACAACAACACAAGACCAAAAAGAGCCATCAGCGCATCGAAACAATCTATGAGTCTGTTTTGTTATCTTTGAAATTATCCTTAAAATTTAAGAAATAAAATCTGGAAATATCAAAGAAGCAAATATTTTTTTGTAAAATAAGAAATTTCATCAATATTTATATTTTTGTTGTTATATTGTTAGGAATCAGAACGATCTGACCTGCTGGAGCAGTATAGAGCCTTATCAGTGGAAGCTGAACAATACCAAACCTCATCACATCAGTTGGAGAGTGAAGGCTCCAATCTGAGGCTGGAACTGATGACCAAAGACTCAGAGATCAGAAGAAACAGAGACAAAATTGACAACTTAGAAAGAGAAATTCAAGAGGTAGTGTTTTTATGTACATGATGAAGGATTATAAATTTTTTTAATTTCTGTTTTAGGCCAAAGAAAATATATGTGTGGTCCTAGTTACCTGTTCTAACATAGATCTATTTTTTATGCCCCATTTAGAGGCATTATGTTTTCTGGTCTGTCCGTCTGTTCGTTCGTTCCTCCTTCCATTCATCAGTTTGTCCCGCTTCAGGTTAAAGTTTTGGTTGAGGAAGTTCTTGATGAAGTTGAAGTCCAATCATCTTGAAACTTAGTACACAAGTTACCTATGATATGATCTTTCTAATTTTAATGCCAAATTATAGATTATCCCCCATTTTCAAGGTCCACTGAACATAGAAAATCATAGTGCTGATGGGGTATCTGTGTACTTGGGACATATTCTTGTTTTAATTTCTAGGATGTGTATAATACTAGAGCTGAAATCATTAAAAAAAAATTGTGCCGGATTTTGAGGACCCATCAAAAAACCTACCTATTGACCTGTTTTTTCTTCAGGACATAACTGGAACCACACATATATTTTTGTTTGGCCTTATTTTCATTTCATCCATAAAGGACTATTATTTTGAAAATTGTTGATGAAAAACATCCATCATAGTTTTTGTACTTTGGTAGGTGAAATCATTACAGGTTTAGTTATCCTTCTTTAGGGAAGATTTGCATTTCATAAAATGTACCAGACCTAATGATTAAAGGGAGGTAACTTCAATTTTGTTACAGGACCCACTGCAGAATGATTCCACCTCCAAGGTATGATGTTGGCCATTTGAATTATTCATTTTATTTTATTTTATCCAACAGCAAAGGAAAATTCATTTTAAGAAAAATGTTATTTTATTTAAAATGATCATATGCATTGCTTTCCATTATTTAATATCAAAATCTTTAGAAAAATCTGTAAAAACAAAATGGAAAATTAATGTTTGTCAAAAGTATCTTAAAAAGCTTGAAAAAAATAGATTTTTCATAGTTTGGTTACAGTCTGAGGCTAAAATGTATAAATAACTAGAATTAGGATAACTTTATCTTTTGCTGTTGTACAGAAAGATATTTGCAACAGTGGGACTTGAGTTATTTCAATTAAAATTTCATTCCAACAATTTTGTAGTCCATTTAAGAATGTGTCAAGACAAAATAATAGAATCCATTCCTAAAAAGTTCAGCAATAATAATTCAAAATTTGCATTTTTAAAATAGAAAGTTGAATGCAGTCCATACTGTTCCACTGTTGTACCTATAGATCATGGTTTATTTTCCATATTCATACTTTTCATATTTTTAGTTAAGCTTATTCATTGTATGCATGAGAAAAAAATAGCATTATTTTTCTTATCATTTATTTAATTTTGATGCTATAATGATGTTATGTATTGATAAGCCATTTCAAAGCACATGTTTTTATAGAATTATTATCATCATTTTCATGGACATATACATGTATAACCATTTTTTTTTTACAAAAACATTATTTTTCATGAATTTTGCAGAGCTCTGGTTCTTTTTTTTTTTTTTTTTTTTTTATTACAACCGCATTCCTTAAAGTTTTGGCAACCAAATAAATATTATTTCTATATTTTATCTATTAAATATCTGCATCATGATATTTTGTCCTCATTATCAACTTACAAAACTAAGATACAGTGGAAATGGAATTTCTGGGCTCTCCTCTTAATAAAAATCATATGCTCAAATTAGATACCTTTATTAGCTCCTTTGAGTAAACTTTGAAGTTGTACAGAAAAAAGTTGTCTTGAAGTGAGCAGTTTGTTTAAAAGTTTATAACTTTAAATATTAATTTAATATATATTTTTTTTATTTTAGCATTTGAATGCTCAACAGGCCTATGAGCTCCAAGTGTCCAACCTTACAAGATCTGTTGGCAATTTAGAGGAGAACCTCCGAATAGTGGAGGAAGAAAAACAGAACTTACTTATAGATCTGACAGCAGTGAGAGAACTTTGTGCCAAGTTAGAGGGCAGTAAAGAGTCATTACAGAGACAGTTAACGTCTGCTTCATTAGATAGAGAACAGGTGAGTTAGGTTTCAGTGAAAAAAGCGGAAAGATTGTGTCTCCACAGAATCAGCTTCTGCAATTTTCAAGTTCAATAGTATTTGATAATGCACTTGTATTGTGCTATTTAAAGTAAAAGTTTATATACCATGATATAAAAAAGAAGATGTGGTATGATTGCCAATGAGACAACTATCCACAAAAGACCAAATTGACACAAACATTAACAATTATAGGTCACCGTACGGCCTTCAACAATGATCAAAGCCCATACCCGCATATAGTCAGCTATAAAAGGCCCCTATGAGCCTGTTGCAATTGCGCTGAATAATTATTCTACAAAAGAGTATACTATTCAATTTAACCTGTCAACCTTTAATTATTACAGAAAAGAATGAAAACTGCTTAAGTTGAAGGGTAGGCAGAGACATTCCGAAATCCTCATGATTCTTTGTATGATTCTGCATACATTTTTTGATGAAAATACTTCTTAGATGACTCACTACAAATGTTAAAAAGTTTCCATTCTTATTCTTTAAAACTAAATTTCATAAAATATCTGGTTTCAAAAGATAATGAGAAAGTTTTGAAGTTAAAATGTGTTTTTTTTTCTTTCAAAATGTATATTTATGACACAAACACACTTATTGTAAATTTACAAACTATTAAGTGCATTTATTATTGCAATTTGGAAAGAGGGAACAAAATGTGAATTTCATTAATGAGATTTTAGTAAAATCTACATACAGATTTAGATATAAGATATCAAAATAAATATTCCCATGATTGCAATACTCACCCTGCCGCATCATTTGCAATAGTATATTTATGAATTAACAGTAGATACACCATTCAACTTGGTACTTTATTTGGCCTTTTTAACTTTTTTGGATTCGAGCGTCACTGATGAGTCTCTTGTAGACGAAACCGGCATCTGGTGTATATACAAAATTTAGTCCTGGTATCTATGATGAGTTTATTTATAAAATTCTTCTAATTTCATTGATAAGGATGTACTTAGTTGAGAATTAATAAATCAAGAATTTAAAATTGATTCTATAATCTGGTAGAGCATTCATTAAGGATAAAAATAAGCTAAAAATAAAAAAAGACTCCAACTTTTACCTTATGTTTGCATTGGTTTTATTTGGGTTCCAAAACATAAGAAAGAAAATTAAGAATCTTCTAAAGATTTGGTAAATGATCTTTCATGAGCTATTTAGTCTTGTATGAAAAAATAAATGGGTGTTATGGGGCCAAATATTTTACCTTATTTTGTATGAAAAAACATGAAGAAGTCCGAAAATTTTACACCAATTTCAAAGCCTCACCTAAGTACATCCATAATTACTTTTCCTTTTACCATGTTTACAGTTACAAAACTTAGTAGACGATATGAGACAGGAAACAGACCTACTGAAGAGTCAGGTATCAGCTGAGAGAACCAACTTAAAGAGCTTAGAAGGGCTTCTACAGAATAACCGTGAGAAGGAGTTCCAGACACAGTTAAATCAACAGGAGAAGAGTGCCGAGATACAGATGCTCAAGGATAGATTGTCTCTTAACGAAAGTAAAATGTAAGTTGTAGAAAAACGAATAAATATATATATTCATTTGTTTATTTAAAAACCAAATTAACAAATATTTGCAAGGATTTATAATGCTAACAAATTATTTTTCATTTATTTTATTTTATCCATTAACTTCGCTAATTTTGTTGGAATAGAAATCATTACAAATAGCTTTTTCAAAATAAAGTATGTTTTTTTAAGTTACTGGATCAACAAAAAGAATATTTGTAACATTAATTTTTTTTGATTTCAGACAAAGCCAGGGTAGAGAGATAGCTTCATTGAGGACAAGAAATGTTGAACTGGAGGGAGATGTTGAAAGACTGAGAAGAAATCTTACAAGTGAAAAGTTTGAAAGGTGTGGGAATTAACTTTTATATAAAGAGTTACAAATCAAGTTTTTTGATAGATTGATATTAATTGCATATTAGTCTATAATGACAAAATCGCAATAAAAATGCACTCAATAATTTCTAAATTTACAGATATATTACCAATATATCTGTTTAGTACCCTTTGATATTTGTTGTGAACTTTATTGTCCTATTTTTCTTACAGAGAGAGAGCATGCCAGGAATTAAAACGCCATGGATTTAATCCACCCATTCCAACAATGGACTTTTCCACCAGTGCTGGAGGCTCCTCCTACAGTTATCATCGAACATTGAAAACAACTACCACCAGCAGAACTAGGTCAAGGTCAAGATCTAGGTCACCAAGTCCTGCAAGGTATAGATAATTTTTTTTACTCGAATTCATTTTAGTTTTAATTATATATATATATATATATTGAAAATAAAAAGATGTGGTATGATTGCAATTAGGACAATTCTTCACAAGAGATCAAATGACAAAGAAATTATTGTGTAGTCTGATAGTACTATTATATTAAAATGTATGTGGGAGGTGGGAAGGGACTTACAAAATATCCCTACAAACAAGAACCACTTCTTTAGATAATTTTGCATAATTGTAATGGAAGATTAATGAAAAAAGACCCATGACCCACATTCAATAATTTAACTTCCCTTCCTACCCTCCATATACATTTTAGTAATAGCACCTAAATTTCTATAAATCTCATGATTATGTTTAAAATTTAATTTCATATTTCATAGATGTGGGTTTTTTTTTAATCTTTTCCTCATTGTTTTTTATACATATATAATATAGTAAGCTTTATAAGGGACAAACATAACAAAATGTAAACATTTGAATAAAAAAAAAAACAACAAACATAAAACATTATCTGATTTTGGACCAAAATATAAAGATTATTTCTGTTTTTTGAGAAGATTTTTCCAAAATTTCATATATCTTAAATCTTCTTATTTTTCAACTGCAGAGAGTAATTTTTATTTTCCACTGTAAGTATGGGTGCTATGAATTACCCAGAATGATATTCTCAATTAATTATTAGTGATATGTATTTTTGCATTGTTAGATTTGTATAGTATTCAGTTATATTTTGAAATTATTCAGATTTTACTAACATTTCAAGCTGAAGATTTTCAGTATTTGTTGAATTGTCTCCCTTGTGTTCTCGTAACTTAATTATCTCCCTTTGTTTATATCAGTTGAAAGTGCTGTTTGTTCTGCCAAAAAAATCACATATATATTTTTTATTCACATCTATATTTTTATGCAGTTCTATATGTTTAAAAAAACAACTTGAATCAATAGCATGTACTTATATTCTTTAGTTATTAAACAAAGTAAAGGTTTTTAGGTACATATGCAAATATGCATGATATGTATTATAAGAATAGAAAATTGAAATAAAACACAATTTATTTAGAAAATGATGGTATAACACTAATGTTATATGAAATTATGAGATGTAAAGTCCCAATTAGATTTCAGTGTTGAATATTGCTTGAAATTGTCGTTGAGTATCAATATATAAAAGGGCATTTTGCTATTTAGGTAGAAGTTTTAAGCTTTTCATTGTTTATTCTATGCAATAGCTCATGATTTAAATAAATGTTTTGGGTTGGATTTTTTTTGCCTTAAACCAGTGTCTGTGCAAGATCTATTTGGTTGAATTTTTATTATTATTTCTAATATGTTGAAGTAATTATCAATTTAGAGTTTAATTTATTCACATCTCAGTACTGTGGATTCATTATTAGTCGTTGGATACCAATCTTCGTGAATTTCATGGGCACAAGTGAACAACGAATTAAAATTTTCAACGTATGACAAATTTTTGTAGGCTTTGTATGCAGAAGTGGGGAAAACGACGAAATCAAATATCCTTGAATATGCAAGTTTTACTCGATCCACAAAATTGATTCCCACGAAAATAAATGAATCCACAGTATATATAAAAAATGAAAAGATTTCATTTTGTTTTATATAAATTTAAATTTATTTTTCAGATATCGTAGTCCCAATACTTCCTACCTGGGTTATTCTGCACATCGTAGTCGATCACCTGAACGAAGCAGCTACCTTGATGACATTGACACATCCTTGAAGAGTTTAGGAAATGATGTGCTTTGATCCAAATTTTATAACTAATTATTTAGGTTTTAAACAATTTACATAGCAACAAATGTGATATTGACTTATAGATCTGGTTGCCATGGGATACGTAGAAAAATTGATGCTAGGGGTTTCCATGGCTACAATATTATATACCCACTGCCAATAAGCATTTTATCAACAGACTGTTCTGTGATACGATGAAAGTTGGAGTTTCCATGGAAATTAAATTTTCTCAGAATTTTTCAAATTGCAAGTATTGTGTTTTCATTGGTCAGA
Organism: Mytilus trossulus; assembly: GCF_036588685.1. Classification (NCBI taxonomy): domain Eukaryota; kingdom Metazoa; phylum Mollusca; class Bivalvia; order Mytilida; family Mytilidae; genus Mytilus; species Mytilus trossulus. Next base: position 57,546,700 of record NC_086386.1, on the reverse strand, counting down.
AAACAAATTTATGATATCAGCAAATTTAGATAACTATTAATCATCAAAATAAGAAAAAGGTTATTTTTTTTCTTCCACAAATTTCAAACATACAAGGCATCCCTGTGATAGATTGTTTAACACCAATTTTGGATAAGATACTTGCATAAAATTTCGTTATAAAACTGAGAAAATTTCGGCCCATGAAAATCTTTTCTGCTTTCGGTCAAAACCAAAGTTCCAGCAAATATCAACTTTGTTATTAATCATCATATAAACAAGTACATTGTACTATTTTTTTGACCCACATGTCATTTAGTCCAACTCAGTCAATATGAACGTAAATTTTTTACTGCATGATATTGTTCAGTAAGTTTTAAGACCTTTCAGTAAAAAGGAGGGTTAAAATGTCTCTCTTTAAAAATAAATGTCAAATTGTGGGAAGGGTTTTTATTGTTTTTCTTTAATCAATCTGTGATATTTTTCTGTACAGTGCTGTGTTTTATTATTTATTTGTAGATATGCAAATTATTAATGATAATTTTTGGTTACAGTGATATTAATTTTAGATACAGTAGAATCTGTAAAATTAGAAAATATGTTTGGGGTTTAAAAAAATTCTGTTCTGTAAACCTGATTTTATCTTAATTTATTTTTGAATTATAATGTTATGTATTTTGATTTGTAAAAACTGTCAGATGTAACATTCCTACTTTTGTCTCCTGGTAAGTTGTAGCTTGCCACAAAGAAAATTCACTTGTCCTTCAAGATTCCATGACCTTGAAATGTCTCATTTGGCTGATTGCTGTTTTATTGGCTTTAAACAGACATCTATTTTCAAACATTTAGAAAGGGACATAATTCTTGTAATTAAGGGACATTACTCATTTTAGAAGGTTTTTGAATATTCACTATAATATGTCATTAAAATGAAGTACAAAAAGATACTTTCTAAGAATTTTACTGTGCTTTGAATTTTAAGAATTTAATAAAAAAAACAAAAATTTGGAAAATTGGTGCTAAAAGATTAAAGAATAGTATGCAGAAAACAATAAGAAATTCAAAACGCAAGAAACAGCAGTGTCTTGTTGGATGAATTCAAATAAACCAATAATATGTATGTACCGGTAATTAAATGAAGTCCTGGATACTATTATTTCATGAGAGTTAAGTTCCATCCATTAATTAAGAAATCCGTCCATCTTCATTTGAGAAGAATTTGTATGTTTTTTATTTATTTTTCTTGTTTATGAATAATAATATTTTTGCATTATATGTGTATGGTAGATAATAGTGAAAATGTATGAAGAATGTATACAATTTTTATTTATTTTAAAGAAATCTTGATAAATGTAGTTTTTGCCTCTTGGAAAGTTGTTTTGGAGTAATGTTATTATGTTATCAAAAGTCAATTTGCCACAAACTTGCAAGCATACAATGTCATGTGATTCTCGTCATGATACTGATTGGTTGATTACAAATAGAATGTCATATGATCTTTGTCATGATACTAATTGGCTGGTCACAAATACAATGTCATGTGATTCTTGTCATGATTCTGATTGGCTGGTCACAAATACAATGTCATGGGATTCCTGTCAAGATTCTGATTGGCTGGTCACAGCAATCAAGGTTTTCATAAAACAGCTGTGCATTTTGCAAGCCATTAACTACATAGCATTTACATTATTTATGCAGATGTCATATTTTGATGATTTTTAATATATTATAACTGTTAGTTGTTACCAAGTAGATATTAGCTAATTTTGTAAACACTTCAAAAGTGAAAGTACAGAAAACTTGAAAGTGAAAGTAAAATGGTTATAGAATGAAATTTAAGAAAAAAAGAAATTATTTACATTCGACGAAAGAAAATGTCAATTTATGAAGCTTCATGATTTTTTTTTGAAATTTAAGCTTTTAGAGTCTTTAATTTGGAAAGAAGCATAATTCCATTTTATCCATCTGTTAATATCTTGCAAAGTCATAAAATTTTAGATTTTTTTTTCTCAAATTTAATTTATTTTTGTAAAAGGCTTATCTTTAATTACAAAAATTGAACTTTTTCCCCATGAAAGAATGTCATTATGTAAATTAATGGATGAGAGTTTAAAGTTGAAAGCAAGGTGTAAATTCTGTTCTGGTAAAAAGTTTCCAGTACTGTACTAGCAAGTGGTTTGGATTTTTCTCACCAACATTTAGAGTGAAATTTGCTTGCCACTGTACATATAACAGTAATATTTGCCAGACTTGTTAAGCATGTTTTTGTGCTGTACACATTTTGGAAGTAGTTACTGCTTTTTCGTACATCAAAATTTCTTAATAAAGTATATTTTTAAAGTTATATTATTTGTTTTTCTTTTTGCAACAATTTTGTCTTATGTGATGAATGAACTATTGCTGTTATATATTCCCCCTTTAAACCCCTCATCTGATGCCGACATCTATAAGTGTCTCTTCATCCTGTTCCACTTATGAACCCACACTGCTTCTAGCTATTTGATAGATATTACCCACATACTGTAGTTTTATCTTAAAAAAAAGTTGTAGGACATATGTATCACCACCACATAACATTTTTAGAAAACTTTTTAAATATGTATCAGGGACAGATGAATTGATCTTGAGATTTTATCAGGAAAAATCGAGACAATGTAAAGGTAATTTCTTAGCTGTATTTGGCAAAACGTTAAGGAATTTTGGTCCTCAATGCTCTTCAACTTCATACTTTATTTGGCCATTTTAACTTTTTTGGATTCGAGTGTCACTGATGAGTCTTTTGTAGTTGAAACTCGCGTCTGGCATATATACTAAATTTAGTCCTAGTATCTATGATGAGTTTATTTTCAAGCAAAAGTCAAAAATGAAAAAGAACAAAGATCACAAAAAATTAACGAATGATAAAAATTTCATGAAAAAAAAGATTATTTTAGCAAAACAGAGCACATCTAAAAATCAAGTGTAAACTTGGATAGCCTGGAAGAGTAAGAATTTTCCAATCCAATAGTGACACTTGTTGAATACTCTAACCACCTAGATTCACACAAAAAACACAACACCAAAAAATACCTTTTAAATAATTTTCTTTAACATTTAATGTAAATTATAACTGATGAAACCTTTTATAACTGACTATGTGGTATGGACCTTACAGTAATCTACAGCTGTTAATGTCTGTATAATTTGGTCTCTTGTGGAGAGTTGTCTCATTGGCAATCATACAACATCTCATTATTTAACAAAGTTCTACACAATTTTTGTTATTATTAGGATCAAGGAAGGGCTTATAAAAACCATTTACAATTGATGCGATATTCCAGTGATATCTCGAGTATCTGTTTTATAGATGGTGAAGGATATGTTCCAATCATTGAATACACAAGCCTGTCCTTGTTTCCCCGAATTTGACATACCAAATATGACTTATTACTGTGGTTGTACTGACACAAGTAACACGATGAGTGCCATATGTGGAGCAGGATCTGCGTACCCCCTTGTACATGGTATTATTTGTTTTCTCTTTAATATGTAGTATATTCTTGTTTGTCTTTTTTTTTATTTAGATATTTCGCCATGTTGTCAGTTTATTTTCGAGTTATGAGTTTGAATTTTTTTTTTGGTAGCTTTTGACTCTGTTTTTGACTAATTTTTTTTCTTGACTATTTTTTTTGTATTTGGGTTTTTTATAGTAAACTCATCATTGATACTAGGATTAAATGTTGTATTTACGTCAGACAGTCTTTTAGTCTACAAAAGACTCATAAGTGACATTCGAATTCAAAAAAGTTACTAAGGCCAAATAAAGTACAAAGTTAAGCATTGTTGACCACAATTCCTACAGCTAAGGTAATCTATTCCTGAAGAAGAAACACCTTAGTATTTAAAAAAATTCAATATGACCATATCAATGATAGAATTGTGCTCTTCAACTTTGTAATTTATTTGGCCTTTATAACATTTTTGATTCAAGCGTCACTGATAAGTCTTTTGTAGACGAAACGCGCGTCTGGCATAAATATTAAATTTTATTCCTGCTATCTATGATGAGTTTATTTGTTTATTCACAGTTTTTCCCCATTCTATATAACTAACAAGGATAAACATATCTATTAAGACACCATCTCTCTATTAAATAGGGGGGAAAAAATTGAAATTGAAAGAAATGGTCAAAAAAGTTTTATGGACCCGGCTACTGTATTTTAATTAAGTTTATAACTCATATCAAACGATAACACACCACACACGAGCGGTTCATTGAATGTCTTGTTTACGTTTTCAAAAAACGACAAATTCATAAACAATATTGATACATCTAAATTCTCTAAACCTCAACTTTGTCCCATTGTAAACGTTTGGAATCAAGTCAGATTTATGATGACTAAGGATAGATACGGCTTTCTCATAAGAAAAAGCAGTGGTGTACAAATTTAAAAAGAAGACCAAGGACAAGGTCGAGTGCTCAAAAAAGGTAGGCAATTTCTGCTCCACTAGACACACACGAATGATTTTCTTTTAACTTATTGACAACTGGATTGTTAGGAGTTAAGTTTTGTTTAGTCTCCGTTGTTGATTTTAGGGATGAAAATTTGCAGGAATATTTAGATGTTCAAAAACAATTGCACCTCATCGTTTAAATTGAATCGTTACCAAATAAATATGAGATTCGGTAGGAAAACTGACAATTCTAGTCAATATATAGATGTTTTTTTTATCAAGGAATTTAACTGATATATATTCAATTCCTCGATTTTATAGTAATTTCAATTTTTGTGTAATAGCCACCATTGGAAGAAGGTTCAGTTACTTATAACGATGTTTAAATTCGACAAATGTTCAAACCTGACATCCGGAATAAAATCTTTTTATATGATTGAAAAACAATAATTTGAAAATAACATCAACAAAACCAAGACATAATATGTATTTCATAATTACAGAAGCTACCTAAATTATCAACTGTCATGAATTATCAATTATAAGCGCTTTGATAGTATAATTTGTGGTTTAATGGTATCATGCGTAGACTGAAGACTGTAATGTATTACAATGAAAATATGCACGAGTTCGAAGCTTTCACCAAAACTCGTTTTTGGGATGTTGAAAGATTGTAAGTTAAAAATAAAAGTTATAATATAATTTAATACAGTGTTCAATGGTTTCTTAAAAATAATCTATTGATAGAACGATAGACTCACGACAGAGAAATGGATTATTAAGATGGTAGGTTTTTTTTTGGGATTGTATTGAATTCATTAAACATATCCATATACGTAAATAATTTGGTTATTACAAGTTTTTCCCCATTCTATAAAACTAATAATGATTAAACATATTTATAAAACACCGCCTCTTCTCAGTAATCCTTTTTACTTTAGCTTGTACAGAACTCAAGTATTTTTCAACAATAGATTCTATTTTATATTTTCAAATTCCATGTTAGTTTTCAATAAAAGTAAAAACAAAAGTCGATTTGACGGAAATACGTTAACACCTTTAACCTTAACAATTTCAACTAACTAAACATGATGGCAGGTAAGATACTTTTAAATATATTTCAGGATTTTTTTTCTCCTCAATGCTCTTCAACGTCGTACTTGAGTTGACCTTTTTTTGATTCAACTATTTTGTAAACGCAACGCGCGTCTGGCGCAAACACAAAATATCAATTCTGGTCTTTATGATGAGTTTATTTATGACTCATATCCAATAGTTGCACATCACACAAGAGGCGTTGTCTTGTTTACTCTTTTATAAACTATAAATACATAAATCATTGGTACATCTAAGTTCTAGAGCCCTACATTTTGACCCAGTGTAAAAGTCTTTAATCGAGACAGCTTTCATTACAAATAATGTATACAATTTTTCCATGCAAAACTGTTTATAGAATATAATCAAGCTCAAATGGTCAGAAAGATCAAATAGTTCCAGCTTCAAAAGAGACATTTTGATATTTTGAGTTTTGCTAATTACTGCCGGATTGGTAAAGATTATGTTTTCATACTTTTGTATTTAAAAGCAATATTCTAGGAAAATAACTGATTCTCTATAGATTTACGGATATGTGAGATTTTCACCTAGCAGTATTGGCACCCAAACTCGAAAGTTCAATATAGGTGGTTAGGATATCTGGTATATGCCCTTGAATGTTACACCTATTTTATCATGCGTATATCAAAATATTTTACTTCAGAATCATATGACGAGAAGTCTTTTAGAATTTTTAATAAATCGAATATGCGTTTAAATAACTGAACGTTTTGGTTATATGGGGTTTCGGATTACCAGATGGCAGCTATTACTCGAGTATTGAATTGTAAATTCGAGTTCTCGAGTGAACTGTTCTATTCGATTTATCGAATACTTTGTTCTAACACTCGGATCTTATCGATACGATACTTTCATGAGAGTTAATCTCAGTTTTAATTGATATTTCAAATTGTTTTTTTAGTTATAAATCTTAACATGCAAAGAGTTCAACGTTTAAAGCAAGACAATTAACGAAACTTAAAATACAATGAAAATGCCTCGTCGACTTCTTCCGTTTCATATACTCGGGATACACAGAAAAAAGATGTACAACAAAACAAATAAGGAACCTCCAAGTACATTTCAAAATCGTACATCTTTATTAGATGGTTAAATAAAAAGGTCAGACACATATCAAACGAATATAAAACAGCTGTCATATTCCTAACTTGGAACCGGAATTTGAAATGACTGTTTGAATCTAAAATATAAGAACAAGAGTGAGAAAGTTCTAATTTTAACAAGATTTAAATATTTTTTTTGGGTTGCATTTCTTTAAACATGTTAATTATAGTTATAGACATTGAAATTTCTTTTAGGCTAAAATTGTGCCTTCTTTACTACAAAGTTTCGCCAATAAATTTATCCTAGACTATTTTCTATTAAAAAAACATTGTGCTGCATTTATCAACATTTATAAGCCCCGAACTTCTTAGGGTTTAGATTATACTTAAGTTATGAACTATTTCTCCATTTGCTGTAGGTTTTTCTCAGAACGTAAGTCCCCGCCATGTTAACTCCAGTACTTAAACAAACTAAAATATCTATGAATGTGATATATCTCCCTTAAAGGGGTGTGATTTGTTAAACAGCCGTATATACAAAGTGTGACGACTGTTTGCAGTTCCTGTCACATTTGTTCTAAATGAAACGATGTTCTTTTACTGTACTCGTCAAATCTTAACTAGGTAATACGCAATTATCCCAGTTGCAGTACCTCCAATTGTCTTTCTAAACAAAATCACTAAGATGAATATATTGACCTTGCTTAATACTTAAGACATGGTTAAGTATTTTAAAAAACATGTATTGATTATGTTAAAAAGATGGCAGATTATACCTGGTTTTATAGTTTACTAGAACTTTTAACGTGTAAGACAGTCGCATAAAAGTCCGTGGCAATAGCAAAATTGTGTTAACAAAACAAACAAAAAAAATAGGTTAAAATATGAAAAATATTGATACAGAAGTCAACATTGTGTATATTGTGTAATAATTTTATCCACAATAAAAACCTATAAATATCTAACCAAGAAAAACGAAAAGGCCAATATACAATATGACATAACCAAATTGCAGTAACACAATGATGGGATGTATAAGTACCGAGCCACGACAGAGGAATGTTATTAAAAACAGACTTAACAATAAAGATAACAATTCACAATAACAAATTATCTTATCAAATCGTATATGCGTATTCTCATTGTTAATAATTCACTTACTTTAAGAGAAATTTGAAAAAAAGGTTATAAAGGCATTCTTCACTTGAAAACGTTCGATTGCCGATATTATGGAGTATACTTGAAAAAATAATATCAATATTAGTTAGCAGGGAAAACATCAATAATTATAGTTTATTGTTGATCATCTCAACGAGATTGGTTTTCTCGCTTGAGTCGGGAAAGCGAAAGCGAGAAAAGCAACCGAGTTGATGTGACCAGTGATAATCTGTTTATCGCTATTTTACCTATGAAGACGTGGTCAATTTTATGTCAGTTTCGATAGAAATGCCACGTACCTCCTTAGTATCTAGCTAGCTTCATGATGTTAAAAATTATCAAAAATAAGATCAAAGGAAAAATGCACAAAATAGCGATTATATTAATTAATGATCATCCACAAGCTCCAAATACTAATACCGAAAAATTTACCATATACACGATGTATCTCAACAGTAAACTAAATTTCATTCAATATAGTTTATCATTCTTAAAATCACATTTTTATCTTTTTTCTTATTGCAGACAATATAACGTATGATATATCAAAGGCACTCTATGGTTATTTGTGTCAGAATATAGTAGGAACAGAAGATTATGTTAAACAACTGCGATTGACAAACGCTGCTAGGGACAATTTGTCAAGTGACCAGAAAAAACAGTTATTACAAGTGAAAGCTTTGGAGAAGGACTTGAGATGCGAGGCAGTGACTTGGATTTGACTTTTATAGATAAAACTGTCGCTGTTTTTTATGATGTAAAACCCTATTTCAATGAAAATATAACCTATTTTTCATTGGAAATAGACGATGTAAAACCGGGTTATGCTAAATTGCAATTACAACATAACAACGGTCAGTACGATTTAAAAAAATGTGTGAAACTGAAGGGTAAATATTATTTGTCGAGCGCATTACACAAACAACAGCACTTGAAAATTGAAAATACTACAATTCATGGACCATCCAATTCAGTCGGAGATGGTTTTATTGACAATGTATTCGGCTTCCATTGTAAACAATGGATATCACCTGCATATCACTGGATTACGAGATCACGTAATTCATGGCCGGATTATGATGTCAAACAGAGTATTTTTAATCACGGAGTAATATGCGTACCGGTCGGAGATAAAGGATCACCAAAAGAGGATATACAATGGCGGATATCATTTTCAGTTGCAGAAAGACTTTTGATCAATATCTTTACACATACCCAATTATTATGTTATGTTCTCTTTAAAATTTTGTTGAAAGATGTAATAGCTCCAAACTCTGGATGTAACGATTTACTTTGCTCATACTTCCTAAAAACCATTATTTTCTGGATATCCGAAGAACTACCACACTCTTTTTGGAAACCAGATAACCTTATACCTTGTTTCATGCGATGTTTTAGGAGGCTGATTTATTGTGTTAAATTTTCCGTTTGCGTGCATTACTTCATTCCAGAGAACAACATGACTGTTTGAAAAGAAAATAGAGGGACACGCTCGCAAAACACTTTTAGAGACGCTAAATTCCTTGTATATTTATAGATGGCAAAGCATCTTATTGTCAGACCAAACATATAAGGTTCATTTATCCTTGAGGAATAACTCTCTTATAGATACTTGGAATATTCACACCGATCTAGTTATAATGCACATACATCGAGTTGCAAAATCACTTGATTCTAATATCCTGCCTATTGCAAATGCAAGCATAACGAATTCAAAATTAGTGAATATGCTCAAAAGAGGAATTCAAGAGACAATTTCTTGCAACCAAGTATCAATTAAATTCCGATATATTTATTTTATGTCAATGTGGTGTGCATCAAGAAGTCAGTCTATACCACTGAATAATAGATGCATTGATAATAAATGCCGATACAAACAGCACAAAACTCGTCTCTCAACTTTACTTTACATTGATAATAAATGCCGATATGAACAGCACAAAACTCGTCTCTTTACTTTGCTACTGAATATCCATCATGACGCTGTATCTGGATGGCTGTTGTTAGGCTCGGCTTTCTATAAAAGAAAGCAATACAGCAAAGCTTTGCAAATAATCAATCATTGTATATCGAAGTTCACCTCCGAAAAACTATATCACTTCATTGCTATGTCGAATGTTCATCTCGAATTGCTAAAGCTGCCATCGATCCAGAAAATAGGTATTGCACATCTGTGGAAAATACTCTTTGTGGATACTATAATATTTGAAACTAACTCTGAATTAATACCAGATGAACAACTAATAGGAGGTAGGAATGTGCAACAGTGTATTCCGTCTATACCTTATGCCTATTTCCTTCAACTTCTTTGTCATTATCATCTCAAAATGTTCGAACAATGCGAAGATTCCTTTATAAATCTACTCAAAGTTGCATCAAAAAACTATTATAAAACAGACCCGGATGTTACATTTGCTGCTTGTAACATCCTTTGTATTGCTACAGTGTTATTATCGAACACATAATCTGCACATATCTTTGAAATCCCTAAGAATTAATGTAGTCAATACCTGCAATTCTTCTCAGGAACTATTTAAATGGCTATTTAGTCTGATACTCTTATGGACTACAATGAGATACAGGAAGGAATAATATCGAAGTAGATGTCTGACGCAGTGATCGGTTGAATGTTATATCTCGTCATTTAGTTTCAATACAGACAGCATGCTAAAGTAAACAATTATGACTTCTTATCTGAAGGGTGACTTTTATTTATTCCAAAGGAAGAAATTGTACGACATGTAATTACACCCCGTATAATCCCGATACAAATGAATTGACGCGTTCGAAGCTATAATCAAGACATTATTTGAGATGACAATTTCGAAGGCCTTAATAGAACTTAGTTGAGTATATATATCAATATTTCCATGTACATGTGCATAGTAGTTTAAAAAATATAGTACAGGTAATAACACTTTCATTTTTTTCGCTTTTAACAATTTGAGGATCTTTCAAATGCCGATGTTGTTCCAAGTTCGTCGAAACGGAAGCAGCAAGATGAGCCTTTTGAACATTGTTTCCTGATTGCATTAAATGGCATTCCAACTGTTTGTTTTTATTATACAGAAATATGTAGATGCGTTGTGATAGCCAGTCAGAAAACTTTCCACCAAAGTTCAAATGAAGCGGGTGTATGCTATTATAGTCATTCAACAATGAGGAAAACATAATAATCCTGTATAGTTGGCTCTAAAAGGCCTTCATTTAAATAAATGTGATTTTTTTAAAGGAGATAATTAACGGTCTTATTTAAAATAAGATAATGTTAGTACAGATAAAATAAATTCAAAAGGTTAAACTACTGTTCACTTCAAAATCTTTCCCTCAAGAATATGTTTCTAAGGATCAAACGTTTCCATGAAATGTGGCTATTTACAGTAATTTACCATAAGTAACGATATATCTCATTTTTAATTAGAAATCGACAGGTATAACGAAACTTTCTAATAAATATTTATTTTATCCAGGACTTTATTTAGCATGTTTGGAGCCTGTTATTCAGTTGTTGTCGTTTGTTTATGTGTTACATATTTGTTTTCGCTCATTTTTTTTTACATAAATAAGGCCGTTAGTTTTCTCTTTTGAATTGTTTTTCATTGTCTTATCGGGCCTTTTATAGCTGACTATGCGGTATGGGCTTTGCTTATTGTTGAAGGCCGTACGTTGACCTATAGTTGTTAATGTTTGTGTCATTTTGGTCTTTTGTGGATAGTTGTCTCATTGGCAATCATACCACATCTTCTTTTTTAAACTAGTAAAGTCTTGTTTCTGTCTTAGTTAATGCAGATGATGCCATTGACTAGCAAACATGTTTAACCAAATCTTACTATGAACCGGTGATACCAAAGGGTGACTTGGGAGTATTGGCAATATTGATATGATCACTCGGTCTTTTGCCGACAGTCAGTTAACCCTCGTCGAAATGGGAAACCCGTTTAGCTTTGCAGGATATAAAATAACCGCGCAGCCACACATATGGTTTGACTTTGAAACTGAATAACAATAAAAACACACATTTGTTTTTATAAATTACTCAGCGTTAATGACTAAATATTCCTTTCGTATTTTTTAACATGTTTAACGGAAAGGAAATATATACTGATTTCACGAAGAAACCCAATTTAACATCCCTTCTTTAACAAACTTCAAAAATCTCGAGATAAGCCATATCTTAAGGATGTTTTTCTACAAAATCATGTATTGTAGGGTTAAATATACTAATTTTTTATTTTATCATCTTAAGTTTTATATGTTTTTAAATTGAATTTCAAGCGCATTCATATGAACAAACAAATTTGAAAATGAAAATAGCGAATGTGTCGAGGACAACAACCCGACAAAAGAGCAAATTCGGCCAAAGGCTGTAATGATATGGTTGCCAACAATTAAATTACAGATCGAGATCTAGTTAAAATATGAGGTATGAGTGTAATATAATTGAAACAAGTTATTGTTATGTATATTAATCCATTTCCACTTTGCGTATAATCGAAGGCCAAATAAAATTTTAATTTATAGATAAGTTTAAAGTTGAAAGTCGAAATTGTAATTAAAATTACTACTATTGATTTTGATATTTAGTTTAGATTTCTTTATCAAAATATTTGGGTAATGGTTTGTGTCTTCAGTACCGCGTATTAGACTAAATTTTCTAAAGTCTAGTCTCTGTTCATGCTTATGGGGATAATTACTAAAACGATTTAAACAGTAATATGCCGGATTTCTTGATATTTCTATACATGTATCAAAAACTGCGTTTAAAGAGTAGCAGTTTTTATCGAAAGAATTATTAGACAACTTTATGTGACACCGTAACGGCATTTCTAGTATATTATTTTTGATAATGTGTTTATTTGCAAAAACTACATGTATGAACAATCATACAAATGTGGTAAGTAAGTCCATAGTACATCAGCAAAATCGAGTTAAGTACATATAGTTGATATTCATAACAATGATGTTAAAATAAGAAAATCTAACCTGGGCAGCGAATAGAATCATTGATTTTAACTGCAAAAATAATTTGAAACATGTTTTAAATGATGACAACATAAAGTAAAACAACATCTGATTATTGAGACTAGAGCTGCATTGCAGTATGAACTCATATATTTATCTTATTCATACATACAACAGGTTCAGTCATGTTCAGTTATAAGATTAGCATTCTTCTTCATTTTCAAGACAAGTCACTAACAATGAATGTTTTGTATTATTCATAGCCAAAACTAGGATAAAGTAGATTGCATATGTTATTAGCAGAAAAGGAACATAAATAATTCATGATATGATTGTAGAAGTTCGAATTTATTTTTAGACTTCTTAAAATACTCAAAAAAATACTTTTTGGAAGACTGTTTTGTATTTTAAAATGGCAATATGAATTAGAGATTACATGGTAAAGGTAAATAAAATAACACACAATAACAACATAACATTGTAAAAAAAGAAATTGCAAATGTAAAACAATTCAAACGGGAAAACTACATGTAACAGCCAAATGTATGTTCTAAAAAGTATGCTACATGTAATTTCGTTGAGTATTACTTTTGATGGTAGTTTAAATTTTGAACATTTGTTATCGTAGCTAGATAATGTGTACTTCAAAACGTAAGGGAAATAATACTTGTTATTCCTGACAAGATAATGCTAAGTATTACGTAGTTGTAACGTTTAAATAAGGAAATGGGAACGAAGAAGATTTTAAAAACACTGGAAAGGACTCAACAAGATGGCAGGTATAACATAACTTAAGCATACGTTGAATAAAGTTCGTCAATATTAATCTAAATTATACATTAGTTATTTTTTCAGCACATGGACAAATAATATTCGAAAACAAGTTATAAATCTGGAAATACACTAGAAATTAAAAATCAAATTTGTCGTATTGAATTAAGAGTTCGAGTTAAATTTCAAGTTGAAAATATGTTTTGATAAAAGCATGAAATAAATGTTTCAATGAGACAAATACCGAAATGAAAATTAAAATAAGAAAATTTTAAAGTTGAGAGGGATTCAATCTTAAAATCTAAAATCGTTAACTGCTAATACAACTGTTCTGTATGTGCCTGTCCCAGGTCAGTAACCTGTGTTTTTGTGCTTAACTGGCATCTTTGTTTTGCGTAATTTTTATTGATATAAGTTAAAGCCGGTATTTTTGTAAATCTTAATTGTTGAACGTTCGTTATTCTGGACCTTTTTGAAAATGGGTATATGGTTTATGGTTTTTCTCATTGCTGAGGGCCGTACGATGACCGATAATTGCGTGTACCTTGTTGTTTTAACTCTTTTGGATTGTTATGTTATTTACATGCATAATACATATTTTAATTTGTATGTACAAAAATGGTAAATAAAAATCATGTAAAGATAGGGATTTGAATTAAAAAAGATTAAAAATAGTTAGTTTTGTGAAAGATTTATTGATTTATTGTTGGTGTTTTAACGCCATTTTTAAGCGCCACCTTTTTGGCTATTTCGTGGTGGTTAGTTGTTATAAGCGGAGGAAGACGTAGGCCGATAAGAAAACTGACAAACCTAGTCAACTAAGATTATAATCCAGTGGTCCCGCAAGGGCGGTGTTCGAACTCACAACCTTGGGGTTGACTGGCTAGTGATTACAGTAGTGACTACTTAGACCACTTGGACATTAAGTCCTTTATCTAACCTAAGTGACACACAAAGTGCAGCTTGTGTCCCTTTTCAATTGTATACAAAAGAGGCATTTTGATTTTCTAAGAAATATTCATGTTCCGATAGTTGTGTTACTATGTTTCTATCCAAATATTTGTGAAACTTGAATTAGGAGAAAAGTAGAACAATACATAGATATCAATATTTTAATTAGATTGAAATAAAACTTTGAATCAAATTTTAAAATTTATCACCCTAAATTCCAACAGGAAAAGTGTCATGTTATCATACTGTCTGTATTACTTTTCTTATTGTCGGATTAATGATAAACTTCTATTCAATTTCACAAGAGCAGTATTTAAGCTTATTCAAACACTCATTTAAGTTACCCCTGTCGATTTAAAATTACAAATCGGATGACTATATACTTGAAATAAAAATTAAGACCGCGAACATGTCGGTAGGGAGTTCAGAAACCGATACACTATTTCAGTCAACCAATTCTTGATGAGAACCGTAAAAGTTATGTAGTGTCTATTTTGGTGGTTCTTCCTCATCTATTGGTTGGAACAGCTTTTGTGTGCGTTTTTTGAACGAATAAAAGGACCTCCCCTTTTTAACGAAGTCCACATTTGGGAATTCTTCCTTTTTGATATTCTATCTGAGGATGTAATTTAAAAATTTTCAAATAAGTGGTTATAAGTTTTTTTTCTTTATTCAACAATTTTAAGTTGCATGTATGTAAAAAGAAAGTTAGATTTTATCGATTTCAACAAATGTTTGACATGATTTTTTTCTGTTTGTATATATTTTACTCAATGCCTGCCATTCGCTTCAGTTGGGGCAATATTTTTTTATAAATTAAAACGCAATGGAGACCCAAGATTCCAACAAATGATGCATGCAAGACTTAAGACAGTAATGTTATTTGGTACGACAGGTCTTTCGGATTTAGAATCTTAGAAATGCTTACATATAACCAATCTCGCTGACCACTACAAAATGACCATTACGACGAAATGTCAACAATACCATCCAAATAATTGTCAAGAAATTCCTAAAAATGCTTCCAGTTACCATCTATATTATGTCGGTGACATAACAATTTAAGTTCAAATATTTTGAGGTAAGATGTGGTTTTGTATGTGCCCCTTATCCATGGCACTATTTTCAACTGTTTAATGATGGCATGGATAAGGTATGTTAACAAAGTTACTTTATATATAAGAAAAAATATCACAAACATATCACAAAACTGAATTGTGACTTTTTGTCCTTGCGATTATCTTTCCTACATTCTTATCTTTAAGCTCACAACATCTTTAATAAAAATTATGGTCATTGGTCAACATATGGTCAAGAACATGAACTCTGTAGTATTTGCATTGTAATACACTATTTAGTCAAGGTGGTTTTTTTTATGGTTAAACACCTAAAAAACTTGAATGTTTACTTTTGTAGTCTTTTGATTGTTTTTAAATTGGCATGATCTTAAATTTTTCAATCGTTTCACATGTTTCGCAGAACTTGATATTGGCCGATCAGTATTCAAAATGAAAAAAAGGTTACTCGTGTTATTGGGTACTTTTATTTCTAAAAAACTTATGAATGTACTTTTCACTTTAAAAATAGCCAATATGAACATGCAATTATAGATTATTACATGGTATATTTCATATTGGCCCTGATATCAGCCCTAGACTCCCTCTGGTTTGATATGGGTCGTGGGCTGAAACCACGGACCATATGGAAAATGACATGTAATAATCTATTTGTCACATATTTTTAAACAAGAGAAAAAAGATAGCATATACCAAATTATGTTTGATATTTTCAATAAAAAATTTAAAAACATGTAGCAAAAAAGTTCAAAAAATGTATCACAGTGAACGTAGGAAGTTTGTATCACAGTAAGTAAACAAAGTTTTTTTTTTTAAAGTAAAGCAAATTATTAACAATAAATATATTAATTCTCAGATTTGTAAGTTTTAAACGACTTAAAGGGTTACATTTCCGATTAATGCTGAGGAAGAATACACCATATCGCACATTTCCGATTAATGCTGAGGAAGAATACACCATATCGCTACTATGACCGCTTGAACTTTCGATGTCATACAACAATCACTTTTCCATTGTGGCGTCATATATTTTCTAAATTTACGACGTCAGAATTTTACAGAAACTTTTGTGTTTTCCATTGTTGATTTTTACCTTTTTTTCAACTGCAGATTCGGAATTTTCAAAATTTCTTTTCATTCTGTTCTCATTTTTCATATGAATTAACATGCGTCGACATTTGATCTGTGAGAAACCTCTCCTGATTGTCTAGCTGCTTCGGATGACAACTTGTAAACAAATAGTTTTTGATTGACAGGTTATTGGACGTTTAACTTAAGGGCTCAATATCAATACCAACCTTAACTTCCGGTTATTATCGGCCATGCAAATACGTATATATCAATAAGCATAATGTGATTATTACAGATAAAATGTTTGGTAAACAATACATGAACAATAAGCAATATAATACTGACTTGATAATATAAAAAAGGAGATGTGGTATAACCGCTTATGAGACAACTACGTGTAACCAATCTTCAAATAAAACAGATGTAATCAATTGTAAACAATCGTACGACCTTCAACATTGAGAACATTCACAATAAATTGTCGGCTTTAACAGTCTCGACTTTAAACATATGAAGCAATCAATTAAGAAAACTAAAGGTCTAATTTATAACAAGCAGTTAAAGAATAAACATGACAAACATGAACCAATAACAACCACTGAAGTACAGGGTTTTGACTTAGGACAGGCATATATAGAATGGCGGGGTCAAACTTGTTTGAAGGTGCCAATCCTCTCCACACGAGATCAAACTTAACAAAACAATGAACAAAACACAAATATAAGAAACAGTATTAAACGAGAACCACTTATTACAGGCTCATGACTTGTGACAATAACTTTTAGAATGTGGACGGATTAAACTTGTTCGGAGGCGCCAATCCGTCTCATTCTGGGTACAGTTATGTAATGACAAAGCATAAAATTAAACTTGACTAAACAACAAAAGAAAAACAAACATGAGAAACAACTATAAACGACAATGACTCATGCAATTATAGGCTCCTGACTTGAAACAGGCACTTTTAGGAAATGGTTGGATTAAGCATGTTTGAAAGTGACAACACCTCACCTGGGACAGTGGTTTTAACGTACAACATTAGAAAGAAATATCAATATCACTTAATTGGATTTTTTGAAATACTCAGGCTTTTCTACCTCAGGCATATATTACCTTAGCTGCTTTTGGCAAAACTTTTAGGAACTTTGGTCCTCAATGCTCTTCAACTTCGTACTTTATTAGATATAGGAAGATGTGGTGTGAGTGCCAATGAGACAACTCTCCATCCAAATAACAATTTAAAAATTAAACCATTATAGGTTAAAGTACGGCCTTCAACACGGAGCCTTGGCTCACACCGAACAACAAGCTATAAAGGGCCCCAAAATTACTAGTGTAAAACCATTCAAACGGGAAAACCAACGGTCTAATCTATATAAACAAAACGAGAAACGAGAAACACGTATATATTACATAAACAAACGACAACTACTGTACATCAGATTAGTCTTTTTAACTTTTTTGGATTCGAGCGTCACTGGTGAGTATTTTGTAGGCGAAACGCGCATCTGGCGTATATACTAAATTTAGTCCGGGTATCTATGATGAGTTTATTTATTCAAAAAGAGCGTAACACATCAGTCGATACAGAGAAAAAACAGACCGGACGTGGAATGGTATTTATATACCCCTAAAAACAAAAGACAAAATTTAGTACAGATCTGAGTGTACTTGCAGTTATTTGCAGCTAGTTCAAAACAATTAACAACTACTAAAACAGTCATGCACATGCACCTTGAACAAAAAACATAAACATGTTGGAAATATGTATATACATGCATCATGAGTCAGATAGATCCCCATTTCTAAATTTAAAATGTCATTTCACAATGGATCTGCAAAATATTTGATCCTTAACTCAAACATTTGTCAAACGCACGAAGTATGGTACATACGAAAACTTTATTTTTAGTAGATTGGTGTTTTTATTATATAAAACATTGAAAATTGGCAATAATCTTGAACAATTGAAGATAAAAGAAAATGATTATTTTTATTTTTATATGAAAAGTTTAAATCAGCAATGTCTCAGACAAATTCGAAAATTAGTGCCCTCAAATATTTTTTTTAAAAGAGTTATGCCCTTTTTCAATATCGACAATAGAATTGTGAGCGCTCAAATTCATATCAAAATGATAATGTTAAAGTCTCGGGAAAGTTTGAAATTAGTACCGATCAAATATTCTTAAAATAGTTATGCGCTTTGGAAATATTAATTATGTCTCGAAATGGCTTCGTGTTTGCTCTCAAGCCTTTACATGCTTTATTTAAACATATAGTTGTTTAGTTGTTTAATAATTATTGATAACTGCCTACATATAAATGTTAATATTTCATGTGAATTATCTACTGTCAAGGACTATAATTAAATTTTAAACCTTAATTCTTTTGTTTTTTGTTTATTGACTTTTCAAAAATGTTATGAAGAAAGAATATAAAACAAGATATACTATTAACTGTCGACTTTTACAAATGAACATTATTATATATCAGATATGTGACTTTTTTCTACAGGTTTTTTTATCATTCAGACACTGTTTTTAAAAATAACATTAGGCTTGATTTCGTATGAAGAATATTTACCAATTCTTTTTAAAAATTTAAAAAAAGAATTTAAAAAAATTTAGGGAAATAAACAGCAAAAAACTGTTTCTTTCTTCTAAATCCTGAAACTCTGATAACAATTGATTATTACTTAATAATTTCTATACAATTTAAGAGCATACCTATGTTGAGAAGATGATCTAACAATTTTAACAAAAAACGCTTGTGTTTAACTTTTGAAACAAAAAAGTATCCAAAGGATAAAAATGTCCAAAAAAACTTCAATTTTTAGTAAATGTCTAAAATTTCGACAACAGTTATCTCTTTTAAAAAGTTGCACACACAGGTCTATTTTTAATAACATAACAATTTTGAATTAACTAGTTGAAAAATAGCTTGTATGCAAATTTTAGTAAAAAATCAACACGGGATCAAAGGGCATACGATACAGTTACAGGGGAGGTAATGACGTTGTTAATGATAATTGTTATTTTAGCGACGTCAAACTGTGACATTTCGGAGAAAAGATATATTTTCGACTGTTTCTTAATGATATTAACTGATTTAGTTTTAAAACGAATTCATGGATTCATCTTTTTTAAAATTGCATCGTTTACCCTGAAGTGGTTAGGGTGAGTCGTTGGAATTTGTAAGTATTTCAATCTTTATGTCATAGAAAATGGTGAACTGCATTTTTTTTTATTTGTTTGCTGTGAATATTTAACCAAAAACGTTGTTTGCCCTTTTCCCTTATTCAATGGGTGAAAAACATTTGGATGGCCGGTCATCGCAATATATTAAAGTATTTTTCAAATACCTATGTAGCAAGGTTTACGTCCACAAAGAACATAACGAAGGATTTTGAAAATCTGTCACTTTTGCCACCCTTTGAGACAATAACTTTCTCTGAATTAAAAAATAAGGAAGCTTATAATACATGTAATATAAGTATATAATCTCTAAGATATGAGAAATCCCTATATTTTTTAATGTAATTACGACTTTTAGCTAAAAGGTTTACTTTTTCCATAAATATCTATGTTAGCGGCAATAAGTGAAATTAGGCATTAAGCTGAAATCCTAGGCAATAAGCTAACGCCCAGGCATTAAGTTATTGCCTTAAATTTTCAGGCATTAAGCTTATTGCCTGAAATCTGATGATGATTATTCATCCTATTGCCGAACATAGTTTTAGGCAATAAGTGAACTCTGGAATTTATGCATATTAGGTGATTATTCTTGATATAAAGTTGTTTCCTAATAATATTTCTAGTATTACATGTGTAAATATAAATCCATTTGACAGATCTTCAAATTAAGCATGTTTATTAAGTTTATTTAGTAATTTAAGCAGTTAATTATGGTTGAAAACTGAATTAGCTCATACTTTTTTCATGTTTTTGTGGTATAACAAAATATTAAAAAAAAATAAAAAAGTGATTGTATTTAATTCAAAAAGGGGGAGATGCTATAGAACAATTAAAATATTTATTTGAAAATATAGTCTAGGTGGTTTGAGCTGGTCAAAATTTGATAGATAAATTGCTTTTGTTAACAGTCCCACAATTTTGTTTAACACAAATTTCTATCAAGTTTTCATATTTTTTAATTTATTATTGGATGCGTTTTAATCTAAATAACATATTTTATCAGTGATCTTATTTCCGGTCTCTTGTGGAGAGTTGCCTCATGGCAATCATACGATATATATATTTTTTATAATTAGAATGAAACTGGGCCCTGCATCAGGAAAATTCGAATCTCTTCTCCTGCTCAGTCCTATTAACACGCCTGTCGTATGTTATTTGCAGCAATAAAATGAAATTGTTGAAGTACTCACAATTTGAATGAAAGATGCACGAGATTTGATTTTGAACTTTTAAGTACATGTGTGAAACCGTGACACTTTAAATTCAGCTCCCTCGTTATATTTACAATCAGTTTGTTCAAATCTAATATATAACGTAGTTATATTTTTTTACTTATATTTTTGTTTCATAGAGTTTAAATGTACAATTAATATATCAAAACTATTTATAAACTTTAATTAAAAACTAATAAATATTTTCTGATAATTAATCGGTTTGGTTTTATTAAATTAAAATTGTTGGTTAAAGTTTATACAATATTTCAATTTTTTCATTTGGTATATTTCTTTAACCCTAATACTTAGGAGTGCAGTTATGACATCCTAGTTCAAATAATCCCAAGACAGCTTCCATGTGCATGCTGAGACATGTGGTCAGTCGGTCCATGGAAGTATTATATTGACAATATAATACTTCCATGGTCGGTCATACATTTTTTGTAGCTTCATTATAATTTCTATTCGAAGAGTATCTCATAGGACCGATCTTAGGACAGTTTGATAAACATATCTCATAATGCTATGATGTGACAAATAATTTTTTGTTCATTTAAGTAAATAAATGTCTTTTATTTACTCGCATTTATAGTTTAGGCATTAAGCTTAATGCCTGCACACATTTTTCAGGATTTAAGCTTAAATCCTAGGATTTAAGACTAATGCCTAACATCATTTAGGCATTAAACTTACTGCCTAGGCGTTAGCCTATTGCCTAGGATTTAAGCTTAATGTATAATTTCACTTATTGCCGCTAACATATATATATATTGACTCTTAAAATTCAAGAGTTAATCTAAAATTAGAGTACTTTTTATATGGCCTTCCAAATACCGTTTCGATCCCTAACATCACTGAAGAGACATTTATTGTCGAAATCCGGATATGGTGTACTTAAGAAATACTGACACCAAATGTTTGTGGCACAACCTCTTGTCCACAAGTTAACAATTTTTTTTCTTTCTGTGACGTATTAAATTTATATGAGAATCCATTTTGTTACATCTTGTGATCAATTTTATTTGGCAATCGCCAATGGCAGTTAGCAGGGTTAAAGAACATCAGTTGTTCGACCTGTTAGTCAAATGCGTTTTGTTTAAATATACTTTTTCACTCTTTTGGTCTTTAGGAAAATGTTGTTTGTGCTGTTTTTAGACCCTTCTACAACGAAATTTGTTTGACATGCACACGTATAAAAATTGCGGTTTTTATCCAACGCAGTCATAGGTTTGAACGTAGTTTTCAATTTAGACTCGTTTATATATATATATATATATATACATGATATATCTATACAAAATACTCTAAAATGTTTGAATAATTTAAATTCATACAATTTTCTTATATGACCGGTCCCCATCCCTTATTCTTTTTTTTATATATATTTTCGACGTGTATATTGTACAGATTGAAAAAAAATATATTACTTTTATTTTAGACAACCATACCACCTTTAGTTAATTTAATAATCCTACATGTCTTACATTAAATACCTTATTTAATTGCATAAACATGTATATAATATTTAAATAGTTTTGTTAAAAGTATTTAATCAAAACAGTTATACGATGTTGTCTTATTCTATTTAAATATAAACATGTGTCTATATAGATATATATATATCTCCATATTACAGACCACTCAACGCAAATATCATCATTAGCACTGTATCGTTATTTGTGTGAGAATATAGTAGGAACAGAAGATCACGTAAAACAAATCAGATTGATGAACGCTGTCAAAGACCGTTTAACTAGAAACAAGATTTATACAGATATAACAAGTGGGAGCTTTGGAGAAGGATTAGAGATGCGAGGCAGTGATTATGATTTTATGCAGGTTGACAAGAGTATAGAAGTTTATGTTAAGAAACCCCCTTTTAAACCAAATATAACATATGTTTCAATGGATACAGACGATATTAAGCCGTGTTATAGTCTGTTGCGGCTTGAACATATTAGTGATTATTATAAACCTCTACATGTTCCAAACTGTGAGGAACTAAATGGTAAATATTATTTATCGAGTGCTTTATTCAAACATGGGCTCTTATCTAGTGGTTATCCAAAAGTTCATGGACCGTGTCTAACTAATGAAACTGGGCTGTTGGACCTTGCCGCTTCCTTACATTGCAAAAATTGGATAGCGCCTGCTTTGCAATGGATAACAAGATCAAGTAACGAATGGCCCAGTCACAATATCAAGCAAAGTATTATAGAACACGGAGTACTTTTTGTACCAATCGGAGTTAAGGGATCACAAAAAGAGAATCTAGAATGGCGAATATCATTTTCTGTTGGTGAAAAAATATTGATAAATACCTTTACACATACTCAGTTATTATGCTATGGTCTCATGAAAATTCTTGTTAAGGATGTACTTTCCACCTATTTCGAATGTAAAGATTTACTCTGCTCGTATTTCCTAAAAACAATTATTTTCTGGATTTCTGAAGAACTGCCTCTATCCGTATGGACACGTGAAAATCTAATACCTTCTTTTATGCGATGCTTGAACAGGTTGATATATAGTGTCGAATATTCAGTCTGCCTGCATTATTTTATTCCAGAGTACAATATGTTTGAGATTAAAATAGAGGGACGTCCCCGTAAAATACTTTTAGAAAAACTTTCTAACTTGCATAGTTACGGTTGGCAATGCATCTTGTTTTCAGATCAAATATTTAACTTTAATGTATCAAGGAGGGATTTTCATATAGAATCTCATACATTGTATGTGCATTTAGTTGACAAAACAATAAGGTCAGGTTTAATGTTTGTGGCAAATATCCTCGTTTGCGCAATACCAACACACGACGGGGGTGTATTCAGTAGAGGAATACAACATATTGCTTCATCTGACAAATCTTCGATAAAGTACTTATTTGCATACTACATGTCAAAATTACGTGCATTAAATGCCCAATATCTACCCCAGGACATTGAACACATCAATAATAAATATAATTACAAACAGTACAAAACATGTATCTGTACTCTGCTGCAGAGTATCTATCATGACGCTGTATCTGGATGGCTTATGTTAGCTTCGTTGTTTTACAAGGAACATCGATATACTGAAGCTTTAGAAATCATCCGGTATTCTATTGCGAAATTCACTCCGGAAAAACTGTACCACTTCATGCATGTGTCGGATGTTTTGTACCCAATGCTAAAACTTAAATCGATTCGGAAGAAATGTATTGTTAATCTGTGGAAATACTTTCTTATAGATATTATTCAATTTACAAGGAATTCTATATTGATACCGGATGAACTACTGTTAGACGTGAATGAAGCACCGTTTTTTCTTGCGTCTTCAGTGTATGCTTATTTCCTCAATTTTCTTTGTCATTATCATCTTAACAATGTCAGACAATGTAAGTTTTCCCTTCACAGTCTACAAATGGTTATACAAGAAAATTATTATTTCAAAGCTCAGGCCTTCACCATTCTTGGTGTTGCCTTTCAATTATTCGGTGATACTGAATCAGCACGACAAGCATTCTTACATTCTGTTAATTTAGAGCCAGGTCATTTGGATAATTCTGCCGTAAAAAGACTCATGTTCATGCGTTAAATGTACAGTTTTTCGTTCAGTTGAACTGTAAATATACTGTTGTTATTCTGTGGCGAAGGACACCAAATAAAATTTATGAAATGCTATGAATATATTACTTGTTTTTACAAGAAATTTGACAACTTGCAACTTAATTTATCACGAAGGACACTTGAAATAACACTTTACATATTGAACACGTCAAAACCGCGTAGCTAGGAATATTTGCACAAGTTACAGTTTGCCCTTAAATTAAAACAAATGATATAACAAAAAGATCAGACAAATTCAGTTAAGATGAACTTTGGCTGAGATATGTGGAGCCTTAATATCTTAGTTGTTTTCCTTTTTGGATACAATAACGTTTGTGAACATGTTACTATTGTATTCCTTGCATTTGCATCCGATGACAAAGTGTTCATTATAATTCACTTTTGAAATTTGACATATTCTTTTTATTTTATTCTTTTATTGTGTCCTGCGTGTGTATCACCACAAAGTTATAGTACGTCACATCAGGTTGCATACGAAAAGGGGTTGAGAAAATGTTCTCTTGAATTTGACAGTTGTAGGAAATTAATCCTACATTTCATTGCAGTACAAATTTTTTAGCCATAAACCTATATCTTGGGTGTCTCAAAGCAGCATTTTTTTTATTTTGTGTTTCTATAGAATATTTCAAAAACTTGAGGTTACATGGTTTCCATGAGAAGACGCCATTTCGAAAATTCAAGATGCCCGCCATGATCAGAATTTTTTTCGTGGCTACTACCCTAATGTGATTACATACACCTAAGGCATGTTCTTACAAAGTTTCATGCTTGTATCACCAGTTGCATGATTTGTGTGGTAAGCTGCTTAACTATTAATGAAGCTTGCGAAAACAGGAGACAAAAGGTGAATATTTGATTGGTTAACTTCCAGTGATGGGTATTTTCTGATATGCAAAGAAATGTTATGTGAAATTTTGTCAAAAGTACTGGGCATGATACCAATTTTCTCGTGCATATTATTTGTTTATTCTAGACAAAGATAAATTCTGCACAACTTTTTTGAAAAGTGCAAATATAACAAAGACTGAAAAGGTTTAAAGCAATGGTAGCATTATACCTTCAAACTATATGCACATTCTGAAATTGATTAAGTTTAATTGAAACGTACACATTCATCTGCTTGTCACCAAATGTTTTTATTTATGATATTTGATTTTTGTAGTATATATTTGATGATTGGCTTCGCTGGCAAACTCCTAGAATTTTTTTAATTTGAATTCAAAATTTAAATACGAATTGTTGCTTGTTGAACGATTGCGAAACAAAGTATTTTCGAAATTTATACATTTTTATGAACGAAAATTTTGACAGTTTTTGTATTTGCTCAACTCCTTCTTGAACTTGTGACATAGGTAAAAAGTTCTGCAACACTTGACTCTTGACACTGTGTTTCTTGGTTTGTAAAATGCTTCAAAATAAGATCTTTATTTCATTAATGATATAAGAAATTAATACAATCATAAATAGAAACTCCATTGTACATGCTTGTTAGATTAAATAATTTCCCGGCAGTTTAATTTTCAAAAACATCATAAATGTGACAATCATTCATGTTAGTTATGCTATCTTTCATATCAAATAAAAAATAGAATTGAGAGCAAATGTTAAAAATCATTCTCAATATTTGATTATAACTACACGCTATAAAAAATATAAGACGTGTATATTTTGCATGTAAATTGTTGGAAGCGGTTACATATTAAAAAAAGGAGTTAATTGTGTGTGAATAATGTTCTATATTTATAGTTCCAAATAATTCAAATGGTGGACTTTTGAATAAACTACATATACGTTTGTATTATGTTTCTTGTCACTTGTGTATATAATGTTCTATGTTTGCATTTTAACCCACCTGGGTTTCATGTTTTGCAATAAAGATTATATAATATGAAATATCCATTAGTTATCAAAAGAAAAACAAAACATATATATACGAACAAAGAAAGATGATATACAACTACAATAATCGAT
Source organism: Mytilus trossulus (assembly GCF_036588685.1). Taxonomy (NCBI): domain Eukaryota; kingdom Metazoa; phylum Mollusca; class Bivalvia; order Mytilida; family Mytilidae; genus Mytilus; species Mytilus trossulus. The sequence goes on along the minus strand of NC_086386.1, from coordinate 57,520,149 downwards.
ATTTTCAACCTGTAGCTTGACGAATGGCTGATCGAAATCTTTTGCTGTATTCAACTCATTGAGTTACTAAAATTAATGAGGAATGTATGGATCATTCTTTCAAATTTATATATATTAACAAAATAATAACTAACAACGTACCTGTACATATCATCAAAATGTAGCAATAAGGAAACGTTTAATGTGAAGACAAAATTTAAAAGAAGAAAACAGCAAATTATCAATGCTTTAACAATAATGATGATTATCATATTAAAAGCCGACAAACTACACTAGAAGTGCACCGCCTGATACAATCATACAAAAGACGTCTTTGACACCAGTTTTGCCATACATAGAAACTGAATTGTGATACTTAGTGCATAGTATATCACTTTGTACAATTTTCTTAACAATTAAACAAAACCTTCTTTTGCTAAGCGATCCAATCAATTGATTGGTGAGTTTGTTGTAAATAAACATACACAGATCACGCCATGATATACCACATGCCTGGTTTATGGACCAGCAATTCAAATATCTAATTCGAATATTTAATTTAATCGTGAACGCTGAAAATGAAAATATATAAATTGTCTTAAAAAAAAAGTTGTATACCGCTGTTCAATAGTCATAAATCAATTAAACGAAAAAAATGATCTTGTGCAAACCAAAACCGAGGGAAACACATTAACTATAACAGGAAAACAATGGAACAACAGAAACACAAAACTGCTACAAAAACAAGCGCCAACATAACCATGATAAATAACAAGAACTATTTTAAAAAAGATATCCGACGTTTTTAAATTTGAGAATATGCTTAAAACTATCCTTTCGATTTACCATTTAAATAACGTTTTCTCTGTTTGTTTTCAGTATTCTCGGTCCTCGTATCTTTCTGTTTACATTCACCAAAACCCCGCGGAAATATCACATGCGTAGGTGCGGTCTAAAAGTCAAGTACGTTCGTACAACAAAGTTTACATTGAAAATTATATAATTGTTCCTAATAAACAGCTGTCATGGATGCAAAGAGCTATTGGAGAAACAATTATTTTAATAAAAATATAAATCTATGTAAGATCTAGTTCAAATATTTATAGTTTTTCACTTGCTTTCCATCACGATATAATTAACGAGACGTTTTTTCAAACACAACCAAATCACCAACCATGACAGCATTTTGTCCAAACACAGAAAGGATTTTCGCGTATTATGTTGCCATAGTTAAGCGTTCTTAATTTCAAAGGGTACAAACCGAAACTATACCGACTACGTCCGAAAAAAAAAATCTTATAATAACTACCCTATGTCTTACTTGGTATAGGACATTTTAAGACAAAATGGTTGGTTGAACTTGATTTCATGGTAAGCCAAACATCCCGCTTAATTATTTGTCGATCTTAACATCACGCTAAAATAACAAGTTTTGTGACAGAAAAACATTACAAATAGACGCAAGAACACTAAGGACAGAGAAAAACACAAAATAAATAGTATAATAGTATATTACTCGTGAACCGCAGAATCTCAACGGACACCTCCTATTAAACTAAATGCAAAAGATACCAGGTTCCTTATTTTTATACCTGACGCGCGTTTCGTTTACTTTGGACTCATCATTGGTGCTCGAATCAAAACAGTTGGAAGGTTGAATTATATTCAAATTCCCGTGTTTCCTGACAACTCTATTGACATTTGTCAACAAAAGACGTTAATTACAACAATAAGTACAGTAATCAATCTTTCTCCTGTGTTGAGAAAAATAGAAAGGTCTCAAAAAATCGAGCAACATGTGAACAGGAACCCCTTTTACAAAAGTATGCAGTACACAGTTTTAACGTTTAGAGTGCATATTGTTTATAAACTATTTAGGAACTTTCTTCAAATTGTATCACAAAATGTTTTGAACTTTGATAAGATTATTCGTCTTCATTTCTAATTAATATAATATTTCTATTTGAAAGAGAAACAACGACTTTATGTGTTAAAATAATGTGAACAGTTGTACAAGGAATTATATTCATAGATTGAAATATTATACACAGTTCAGAGACTATTCGTTTTGTGAGTAGCTTAATCAATTATGGATATGATGCTATTGATATAACATTATCTTCAAACGCCCATATACTAGATGATATATGTATATTGTAAGCCTTTTTTGTCCTTTTGCACCAGTCATTTTGTCTCAAATTTCAATTCCTTGGGTACAGTTACGACTGCTTTTGTGAGAAAAAAATGTTTGTCTTTTCTCCGATAGTTATTGAAGACTAACATGAACTTAATTTTTCAAGCAATATCATATACCTAATAAAATTATCGTGGTCTCTTCCTTCAAATTTGTGTATGAGAAAACATGTTTAAAATATATCAGGTATATGACCGATTTAAACTTGGTAATTTGGACATACCGTTGAGATAATATTTGAGTTATCATATTTCTGAGAACATGTACACGAAATACTAAATTCAGATATTCAAATAAATGTATATACGTCTATTAAGCGTAATCTATCAGAAAATCGGTAGAATAGGTTTCGTAAACCGCTGTGATAGATAAGTATAGGCGATTTTGCCTCTTCACGCAGAGATTATTCGCATGTGTCTTGTGACTTCATTTCATGTGTTAGCAGTTCCGAATAAGTAAATGCTCGAGTATACGCCAAGCCGAGCATCAGCTTTTCAACGTTTGTTTCATTTTGTAGACTGTGTACCGCAATCATTTCAGCGAAAGAATATGTCTTCACTGGGAACCCCAGAGCTGGCACGTGCACACGTCGGTTTAGCAGGGACAATACTCTGTACCCCTGTTTTTATCATTTTTGCGCATAAAATCTTTCCAGACGCTGTCAGTGGTTCAACGTATTGCTTGTCAACGATATGTCTACTAAGATTATAGTGATTGAATGCTGCATTCGGATAAGGACTGTTCGATTCATTCTCAGAAACTTTGCAATCATCGAACATAGAAAACACCCTTTTCCATTCAAAATAAATATTCTACATCCTGAGGTGTCGACGCTAGATAGAAATGAAACTTGAATAACTTTAAAAAGTTTAAATAGGTACAAGACTTTACCAAAAGGTTGCCACATATTTAATAATAGACACACAAACCTTGAAAGATGGGTCCCTTTTATATTGTTTTGTCCTTTCAGTGCTAAAAAAATTTAGCTCTCGTCTTAATGAGTTTACACATGTTAACAATACTATTTCTTTCAAATTATTCTATTCTTCGAGATATTTCAGTGTAACAAAGATTAATAAGATGTATATCCAGCGTCACATATTACAGTAATATCCGAATTCATCATATTACAATGCTGGACTTTTCCTATTGTCAAATTCAATTTCAAATAAATATCGCCTAGTTTTAACAAAATTAAGATCTGTATATGAAACATCGAAAATAAACAATGATTGATTTATTCATTTTAATCTATAATGCCACTTTAATCAATATTTTGCTATTTTGTGGAGGCCAGCCATTTTATGGTGAAGAAAGCTGGAGCACTCGGACAGAGCCACTGACCTTTGGCTGGGAAACTGAAGTTGTCGGTGTCATATAGTTTTACCCTTGTCCGAAATTCCGAAATTTCGTAATTCCGTCATTCAGTCATTCCGCAACAAACCATTATAGGGAGTTTTTTTGTAAACGCCTTCAGATATTTGGCTGATTTTTGTTATGTGAGTTAACCATGATGAGTTTGGATTTTGATAAATTATTGAAAATCCAGTTATGTGAACTATTTTTCTATACGCCTCCAGAAATTGAGCTGATTTTTTATATTTGAAACTACCATCATGATTGTGTTCACATGCATGTTTTATTCAAATTGCAGATTTTTTTAACTTTTCAACAAATGAAATGTCAGTGGGTCAGTTATTTTCTATTACTTTTTTTTTATGTTTATAAGCATATGAACAGAACAGATTGTACTATTAATGAGTCATTAACGCCCATTGTCTAACAAAATGCATATTCAAAACGAGTACATGAAAATGTTACATAAATATAAACACTCCTTAATTTTGTACTTGATTGACACGTCATGTTGTTTTGGAATAAAATTGATATATACGTCCACTTGTATCTTTGCCCGTCAGATGAGTTAAGCCTTTTTCAAATGATTTTTATAGGTCGTTCTTATGTTGTACTGTTATTCCTCTTTCCAAGGTTAGGGGTTGGGGGTTGGATCTCGCTTACATGTTTAAACCCGGCAAATTATGTATGTGCCTGTCTCAAGTTATAGGACCCTGTAATTCAGTGGTTGTCGTTGGTTAATGTGTTATTTGTTTTTCGTTCATTTTTTTATATAAATAAGGCCGTTAGTTTTCTCGTTACAATTTGTTTTAGTGGTCATTTCGGGACCTTTTATAGCCGACTATGCAGTAAAGGCCTTGCTTATTGTTGAAGGACGTAAGGTGACATATAGTTGTTTATTTCCTTGTAATTTTTTGTCTTTTGTGGAGAGTTGTTTCATTGGCAATCGTACCACATCTTCTTTTATATATATGTTTATAGTACACACACGGTATTATCCCGCAGTTAATATTCGTGACTTTTTAAGAACACAGTATTCTTTATCTAAGCCTAGAAGTGTTTACTCCTCACTTAAGCTGTGATCACACCTTCTCGGATAGCACGAACGGACGGCTAACGGATAAAAGAAAAAGTTTCCGTTGACAAAATTGTTATCCGTTTGGAGTCCGTTGATGTACTGACCAAATAAAACGGACCTCTTACGGTTGAATAATTGATACGATACGGATTAAAAACGAAAACAAAACGGAAAAGGATCATAAAAAACGGACACTTCATCCGTTGAACGTTCGTTAACTCAAAGATTTGAACATGCTAAAAATTTTCCACCGGACAGAAGGGACGTTGATGGACAAAACAGACATGAAATGAAAAAGTCATCCGTTCGGCGTCCGTTAACGCTATTCAATAAGGTGTGACCGGTGCTTGAAACTCCGGTCACACCTTACCGGATAGCACAAACGGACGCCGAACGGATAACTTTTTTCACTCTTCTTGTGTCCGTTAGACGACTGTTTAATCCGTTAGACGTCCGTCCATATCTGTTTCATTTCTTTCAGTGTCCGCTTTATTAGTCGATGTCCATTTGGTACGGTGGAAAAATTTGAGCATGTTCAAAACTTTGAATGGACGTTCAACGTATGAAGTGTCCGGTAGGCCTGCGTTTTGTACAATACTTAGTCTCGTCCGTTGTGTGTCCATATCGTGTCCATTTCTTTTCCGTTATACATCCGTTTGAGGTTCGGTAGACAGGTTCACTAATAGTCCGATTGATTGGTGCAGATATAGATTAGAATTGCTCACTTAATGAGCAGAGCATGAAACTTTCCATAGTAATTCTTTGTTATATACCCTTTGATTTCAGCTATGGACTCACTCTGAAAAATCCTATATTGCTGTCATTTTCGAGATGGCGGAAAAACGGTATAAATATCAAGATTTGTCCTAAAATGCTGAATAGTTGAAAGCATGACATCAGCTAGTTTTATGCTAATTTGTGTGTGGTTATGCAACTCGTTAACCAAAGGATTGCTCATATTTCTTTTATCGGTCAATGATACTGCGCAATCAGCAAAGTAGACTTGTCAATTGTCATAATTGGCAGTTGTTGATCCATATATCCCCATCTGGTTTGCTATTGAATTTTTCAATTGTTTTTACGCCATGTTGAATGTTTCTGGGTTTTTGTCTATTACATGCTAGAAGCTTCGTCTTTATATCCTCGACGGAACGCTTCGGTTCCAATCTGGTTTGTTCGTCTTTCTTGCTGAATCGCTGCTTCACATGAATGCTTTTTTAAGGCATTGGAATCATCATCTTTGCTTACCTTTCGAGCGTACTTAAAGCCAACATCGGCGGGGCAATCTGGGGCCTACAAACATTTTTCCTGATTGCCCATTGTCATCTGCCGGCAGTTCGTTCAAATTGGTTAATGAACGCCTCCCAAGTCATGAATCTTCTTTAATTGAGTGTTGGCATTTTTGGATGCTGTGGGCTTCGGCTTCGGTCCTTTGCACCAAGATTTGTTTGCCTTCGGGTATGTTCTCTATCCAATGCGGAGTCTGAAGAAGAGTTGTTGCCACACCCTTTTGGTTTTCTCTGCCCTTTCCTGGATCGGTCAGTGGAGTCAACTTACTGTTATGGGGAGCCTGTTAGAGCTCCAGGAGCTGACAAGGTTGTCATATTTGGAGTGATAAATGTGGAATTTGCAATTGACTCTGCATTCAGCATTGGAGAAACTTGATAGAATCAACTTGCAGCCAATTGTTTCTGTAATGTTGTACTGCTCTGAACCTTATATTATTGAATTATAGTAGATGGTAAGTGTGCGTAAGAAGATATATACGTTTTAAGTACTAGAGGTTTATAGTATGTTCTCAAATGGAAATTGATGTTAAAAAATTTGAACTGTCTCATGCAGGGACAAGTGCCTTGACAAGGACTTTTGACTTAAGATGAAGACACCTTTAACAGAGTTGGCACGGTTGGTGGTTCATGCAAACTACCAAAGGCATGGATTTTGTTGTGTACTTTTGATAAACTTGCGTTTACTGGCTAAGGTCAAATTTTGGCTTAGATAGTGTGTCCATAACAGGAATTTTAACTTCTTTATTTCAATTGACCACGAATTCATTTACAACAGATGCCAGTTGTTGGAAGGTACTTTGCTGTTCAAATGCACGTTTGAATTGAACTATGTCTCCTTCTTCAGTTGTTGTCAGCTTGTCCATTCTTCTCACCACAACATTGAATATCTTATAGGTCTGACCATCAATTCCACAGAGAAATTATTACTAGCCTTGTGGTCTATCCTGTCTTCAGACTGTTGACGTTGCTGAGATATTGCTCTTATATGTTCGTTATTTATATTCATTGCATATTTCTGTTCATCTTGAAACGTAATGAGACCAACACATATTTTATCAATACGCGCTTCGCTCTGTTTTGTATTGCGGTAAATTTCAGCTGATCTTTGAGCATTAGATGTTCTATCTGCTACGAATTCTTGGTACAATTGTTTAATAGTCATTTCTTAGCTGTCCTCTGTTGAAGCGTCTTCAGTTGTTGGTTTCTCCATATCCCCAAGTGATTAAGTTTCGTCCGTTTCAATCTTCTTGTCCTTATTGACCTCAATTCCTGCAATTTCACTGATATGTGTTTAAATTCTCAAATCACAGTTCAGTATCTCAAATTGCAAAATATTGCGACCCAGGAAATAAGATAGGCACTGTATAATATCTCAATCCCAAATCACAGCGCTAGCTTTTATGTTTGACCAAAGACAACAAAAAGTGCAGCTTTAAAGAAAGCTACTACTGTAGCTTTAAATGAAAGCTTCTTCTCTGTGTATGAAATGACAAGCAAGGCAAAATAAAAAAGGACAGAACTGGGACATATACTAAATGACATTATAACAATAAATGTTTATTTTCAGGTCAATTCTCAATAATGAATATTTGCTTATTTTTCAAGGCGGTCATTTTGAAAATAGCCACCATTATGTATTTCAAAGATAGATCAAAACAAAATCTTGCTAAGTACACCAAGATATTCAAATATTTTGATTTTTGTGCTACCAGCATCAAATCCACTGTTTTTGACATTTTATTTCTTGTTCCTTTTCCACCCCTACCATTTCACGTCCGGTTTATTTGATCATTACATCGCGGACATATAACGGACTTTTATCCTTTTGGCGTCAGTTCGAGCTGTCTGTTAAGGTGTGACCACAGTTTTAAGCAGATATCGCATGCTAAGCATACACACACACAAACATTTTTTTTTCATTTGGAATGACTTGTCCAGAGTTCAACCTAACCATCTCCCGCACTTTAGTTACGTCGATACCAGTTTTTAGATATTAAAAAAGAAAACTTAATAAATGTTTAAAAATGGATAATATTAAAAATTCATACATTTCATCAAAAGTTATTCTCATTTAAAATAGATATGTGTAAAGGAGATGTGCATACAGTGGAGATCACCTCTATCTGTCATTATCTGAAAGAGAACTGTTCTAGGACAGAATGTACAAGTATCTTCTGACAGTTTTAAAATATATCTAGCTAGAACAGTTCTAACCTAGAATTGATTTGGTCAATTCAACCTTGAACTGATTTACACAGTTCAACCTGGAACTAATCCTAACAGTTCCACCCTAGACAGTTTTAAGACAGTCTACCTAGATCTTTGGTAAGTTATACGACTATAACAGTTCTACGACTAAACAAATCTACGACCTGATTTCTCCACGAACTCATCACGATTGTTTTGAACATGTTTAAATATAGAAAAGAAGATGTGGTATGATTGCCAATGAGACAACTATCCACAAACGACCAAAATGACACAAACATTAACAATTATAGGTCACCGTAAGGCCTTCAACAATGAGCAAAGCCCATACCACATATAGTCAGCTATAAAAGGCCCCGATAAGACAATGTAAAACAATTCAAGCGAGAAAACTAACGGCCCTATTTATGTAAAAAGATAAAGTCGGCTACTCTCAACATGATCATCATGACCTCACTAAGAAAATACCGTTCGTAGTGTGATCATGGCCTAGTGTGACGGGGCCCGGGGTATAGTATAAATGTTGCTGAATATTACCGAATATTAAGGGGGTTCCCTGAATGAAGTTGTGAACAAACAACCACTTGTATGTTTGTCCATCTGATGAGTTAAGCCATTTTGAACTGAATTTTATAGTTCGTTCTTATGTTGTACTGTTTTGCCACTGTCCCCGGTAAGGGGGAGGGTTAGGATCCCGCTAACATGTTTAACCCCGCCAAATTATTTATGTATGTGCCTGTCCCAAGTCATGCAGGAGCCTGTAATTCAGTGGTTGTCGTTTGTTTATTTGTTACATATTTGTTTTTCGTTCATATTTTTACATAAATAAAGCGGTTAGTTTTCTCGTTTGAATTGTTTTAGACTGTCTTAACGGGCCTTTTATAGCTGACTTTGCGGTATGGGCTTTGCTCATTGTTGAAGGCCGTACGGTGACCCATAGTTGTTAATGTCTTTGTCATTTTGGTCTTTTGTGGATAGTTGTCTCATTGGAAATCAAACCACATCTTCTTTTTTAAAAGTTATAATTATTTCAATACAACACGTGGATTTTCACTAAGTTGACGAAACTTATAGTACTTGCAAAGCAGTTGTAAAATCGAATTCTATTTTTTTATCACCACCTTTAAGAACTCATCCTGAAATAATATGTACGAAAACTAAACCTATGAAAGTTTTTAACTATTTCATTTCTTTAAAAATGTACGCATTTTCGGCATTAAATATTTAATGTCTGTTAGGAATCGAATTTATCCAAATCATATTAATACATATTTCAAAATAATCTTATCTTTACTTGTAACGCATGCATTTTTCTATCGACAATTCTTAAAATTGTATCTGTATTTAGATTTTAACTTACTACAGATAGAAAACATAAATCAGGCTAACCGTAAAAAGGTAAACTCGAAGGGTACACTGATATAGTTTCTTATTTCATTTCGGACTTTATTTTTACAATAGAAATTCATAGTCGTAGTTAATTTGAACTTTGAAACCTCAGCGCCCATGTTTTTAACAAAAATATTTTATGGCACAAAGTAACCAGAAAGACTCAACATTGTGACAGAATGTGACCTGTTTGGTCGCTCGTAATCGGTTGTCTACAAATATAGTTCCTAGCATTTCGTATGTATCTAATTTTTTAGTACTGAATATGGTTTACATATACAAATCAAGTACTATAAGTATTGGTAATGTCATTTCTTTTATAGTGAGCCTAATGATATTTTTGTATTATGGTTTATATCATTGGGTCCTTGTGGGGCTATGTGTCAAATTGTATGAAGGGCAACTCTACCTATTCAAGCAGCGACTATAAGCATGTATCTTGTGACTTCATTTCATGTTTAAAAAGTTCCGAATTAGTCAATTCTCTAGTATACGCCAAGACGAGTATCATCTTTTCAATTTTTGTTTCATTTTGTAGACTGTGTACCTCAAGTGTTTTTACTGAAGAAAAAAAAATCCTTCATTGGGAACTTCAGAGCTGAAACGTGCACACGTCAGGTTAGCAGGGACAACACTCCATAACCCTGTTGTTGTCATTTTTGCACATAAAATCATTACAGACACTGTCAGTAGTTTAGAGTATTGTTTTTCAACGACATGTCTACTAAGATAGTGAATGCTGCATCCGAAAAGGGCCTGTCCGATTACTTCTCAGAAATTTTTCAATTGTCGAACATAAAAAACTCTGTTTCCATTCAAAAAAATATTCTACAATATAAGGTGTCGACATTAAATTAAGAATGGAAATTAACTCATCATCTATCAAATAATAACTTTCTCAAAAAAAAAATCAACTGCATTGTCTGTACATATAAATTCGAATTACGCCATAGCCTAATTCATATTTCCACAAATGTATTAGAAAATAAATAAAAAAAGTCAAATAATCATTTATTTATATGTATCATTAAGTATTAAAATGGTTATCTGGTAGAAGTGTGGAATGTTCTGTGATTTAAAGCATCACGAAATAAAATCAGTGATTGCTGCTTATCGTCCAAACACGCAAAATTCAGTAGTTAAAGACACAAGTATTGTTATGGAGTTAAAATCATGTGTCAAGATAGAGAGTCATATTTTTTTTCGTCAACATTTACGTTGTGAAGCTGTAAGGTGCCATTTCAGCATTTGCCTCACTGAACTTATATAAGACAAGATATGTTTATTTGTCATTATATATGGAATCGCCCTAATATGTATGGAATATGTGTCGCTGAACACTAATCATCTAACGATCCAATTATTATGAATCGTGAAGAATATTGTTGCACACTCACAAAATCGGATATAGCTTTATTTAGTATCGATTGAAAAAAAATGAGCCTGTTCCAAATCAGGATCCTGTTATTGAATGATTGTCGTTAGTTTCGAGTTAATATTCGCTTTTCGAATATTGTTTTGTACATAAATCAGGCCGTGTGTTTTTTATAAAATTATTTTATATTTTTGCTATGTTTTGTCCTGTTATAGTACCATAGGGTTTTATCCATGTTTGAATGCCATATGGCGGACCAAATTGCCGATTCTGTGTCATTTTGCCTCAGTTAGTGCAATGGCAATCATACTACATCTTCTTTTTTATATAAATAAAAGAATAAAAAGAACTCGCTTGTATCACTTGCCTTATTTGGTGTGAATGGGTTAGGCTTAATCAGTCCGCTAATCATACATCGTTCCATCTGCTTACATGCATTTTTCAGTAAATCACCAACGAAGTTATCAAATATATAAACCCTTTATGTGTCTTTGTTAATGATATGGTGTGACACAGTCATTGATTTTTCTAAACCTTTAAATACGTGTCAAAATCCTTTTCACCATTTGCACTGTTGTATTGCTTGTCAAAATATGCAAGACACTGATACTGCATCACTATGACTACTGCAGTTGCAAAATATATGCATATGCATGTAGGCATTCCAGCTTTATTGATTTTCTTTCTAAAACTGCACAAGGAATTTTATTTAAAAAAAAAAGAATATTGAATGTTACGAAAGGAAATTAAAATGTTTGAGTACCATATATGCAAATGAATCACATATGAAATAAGTTAGATAAATTTTTGTTAAAAAAGACTTAATTCAAGCAAATATTTAGGGCATATACTATTTAGCCTTGTGAACTGTAAAAACAAGTTATTTAGAAACGTTTAATCATAACACTACAAACCATTAGAGTCTGAAATGGCCTATATTTGTACTCGACTATCTGATTTTTACTCGACCAGTCTGAATTGGTCTGACTTTACTTGACATTACTCGACCCCAGTCTGAACCATACTTGACTGTACTGAATAGTACTTGACCCTTATCTTTGCCGTTGAAAATAGTCTGAACTATTACTCGACCAGTCTGAAACGGAAAACGGACAGACAGTCACAGGACAAAAGGTCACAGGACATAAAGTAACAAATTTGATAGGACAAAAAGTCACAGGACAAAAAGTCACAATTATTTTTTTGACAATTGTTTGAATATATTAGAGAAAGATCTTAAAATATTTTCTTTTTGTTACATCTTTTCATTTTCAAGTGTAGGACATTGTTCATAAGCTTTGTTAAATGAAAAGTTATCAAATTTTAATCATGCAAAGGGGACATTTTTTGGCACCATGAAGCTATTTAAGTACAAAGTCACTTTGATATTTTGTTTTCAGAACAATTATTTGTTCATTATAGATATTTATTGAAAGAAGTTTAATTTCAAAGTTGCTTAATATATAACAGTTCAGGAAAAAAACAAAAATTTTATTTTTAAAATTATTTTGTTCTTGTTTAAAGAAAAATACTCTAAAAACTGAAATGCTACTTTTTGTCCTGTGACTTTTTGTCCGTGACTTTATGTCATACATTCGTCTGATTGTATAGTTATCAAAGGTACCAGGATTATAATTTAATACGCCAGACGCGCGTTTCGTCTACATAAGACTCATCAGTGACGCTTAGATCAAAATAGTTAAAAAAACCAAACAAATACAAAGTTGAAGAGCATTGAGGACCTAAAATTCCCAAAAAGGTGTGCCAAATACGGCTAAGGTAATCTACTCCTGTGCGTAAGAAAAATCTTAGTTTTTCGAAAAATTCAAAGTTTTGTAAACAGAAAATTTATAAAAATGACCATATAATTGATATTCATGTCAACACCGAAGTGCCGACTACTGGGCTGGTGATACCCTCTGGGACGAAACGTCCACCAGCAGTGGCATCGACCCAGTGGTGTAAATAGTTATCAAAGGTACCAGGTTTATAATTTAATACGCCAGACGCGCGTTTCGTCTATAAGACTCATCAGTGACGCTCAGATCAAAACAGTTAAAAAAGCCAAACAAATACAAAGTTGAAGAGCATTGAGGACCCAAAATTCCCAAAAGGTGTGCCAAATACGGCTAAGGTAATCTACTCTTGGGCGTAAGAAAATCCTTAGTTTTTCGAAAAATTCAAAGTTTTGTAAACAGAAAATTTATAAAAATGACCATATAATTGATATTCACCGAAGTGCTGACTACTGGGCTGGTGATATCCTCGGGGACGAAACAGTCTTAACCCATTCTTGACATGTACTCGACCTATTTTTCCAGTCTAAACCATACTTAACCAAAGGTCTGAACAGTACTCGACCAGTCTGAACCATACTAGACCAAAAAACTCTACTGTTTTATTATTTTTTTTAACCTTCTATTAGAAATATATCTATGATTAAAATTAGGATGCAACAAAAAATATATAACTTATATCAAAAAGGGATAAAATTAAATAAATAAATATAATTGTTTTTCTGATTAATGGTGAAATATAAAGAATAAACTCTGCTTGGGGGCAAACTCATAAATAAGATCACACCTGGTCAGAGGTATTAAATTCTATATAACATTGATTCAAAATTACAACATCCTGTTTCAGTTAAATAACAACATGAACAAGGCCTTTCGAATAGACATGTATGTACTAGATAAGTAATACACGAATTTAAGAAAATAGGGCTTTCTTTTTACCTGTAAAACACACATGTACTGAGGTTATTAGAACATATTAAAGTGCTTTATGTATGCCATGTTAATTTGACAAAAAAATTCCTTAAATTAATTGAAATAAATTTTCACTGTTACTTTGGAATACATTTCCTTTTTTAAAAAGGTTATCAAGGATTGCTATGGAAATTCTATTATCCTGATTACATTAAATGTTTGGTTTAATAAAACAAAACAATTAAGCTCTTATTTTCTTAAATTTATTTAGTTTTTTTAAATACTACTTCATATATATATATTTAATAAAAAAAAATACATTCACTGCATTATTAATTATACTCAACTAAATCTATACTAGGCTTAAGTTAATGGTGAAAATAGTCCAGTTACCATAAAATAATTCCAAAATATTCATAAAATTTTGAATAAATATTGAACATATTAGTCATTTGTTAGTCACATTTCATTTTTTTAGATTATTGATCAGCTTATTTTATTTATATTTTTAGCAGTTGATATATATTCTTACGTAAGTTTTGATTAACATTTTGTTGAAGTTATATTATTATTGATTATTGTGAAAATTTAATTTCGATACTGTATTGAATAGATTTTTAATTTCAAGTTGTTGTTAAAATTGCATTTTTATTAAAAAAAAATCCTAAATTGATAAAATTCAGTTGACAGATACAAAAAATAGGTTTAGGTTGGTTAAGACTTGGTCGAGTATGGTTCAGACTAGGGCGAGTACGGTTTAGACTAGGTCGAGTACGGTTCAGACTAGGTCGAGTACGGTTCAGACTAGTGGAAAATGGTAAAGTACTGGTCAATTACACATTCAGACTGTTAAGTATGGTTCAAACTACAGTCGAGTATCACCAAATAAATCTCAGACGAATTCAGACTGGTCGAGTAAAAATCAGTACAGTTGAGTACAGATATAGGCCATTTCAGACTTTTAATGGTTTGTAGTGTAATGAATGAGCTAATATATTTAGATTAGTAATTGTCAATTTCCTGTACCAAAGGACGTGATCATATTGAAATGGGTTAAAACTAGAGTTAGCTTAAGTAGTAAGTATATAATATATGACAAATTATTGTCAAACATTGCTTAGGTGTTATTGTTTTGTGTTAAAAAAATAACGAAATGAAAGCAGATTTCACGGAAAACCCACATTTTGCATATCTTCATCAGCAAACTTGACAACGTGACAAGTAAGGGTTATACAACTATTGTGATTTTATTAATGTCATTTTTTATTTTACAAAGTTCTGATTTCACGTGATAAATTGAAATACATAATAATGTATATGCCCACACTAGACACATATAGTGTGGCTAACAGTCGATGATTAATCAATCCCATACATATGACGTTCGTCCTCCACCAAAACTTGATTTAAAGCTTGAACTGGAGTTAGTTACAGGTCTGAAAAAAATTAGAGTTACAATTCGAACTAAAGTTGAGGTAGAACTTCAAAGTAGAAATATTTGTTTCGGTATACACAAAACAAAGCTGTTTTATTAAAACAATATCGAAATAAATTTATGACTTTTAGGATATTATTATTTGAATATTTTTAAGGATTTGTGATTCGTTAAAACTTGATCCAATATTGTTCATTAAATATTGTTTTTACTCAGTTTGCACGCAAACTACTGTTGTGTTTAGATTTTAGGTCAAACACAGCATATTGATCACAGCTTACACAAAAAATACATTCTATAAATCAACAATCTTACATTGTTCAGGCAATGATTTTTGTTAATAATATACCAATCGTAGCTTTTAGTTGAGGTCAATACAAGGTTATATCAACCAGTGTATCGATGAATTAAGTATTATGTAACTGTACTTTTTATTGTTGTATTCAAAGTTCATTAAAAAATAAGCAATCGTTCATGATTAAAATAGTTCGTAAGTATGGCGTAGATGTTACGCTTAAATAAAAACTGAAAACTAAAGAAGAGGTAGCGGAAATAACAAGTTTACACCTTTAACCTTAAAAATGTCAACAAAGAAACAAGATGGCAGGTGAAATAATTGTAAATATACAAAATCTAGCTGATTACGCAGTTTCATAATCATTTAGAAACACGTTTCTGTGTTTTCGATGTCAAATGCAATAGCATTTTGGGTCATCAGTGCTGTTCAACTTTGTACGTGTTTGGCTTTCTAACTATTCTGAGCCAAAAATTTAGAAAGACTTTTTTAAATTTTTGTTGGTTCGTTCTGGAAAAAAAATATTCAAACATCATTGATATAATCCTTAGTTTTACCTGTACTTTAAAACAGTCGTATTTTCTCCCTGGTGATTGATTTCGCACCATTGCAGCTTTGCACGTGTAAATCATGTTTTACATTCTGTACCTGTACTTTTAAAACGATATTAAAATTTTCTTTTTCACTAACGTTCAGGTACACACCATTGGTAAGATAAACACATACATCTTTGAAAAAATGACGTCAACCAGGCCTCCCCGAAAATGACCGTCAGAAAGCTCTTGGAATGGTTGATGTCGGAATGAGTGTTGCTGACATCGTGGCTCGATTTATTGTACATAAGGCAACAGTTTTTAGACTTACAAACAGATATCGACAAATTGCAACTGCACAGGATAGGTCGATATCTCGTAGACCAAAAAAAAAAACTATTGTCAAGGGAGGAGCGTTACTTTCGCTTTACGTCAACACGTGACAAGTTTTTTCCGGCAACAAAAGTAGTGCATTGACGAAGGGAAGCTGCTGGTGTGCCTGCCTTCATTGGTACACTTAGGACATGGCTAAAAAATTGATTTTGAAAAACATTTTTCTCGTTTCCGCATTTTGACCCTCCCGCGCTACATTAAAAAAAAATCCCCATGAATGTGAGTGATAAACATTCATGTTGCTTCTGAGATGTCATAATTCCATTTTGTTATTATTAAAATTATATGTGGCTATGATTTTGTAATAAAATAAAATTTCTCATTTTTGTTGCTAAACTTTTTGGCTCAGTATATTTTGGATCTTAGCGCCACTGATGGGTCTGATGAAGAACGCGTCTGACGTATTAAACTATAAGTCTGGAACCTTTGATAACTATATAACTTTTTATTTAGATAGCCGATAACTAAAAATAAACTATAAAAATCATTAAAATCGTAAGTTAAGTTTATATAATAATCATGGATGAATGAAATACTTTTTTAATAGTTTGCTTTACATGTCTTAAGTCAATAGGTAGACTTGGATTTTTTTATTTGAAAAAAACATAGTCACTTTTGTGTTATGTTTCAAGTTATCAAGGATTTTTTTGTTTACGCTTTGCGGACCATTTTGTTTATATGTGCACTGCGTTCTTAGATGATAGTAGTAATTTTGCAATGAACGATACACGCTTGTTGCGTTGAATACAGACAAGCATTTTTTTAAGCGACGATTACTTAACTGTAATAAGTATCATATAAACACATGACATATAATATGTATAGACATCAAAAGATTCTTGAAATTCATTTAGGCACAATTGAACCATACATTTCCTCTTGATTCCCATTTCATTGTTGGTAAAAATATAAAGAACGATCACTGCCACACTTACTTTATCGCCAACATTCCGGGAGCTTTTTAGAAATTCATTGATCTAACTATAACATATTATATCAATAGAAGTTGATTTGCAGGTTTGGTTTCCATTTAAGAAAACAAAATTCTTTTCAATCTTATTTTTGTCAACATTAAACTACATATGAATCGGAACGACTTTTTCGGTAATTGCTTTGAATACCATAGTAAAAAAACACTCGTGTTGCAGATTTCTTGTTTCAGATAGAAAACCACACATATTGATTTTATATCATCTTTATATATCATTTCGAGTTATGACATAGTATTTTTAACATTATGAACCACAATGTGTTTTTTTTTATATACAAACCATATATTCTCCGTTTTGCTAAAAGTTTGCCATGAACACACACTCAAGTTTTTAGTTGATAGCTCTTTATCGTTTAATAAGGTTTTGATTTGCAAATATTTTGGCTTCGATCATCACCGAAAAGACACTGATTGTTTAATTGGGCATATGTTACAATTTTTTTTTATGTTATTAGTACTATCATGGCGTCACAATTTCTTTTACTGACATTTTATGGGTTGCAATATAAAGCTTATGTTTAACGTTTTTAAGATAACATATTTCAAAGATGAACTCTACAAGGTTGAAATCAATTACCTCATTGTTTATTCTAAGTTGACTATTGAATTATAATTTGATGGAAATGATTCCTTTGTAATGTGATTGAGGGGATGGGGAGGGGGGAATGCTTCGCATATATTAGAAAAATATACTTTCAAATTGTTCGTAAAATTGCTAACTCTTGCTTGATTTTTCTTTATTACAGCCAACATGACACAAAATATATCAGTATCACTGTTTCGTTATATGTGTCTGAATATAGTAGGAACAGAGGAGCATGTTAAAACTATCAGATTGATGAATGCGGTTAGGGATAGTTTGGTAAGTGAAAAGAATGCGACTGTTATTACAAGCGGGAGCTTTGGAGAAGGACTTATCATGCGAGGCAGTGATTTAGATATAATGTTTGTTGAAAAAGTAATCGATGTTTATGAAGATGTAAAACCCCGTTTTTATCCAAATGCACCATTTTTCACAATGAAAACAGATGATGTTAATCCTGGTTATACATATTTGGAACTGCAAAACGACCGTGATCAGTATTTTTCTAAATATTGTGAAGAACTGTATGGTAAATATTATTTATCGAACGCATTGTATAAACAACGATTTTTGAATCATAACAATATAACTAGTATTCATGGACCGTGTATAACTGACAAAACGGAATTACTTGACTATGCCATGTGTGGACATTGTAAAACATGGATATCACAAGCAACACACTGGATAACAAGATCAAATACCTCATGGCCGAGTTATGATGTAAAACACAATATATTAAAACATGGAGTTCTCTTTGTAGCAATCGGAGTAAAGGGATCACCAAAAGAGGATCTAGAATGGCGAATATCTTTTTCAGTTGGTGAAAAGCTTCTTATCAATACGTTCACACACACTCAACTCATATGTTATACTCTCTTAAAAATTATCTTAAAAGATACAATAGCTAATTATCCTGGATGTAAAGATCTACTGTGTTCATATTTCTTAAAAACACTTATTTTTTGGATATCGGAAGAAATACCACAATGCGTATGGAAACCTGAAAATCTTATAACTTGCTTCATGCGATGTTTTCGCAGACTGATTTATTCAGTCGAGTATTCAGTTTGCATGCACTACTTCATTCCAGGGAATAACATGTTTAAGAACAAGATAGAGGGCCAATCCCGTGAAATGTTATTAAAGAAACTTTATTCATTGAATAAGGAAAGCTGGAGATGCATTTTGTTTTCAGATCAATTATCTAGTTTTCATTATTCAATGTTTTCTCGTATCGAATCGTATGCATTGTACCTTAGAGAAATAGAAAATATATTTAATTCCAATAACTTACATAAGGCAAACATTTCCTTTGACGCTTTGAGAACACGTCAGAATCGGAATATTTCTAATAGAGGTATACATCATACAATTTCATGCAACGACTTTTTGACAAAATGCATGTATGCACACTACATGTCAAGGTCGTGTTCATTGCATGTGCAATTTAATCTTCTGATTGATAAATATAGTAGCAATAAAGGACGCCTCCGGGTGCGGGAATTTCTCGCTACATTGAAGACCTGTTGGTGACCTTTTGATGTTGTGTTTTTTTATTTTGGTCGGGTTGTTGTCTCTTTGACACATTCCCCATTTCCATTCTCATTTTTTTTTATATGTCAATTGGACATGCTTTAAGACTATATCTGCCCTTACATTTTTACTAGATAACATTTTTGTTCGCTTTGGAGGTTCCGTATATCGTCAGGTTATTGGATTTCCAATGGGGATTAACTGTGCACCACTTATTGTGGACCTGTTTTTGTATTGCTATGAGTTACAATTGATTACTAAATCCACAAAGACCCATCAAAACAACATCTGTTAAAAAAATTAAATTATATTTTAAGATATGTGGATATATTTTGGCTCTCAATAATGACGACTTCAGTATGTATACTAAAGACATTTATCCTGTTGAACTTACTTTGAATAAAGCAAATACTAACAATGACCACTGCCCTTTCCTCGATTATGATATCTATATCATTAACGGAAAGCTTAATACAAAAAATTATGATAAAAGAGATGATTTTCCATTTCCTCTCGTAAATTATCCATTTTTAGATGGTGACGTTCCCTTGTGACAATCTTACGGTGTTTATATATCTCAACTTGTACAATTTAATGTGTATGTAGCAACGTTCTAGATTTTAACGAGAGAAATTTATGTATTACTGAAAATTTATTACAGCAGGGTTTTTAATATCACAGATTAGTCAAAACATTTACTAAATTTTATCATCGGTACAAGGACATCATTTGTAAATGTAACTCAATATGCAGATTTCGTATACGTGCAGGTATTTCATATCCAATCTTTTATGGTAATATTCTTTACAAAGCACAAAAATGTCAGTATTCACCTCATAAACTAAAAAAACCTTTAAACAGACTTATTAAGAAGGGATATAGTTACGATACTGTTGTCAGGTCATTAAAGATTGCATATTTTGGCTTTAATATTGATTCACTTGATAGAGTCTTTGCATCGGAATTAAACACATTTATTTAAAAAAAAACCAGTTGTTGGCATGACATTGTTTATGTATATCATATTATCATATATGTGATGATAAGATAATACTTAACCCCTAAATGGAGGGATTGTGCCTGATATTCATATGACGAAGACATAATCTTTCAATCGGTTTAATTGAGGTCTGGAGATGGCATATCAGTAACTGCTAGTAGTCTGTTGGTATTCATGTATTATTGTCATTTTGTTTATTTTCTTTTGTTTCCTCCTCTGACATCGGACTCGGATTTTTCTTGAACTGAAAATTACTGTCCGTATTGTTATGCGTTTTCTTTTATACATTGGCTAGAGGTATAGGGGGAGGGTTGTTTGTCTTGTATGATTTTTAATTTCAGTTTCTTGTGTATAAAATTTGGAGTTGAGTATGACCTCAATTATCACTGAACTAGTAGATATATTTGTCTAGGGGCCAGCTGAAGGACGCCTCAGGGTGCGGGAGTTTCTCGCTGCATTTCGTATATAGAAATCCAAATCCGGAAAAAATAAGTTGGTACCATAAGCTTGTTTAAGCATGTTTGCGTCTATTCATACGATCCAAAAAAAAAATTGATCGTTGATTTTTTTCTTGAAATTTTCGAGGAGTGTTCTTGAAACAGTACCTGATTAATTGCAAAAAAAATAGGAGTCATGTGCTTTTTTTTCAATAAAAGCTATATAACTTGATTTTAACGTCGTTTGTCAGTATGGCGCTTAATTACGTTATATTAAGTTTTGATCGCAACAACGTCATGTAATAATTCCCGCCGTACACGACTATGATGTCAAGTATATGCAGGTTTTTTCGAAAGCATATGAAATGCATCTCCGTCCGACATTAGTTCTTCAAATGACAACCGTATAAATAACCATCAACACTGATAAAATTGATACGGCGTATATGTATGATTATTGGCTTACTTGTTTGTCTAGCAATATGTTTGATACCTTTCTCAGAAACAAAGTTACTGAATTAAATTGAGAATGTGTCAAAGAGGCAACAACCCGACCATGCAAGGAACAGACAACAGCAGAAGGTCACCAACAGGTCTTCCATGCAGCGAGAAACTCCCAGAGGCGTCCCTCAGTTGGCCCCTAAACAAATATATATACTAGTTCAGTGATAATGAACGTCAAATTGTACATAAGAAACTAAAATTAAAAATAATCCAAGACAAACAAAGGCCAGAGGCTCGAGTTCCTGACTTGGAACAGGCGCAAAAATGCAGCGGTGTTAAACATGTTTATGAGATCTCAACGCTCCGCCTATACGTCTAGCCAATGTAATAAAGTAACGCATAACAATACGCACATTTAAATTCAGTTCAAGAGAAGTCCAAGTCTGATTTCAGAAGATGTAACCACAGAAAATAAACAAAATGACAATAATACATAAATAACAACAGACATCTTTCAGTTAACTGACATGCCAGCTCCAGACTTCAACTTAACTGATTGTAAAATTATGTCTTCATCATATGAATATCAGGCACAATCCTGACCGTAATGGGTTTAGTATCATACCATCATAACATATATGAGAAGAACATAACCCGTGTCATATCAACAACTGTTTATACCCCCGCTTTAAAAAAAGGGGGGTATACTGTTTTACCTCTGTCTGTCCGTCCGTCAGTTCGTCCGTCAGTCCGTTCGTCAATCCGTCCGTCAGTCAGTCCGTCCCATGAATATTTTTCGTCGCATTTTTCTCAGGAACTACAATACAAGGATTTCTGAAATTTGGTTTCAGGATTTATATAAGTCAGCTATACCGTGTGATTCGTTTTCAGATTCATCACTCAACAACTTCCTGTTTACCGTTCACTTGCATATGTTTACACTATTTATTTTATCGTAGCATTTTTCTCAGGAACTACAATACAAGGATTTCTGAAATTTGGTTTCAGGGTTTATCTAAGTCAGCTATACCGTGTGATGAGTTTTCAGATTGATCACTTTACAACTTCCTGTTTACCGAACACTTGTATGATTTTACACATGATAGCCAAGTTGAAAATTTTCGTCGCACTTTTCTCAGAAACTACAATACAAGGATTTCTGAAATTTGGTTTCAGGATTGATCTAAGTCAGCTATACCGTGTGATGCTTTTTCAGATTGATCACTTGAAAACTCCCTGTTAACCGAACACTTGTATGATTTTACACATGATAGCCAAGTTGAAAATTTTCGTCACACTTTTCTCAGGAACTACAATACAAGGATTTCTGAAATTTGGTTTCAGGATTTATATAAGTCAGCTATACCTTGTGATTCGTTTTCAGATTCATCACTCAACAACTTCCTGTTTAACGAACACTTGCATATTTACACTATTTAATTTTTCGTCGCATTTTTCTCAGGAACTACAATATAAGGATTTCTAAAATTTGGTTTCAGGGTTTATCTAAGTCAGCTATACCGTGTGATGAGTTTTCCGATTGATCACTTGACAACTTCCTGTTTACCGAACACTTGTATGATTTTACACATGATAGCCAAGTTGAAAATTTTCGTCACACTTTTCTCAGGAACTACAATACAAGGATTTCTGAAATTTGGTTTCAGGATTTATATAAGTCAGCTATACTGTGTGATGCGTTTTCAGATTCATCACTCGACAACTTCCTGTTTACCGAACACTTGCATATTTTTACAATATTTATATTATCCACTTGCGGCGGGGGTATCATCAGTGAGCAGTAGCTCGCAGTTTCACTTGTTTTTTCTCAAAATAAATGTGTTTAATTCCGATGCAAAGACCCTATAAGTGAATCAATATTATCGCAAAACTATACAATCTTTAATGACCTGACAACAGTATGGTAACTCTATCCCTTCTGAATAAGTCTACTTGAAGGTTTTGTTAGCTTTTGAGGTGAATACTGACATTTGTGTGCTTTATAAAGAATATTTTCATAAAAATTGGATGTGAAATACCTGACCGTATAAGAAATCTGCATGTTGAGCTATATTAACGAATGATGTCCTTATACAGATGATAAAATTTAGTAAATGTTTTTGATAGTTTGTTTTTGTAAAACCCTGGAATAGTAATTTTTCATTTTTCTCATTAAAATCTCAAACATTGTTACACACGAGCGAATCATACACGATGATATATATATATAAACACCGTAATATGGTAACAAGGGAACGTCACCATCTAAAAATGAATAATTAACGACAGGAACAAAAAAATATCTTTTATCACAAATTTGAGTATTAAAATTACCTTAAATGATATGGATATCAAGATCGAGGAAAGGGCAATGGTCATTGTCAGTATTAGCTTTTTAAAGTACGTTCAACATGATAAATTTCTTTAGTATACATACTGAAGTCGTCATTATTGAGAGTCAAAATATCATCCAAATATCTAAAAGTATTATTAACTTTGTGTATCAGATGTTGTTTCGATGGCTCTTTGCTGATTTTTGTCATCAATTGTAACTCATATAGTAATACAAAACAGGTCCGCAATAAGTTGTGCACAGTTAGTCCCCATTGGAATTCCGATAACCTGACGATATACGGAATCTCAAGAGCGAACGAAAAAGTTATCAAGAAAAACATCAAGGGCAGATCTACATATTTGCTGAACAGCTTGACAGCGACGAGTTTTAACGGTTGTTCACGTCTGATATGTCTGTCTGCAGTTAGTGTACATTTGCCGATACTTCAATTTTTTTCTCTCAATATGTTGAAGTATTATAGGGGTATTCCTATACAAATAAGAAGACGTGGTATGATTAACAATGAGGCAAATATCAACTAAAGACCAAATGATATTGGAGTTGACGACTATAGGACATTGGACGGTTTTCAACAATGAGTTAAACCCATACCATAGAGTCAGCTATGAAAAGTCCCTACATGACAAATGCAAAACATCTCAAACAGGAAAATTACGGCCTGATTAAAGTACAAAACAATAAACGAAACACAAATATGATGTACAATAAGAAACGGCAACTAATGAACTAAAAGCTCTTTTAACAGAATGCGAAAGGCCGTTTTCTTGTTTTGGTCTATTTCATATATTTTGATATACAAAAACAAAAATTAAAAAAACCAATCTGTGAAACTTCTTATTGGTACCGATTTGCTAAGTATTAAACAAAAAATGACTCCATTATATTTTTTGGAAATCTTTTGATCGGACTTTTGTTGACAGTTTTCTACATATACATAATATTATATATATTTTTAAAATATCAATTAAACTCGGCAATTGTTTTATGTTTAAATTTCAAGTCAAGAACAGCATGTGGCACTCTCTTTATTTATTTTATTTACGTATATGGGTGTTATTCGACCTTGTCTACCCATGAACATGCACATGCACATGTCTGTTAAGATTGTGCCGTGCATTGACAATTCTCCATACAATTTGGAGTCTTTAAGAATCCACATGGCCCTTTTTAAGCAAGTACTTTTTTAAAACTTTTTTTTGTGACATCGCGAACTTACAACATTTTGGTTACTAACGTTACGAAAACAACAATAACAGTTTTGAAAACGTTATTATCTGCCCCTGCTACTGTATCGTATTGCCTTAAGTTAGTGGTAAAAATTGTTCAGTAACCATAACATATGTTTGAAACATTTTGAAAAAAATTAATAACCTTGAAATATAAATCACAGTTCAGTTTTGAGATTATTTGATTAGCTAGTCTTATTCTAATTTTAAAGAGATATAAATGTTTAAGTGTTGATGATTATGGTGTTAAAGTATATATATTATGTTAATAGTGAAATATAGCTTTCGATGCTATATTGAATACATTTGTTGTTCAAATGTCTAGCCAGGGGAAATAGCTGTTGTTAAAGACAGATTCTAAACGGATGAAATACAATGTATGATTAATACAAAAAAATATGTCTAGGTTGGTTAACAGTTAGTCAAATATGGTTCAGATTAGGTCGTGGCTGGTTCAGACTAAGTCGAGCATGATTCAGCGCGTATAAAAATGGCTAAGTATGGGTCGAGTAAAGGTCTATTACAAATTTAAACTGTTAGGTATGGTTCAGACTACAGTCGAGTATTATCAAGTAAATTTCAGATCAAATCAAAACAGTCGAGTACATATATAGGCCATTTCAGACTTTTACTGGTTTGAAGTGTTTTGAGTTTGGTATGCAGTATTAACAAACGCTCATTCTAAATTTGCGTATCTGTTCTTATATATTGATATATGTACTGAATAATTGTGTACAATTATGTCCTAAATTTCCTGATAGATCAAATTGAATGAAAAATTTCAATTATGCGTATGTCACGAATTTGTGAGTTAACATTGTCATATTTAAGTCAAAGTTTAGGATCGAGTTTGAGTTGCAATGCGAGTATTCAAGTTCTTATCATATTTCGATAGACAGGTAAAATTTAAAACTTAGTTTGAAATTTTGAGGTACAACTAACGATGAGCATTTCTATCAAAATAATAGTAAAATCAATGGCAAAATGGTGGATACAGACTATCATAAAAACTCTGTATGACGTTTTCTCTTCAAAAGTATCGCACTAGTTTCGTTTTTTTATTTAATGGTACAGATTGTTCAAAATGAACAATTATTTTTAAAATGGCAGGAACATACCAATGTTTCACTACTTCTAGTCATGCACCAACAAGATATAAAATCATATCCAAAAATAAGAGAGATAACAAACAATCCATAGTTAACATCAGACTGAACAAAAATAACACCAGTTCAACCAATCATTATCTACCCAAAGTGTCATATACAAGAACAGTGAGCAATCACAAGGCCGTTTTTTTTTTACATTGCATGGTATCATCTAATAATCTCGTCAATTTTCAAATAAAATATATGTTAAAAAATTAAACGCAATACTTCAAAATTAAGGGGCAGTCATTCAAGGATAAAAGTGTTGATATACCTGTTATTTTTATCATCATTTAAAGAAGAAAATGGTGTTTGTTGTCAATGAGACAACTCACAAAAGAGACCAAAATTACACAGAAATTAACAACAGTAGGTCACCGTACGGCCTTCAACAATGAACAAAGCTCATACCGCATAGTCAGCTATATCAGGCCCTTAAATGACAATGTAATACAATTCATCACTGTTTCTCTGATAAGAGGTATACACACTGTAGACTTGATAACATATATGTAACACATTACATGCCAATAAGATTTTATTTTCAAAGAGAAAAACTTAGGACTCGAATATATTTCAAACTAACTTTAATGCATTTTTAAATGATTTGTTTTCTATTAAACACGGTTTATCTACTTTTCTTATTACAGACCACATATCAAAACATATATCAAGACAGCTATATGACTATATGTGTCATCTTATAGTAGGCACAGAAGATCACGTTAAACAACTCAGGTTGCTTAACGCGGTTAGGGATGATTTGTCACATACCAAAGATTCAATAGTTATAACAAGCGGTAGTATTGGAGAAGGTCTTGAGATGCAAGGAAGTGATTTGGATATGATGTCGGTTGATAGAGATAAAGAAGTGTATGATTTTAAACCGTGTTCAAATCAGCATAAATCATATTTGTCAATGGATACAGAAGATGTTAAGCCTGGTTTCACTAAGTTGAGACTAGACTATTGCAGTGATCAGACTTTATTCGAGATCTGTGAACAGCTAGATAATAAGCATTATCTATCAAGCGAATTATCGAGACATCACGCCCTGGTTGGCATTCCATTGGATTACAACTACTTGTATATAATTCATGGACCGTGTATATCTGATTCAGCGGCATATAGTGATATAGCTAGATGTCTACATTGTAAAACATGGGTACTAGCTGCAAGACATTGGATAACAAGATCTAATAACTCATGGCCGGGTTATGATGTCAAACAAAGTATTATGAGACATGGAGTACTTTTTGTACCAATCGGAGTAAAGGGGTCACCAAAAGAGGATCTAGAATGGCGAATATCGTTTTCTGTTGGTGAAAAACTTTTAATAAATACCTTTACACATACTCAATTATTAAGCTACGCTCTTATGAAGATTCTTTTGAAAGACGTTATAGATACTTTCGCCGAATGTAAAGATCTACTCTGCTCTTATTTCATAAAAACAATTATTTTCTGGATCTCAGAAGAACTGCCGAATGGAAACCCGAAAACCTTATACCTTGTTTTATGCAATGTTTTAGAAGACTTATTTATTGTGTTGAGTATTCAATCTGCTTGCATTACTTTATTCCAGAAAACAATATGTTTGAGAATAAAATTGAGGGCCGTAATCGACAAATACTATTAGAAAAACTTCATACTTTGCATAGTTACGGTTGGCGATGCATTTTGATTTCAGATCGAGTATCAAAGTTTCAAGGACTCGTGTGGTATTGTAACACGTATCAGCACCTATCGTTTGTACTTAATGTTGCAAAAACAACTAAATCCTTTTTTTTTAAAGTTAGCTCATATTTTTTTCCACGGAGGTTTCATTACGAATAACGCAAAATAATGCTTAGTTCTTCATATATAAGAGCAATACAAAAGTCATTTTCATGTGACCAAAGTTTGATAAAATACTTTTATTCATATTACATGTCAATGATCTGTTCCTTTCGTGCCCATTTTATTCCCCTTAACAGTACACACAGTAACAATAAATACCAATACCGACAGAACACATCCTGTCTTTGTACTCTGCTGCAGAATATCTATCATGACGCTGTATCTGGATGGCTGATGTTAGCATCGTTCTTTTATAAAACAAAGCAATACGCCAGAGCTTTACAGATCATAATGTACTCTTTATCGAAATGCACTTTTGATAAACTTTACCGACGTATGTCACATATAAATCACCAATGGTTGAAAGTTAAATCAGTGCAGAATATGTGTATTGTTCGCCTATGGAGATTACTACTTGTAGATGATATCATTATTTATGAATACATGTACTCTCATTTGCTTCCAGACGAACTCCTTTTAGACAAAGTGGAAAAACCTATTTCTTTTCCGTGTTCAGCGTATGCTTATTTTCTCAAATTTCTTTGTCATTTTCATCTCAATAATGGCCGACAATGTCAGGATTACCTTGAAGATCTACGACTTGTTATAGAAGAACATTATTTAATGGCAGGTTTGAGAACGATAACTTCAGCCTATTATCTCCTCGGAATTGCTTTACAGATTTCAGGCGACGCTAAATCCGCACAACGAGCATTCGATTACTATCATTTATACAAATCTGCAAACGATGAATATTGAATGTAACAAGAGATTGCAAAGAAATTGCACCTTTATTTATATGTTTGAAATGTTGGATATAATTGTTTCTTTTCCATCTTTAACGTATGATTATTTCCTCATTTTTGTTAGTCATTATCATCTCAAAATGAGCCGACAATGTAAGGATGACCTTGACGATCTACGACTTGTTATAGAAAATCATTATTTAATTGCAGGTTTGAGTACGAAAGCTTCAGCCTATTATCTCCCCGGAAATTGCTTTAATTTCAAATTTCAGGCGACGCTGAATCCGCATAACGAGCATTTGGTTACTATCATTTATACAACTTTGCAACCGAATGAATGTTGAATGTAACTGCAGATTGAAAAAAATAAATTGCCCCTTAATTTATTTGTTTGAATTTTCTTTTCTCTTTCATTAGAATCTAAACATGACATTCTATTAAAATGCTATGCTGTTTGATTTGTCTGTTTTTGTTTTTTTGTTTTAGTTGGGTTTTTTTCATTCATCGCACGAAGTGTTAGATTTAAAAAATAAATCTGATTACATTATCTAATATCGAATAAAAATTTGTAAGTAAAAATCGTAGCTCAACTTTCAATATTTCTATATAAAAGTAGCGTTACTATTTCTTATGATTAAGTAAATATATGAAGTCATTTTATTGGCATTTCATAAATTAAAAAAAAATGTTGAAAGATAATCAAACGTTTGTTATTTAATACCTTATATTTACAATAAATAAAACATAAACTTCGAGAAAGAGGACAAGATCTACTGCTCGTAAAAAGATAGCATTTGTAATACCTACATAGTGATCGCCTTTTCTCTGTTTGGCCTTATTTTTGTTTTGTTGTTATGTCGGTTTTAAAAGCTCTCCAGAGCTGATGTCTATACTTACATATACCGACTCTAAATAAAGCTTTATGTCTTATGTCGTGTGCCACATTTTTCTAGCACACAAAAGTAAACAAACAACCAAAGAAAAAGAAAACGAATAACATACTTGTTTAGAAAAGTGACAAAAAGATACAAACGATTAAGACATGAGTTAAGACATCACTCCTACCAGTCCAGTATTGATGCATTATCCCAAAAACCTTGGTAAATTAATAAAAATTGTATTAGGCCACACCAATTTAATTTTTTGTTCTACGGATTTTTTTACTCCAAAATTTGGGGCGAGCGAGCGATTTGAAAATTTATTGAAAAAATATTTAATTTGCAAATTTTTGAGGCGAAGCTTGAAAAGTAAAGGCGAGCGATTATAATTTTTTTTTGTAAACATAAAATAGTAGGTTTTAACAATATTAAAACTTGATTTATTACTTAAACTTTGACATTTCATTAATTTCTGAAGTATTTTTTTCCTGTTCACCAAGAAATAATTAAATCTGTTCTATGTATGTGTGACTGACAATGAGACAATTCTCCATCCAAGTCATAATCAGTTTGGGGGCAACCCCTTAATGTTATAAATATCCCTTTTACATGTTTTATGAGGGATCAATATAAGTTATAATATACTTGTTTATACAAAATGGCTCATATTTTCTTAAAGAACTATATATCTATCTGGTATTGAATGGTCAAAACATGTCAAAGTAATATTCCTAGACTTTAACCATGTTAAATTAACACAATTACTTTCAGTTTAATATTATTCAAAATAAGTGGACCCCTCTTTTAGAAAAAGTTGTTTAAATTATGATGTAACTCTTACCTTTTTGAGTACACAATTCTAAGTTTTCTTAGGTTTTGTATAGAAGAACTATACAAATCCTTGGTATATTTCTATTTTCTTTTCTACATCAGTAAAATGACCCCTTGTCTGAGGGAGGGTTGTTCTCAACCTGATAATAACAATCACAAGTCAAAGTAAGGCCTTTTACACAGGGTTTTGATACAGACCAAACAGCAAGCTATAAAGGACCCCAATTATAAGCGTACACAATGGGAACAGGAAAACCAACGATCTAATTTATATATCCACAAGTGAAAATACCAATTTACAACATCTACTGAACGACAGGCCCCTGAATCAATCAGGACAGGTACATAAACATGCAGCGGCTATAGATAGTTTTGTTTCGCCGGCATACAATATACTTGCAGTTGAAGGCAAACCTACAGAAGTTCTTTGTACTTTTTCTAACAACGAACATTTTTGATAGGGAATATAAGTAAGGGAGAAAGAAACCAATTTTTTGTTCTTTAAATATATTTCCGCTGTTATAGTACTACCACTTTGGATAAATAGGTTTCATGCTGAAAAAAATATTCTCGTAGATATTTACACAGTGTGGTTGGGTACTTTTATGTTTAAAATCGTTATATACAGGCTAGACTGTGATAAAGAAAACAAATGTTGATATCTTTTTATAATATTTACCAAAAAATACGGTGCGGGAAATGGACACGATTACATTTCCGGATTCGTGAAGCGGGAATATAAAAAAAAAAAAAATTGTTTTGAAAAAAAAGTGCGGACAGGTCCGTAGATCAAGGAATTAAATTGGTGCGGCCTTAGTTTATAATTTTTCAAACACTTCCCACTTTCATCAGCTAAGAGACGGCTAACTTTTTAGGAAAGCTAATACGTGTCTTTATATAAAACTAAGTTTACCCCGCTTTGTCTGTTAACATGTCGATATAGACACTATCAATTTCAAGTAAATAGTATCCTCCTAGATTTGATACTCATTCTTTCCATTTAGTCTAATTTACGTGTTTTAATTCAGTACTAAGAGAAGGACACGGTGAACAATTTCAAAGTAGACTACTAAAATCAAAACACAAAAACATAAAAATGTAAACACCAACCGACGTAATGTAAGACATAACAGTATCCTATGAAAAAGGGTCCACGTGGACAGTTTTTATAGAATTTTGATATTAAGTAATGGCAATCCCATGAAATATTCTCCCTGAAGTGGACAGATTATTATGAATATAAATCACAATTGTCACTCAAAATAATTAAGACTATAAGTAATCTACCATACTTACCATGATGCAGGTGAACACACTGGTTTAAAGCAAATCAGAAATGTTTAAATGATAGTAAAATTAACATGTTTAACTTGTTTAACTCCGCCACATTATTTGTGTATGTGCCTGTCCCAAGTCAGGAGCCTGTAATTCAGTGGTTGTCGTTTGTTTATGTGTTACAAATTGGTTTTTCGTTCATTTTCTTTATATAAATAAGGCCGTTAGTTTTCTCGTTTGAATTGTTTTACATTGTCTTATCGGGGCCTTTTATAGCTGACTATGCGGTATGGGCTTTGCTCATGGTTGAAGGCCGTACGGTGACCTATAATTGTTAATGTTTGTGTCATGTTGGTATCGTGTGGACAGTTGTCTAATTGGCAATCATACCACATCTTCTTTTTTATAGTTGATTATTTTTGTTTAAACAATACTTGAATACGGAAAATGTTTAAGAACTCACAGTTTTTAGTGGGATTTTCACTTTTAAGAATATCATTTGGTCCATCATCAACATTAGCACTTATGTAACAAACTAAAAGAGTGTGTTTTCTCAATTAAAAAAAAACCACACGACCCACTTTTGACAGGTGCACCACTGCCAAATGTGATATAAGACTTTTGCTACATCAGCTACATTGACACACTTGTTACCCTCATTGTTTGCAAAAGTTAACCTTGTCAAACGAGAGTCCAACTATCCGAATTTTATGTTAAAAAATTAAACTTTCGAGTGTTAAAGTCATAAGAAACGAGTGACCGGTGAAAAATAATGTTCTTCCAATTCTTGAACCAATGCATACAAACATCATAAACGTAGTCTTCTGTGCATGAATTTATAATTTATTTCGGGTAAATTTCGTATCATCGTCATTTTGTTTTCAATCGGTCAGTGTTGTTGTGAAAATATGGCAGGTAATTCAAGTTCGTGTTTTGAAGTTTAACGATTGTCATTTGTTTGTCAACAATCGACAAAAAATCAACAAAAAAGCATGGAAATTGAGCACGTGTTTAACATGTAAATTCAGATTATAGTTTATTTTAAGGACATACATGCGTATTGCGATCACCGGATTTTTACGAGAACGGTCACACTGAGGTTACTTTGCATACGGAAAATATGTCGGGGGAATTGCTTCCTGGAAGGAAGCAATTAAAATAAAGTCAACTTCTTCTAAATATGAATAAATTAAAGAATGTTCTTCAGAAAAAAGTATATGTACATAAGTTTTATAATGAAAACTATCAATTGAGTTATAAAAAAAACATATGCATTATTTTTTTTTAATTTGAGGTTTCTTATGACTTTCAAAATATCATCACGAACGAGATTTGGGTGTGGAATATATATTTTTTAACACCAATGGATAAAGATATAAATTTAGAACAATTTATGGACAAAGGGCGTCTATTTGATTGGGCAACATATGTACAATATAGTTAGATATATTTAATTTGGGGTAAAACCAATTACCAAAATAAAACAAACCACCAAAAAAACAAAAAGAACGGCCTAATACGATGCATAATGAAATACAAAAACATGTATTATGTAATACATTATCAAAACTTTATAGCTTAGATTGACTAGATATATTTTCTTCGATCAACTGCACTGAATGGTCTTTTCACAATCATCAGTCCATACAAACATGTGTGTTAATCGGTAACAGTAACCATGCATATCCAAGCTCTACGTACATAGTATCCACTTTCATATTAGTAACACATTACAAATTTTGGTTTTTAAAAAGTATTATTTCATAATGTGTTTAACTTCTTTAAAAAAAAATTTGTAAAATACCATGAATAAACAAAAAAAAACTGTCTTTAACTAGAGATCAATTGACATGTTTTATAAATCTGACAATAAACGACAAATAAGTGTTGCATTTATTGTGGCAAATTAATATCGAAAAAAACTCAAACGAGATAGAGAGACGAAAGCATTTCATAATGTGAAAAATGAATTTGATTTTAAGTTGAAAACGAAGTGTAAATTCTGTTCTGGTAAAACAATATTCAGTACTGTGTACTAATACAGTGGTTTGGATTTTTCTAACCAACATTTAGAGTGAAATGTACTTGCCACTGTATGACGGTAGTATTTGTCAGACCCTTTTAAGCATGTTTGTGGGCTGTAAACATTTTAGAAGTAGTTACTGCTTTTTCGTAAAATTTCTTAATAAAGTATATTTTCAAAGTTATATTGTTTGCGTTTTTTATTGCCACAACAATACTGTCTTATTTGTTGAACTAATTCTGTTCTATTGCCGCTTTTAAACATACGTCTGATGCCAACAGTATCGTCATGCAGAAGTAATTATATTTCTGCTTCTTCCTTCAGTTCAATATTTAAATCACGTGGCCCATTTTTTTCCTATATAATTTACTTAAGAAAACCTTAATTTTCGTCACTAAAATATGTGAGTACATCAATAATTCGGGTATTTCAAACAGTTTGTATCAAAATATTTTTTCTTTTCCAATTAAAATCATATGGTATTAGGTACCAGGTATGACAAACAAGACAATTTCACATATTGTTAAAATAAAATAAATGAAATCCTTATATTATTAATTAACAATTCATTTCCTTTTATCAAGCTTTTCATTATAGAAAGAAGTGCAAAGTCTATCATAGTTCAAAAATGTAAATAATTGGCTTTAATATACATAAACAATGTGACAGAGTTGCTGTTCCTGACAACCTTTTATCATGACAACTAAATAAAATATCACAAATTATAATTAATGTACGATATTCCAGAGCATGAATTTCCAATCCTGATTTCTTTGATAGAAAGTTGCCGCTCACAAAAGCTTTTTAACCAAGAGTTCCAATTAGGGAAGTTGAAGTCACTCCTTTGGAATTATGGACTTTATCACAAGTTAGTTGATTATCTTTTTCATATATGCGGACGAATATGTTTCAATCGTCGTTAACACAATCCTGTTCTACTTTTCCCAGAATGCCATCTACTGAATTTGACTAATCAAAGGGATTGTACTTACACGAGCAACACGACGGATGTCACATGTGGTGCAGGATATTCTTACCTTTTCCGAGTACATGAGATCACCCCAGTTTTTTTTCTGTCATGAAAACATGAAATAGAGAAATAAGTGTTCAGGAAAGGAAAGCATCCCCTGTTTCACAAGAGACATACAACTGCTTTGCTTTTTCGATATAAGATATTTGATTGATTTGCGTTACCGGATTGATTGCTGTGAGGGGGAAGTGGGCAGATATATTAAAAGGACAATCATGTGTTGTCATCATATTTATCGAATAATAACAATTAAATATGGGTCCGAAGCAAATCAGAGCTTCCTACAACTTGGTTATATCGAGATAGAGATAATTATCAAATTATCAGGAAATTGTGAACGCACAGTTGACCCTTTTGACAAATATTTACAAAGTGTTGGAAAACACCACTGACTTTTAAACATTTCATTCTCGATTAACAGTTGTTGAGATTAACATTTTGTACTATTTAATTACAAGACATTAGTGCAAATCTATAACTAGAATTTGGCTATAAACCTACAATGTTCATTAAGACTCAATGATAAAATTAGCAGCCAAATACATTTTGCAATATGCTTGATGATCTGTAACATGTAAAATTGCTTTCTTCTGACTGAAATAATTTTTCGGTCAATGTAAAATGTATAAGACGTTTACTAGCATGATTACACTTTTAAACAGACCAGTCAAAATCACCCCGAGATGCAATTATTGTCTAGATTCTATTACTAAATTACATAACCATAATTTGAATGCATCAAATATATTTGCTTTTCCCCCTAGAAGAACAATTTACCGTGTAAAAAGTATCCACACCAACTGATAGTATACACAATACTACGTTTCTATTTCATACGTGTAGCTAGGCTCCATCATGAATAAACATAACTATGATTTGATGTAAACAATACACTTCATTCCCGGTGTTAATGCATCAGTATATGGTGTTACACCATAAATTCGAGCCCAGCCAGAAAGCACATAAAGTAGTACATATTTAACACAAAATAGTTCCTACGGAAGACTGAAAGTTTCAAAATATGTTTTATATCTAAGTATTTTTCTTATCAATTGAAATATGAATGATTGGTGATCATTGTAGATCACATTTTTTACTTATGATGTGAATATTAGAATAATTGCACCAAATTTTAAGATGAGGGTACATTTTGTCTGTTTGTCAGATCTAAAGTACCTGTTTTAGTACATCCCAAATTCCTATAATCAGTTCTTTCTAATATGTCATTAAAGGGTATGTTTATTTTTTTCAATGCAAGAAACAAGACAATAAGGTGACGTGTTGTTTTCACATACAATGATTGTCACTTTATTTGAACTTTAAAGAAAAGAGCCTGCTTGAAATTTTAGGAATTTAACATGGGAAAGAAAGCAATGGGGCCATGAATTTGTTGTGAACTTCCAAATGCCTGACAGATAATTTAAAGTAGTTCTTTTTTATTATATGCAGACGCATTGATTGATTGTAAGAATTATGGCCAGCTGCATAAACACTAAAGACCATGCCATATCTATTAATCTACAAACAAGGTTCTACATCGTTGTTAATGTAATTGTATTTAATTGGACTGTCATACAAGCTAGAGGTTTAGATAGCTATAAAACCAGGTTTAATCCACTATGTTTTACAAAATGCCTGTACCAAGTCAGGAGTATTACAGTTATTAACCTTTCGCTTTCGTATGATGTGTTTAAGCTGTTGATTTTGCCATCTGATAAGGAACTTTCCGTTTTGAATTGAACTCGGAGTTCAGTATTTTTTTGCATGATATTATTTTCCACATTTGTGTTTTTTTTTAATTGAAAATCGATTTTCCTTTTGCATAAATATTTTCAAAAGACACCAAGCCTTTACACATTTTTTTTCGCTCTAGCGCATCCAAAAATCAGGTTTTGGTAACAGTTATATTTGAACTCATTTAATTTTTCTTACCTCGACTGTTTTTTGTATGTACTTTTTTTTTGTCATTTTCCTTTTTAGCTCTGGCGTTGTCAGTTTATTTTCGACTAATGAGTTTGAATGTCCATCTAGTATATTTCGTCACTTATTTAACTTTAAATTTCATATGATTATCAAAAACATTTGTTACGTAAATGTTTTTTATAGTGTTACGTTTCTATAAAAATAGACTCGAAAGTAAATTTTACGGAAATACCTATTTGTACATTAATTATATCTTTACTACAAGCAATTACAGGTGAGATATTTTAACACATTGCTACAAAAATTTAACTTATACTAGTAGATAGTTTGTATTCAATCGCAATATTCTGTGTGTTGATGGAAACGTTGAAATTAAAAGGAATCATATAAACAGAGTAGCTTGCACATATTGAAGTAGATATTGAAAATGAACGTTGTGCTGATGATACTTATAACTTAATGTCTGATATCACAAACCAAAAGAACATATGTTTGCCATTGTAACAGAATATCTGTGCCGAGGATAACATGGAAACATATTTACCCCTGCCATTATCCGCATTTTTTACAATACATATACAAACCAAAGCTGTAAATATGAATTACCTTTACCCATCCTCTTAAGCTGCTACATTAATCTCGATATTTGGCACCAACTAATGTATTTTCAATAGACCAACATTTCTGAGTTCTAAACATTGAGATGTATTCTTTCAATGTCATTGTCTACCCCTTAAAAACAAATAAAAAAGAATTAGAAAAACAACCCCAAGAAAAACGGAAAAACTGTTTTGAAAAAAATGTTAATAGATTACCGTAGCTGTATTTGACAAAACTTTTAGGAAGTTTTGGTCCTCATTGTCTTCAACTTCGTACTTTTTTTTGCCTTTTAAAACTATTTTTGATTCGAGCGTCACTGATGAGTCTTTTGTAGACGAAACGCACGTCTGGCGTAAGTGTAAGATTTTGGTCCTGGTATCTATGATGAGTTTATTAATAATCAGAAAATGACCTGAAAAGTCTTCATAGAAAGACACAGAAGCATTTGTGTGTTATATATAAATGTAATACAGTTTATACATCTACAGCAAGTAATAAATGAACACATAAGAAACTGATATGTCTAGGTGTCAGTTAAACTGGTGTGAAGATGAAGTAAAAAATATCAGAGGAACAGTCAAACTCATTAATCGAAAATAAACTGACAACGCCATGGCTATAAATTAAAAAGACAACGACCAAATAAAAGAACAAAAAAACAACATAGAAAATAAAAGACTGAGCAACTCGAACCCCTTTAGTCTGAGTATGTGAGTGAAATAAACGGAATCAAAGACGCTTATTCTTCTAATATAATATCGAACATGCGTGTACGTTTGAAGACCGTTATGGAATAACCGTTTCACAGATGATATCGGATATGTTTCTAGTATACCCTTTCCTTTTCACGAATGTGACAACCGAATTTAACTATTTACTGGATTTGTAATAACATAAGCAGCACGACGGATGCCACATGTGGAACAGGATCTGCTTACCCTTCCGGAGCACCTGAGATCACCCCTAATTTTTGGTGGGACTCGTGTTAGTTAGTCTTTAGTTTTCTATGTTGTGTCTTCTGTTCCATTGTTTGTCTGTTTGTCTTTTTATTTTTAGCCAAGGCGTTGTCAGTTTATTTTCTATCAATGAGTTTGACTCTCCCTGTAGTATTGTTCGTCCCTATTTAAAAAATCAGTATCTACAAGTATACTAGTTTTTCAAAGATATTTTTAAACAATACTTGACATGTTGCATTGACAAAGTTATGGCTGGACATGGACATAATTTTCTTAAACACGTCTTTTTGGTACAACCAAAGCCCAAAGTGGCATATCGCTGGGAAAACCAAAAGCATTTTATTCACATGTGCAGCAGATATAAGAACCTTACAATATACAAGTACCAGCTTTCAAGTAGATACAATACATGTTGATAAAACTACTAAAACACTTTGTTTCCAGGGGTTGAAATATAAGTAATTTTATGGTTTACATATTATTCTGTTTTTATCGGTCTCTCGATTTGACCTTTTCCGCCTTAGTAGATTTAATTTTAAAGTTTTTCATTAAGATCACACAAAATTGAGACCTGTTTCTTCCAAAATAGTTCATGACAAATACTTATAATTGCATGTTTACCAAAAATATCAAGAAAAGTCGGTTTGCATTTCAAGTAGGATACTTTACAGGTATATATAGTTAACGCTTATATTAATGATGTTTAGATATAATTTGGTTAAAAACATTGTTTGTTTATTTTCTATGTCACAGACACCAAAACAGAAAATGAGTCAATAGCTCTATATCATTTCATGTGTCATCATATAGTTGGAACAGAAGATCATATTAAACAAATAAGGTTGTTAAACGCAGCGAGGGATAATTTGACATATAACGAGTTAATAAGAACTATCACAAGCGGAAGTTTTGGAGAAGGACTTCAGCTGCGAGGTAGTGATATAGATATAGTGCTTGTTCAAAAATGTTCGGAGGTTTATGATGTTCAACCCCGTTTCCTTCCAAGTATGTCATATCTGTCAATGGATACTGACAATGTTAAACCTGGATTTACTCAGTTGAGACTAGAATATAGCAGTAGACAGACTTTACTTGACAACAGTGTACAAATCGCTGAAAATCATTATTTATCCAGCACATTATGGAAACAGCAGTGGCTGCCAGTTGGCGAAGACTATACAACTCATGGGCATATCAACCAAACAAGAAGTATTTGACAGTGTAAAAAATGTTTCAGAATAATAAAGGATTGTCTTTATTATAGAAGAGGTACAAATGATATCAGAAGGACAGTCAAACTCATAGATAAACTTAGAACAATAAGAATGAGCAGATCCTACTCCACCTGTAACACCAGTCGCGTTGCTCATGTTATAACGAAACAATATCAAGAAGATACATTGTAAATGCAATAAACCATGAGCCAGGATAAATATTTGAAATGTGGGTATTATCCAAAAACATTTTTTCCTAAGATAATGTACATCCCCATACTAGACACATACAGTGCGGCTAAGACTCAATGATTTTTCAACCCCATACATATGACATTCGCACTCGACCAAAATGTGATTTTAAAGTTTGAGAAAGAGTTATTTACAGGAAAACATTGAAATGATAACTCTATTAATAGTTGAAGTCGATCTTCGAAGTAAACACATTTGTTCCGGTACAGACGATACGGAGCTGTTTTATAGAAACACTAGTATCGGTATGAATATATAATAATTTAAGAAATTTGGAGTAAAGAATAATATTTTTTTGGAAAGGCTATGCTGATTA
The DNA here is from genome assembly GCF_036588685.1 of Mytilus trossulus. Classification (NCBI taxonomy): domain Eukaryota; kingdom Metazoa; phylum Mollusca; class Bivalvia; order Mytilida; family Mytilidae; genus Mytilus; species Mytilus trossulus. The sequence continues at coordinate 57,480,313 of NC_086386.1, read as the reverse complement.
ATGTTGGCTTTCTAATGGATTAGTTGGATACACAATATATAAAACATTTTGTATGTGTAGTGCTGCATAGACAAAACATGCATTACAGTATTAAATTTTGCCCCGATTTCCAGATAGATCAATACGAAAGAATGCTTTCTGATGTGCAATGTACTCTTCGGATTATCGACGTGTCTGGTTACCACCCAATTACAATAGTTCGTGAATTTTAGCGGTTCTGTAATACTTTCCATTGATCGAACGAATAAATATAATTCACAAATCATATTCACAATTAAATCTGCAGCCCTATTCTGTGAGTTGTTGTTTATACTTGGGAAAAGCTGTTAGTTGCACTTTTTACAATACACATGAGCATTTACAAAGTGTGCACTATGAAATTGACATTTGTTGAAATGAATTATATCTATTATCGCGTCAATCAAGAATATATATACATAAAACATTAAGCAGGCATTCTTAGATAAAAGAGCTGAGTTGAATGTGCTATTTTCACTGTTTTGTTTGAAGATAAATTATCCGTATCTAAAGCATGTGTTTAGTAAGATAACAAATATGCCACACATTAAAAAAATTAAATTATTAGAATGTAAACAGATGATGTTAAGCCTGGTTTTACTCAGTTGGAATTGGAATACAACCGATATCATTTCTTTTCTAAATATTGTGAAGAATGAAATGGTAAATATTATGTATCGAGCGCATTGTATAAACAGAATTCTTGATTGATAAAAATTATTATATTCATGGACAGTGTATTTCGGACAATGAGCGACTTTTTGACTCTGCTGTTTGCCTACATTGTAAAACGTGGGTAACATAAGGAACACACTGGATAACAAGATCAAATAACTCATGGCCGTTTATGAATGTAAAATATGATTTATTAAAACATGGAGTACTCTTCGTACCATTTGGAGTGACGGGATCACCAACAGAGCATCTAGAATGGCGAATATCATTTGCAGTTGCTGAAAAACTTTTAATCAATACCTTCACATACACTCAACTAATACGCTATGCTCTCTAAAAAATTATCTTAAAAGATGTAATATAATGTTGACCCCGAATGTTCGTATTTCTTGAAAACGCTTATTTTCTGGATATCAGAAGAACTACCACAATGCGCATGGAAACCGGAGAAACTAATACCTTGTTTTATGCAATCTTTTAGCAGACTGATTTATTGTGTTAAGTATTCAGTTTATCCTCATTACTTTATTCCAGACAACGATATGTTTGAGAACAAGATTGAGGGTCATGCTCATAAAATACTTTTAGAAAGACTATATACCTTGCATAGTTACCGTTGGCAATGCGGTTTTTTTTCAGACCAAATATCTAATTTTCAACATCCGATGTTGAATGTTTACACCGAACCGAATTTTTGTATCTTAAAGATACACTTTAAAAATGAACTTGTCCGCAGCATTTCTCCAAAATCGCTTGTCAGATTTACTTGGGGTTTTATAAAATGTTAGACTAATATTTCTAGGGGGCCATCAATCTTTCGTTTGTTCATTGGGCCTATTAAGAGGTGTTTTGAGGGGCTAAAAGAAGGGAGGGGTTTACTATAGAACCCTATGGGATTTTATTTTCTAAAAATTTCGAATGAATATAACTTGTAAACTATAAGTGATAGACACATACAGTCTTCAGAAATAATCAAAGGACAATAAAACAAATCACATGAAATAAAGGGTGAGTTCCTGGGTAGTCAACCCACCCCCTTCAATTTGAAAATAAGCTATTATCTTATAAACGGTCGAGATCCCCTCCCCTAAACTATATATATTCTTGTATGGGACAATAAGACAAATCAAATGCAATAATAGGGAAGTCCCAGGGGGTTACCCCGCCCTGTCTTGTTTGAAAACTTGTTAACGGTCAAGATCCCCACCCCTAAACCATATCTATTCTTGTATGAAACAAGAAAACACTTCAAATGAAATATAGGGAGTGTTCATTGGGGTCACCCCAACCCCTCATGTTTAAAGAACTTTAAAATGGTGGAGATTCCCACCCCTAAAACATTTATATTCTTGTACTGTTGTATGGGGCAATAAAACAAATCAAATGAAATGTAGGTAAAGTCCATGGGGACCACCCTAAACCCTCATGTTTGATAAATTGTAAACGATGAAGATCCCCACCCCTAAAACATGTATAATATTTGAAGGGACAACAAAACAAATCAAATGAAATATAGGTGAAGTCCATGGGGGTCACCCCACCCCTTTAGGTTCGATAAATTGTAAACTGTCAAGATCCCCACCCCTAATCCATGTATATTCTTGTATGGGCCAATAAAACAAATAACAAATGAATATGGGACCATATGAATGGCAAATTATGGGAGATTTGTTTGGGAGACTTCGTAACAGCATCCTGTTACAATTACTTCTTGTTTATATTGTTGTCAGTATATTTTCGATTCTGAGTTTGTTAACTTTCGGCTCAATGTTTTACTCTTTAATTTTTATTAATGATTTTTGGTATTTTGGGGTCTTTATAGGCAAATTTATGGACCCGACTCCTGTGTTTTAATTACGTTTATAACTGATATCAGAGGATTACACATCACACACGAGAGGTTAATTTCGTTGCTTGTTTATGTTTTAAAAAACGGCTAATTCATAGACAATTGATACATTTAACTTTGTCCCATCGGAAACGTTTGAATTCAAGTGAGATTTGATGACTAAGGATAGACACGGCTTTCTCATAAAAAGAAGCAGTCATTTAAATATGTAATAAGAACACCAAGGGCAAGGTAAAGAGCTCCGAAATAACAAGCTATTCCTCCTTCAATAGACGCACTCGAATGCTTTACCTTTTGCAAATCGACTACTGGATTGGTAGGGGTTAAGGGATGTTTAGTTTCTGTTGTTGTTTTAGAGGAGGCAAATTTGCAGGAATATTTGGATATTCAAACAAAAAATTAAATCGTTACCACCTAAATTTGAGATAGAAGCAAATCAACTTCCTATAGCATGATCAAGTCATACGTTACATCATAGACCTTTTGGATTATTAGCTCTTCATCTTTTATATAAGCTTTGGATTTTAAAATATTTTGGCCACGAGCATCACTGAAGAGACATGTATTGTCGAAATGCGCATCTGGTGCAAAATTAGTACGTTAATTTAATTAATGACCAAGTGTTGAGATGAAACACGAAATTAGGTTTTTAGTCAACATTTACAATCCGGTTTTTTAAAGAAATTTAACCTTACTCCAGATTCAGTTTATGTTTACATCATCATTTAAAAATGTCCATGTTTATTGTATCAAGTAGTGGAACTGATACATACAATTCCTTATAGGGGTTTCAACAATTGTGTAATAGCCACGATCGCATGAAGGTTCAGTTTATTATAACGATGTTAAAATTCTACCAATGTCTACCAAACTTAATATCCGGAGTAAACTCCTTTTTTATGATTGTGAAAAAAAGAGTTTTATTAATTTCATTTTCTTGTATCGGTGTCAGTATAATTTTATATAGCTTTATAATTATACTCAAGAACGTTCATACGACGAACATAATCTTTCTTGAAAAAACACCCAAAATTAAACAAAGAACATGAACAAAACCAAGACATAATATATATTCATAGGTAACTGATGCTAAATAAATTAGTCACGGGTTTATTGTCATGAATTAACAATAAACCGCTTTGAGAGTATAATTTGAATATTATCTAAGTCGGCACTCGTGGTTCAGTGGTACATGTATTATGCATAGACTGAAGACTGTAATGTATTACATTAAAAGTACGTGCTAGTTCGAAGCCTTCACCCGAACTCGTTTTTGCGATGATAAAATATCGTAAGTTAAAAAATAAAACTTATAATATAAGTTAACACAGTGATCAATTGAAGAACAATAGTCTCACGTCATAGAAATGGGTTAATAAGATGGTATTTTATTTTTTGATTCTGTTGCATTCATTGAACATATCCATGGTTTCAGCAAGTCAATATAGCGGCTCCCTTCTGGTAACAACATGTCAGCCGTGGATTGTTTGGTAACTAGTAACCTATGAGAATAATATTAAAGATTGCAAATGCTTGGGTTAAGGACATTTGTACACGGAAATAATTTTGTTATTAAAAGTTTTTTCCATTTCTATAAAACTAATAAGGATTAAACATATTTATAAAACACCGTCTCTTCTCACTAATCCTTTTCCCTCTAGATAGCTTGTGCATAAATTAAGAATTTTTCAACAGTAGATTTTATTTTTGTCTTCAAATTTAATGTAACGCTTCAATAAAAGTGAAAACGAAAGTCGATTTTACGGAAATACAAATTTTATAGATATAGGAAGATGTGGTGTGAGCGCCAATGAGACAACTCCCCATCCCAACAATTTATAAAAGTAAACCATTCTAGGTAAATGTACGGCCCTTCCACACGGACCATAAATTGGCTCACACCGAACAACAAGCTATAAAGGGCCCCAAAATTACTAATGTAAAACCATTCAAACGGGAAACCGACGGTCTAGTCTATATAAAAAACGAGAAACGAGAAACACGTATAAATTACACAAACACACGACAACTAATGTACATTTATACCTTTAAATATCACAATGTCAACTAACTAAACAAGATGGCAGGTAAATACTTTTAAATATATTGCTGCATAATCTAGATACGTAGTTTCATAAACTTTAAGTCACCCGTTTCTGTCTTTTCGATGGCAAAATGCAATAGAACATATTTTTTTTATTTAGATAATAGATAACTAAAAAGAAAAAGAAACTTAAACATTGAAATTGAAAGTTTAGTTTGCATAATAATCAAGATTGAATGAACCACTTGTTTAAAGTTTGCTATACATGCGACATAAGTCAAAGGTAAACTTATTTGAGATAATTTCAAAATAGGTCAAAGTAGAGTAAGGTTTCAAGATATATGAAGGAACTATTGTTCACGCTTTGATGACCATTGTTTCTTATGCGCACTGCCTATATAAATGATATAATAAATTTTACAAAGAATGATACAACCGTTTGCGTTGAATTATGTTAAGAAATTTTCATCGCGACGATTGATAGATGGTTGTTGCTCACAAGGAAGCTATCAAATCAAGAGTCCCAAATGGTGAAGTTGAAATCATCTCTTCGTAAATTTTACGGACGCCATCACGAGTTGGTTGACCGTTATGGAATAACCGTTTCACAAATGATATCGATTATGTTCCTTACGTCGTAACTACAATCCCCTTCCCTTCCATAAATATGACCTACCGAATTAGACTATTCACCAGATTTGATATCTCATAAGCAACACGACGGGTGCCACACGTGAAGCAGGATCTGCTTACCCTCTCGGAGCACCTGAAATCACCCCTAGTTTTTGGTGGTGTTTGTGTTGTTTATTCTTTAGTTTTCTATGTTGTGTCATGTGTACTATTGTTTGTCTGTTTGTCTTTTTCATTTTTAGACATGGCGTTGTTAGTTTATTTTCGATATATGAGTTTGACTGTCCCTTTGGTATCTTTCGTCCATCTTTTGTACTACTTTTGTAATCTAGTGTCTCATCGATATTCTCATTCAACCATATTTGTTCTTTATTTCAAGTTTATGCAAATTATTGGAATTTATCGAGTGTTTTTTCTGCAGAAAAAATACATGTAATACTTAATAGCAATCTTATTTTCTAATCTAATAAGTATAGTAATAAATCTGCATACGAATGAAATATAATAGTATCAAAATTGAGAATGGAAATTAGGAATATGTCAAATAGACAACAACCCTAATTAAGAGACTAAAGACAACACTCGAAGACTACCAATGGGTCTTGAACGCAGCAAGAAAATCTCACACCCGAAGGTGGTCCTCAGCTGGCCCCTAAATAAAATGTGTCCGAGTTCAGTGAAAATGGCCGTCACACTAGACTCCAAACATATAAATGAACGAAAATTTAAAAAAAAACAAAGGTTTCTGACCTCGGACAAGCGCAACAATTTAACACTATATTGCGAAGAAATGAATCAATCCCAACCTTCCTTTTGTGGTCATAAACCTTATGTTAAAATTTCATAGATTTCTGTTTACTTATACTAAAGTTATTGTGCGAAAACCAAGAACAATGATTATTTGGGTCCTCGTTTGGCCCCTAATTCCTAAACTGTTGGGACCCAAACTCCCAAAATCAAAACTAACCTTCCTTTTATGGTCATAAACCTTGTCTTTTTATGTAACGTTCTAATTGTTAGTGAGCTTTCATTTTCTTTTATCTGATACATTTTGGAGAGTAAAAATTGTAGCTCAATATTTGGTATATTAAATTATGTAAAAAGTAAGTTTTTTTCAATTCAAAATTGTGTTCTGATATTTAGAACGTAATCTCTATTTTTAAATTTTTTGAAAGCAGTTCAAACTTTTCGTCGATATGTTAGCACTTCCATGTTAATATGAAATATTCCTGGTATGTTTATATTAGGTAAGGGTCTTGATGAATTTAGATTCACAGTTATACTTATATTGAAGAAAGAAAACTGAGGCTTTGCATGGTATTCATGATCAATTATATATGTAAAAAAAAAACTGTAGCTTTGCAAGGTAGACATATACAATTATATATGATGAGTAAAAATCTCAAAAATACTGATCTCCGAGGAAAATTTAAAACGCGAATTTCCTAATCAAATGGCAAAATTAAAATCACTAACACATTAAACGAATGGACAAAAACTTTCATATACCTGCCTTGCATTCCCATTGGTTTGTTTTTTAAATGTTTTGCCGTTTTGCTCTACAAAATATCATTCATATGTAACCTTTTTTAAGATTAATACAGGACCTTTTGAAAATCCATATTATAACTGTTACGTGTATTATGACACTAACCAATACATAGTATTAAAACTACTGAATAACGGAAAACGTTTACTGACTGTTTTCTATCTCAAACAAGTAAAATAAGAATCAAGGTGTAGTAAGCTTTCTTTCTCCCTTCAACAAGAAAAAACCTATTGTTTGTTTGTGGCAAACATCACGCAACCAAAAAATTTGTTTGGACAATATAATACTACAAACTGAAGATCTATTTGTTTTATTTATCTTTGGGTATTTTTGCACACCAACGAAATAACTAGATCACTGGCATCAAATGTTGTGTCCTCAGTTAAAAATCTAATGAAGCATAAACATGGATTTTACAGGATGATAATGTTCAATTTTGATAAAGGGATATAACCCTAATTAACACCAAGACGAAAAGGCATTCTACACATAAAAACAATTTCTAGTATTAAATAAATATTTTATAATCGCTGCATTGTTCTTAGTAAGGTCTGGTATGTTTATTGTTACACATGCTTGTTATGTACTTATTGTGATAAATAGTTTCATTTTTTTTTATGTACCTGTTTACATTTTCAAATATGAGCCGTAGTGTTTACATACTATTTTGCTATCACAGCAAATGGAATAAATTATTATTATGTAGATCAACTGTCAGAATTTAGTCAATTATAGGTGATAAATTCACTTTTTTCTTATATATCAATGTTTTTTCTTCATAATATAATGTGGATACGTACAAAGAGAGACAACTCTTTTCTTCCTAATTCTACATGATCAACCATTACATTATCAAACAAAAGTTATTAAGTTACTTTCATTCTTATGTTCTCATTTAATTTTTAAACACAACTGATATATTGAAGCTAAATTGCATCTCATAAGAATTAAGCCTCAGATATAATAAGGATTAATGAATAATTTTTCGTACATAAATGACCGTGCATTATAAGCCTCTAAAGGCTGGTTAGTATAAATATATATGTTAATTGACTGCTTATGTTTAACATTGTAATATGTTGTATTTCATGTATATGTACCAAGTTTAACGTTAAAATAAAAATATCTATCTATCTATGCGAAAATAACTTTAGGTATTAAGAAGAGAAAATCCTGGTTTATTTTAAACAAAAGTATAGTTTCATATAAAGACTAGGCCACGACTCTGGATACATTTATGGATATACTGACGTTTATGGAAAAACTAGAAATTTAACTGAAACAAAAAGAAAAATCGTGTTTGTGACAATGAATTTGATTAATTGATTAAGATCGCGAACTAAATACTCTTCGCATACAGAATTGACAATAGGTCTTACATATATATGGCCTAATGTGTATTGTGTGCATATGCATAGTCCACAAGTTTATCTGAGACATATGTAAAATTTATCCATCTCTGCAGAAAAATAAGTTTACTATCTATAGTTTTCAACAAATAATAAGTCATCATATGGCTGAATTTCAATCACACAAGCACGATTAAAGTGACGACAACAGATTATGTTACAACTTTTTTGCGTCGAATGTATACAATCACTATTCTAAAAGTAAAATTCTGTATGTAATGATCGTAAATAACATTTGGCTCTCATTTTTAATGGTACGTTGTTTTTTTTATACAATTCCATGTAATCCATCATTTATTGTGTAGGTATTGGTGTTACGTATAAATGGAAATAGAAACGAAAGAACATTTCGCATAAAAATCCATCTTGCAATTGAATCTGAATTAACAAAAGAAGATGTCAGGTAAAAACATATATTCTATTATTTAACTTGATTAAAGTTTGCTTAAGAATTATCTTTACACTATAACATTATGTTGGTTATGTTTTTAGATAGAAAATTTAAATCTAAAAGAATGGAAATACACGTAGATGATAAACACAATCTGAATACGATGATATAATTGAAAAAAGAAACTTTACATAATGTATTCATAGGAAAATTCTACGGAAGCGTATTAGCGCCACACATTTTTTTTATTATTTTTCTTCCTATGTTTGCGTTATAACGGAAACCTTTGCGTTATAACGCAAACCTTTGCGATATAACGCAAACATTTGTTTTATCTTATTTCTTATTTAAGATTCAAAGGAAACAGTAGTTATTAATGGAGGAGGCTGGATATAATAAAATTTATCACCTTTGTAGTAATTGCAAAGTAAACTACTTGAATAATGAGATCATATCAATGACTAATAATGAGCATAATAATATAAGAAGATGTGGTATGAGTGCCAATAAGAAAACTCTCCATCTAAGTCACTATTCGTAAAAGTAAACCATCATAGGCCGAATTACGGTCTTCAACACGGAGCATTGGCTCACACTAAACAACAAACTATAAGGTCCCCAAAAACGATATCCAAGTTACTACTAGTATATATATTACAAAGAAAATTGAGTAAATTGAGGTTATACCTAAGAAAAAAATCAACCCTGCTAATATAGCTATAACCGAATATAAATATACTTCCAAAGTAAGCTCTCGTTTGAGAACTGTGTAAAGTAGGTTACATTCAAACAAGCTAGTCTTTGGCAATAAATGTATAGAATGAAGATGTTTCATTAATAAAATTATGTTCTCTCTATTCAAATTGCTACCCAAGCATCTTAAAAATACTTCATTATATTGAAATGAAAATTCAATGACTTTCTATCAAAGAATCTTGATCATATTCTGAGATTTAAAAAAAATGTTTCCTTATTAATAATTCATTTTAAAGCAGAAAGATCATTTTGTCTATTTGACTTGGAGGTTTCACAATTGTATGACATTATTTTTGATCTTTCAATTTTAATATGACTATAAACTATATCTATTTTCTTGTTAAATTTCTGATGCACAAATCAGTCTTAATTTATGTATAATTGCACTTCAATTATTCCATTATTCCTATGCATATTTATTATAATGATTTGGCCTTGTATGTATGTTTCTTTTTTTATCTACTAGTAAATCACATCCGAAATGAATGACAGACGGACATATATACAAAACGTAATGAATAATTGAAATAAAGATATTTGCGTTATAACGCAAAGGTTTGCGTTATAACGCAAAAGGTTTGCGTTATAACGCAAAGATTTGCGTTATATCGCAAAGGTTTGCGTTATATCGCAAAGGTTTGCGTTATATCGCAAATGTTTGCGTTATAACGCAAAGGTTTGCGTTATATCGCAAAGGTTTGCGTTATAACGCAAATGTTTGCGTTATAACGCAAAGGTTTGCGTTATAACGCAAACATAGGAAGAAAAATAAAAAAAAAAATGTGTAGCGCTAATACGCTTCCGTAAAATTCTCCGTACAAATTTTATATTTAAAAAAAAATCAAGTTTATGACGTCTCCAAGATTTACTACAGACTTACATGTACTAGTATTCAACAGTGTTACATATATGAGGTCCTCTTACATATACTTTGAAGAAAAGAGAATTAGGCGCGCGATAATGCGCAGGTAGCAGAGTTAAGATGTTGAAAAATTCACCACAATTTGTAGATTTATAACTCAAACAATGAAGAAATATGAGTGAACAAAATGAATGTTTATATTCATAACAGATAAAAGGAAAAGATCACACACCAACTTATGAAATTGCTCGAACTTTAAAAAGAATAAGACAGTTAAAGCGTAACCTGCTGGATATGCATACATCGCCTGCAATTGAAATCCGCACAATCGGGTAAATAGTTATAGGAAGATGTGAGATAAGTGCCAATGAGACAACTCCCCATCCAAGTACCAATTTGTAAAAATAAACCATTATAGGTCAAGGTACGGCCATCAACACGACGCCTTCGTTCACATCGAACATCAAGCTAGAAAGGGCCCAAAAAATCACTAAACTAAGTGTAAAACCATTCAAACAGGAAAACCAACGGTCTTATCTATATAAAGACGAATAAAGAGAAACACGTTTATTCACAAGATTGATAAAGGTCTGAAAAACAAATCTATAATTTGAAGAAAAATTGTTTTATGTTTACAAAAGACACGTAAAAGAGTGAAGTATAGCTATGTTTGTTCAGATCGATTATAAACATTTGCAACCCAAATAGGCCACCGGTAGAGATTTTGATGAATTTTTCGACAAAATTAATTCCTACCACATTTAGGTCTCGAAAACTTTAGGTCTTGCGCAAATATATAATTTCAATCCTGGTAACTATGATGAGTTTATTAACAACCATTTTTTTCCACCGCTAGTGGAGTTTTTATCCCTTGCGAGGGTACTTTTCGCTCAGTAGTCAGCACTTTTGTGTTGACTTGTGTTATCATTGACATGATCATAATTATAACTAAACTGTTTACCCAACTTTCATTTTAATACTAAAACTTTCAAGAATCTTTGGTCCTCAATTCTCCTCAACTTCATACTTTAGTTGGTCACTTTAACATTGTTTGATTCGAGCGTCACTGACTAGTCTGTTGTAGACAAACCGCGCGTCTGGCGCATATGTAAAATTTCAATCCTTGTATCTATAACATGTATAATGAGGTTATTTAGAGCTTAGTCTTCGACAAATTGATTTTTAAATTTGATAAGTAAACTTGCATTACCTTTTTAATATGTCGACGCATAAGCTATGTAAAAAAATCAATAGCGATTAAACATTTTCTTAACTTTTCGTGTGACAACATAATTTTTTTTAGTGTGACGTCAAGACCAGAATACTAAAACATAAATTTTCAATGTTATATTAGATTATATTTCCTACCTAGAAAATTTCATTAAATTATTAATAAAAAAAAAATATTTCAAAAAGAGAGAGAAAAGAACATAGGTGGTGATGTGGATACAAAGTACCTACAAATTAATATATTATAGTAGAAATTATTATAGTATTGAGAGCCAGGGGTTCCAGCAGATATTGGCAATGTTGAAAGTGTTTCTTTTTAAAAAATAAACACCTTTCCAGTATACGAGATTCTTTGAGGTACTTATTTAATCCGGTAAAATTTACCTGATTTTCACAAAGTTTAATTCTAGAAACAAAGAAATTTGTCAAGAGTATTATTCAGTCTTTAATTTATTGTTTTCAATATTTTTTTCGAAATTTCCAAATAAATTAATGTCCATATCAAATGGGATTATAACTGTTTTGTTTGGTTATAAATCTTATCACTTAGTTTAAACCATGAATCTGATATTTTAAATTATGTCAAAAAATGTGCTCAATATCATCAATAGATTCACTACAGTAAGAACATTTACCTGTGTATTTTATCTTAATTTTAGATAAAAATTCATTTGCGCCTATGATTCTATGTAATATTCGATATTGAAACCAATGAAGTTTTCAGCAAATGTTGGACTATGCAAAACACCAAAATTCATATGACGATAAAATCGTATTTTCCGAAAATATGTACAAATTTTGAAAAAGACCCAACAAAGTCAAAAGCTTTTTTCAATATCTATAAAAAGGAGCATTCCTGGTAAATCATTAAGTTCTGTATAAAAAAAGATAACATAGATAAGACGAATATTTTCACCAATTAACCCACTGGGAATGAAATCCGTCTGATACTATTAATAATTTGAGGTAGGACTAATTTTATACGCTCTGTTATGCAGTTTGATATTAATTTATATGTGGTATTAAGTAAGCTTATTGGTCGCCAGTTTTATATGTACTGTATAAGGTTATATCCCTTTGGAATACTGTTCATCATACGTTCTCTTTAAGTAATATACAATTGCCCATTTTTATAACCATTAAAGGGAAACTTCGCAAAAAAATCAAAAACTGATATTATGTTTATTCTGTATAAAAATGCTCAAATTCATAGATATTAAAGTTTTATTCTGCTAGATAAGAGATCACCATCGATTTTAAATTTAGAGTATCAATTCTCTACGGTCGGCCATTTTTTCACCTTGTCCGATTTGCAGTCCCGATATGTCTAAGGACCAGAACTACAGTAACCCGATGTAGTCGTAATTGCGTGTCGATATCTCGTCAATCGTACGGTTTTTTTATCCGACTAGTTAACTTGATACGGAAAATTTTCTTTTTTATTAATAACCATGATCTGTTATTTTTAGACTGATAATATAGGAATTAGTGAAAAAGTCAAAATTTCAAATCATAAACAAGTCTTCCGTGAAATTTGAATTGTTTTCGGCAATCTAATTAGTTCATAATTTTATGTAATAAACTTCATTCAAATAAACTAGGATCTTCGATCCACTGATCACCTGCATGGCTAAAGGTATTACTCACAAAGGTATTGTAGGGGGTGTGAGGTGACACGTCCAGGTATTCAAGTGATTTCCTGTCGAGTTTGAAAATTCATGCATCGTTTCACTTCTTAGTGTATTGATAAGTGTACACGGCCGATAACTTATAACTTTCCATTTTGAACTATTAGGTGTATAATATACATCTCTATCTTGCGTGTCCGAAAGTGATATAATATATAGTCATTACTAAACATATACGCTTGTTTATGAATGACATTTCTGGTAAAAAGAAAATTATTTATAAAAATATAAATAATACCAAAAAAAACAAACAGATCTGATGAAATAAAAATCTATATACGAATTTTTTCCAAGGGTAAATTTGGTAAAATGTAATTTGTACTCGTTGTCAATGGTGAAGGACAGATTGGAACATACCAGAAATAGCGATTTAAAAATAGGTACGCACTTGTCGACCATTCGTGTATACGCCTGGATTATAAGTTACCTGAACTATAGCGCAAATTAAAATATATACATTTATACATAGAACATAAGAAAGAAACATACATTTTGCGTAAATTGGCCATGGGGTAAAAGTCTTGTAAAATGACAAGTCCACGTATGCCAACAGTAAGTGATCATCAAATGTCGATAGACTATTGTATACCAAACGAAGAAGAAGAAGAAGAGATTTAAATACAGGTCGATATATAACTTTATTTGGCTCATCGAAGTTATGGACATTTATATATCAATTAGAATGTTCTCGAAAAAAGGAGGAAATTCGTCTTCGTCATAATTGTTCCGAAATGCATGTAACATATACGCCAGTGTGCTGGAAGTACACTAATACCGAGAGATGTGAATATTTTCCAGGACAACTATAGAGTATCAAAGTTTCAAATCAATTTCGGGATTTATTTTCCCTCTATATATTCAATGACAGCAATATAAAGAAACTGCTTGTCCGCTTTAGTGGCATTCTTGCCAGTTGAAACAGACTTATAATTACATTAAAAAATAGGGAAAGATGACATTAAATTCGTTGTCTTTTTTTATACATCGTTGGTCAAATAGCTCAAGTATTATATAAAGTTACGGTGTGAGACGAAGAGTATTTTAAGAAGGACATATTCCCAATTATGTATAAATTTTGTTCATGTTTTTCCCACTTGAAAAGCATATCTGTTCGTAATTTGTCGATTCCATTCCAATTAGATCCTCTATTTTTTTTAAATATCTGAAGTCTTCATGTGTTGTCAGATTTAAAATATTTTGATGAGCACATTAATTCCAAAATAGGTAATTAAAGATCACTTTGGATGGACTAAAATATATAATTGTAATTGTTAATGATCTGTTTGAAATATTTAAGGCTGCCGATCCTAATTTGAAATAGTACAATTTTTAGTTCATAAACTCGTGTTTTTATTTATAAATTCTTCAATTAAAATAATTCAGTGTTTTATCGTTACTAAAGTAATCAAAAGTCATAATTCATTAAAAGTGATCTTATGCAAAATATAAAGATATACAACAGCTATCCAGTTATTGTGCGATCTTATTATTCCCGTTAATTAATTAGGTCTTTCCACTTTTGTGTGGAAAGACCTATTGATTTTCTTCTGATTATTTTTTTTTTTTTTTTTTTTTTCTTCCGCCTAATTTTCTTCTTGCGATAAACATTTGTTTCGCAATATGTCGCTTAGATATTTGGTATATGATATCGAACAGTTTATGCGCTTTTGAAATTTACCCTGCGTAAACGAATACTTTTCTTTGTAGGAGTTATCTCCCCAAACACTGTTTTCCTTGTTAGCGCATCTCCTTCGCAACTGTAAAATATTATGACAAATTTATTTTACAAAATTGCTTGTTATATCCTTCGCATGATTTGTCCTATTTTGACCGAAGTGATATGAACGCTCCATATGAGAGTTATTTCCCCTTATGCATTTGATATAAGTGATATGCATTTCTATCTTGAAAACCATAAGTGCTAGAGACCAAGGATCTTTTGATTTGAGGTCCTTGGTCCAAAAAAATAAAAATTAGGTCAAGGTCAAAGGTCAAGGTCATATTCTAATTTTTGAATTTGGCTTATTTCCACTAATTTCCAGAAACCGTATAAGATATCGACATATTATTTTTTCTAAATTGTTATTTGCGACATGTCGTAACACATAAATTTTGATTGCAAGAGTTCGTTAAACGTAAAAGTGAGTTTTCTCCCCTCTTGTATTTAAAAATACGCGTTTGGTGATATAACTGATTAACCAAATATTTTTAAGACCTATGGTCTTTTGATTTGAGGTCCTTGGTTTATGACCTTGAAATTGATCTCAAGGTCATAGATTAATTTGACGTTCTAGTTTTTAACCTTTGCTTTCAGCTCATATGTATACATGATATAGCCATGAAACTTTTGGCAAAAGGTATCAAACCATTTAACCTTGAAAAAAACAACCGGAAGTGACCTTGTGTAAACCGGAAGTAGCCATTTTTTGTACTTTATTAATAAAAAAGTATATAGAACCAGATCATTTTGGAATCAGTGTCAATTAAATATTCAAATATTATCGGAAGTAACATTTTTCAAACCGGAAGTAACAAATTATCTCCCTTATTTAAAAAAATATTGTATAGAAACCATATATTTCTGGAATCAGCGTACACTAACCTATCAGTTGACGATTGAAATGACATTTTAAACTTAATTTTACAACTTTCATATTAAAATACATTGTTTTCAATGGAAAGACCTTCAATTGTTCTCTGAACAATTGGTTTTTAATTTTAATTATATTTTTTCACATTCATGTGTCTGAAATTTTGTCGGACTCCCGTTTACAATTATGTTGTTCACACCTGAAATGCCAGTGAACAGTGACGCCTAGATTTCACTGAATGAGGATCAAAGGATTATAATTACATAATGATAATCTTTTAATTACCTTGAGTTAACCTACGCATTCAACATGGTGTCACAAAACAATACACATTTTATTTCCACCGTACAAGCAAGTGAAAATGTTTGCTGTAATGAAGCAAAAACGTCAGAATACAAACATGTAATTTTAATACGCTATTGATCATGTCAATTTCATATGCTTGTTTAAAGTATTTGTAGAAAATAAATCATAAAAATGTTATATTATATGAATAAATTTTATTATTAAAATTCGTTTTAAAATATCCACACGATCTAATTTTAAAAGTTGCATGGCTATCACTTATTTGTCTTTGGTTAATAGCTACACCAAAAGTCGTCGATGCGCTTTAAATCGCGTAATTATATTGTTAACGAACAAGACTTAAATGATATATTTTCACTCCCGGCATGCATCAAAGACTTAAACTACGTCACATAAGTCAGGAAGTTTCAAGAAATAAAATTAATAATTCCCAATTTTCTTCTTTATTAGATTTCATATCAAAATAAAACTTGGTGAATATGTTTTTATGGTATTATGAACATAATTAGATGAAAAGTGAAAAATCGCGACTTATCCATTTAACAATAGAGCAAAATTGTCCTATATGTCTCCAGAAAAACAAAAACAAAGTTCATTTGTAAACCATCCTATCCAGGGTTTATTTCATATTTCATTCTTTACAATACTGTCATTAATTCACTATTAGTAATTTCACCCTCCAATGATTCTTTTATGATATATTTTCTTCTTTAAATAAATTTTCGGAGTTTCACATTTAAGATTAACATACATCCTGGTTTAAAGAAGTTTAAGGACTAGTTATCCAGCGACTGAAATACACCGGAAATTATTATATGAATTCATAATTCTACATTGAACAAACATGCACATTCCACAAATGAATGAAACAATATACCAATTAAACATACATATTTTAACAGTCTTTGAGATGTTACCATGACAAGGTAGTAGCTGAAGAGGGCCATAATATCTTAAATTCATTGGACAATACTCTAGAAAACTCATGATTGTTGGTCTTTATGATACTATCAACATGCAAACTTGAATATTATGATTAAATGATATAATAACACACCACAAGGATATGAACAATCATGTGAATGGTTTTCCATGTTCAGGTAGGGATATGAAAGCGCCAAAACTTTATGGGAAACCCAAAACATTCTACCTACATGCACAGCTGTATATAATAATAAGTTCTAGGTTTCATATAGATAGGATAAATTTTCATAACATTTCTAAAACGATATGCTTCCATGGCTAAACATATAAATCTTATTAAAGTTTCCAAAATGTTCTGATTTGTAGAGACCCTCGTTATGATCCGTTATGATCTTCTCTGCCATATTAGATTTCATTTTTCAGTTTTGTGCCACATTTGACAAGGAAACTTGATTTTCTATTCATGGGAAATATATGTATATGTATGGCTTGCGCCTATTTTAATGCTGTTTGAATATGATTTATCTTTAAATAACATCAGCTTGTTTATTACAGATCACATAACACAAAATATGTCAAAAGAACTATATCGTTATATGTGTCTTAATATAGTAGGGACAGAGGAGCATGTTAAACAAATCAGGTTGTTAAATGCGTCAAGGGATAGCTTGTTAATTGATGAGCGTAGCTTATGTATAACGAGTGGAAGTTTTGGAGAAGGACTCGAGATGCGAGGCAGTGACTTAGATATTATGTTTGTTCGGAAAAATATTGAGGTTTATGATGTGAAACCCCATTGCGTAAATCGATATATGTCATATCTGTCCATAGATACAAACGATGTGAAGCCTGGTTTTACTAAGTTGAGACTAGAATACAGCTGTAGTCGAACTTTTTTGGCGAACTGTGTGCAATTTGCTGATAAGTACTATCTATCTAGTAAACTCTGGCACCAGCTGATCGATTCAACAAACGTTTTAATGATTCATGGACCGTGTATAGCTGACAAAGAAGAATCATTTGACATTGCCGACTGTCTACATTGTAAAACATGGGTAGCATCTGCAGCACATTGGATTACAAGATCTAATAACTCATGGCCAAATTACAATGTAAAACAAAGTATCATAAACCACGGAGTCCTTTTTGTACCTATCGGAGTAAAAGGGTCGTCAAATGAGGATATAGAATGGCGAATATCATTTTCAATAGGTGAAAAATTATTAATCAATACCTTTACACACACTCAATTATTATGCTATGTTCTGATGAAAATTCTTTTGAAAGATGTTATAGCTTCCTACTCCGAATGTAAAGATTTACTTTGTTCTTATTTCTTAAAATCAATTATTTTTTGGATCTCTGAAGAACTGCCACAATCCGTATGGAAACCTGAAAATCTTATACCTTGTTTCATGCGATGTTTTAGGAGACTGATTTATTGCGTTGAGTATTCAGTTTGTTTACATTACTTCATTCCACAGAACAATTTGTTTGAGAATAAAATGGAGGGTTGTGCTCGTAAAGTACTTTTAGAAAAGCTAAAAATATTGCATAGTTACGGTTGGCGATGCATTTTATTTTCAGATCAAGTATACAATGTTGCCGCATCAATGAAGTATTTTAACATGGAATACAATGATTTGTATGTTTATAATATTACAAAAATAGCGAATTCCCTTTTATTTCAATTAGCAAACATTTATTTCCGTTGTGTTTTCAATGTCAAAAACATTTCGTTTAGTTCTTGTTTGAAAGGGATAATACAAAAGGCAGTTTCATCTGATA
Source organism: Mytilus trossulus (assembly GCF_036588685.1). Classification (NCBI taxonomy): domain Eukaryota; kingdom Metazoa; phylum Mollusca; class Bivalvia; order Mytilida; family Mytilidae; genus Mytilus; species Mytilus trossulus. Next base: position 57,461,603 of record NC_086386.1, on the reverse strand, counting down.
AATCGTTTATAAAATACGTGTATACATATTTCATGTCCATTGGCTGTTCATTGCGTGCCCAGCGTATTACTCTCAACAGTACATACAGTAATAATAAATCCCAATACCGACAGTACAAATCATGTCTTAGTACTCTGCTACAGAATATCTATCACGATGCTTTATCTGGATGGCTGATGATAGCTTCGTTTTTCTACAAGATTAAACAATACGGCAAAGCTTTACGTATCATTATGTATACGTTTTCAAAATGTACTTTTGAAGGACAGTTCCCGTCCATGAAAATGTCTGAAATTCACCATTTATTGAATAAATTGAAACCGATTCAGAAAAAGAGCATTGTACATCTGTGGAAATTTGTTTTTATAGACAGTATTATATTTGAACAGAACTCTATGTTAATACCATTAGAACTACAAATCGAAGTTGACAATAACCGTTTTTTTATTCCGTCTTTAGTTTATGCCTGTTTTCTCCATTTTCTTTGTCATTATCAGCTGAATAATGTCAGACAGTGTCATTATACCATCAAAGACTTACAACTTGTTATAAAAAGAAATTATTTAATTGAAGGTTTTAGTTTAAAAGCTGTACCCAATTATATTCTCGGTGTTGCTTTTCAGCTCTTAGGCGACACAGAATCCGCACGAATAGCGTTCTTACGATCTGTTGAATTACTCCCAGAATCGTGTAATCCTGCGATAAAAGACTTCGATTAATAGATTGATTGGTATATTTATGCATTCAATGGATACAAAGATAACATATTTAGATCCTTTTTTGGTCCTCAGAGACAATGCAAAGCTTATGAAAATTCCTTTAATATATTACTCATATTGTACCGAGTGAACCTTTTTGTAAAATTTTAAAATATAATTACAAACTAAATTTTTTTTAAACTACAATAAAGCAAAGGAAAGTAACAAATTGGAAATTTATAGCAAGACAGCTGGTTTCTTCTATTTGAAAAAAATAAAGTTATCAATAAAATTGATTTGTTTTATTGTTTTTTCTGTAGCTAGGTACTGCATGTTAGTCACTAGCATTCATTTTGTTTATAATTATATTTTTTGTGTAGTTCCCAAAAAATAGAAAGTATATCAATTTCATTTACCTTCCGAACACAAATTGACGTTATATTTGTGTTTTAATTTTTGATAGTTACCATACTTTTACGAGTAGCATTTCGATTCTAAAGCTTTGTTACTTCTGTTGTATTGTATCGGAAAATTAAGGTTACACGATATCTTATTGCTTTTCTTCTGATTTCTTAGATTTTGACACACAGTTTATTTTATTCTAGTTACATCAGAATATAAAATAAGAAAAACGGAAGTACATTATTTTATGTAATTTTCATAATAAAACTTCATTTTTGATAGATATGTCAGGAAAATGCCCTGTCTTTATACTTTCGTTTTTTTAATTATGCAATGGTTGGGTATGTACTTATATACGGGGTGAGAGTAACAACTAACACAATATCAAGGGTTGTATACTGAATCCGTGCATGTATAAAACACTTATGTCGACATGCTGTCTAGATAAATTGCTTCAAAGTTGACCCATATACAAAGAATTTGAAAGAAATAGGGTGACGTTACTGAAAACATATCGACGTCATTTTACTCAAAGGTATTGCAAATAAAATGCGATCAGACTGGTTTTTGTTATTTTGTTTTCATTTACCAAGTCTGGTTTCGTTATGCTATTGATTTTATTGATATAAAATTTAGTTTGTCGTACGTTCACGAATATTCATGTCATGTGACCATTTGTTCGCACTTAAACCCCGTGCGGTCACCTTTCTGACCATCGACTCTCGCTATAGCCTAAAGAAGACACGTGTATTCACGGTTGATTTAATGTGAATTTGTAATTGGAATTAGGATATTGCTATTATGTTTGTATTTGGTACATACAGTATTATATAAAATTAAAGGTTATAGCAAGTAGCACACCTACATTATGTCGTTTGTTCTTTTCAGGCTATATAATATAATTACTTCACATTCGGACGAACGTAATAAGGGAGAATATAATTATTTTTATCTTTTTTTTAACGAATCAACATTCTGCTTATCAAAAATGAGCAAACTTAACTGTAATAACTTGAAAAAGGTGATTCCACCTATACTTCCATTCATACATAAAGTGCTTCAATAATTTAGTTAGGTAAACTGATTTTCAAGTACAATTTGAGTTGATTGATTGATGGTTGCTGAACTTCCAATGACAAATAATTTATATAAGTTTAAGACAATAGATCGATACAATATAGTACCGATTATCGATTACCAAAATAATACTCGACTAATCGAATTCCTGTTAGAATGCTGTTACTTTCTTATAGTGCGAGATATTATGGAAATGATTGTACAAATCGTGATACAAGCATGAAATTTTGTATAAAGGTTGACAAAATGATAATAATAAAAAGAAATGATGGCCATAAATTTTTTCGAGATGGCCACCGCATATTTTGAAAATGGTGTCATATCCAATTGACCTAATTTCGTAAATCCTATGATGGCTGTGTTATAGGTATAATCCAATGTAAGTTTTGAAAAAACCGTAAACGACAGTTCCTTTAGGACGATGAATACATGACGAAAAAGTGACTTCCGGGTCGAAAACGTGGAAAATGTTATTTGTTTTTCATATTCTTCTTTTTAACAAGACATCAAACAAACTCTGTTAAGTTTTAATAACTTATTTGGTTAGACAGACATGTTGCTTATATAATAATTATCTGACAGTTGCCAATACACAAACATGTCAAAAAGGCTAGAACTTTCCCCCCAAATGCAGTCTCAGTGTCTACAGAATGTATTGAAAGAAGAAATATCAGCTACATCATGATGAACATACCTAGTTGTATACCATAAATAATGTGTATTTGCTATTTACTATCAATTCCAAGTTTATTATCTTCGGCGGTCATTAATATATTAAAGGAGAGTTTCTGTATATTATAGTAGTATAATCATAGTATACATGCAGATAAACGTAAAGATGATTGTCGGGTTGTAAGAGTACTGATGACAATGTCTGTGTAATTTTAAAATCAGTCATAAACGTGTAATACCACCATTGTTTTTCACTTATTAACTTTAAAAAAAAAATGCAGAATATATGTGTTTGAAATAAAAAATACTTGGTAGAGAAAAGTGTTATCCTGTCCAGTACTATAGAAGAAAATCATATAACCAACATTTCAATGCATATAACTCGGAAACTATCCATCACTGGAAGTTAACCAACCGAATTTTCACCACTTTATTACGTGTCTGGAAGCTTTACTAACCATGTATGACGTAACCTCAATTTTCCAAAGTATTCTATAAAAAAAACAAATAAAAAGATAATGATGTTTTGGAATACACAAGATATATGTTTAGAATGTTTTACTGCAATGAAATGTATGAACAATTACCTACAATCGTCAAATTCAATGGAATACTTTTTCGACCTATTTTCGTCTTGTCTGTATCTTAAAAGAAAACAATATACGGACCTCTTTTTTTTCGATTTTCACCCAAAATAACCAAAACCGAATAATCATAAGAACGGATGATCCGTTGCTCTGTTTTATTCTCAACATCTATCAGACAGAAACACTATATATACACACATATATATAAAGTTCATATTCGTATTATAGAGACATAAGTATTGAAAATAAATAATGTACTAATAGACATTTGCGGAAACTAGGTTTATGCCTAGGATTACATTTTAGACTTACAATCACAGGTGACAAAAACAATGGGTCATCTCAAAATACAAAGATGTAAGCAACACGTTCAAATTCCATGTGTCAGAAGCGCTTTTCTGGATTTACTTTGCCCTGTCGACTTAAATAGATTGTGTTTTTCTAACTAATTTCTTCACGCCTGCTACACGTTTGCATTGTTTATCCCTAACGATCAATTGGAAAGATTTGCGTAAAAACTTTGTGTTGAAATGAACAGCGCCGCAGTGAGATTTCAAGGGCTGTTCTGGGTATTGGAACACCCCTTTTATTGCAAAACAATGATTTTGAATAGAGACATATGGTGGGACACCCCTTTTTATCTTGGGTTGAAATCCCCTTTTAAAAATGGCTGGATCGACCTCTGAGTCGTCAGTGCACTCTATATTACAAATTCTTGAAAATAGTGCCAGTCTCGGAAAAGGGGTTAAGACTCATGTTTCGAGCATACCAGTCCCATCCATATTCAGGGAGGGATAATTACTGACAACACGAAAAACAAGTCTGTACTTAATGAGTCTCAAAGTCTCTATCATAATAATTACATAAAAGAAAAACAATTTGGAACTCGTTCGTTATTTTTTTGTTTGTAGCTGTTGAAAACATAGATAGCAAAGTTTTATCTATTTAAGTACACCTTTTCATTCTTACATTTCAACTACGTCAACTGGCGAACAGTCTAAAATACGTTTCCGACATCAGGGGCGGATCCAGCCATTTTAAAAAAGGGGGTTCCTAACCCAGAGTAAATGGGGTTCCAACTATATGCTCCCATTCAAATGCATTGATCGGCTAAAAAAAAGGGACGTTCCAACCCCCGGACCCCCGCCTTGGATCCGCAAATGGACAGAGAGAAGTTCGTTTTTTTCACTCGAATAGTTGTGATTTTTTTTTATTGAAACCAAAAACGTAGACAAAGATGTTTTCAGGAAAAATGGGAGATTAAACTGAACGCCAAGTGAAAATTCGTGAAGAATAGATAGCTCAAAAATTACCGTCTGCTGTATTTCCTCATCCTCTTTAAAACAAAATAAAAAAGAGAAATTATGTCTTAGCATTCACATGCTAACATGCTTCATGGTTGATTGCACATAATATCCTATCACAAAGCATGATTGCTGACTTTTTCCAATCTAGCTCCTGCAACGACAATTGCGATATTTTGTGTGTCTCATGTTAAATTTACTTTTAAAATAATGTTATTTCATTCTATCAAACTTCGTACAAACATAGCATTTTCAACCTGGATATCACCGTTCACAATAATTAGTATTTACACAAATTGCTGTTAATATATTAGAAGAAATCGTTGTACAAATACAGAAAAAAATCACTATCGTTACATTGTTCAGGATCGACGGTTAATGTTTACACTTTGAGAAAGCCCAATATTAAAATGCTACCTGTAAGTGTAATTGTAATCCTAATCGTAGGTGTATGGCAGTTTCCGAAATGTCTAATGATAAACAATGTAATGATGATATATGATATATAAACTATCAAAATTATAAATAGATATACCTGATTATATCCTGGTGTTAAGGTAATAGTATACAGGGATCATTTATTAGTATAGATATGAACTCTTGCTTTAAATGTTTAATTGAATGTGTGCATGACTTGATATGTATATTTTGTTTGTTGTATTGTTGTTCTGTCGGTGTTAAAAGCTCTTGGAGCTTATGTTTGTACGCGTTTCGTCTACATAAGACTCATCAGTGACGCTCATCATATCAAAATATTCATAAAGCCTGTTCGGATAAACTTATTCTGTTTAATTGAATTGAAATCATAAACGAACTATTTTGTCAATGATATACAGGAACGAGGAATGTTCATCATAATTTTCGATATAAGCAAACATGTTTTCTCTTCCCTTTTCTAATAATCCAATCTAAAACAAAAATCATATTCCTCATTTCCAAATACATTCATAAACACAAAGGACGAATCGTCTGTTAATTTGTTATTTGTTTTGCCATTGTGTTGTATTTTCCAACCTGTAGATATTGGATTTTTGTTCCTGTTGACACGATTACAAAAATAAACCATGATGAATTACACATTATTATTTTCAAAGTGTATTATTCATGAAAGTCCAAATCCGTAATCCATGTCCTTATTTATTTTATACATTGTTGCTCTTTTAACTATTTAAACATATACCTAAATTGAAAAAGGCTTTTGGAATTATGTTCGCAAACTAAGAAAGTAAACATTTAATGTTTACAGTTTTCCTATGGAATTTTCCCATTCCTATTGTATTCAATATGTTTTATCCTTACTTATTCTATTTTAATTTTGACCCAAACAAGTACAAAGTTGAAGAGCATTCTGGATCCAGAATTCTAAAAAGTTGTGCCAAATACGGCTAAGGTAATCTATGCCAGGGATAAGAAAATCCTTAGTTTTTCGAAAATTCAAAGTTTTGTAACAGGAAATTTATTAAAATGACCACATTTTTGATATTCATGACAACACCGAAGTGTTGACTACTGGGCTGGTGATACCCTCGCAAAAAGTTTATATTTTTCTTTCATTGACCTTATTTATATTGTATGTATGTCTTATGTTATATACCACATTTTTTAGCACACAAAAGCAAACAAACAACTAAAGAAAAAGACAGATTATTATGAATATTAATCACAAATTCACTGAAAATAATTTAGACTATAAAAACTCTATCATACTTACCATGATGAAGGTGAACAAACCCAGGTTTAAAGTAAATCAGAAATGTTTGAATTAATAGAATGTTAACAAAAACCACTAAACCATGTGCTTTTCTAACGGTTTTTGTACACCCTTTTCAAAATTTTATGGGATAAAAAGGTCCATGATTTAATGTCAATTAAAGAATAACAAGTCAAACCTGGTGAGGGGACTGATTTTGATCCGTAAACACCAATTTTGAAAAATATAAACGATATCCAGGAATGAAATAATGTAAACCATGTAAATTGTAAAATAAACATTTTTATTTGTTTTCTGGACTTATATTCCTTAAAAGTTCAGTAACTCATTACAGGGAGAACAGGCTAACGCTGTAATCTGAACAAAATGTAAATCACCAGTTGGTTAATAAAAGTTTGTTTAATTGTCTAAAAAGTGAGTGAACATAGTTCTGGCTTTTATTTTCTGTTAGCAAGTGCTATGTAAACATTTGAATAATGTTTTGTAGCGAAATGATCGAGGACCATAGATTATCCATCTTTGATGTTGTTTTGTCTTTCGGTGGATGCATGTTACATTTGCGTTAATTTTTTTTCACAAATGAATCCCTATTTACAGATAATCTACTGATTTCTGTTGATAGATAGAACGTCCAAAATATCACATTTTATAATAAATTTGTCTTTTCTGCAGCAAAACTAGTGTGGCTATATATAGGCCCTTGTAGACTGCTAGAGTGTATCTGATAAGTTATTCAACATATACTTGACAGTTGATTTTTTTTGTTTAAACAATACTTGAATACAGAAAAGTGCTTAGGAACCCACAATTTTTAGTGGGATTTTTACATTTAAAAACATCATTTGGTCCATCATCAACATTGGCACTTACGATACCAAATTAATAGAGTGGGTTTTCTAAATAAAAACAAAAACCCACACAACCCACTTTTGACAGGTGCACCACTGCCAAATGTGATATCGGACTTTTGCTGCTACATCAGCTACATTGAAACACGTGTTACCCTCATTGTTTGGGTTGAGACAGTTAACGTCGTCAAACTAGAGTCCAACTATCCGAATTTTATATTTAAAAATGATACTTTCGAGTGTTGAAAATATCATCACTAACGAGATTTGGGTGCGGAATATATATTTTTTAACCAATGGATAAAGATATAACTTTATGGATAAAGTGCGTCCATTTAATTGGGCAAAAAATGTACCATACATTTACCAATTACCAAAAAAAAACAAAAAACAAAGAACGGCCTAATACGATGAATAATGAAATACAAAAACATGTATTATGTAATACATTATCCAAACTTTATAGCTTAGATTGACTAGATGTATTTTCTTCGATTAGCTACACTGTAGAGTCTTTTCACAATCATCAGTCCATGCACACATGTGTATTGATCGGTGACAGTAAAATGCACATCCAAACTCGACGTACATAGTATCAACTTTCATCTTAGTAACAATTTCACATTTTATTTTTTAAAAGTATATTATTTATTGTGGCAAATTAATTTCGAAAAAAAACACGAGATAGAGAGACGAAAGCATTTCATAATGTGAAAAATGAATATGATTTTAAGTTGAAAACGAATTGTAAACTCTGTTCTGGTAAAACAATATTCAGTACTGTGTACTAATACAGTTGTTTGGAATTTTCAAACATTTAGAGTGAAATTTACCTGCCACTGTATGACTTAATATTTGTCAGACCCTTTTAAGCATGTTCTTGGGCTGTAAATATTTTAGGAGTAGTTACTGCTTTTTCGTAAAATTTCTCAATACAGTATATTTTCAAAATATTTTTTATTGCAACAACAATAATGTCTTATTTGTTGAACTGATTCTGTTCTATTGCCGCTTTTAAACATACGTCTGATGTCAACAGTATCGTCATGCAGAAGTAATTCTATTTGTCCTTTTTCCTTCAGTTAAATATCACGTGATTAAATTTTGTCTATATAATTTACTAAAGAAAACCTAAATTTTCGTTACTAAAATATGTGAGTACATCAATAATTCGGGTATTTCAAACAACTGATAATATGATGTCTGTATCAAATTAATTGTTCATTTTCAATTTAAATCATATGGTATTAGGTACCTGGTATGACAAACATGACAATTTCACATATTGTTTAAATGAAATAAAAGAAATCCTTAAGCCTCGGTCACACCTTACCGGATCGCTCGAACGGAGGTCTAACGGATTACTTTTTTTTTTCAATCCGTTCATGTCCGTTAGACGTCCTTTCTTATCCGTTAGGCGTCCGTCCATATCCGTTGCATGTCCGTTAAGCGTACGTTTTACCCGCCGACCTTCGTTCTATCCGGTGGAAAATTTAAATCATGTTCAAACCTTTGAACGGACGTCCAACGGATAAAATGTACGTTGGACGTCCGTTAGGCGTCCGTTTTGTACGATACTCGTCCGTTTCGTTTCCGTTTTGTATCCGTTACTTGTCCGTTATACATCCGTTGGAGGTCTGGCAAACAAATTCATCAACGGTCTTCTAACGGACGTCTAACGGATAAAACGGATGTTGAACGAATGTGAAACGGACTTCTACCGGACATATAACGGACAAAACGAACGATGAACGGATCTGAAACGGATAAATGCCGATTGAAAATTTCTCGTCAGAAATGCCAATTAGATTTCTTAAGTTTCATAAATTCTTATTATTCATATTAGGTCCGAGACCACAATTGTCGTCCCTTGATTTTCGAATATAGTCCCTAGTGTTGACAGTGGGTTTTACTTGCCATTAATTTTTATACCCCTTCCAAATTTATTACTCCATGTTTAATGCCTCAAATTGCATGTAGGGGGTGAAATTACACTGTAAAAAAATTTGGGTCTAGAATTTTAAAGGAAAGGAGTGATTTGGTCCAGCTGACAGAGGTTGAAAATTATCACTTCGCAAGCAGTCAAAAGATATCAAGACGCCCTAAACATAAAATTGTCCATATTTTGAGTTAGAACCGATGGAGTTTTCTATAATTTAGATATAACTTGCCCCAAAAGTAGTACAACACACTGTTAAAGTTTCTTTGAGAAAGTGCAGGCGGGATATTTTCTATTTTCATTTATGTTCTAAAAGAAATGCACTACGAAATAAGTGTGGTCTCGGACCATAATCGATCTTAAAGTAAGGGCACATCTTCACAATCAGTGTTAATCAGGTGAAACACTGCTCTTTAGCTGCATTTTGAAGAACAAACCAAAACCAGTTACACAGAAAATTTTCAATAATAATGCGATTTACATGTATACTTATTGTCGCCTTTAAATTTTTCGCATATCTTGTCTATCCGTTTTATCCGGTACGCTTCCGTTAGGTGACCGTTTTATGCGGTACTCGTCCGTTGTATGTATGTTCAACATCCGTTCTGTCCGTAACGTCTCCGTTCCTCGTCCGTTGCATATCCGTTACATGTCCGTTATGCATTCGTTAGGCGTCCGTTTTAGTTTGTAAGTACATCAACTGACGCCCAACGGAAAATAATTTTGTCAACGGACAACTTTTATTTTCATCCGTTAGTCGTCCGTTCGTCTTATCCGGTAAGGTGTGACCGAGGCTTTATATCATTAATTAACAATTAATTTCCTTTTATCCAGCTTTTCATAAGGAAAGAAGTGCAAAGTCTATCATATATAGTTCAAACATGTACTACTAAATAATTGGCTTAATTATATACATAAACAATGTGACAGAGTTGCTGTTCCTGACAGCCTTTTATCGTGATTACTAAATAAAATATCACAAATTATAATTAATGTACGATATTCCAGAGAATGAATTTCCAATCATGATTTCTTTGATAGAAAGTTGCCGCTCACAAAAGCTTCTTAACCAAGAGTTCGAAATGGGGAAGTTGAGGTCACTCCTTTGGAATTATGAACTTTATCACAAGTTCGTTAAGTAACTTTCTCATAGATGCGGACGAATATGTTTCAAACGTCGCTAACACAACCCTGTCCTACTTTTCCCAGAATGCCATCTATTGAATTTGACTAATCGACGGGTTGGTACTAACATGAGCACACGACGGTTGCCACATGTGGTGCAGGATATTCAATCGGTGTTAACATGAATACTAATAATGTGGTCATTTTATCAAATTTACTGATAACAAAAGTTTGATTTTTCCAAAAAACTAAATATTTTCTTATCCCAGACATACACGTTGCACGTGCACTACCTTGGCCGTATTTGGCACAACTTTTTGGAATTTTGGATCCTCAATGCTCTTCAATGTTGAACTTGTTTGGCTTTATAAATATTTTGATATGAAGAACTAAATGGTAAACATAATATATAGAGCACATTGTTTAAACAACAATTCTTGATTGGCAATAATGTTACTATTCACGGACCGTGCATATCCGACAAATACGGATTACTGGACTATGCCGTTTGCGTACATTGTAAAACTTGGGTATTACAAGCAACACACTGGATAGTAAGACCAAATAACTCATGGCCAAGTAATGATGTCAAACATAATATATTAAAACATGGAGTTCTCTTTGTAGCAATCGGAGTAAAGGGATCACCAATAGAGGATTTAGAATGGCGAATATATTTTTCAGTTGGTGAAAAGCTTCTTATCAATACGTTCACACACACCCAACTTATATGTTATACTCTCTAAAACATTATCCTAAAAGATGTAATAGCTTGTGACCCCGAATGTGCGGACTTACTCAGCTCATATTTCCTGAAAACAATTATTTTCTGGATATCAGAAGAACTACATCTACCACAAAAAGTAAAAACACAAAAATACTGAACTCCGAGGAAAATTCAAAAAGGAAAATCTAAAATCAAAAGGCAAAATCAAAAGTCCAAACACATCAAACGAATGGATAACAACTGTCATATTCCTGACTTGGAACAGGCATTTTCTAATGTAGAAAATGGTGGATTGAACCTGGTTTTATAGCTAGCTAAACAAAGCGTATGGAAACCTGAGAATCTTATACATTGCTTTATGCGATGTTTTATCAGACTGATTTTTTCAGTCGAGTATTCAGTTTTGATGCACTACTTCAGTTCAGAGAACAACATGTCTGAGAACAAGATAAAGGGTCGAGCTCATGATATACTTATAGAAAAACTTTATACCTTGAATAGTAACGAATGGCGATGCATTTTGTTTTCAGATCAAGTATATCATCTTCATCCCTTAATGTTTTGTCATATTGACTCGTATACATTGTACCTTAAAGTAAATGAAAAAAATCCCCATTCCACAAACTTGAATACTACAAATACTCTTTGATCCTTTAAGAGCAGATAGGTATCGGATTTTTTTTAAAAGAGGTATACAAAATACTGTTTCATGTAAGGATTCGATGATAAAATGTCTGCATAAAAACTAGACATCTAGGTCGTGTTCATGTGCAATCTAAACTACCGATTAATACACATAGTAATGATAAATGCAAATATAAACAGTACGCATCCTATCTTTGTACACTGCTTCAGAATATCTACCATGACGCTGTATCAGGATGGCTGATGTGAGCATTCCTTTTTTATAAAACAAAACAATATACAAAACAATATACAAAATCTTTACAAATTCTTCTTCGAAATGTTCTCCAGAAAAACTGCACACTTTCATGGATAAGTCGAATATTCATCAACAACTTTTTAAACATAAATCACTTCAGCAGAAATGTCTTATTCATTCATTTTGTCAGACAATGTCATGAAAGCCTCCGCAATCTACGAACGGTTATATCAGAAAACTATCTCATAGCATATCTTGATTTGTTAGCATCCGCCTATGATCTTCTTGGTGTTGCCTAACAGGGATTAGGCAACAATGAATCCGTGCAACAAGCATTTTCACAATCTGTTGAATTATACCTTGATCCATTTGATACTCATTAATCCTACTTCATCGAGACTTTTGTTAATTAACGAATTGTAATATTTATGCGTTACATGTATGTGGTTTACCCAATTTTATAATGCAACTGCATTTATTCTGTCTTTGGAGACAAACCCTTTATAATAGACTTCAGAAAAAACATCAATCTACATATAAACGGACTATTTCATCACAACTACCATATCCCTGACTTGGTACAGGACATTTGAGGGAAAAAAATGGTGGGTTAAACCTAGTTTTGTGGCTAGCTAAACTTCCCGCTTATATGGCAAATTAATATCAAAATACCGCTTAAATGACAGCATTAAGTGACATGCATTAAGAAAACATATATTAACTCAGGACAGAGATATCCATAAGTAAATACTATAATGATACATCAAGTTATTAATATTATTATTAAACACGCATTCGGATGAAAAGTTACAGTACTTTGCCAAAAAACAAACAAAGGACGTGTTTATTATCATGTTTGAATTTGCTATTGATCTAACATGTACATGTAGAGTCTGTTAAATTTCAAAATATGTTTTTATTTAAAATTAAAAAAAAGTTTTCTGTTAAATTTATTTTATCTTCACTGTTTTTGGATTGTACTGTTTTGTATTATGAATTGTAAAATTACGAATTGCGAAAATATGAATTGTGAAATTATAAATTGTGAAATTAAATATTGTGAAATACTCAACTCAAACGAACATAAAATATTTATAAATAAAAACCAAACACTTTTTGGGATATCAGCTCGCCTGGACAGTACAGTTAAGCATGTGTATTCATTTTATTTACAATATTTGAATATTTTTCTGCACGCCCGTAGGCGCTGCTTCGACATATCATTCTCAATTATGCAGTCTACACAAGAAATTTTCAAGCATGTATCATCTTTAAAAAATCCACATTAATCATAAGCATGATCACATCAATTTACAATATTGACAAAATACAAGTGGGTGTTGGGTGTTATCAAATGACCAGTCTGAACTGTCCGAAATGCAAGCGTCAAATGATACATAATTACACAGATTTACCGTTACAATTTTTCCAGCTTATATTAGCTCGTGAAATACTCATTACTCTAGAGTATATCATACACCGGTATATCTAGTCATGTGACAAATTTCACAACAAATACACGTATTCTTTATAACATTGATAAATACATCACTTATAAGTTTGTCATCCTGGTAAAACAGGAACAGCCCAACATAAAAGATTGTTGTCCAATTATAATTGGTGACCTTTTAAAAGTTTGTTTTGTAGAAATGCTGTCTTATTGGTTTATTATCATATCAATGTATCTTTAGTTTGGTTTAAATTTAATGCCAAATACACAATTTATCGATCGAGATATACATTTTAGACTAAGGGACATAACTCTCTTCCGAATATATTCTTGATATTATTGTTATAAAGTGCAAACAGACACTTTATCACAATATGATTAAACTTGATATTTAAAATGGTTTATATGTCACCAAAAGGGTGCTAAAATATATATGCTGAAGAAAACATGCAACAGAATGACAAAAATTAGTACATCAGTTTCTTGTTAAATAAATTTAAACAGTATGTATAATGCCTTGTAAACAAACAAACAAACAAACAAATTATTAGAGTCTCGCCTCATATAATTCACAACACAATATAATATTAACAATGTACAAAAGAGCAACTCTATAAAGAGTTGTATGTGATTAAACAAAGAAGTCATGCAAAGTTGTATTACACAGGAGTCCAATTTATAAATTCGTCCTTAAAAACTTGAAATGAATTTGTTCTTTAATGTATTTTTTTTGCATATGAATCATGTTGTTGCATTATATGTGGATGACAAATTTTAGTGTACGAAAATATATGCTTTTTTTCTGTTTTAAGGAAATACTTTGATAAATGCTGTTTTTGTTGTTTGGAAAATTGGTAAAAAGTTATATCATTATGTTATCATATAGTCTGGAATAGAACCAGGATTAATCCACCCTTTTCTACATTTGAAAATGCCTGTACCAAGTCAGGAATATGACAGTTCTTGTCTATTCGTTTTTGATGCGTTTTGTTATTTGATTTTGCCATGTGATTATGGACTTTTCGTATTGATTTTCCTCTGAGTTCAGTATTTTTGTGATTTTACTTTTTTCATAATGTGTTAAAACTATACTTAGCTTACAGTTATAGATTTTCATATTACAATGATGCATGTTGATTCATATGACAAGTACGCTTGTTTTGGATAGACAAACCCTCGTTATGTCTATGATTGTGATGGTAAGATTTTTGAGATCAGCTTGTGCGTGCCCGGCATGAAGGTCGACAGAGTCGCTCGGGAAAGATTTTGGATAAGAAAGTTAAGGACAGTTGCCCAAGAGGGCATAGATGAAAAACATCAAATGAGGCACTCATTTTCCTGTCTTCAATTGTTTCCAGTAACGGCGGCTTCCGTACTGGCTTTACAGTTCGAAGATTTTTTTTAAATACCACTTTAAATTACGAGGCTCCATTCATTTGGAATGGATGTATCAGTACGTAGCCATGTATTATTAAACTGTTATTCGTTTGGGAGGCTTGAATATGTAGTTTCTGTTGCCATTGCCCTACCGTTTTCAAATTTGTAATATTATACCAACTTGGATCTGTTGGGGAATTTTTTCTTTTTTTCTTTTGAGGACTGCCCTCCATGCAGGTATAACACCTAATCTGTCACAACCTTTGGAAATTTAGAGTTCCGCCAGTTCACATCGCAAATAACTATTTTTATTTGGCATATCTCTATAATCTTTGCGCCGTATTTGGAAATTTTAAAATTGTACCAGCGTCTGTGGTACTCGCTTAAACTGTATAAATTTCAAGATTTTGATAGTTTCTCAGTTTGAATATACATGTATTGACATGATTCATTTGACATCGTGCTATTATTGAAGAAGGATATCTGTTATCCGAAAAAACTAATATTTGTTCATGTTATAGTTATTTTTGGTGATGTTGTACCCTTTTGACTTGTTATATGTTATATATATATATATGATGCAACTATGCGTTAAAAAGTATCACAGTATTTTTGTTACCCTTCTTTAATTGATGACACAAGGCTGGGTTAAACCTACAATTATCTGGTAGAACGAGCAGATGATCCGGCAATGAACCGTGTTTCGAACAGAGTTTTATGAGGTATTGGTATCAAGGGTAAAAAGAACTGGGCATCTAGTGTTCGTGATTTGTTGTTTAATCTTGGTTTAAACTATGTTTGGACTGCACAAAATTATGTAAATATACAGTTAGATGTTATAAAAACTCGCATTAAAGGACCAGTATTTGCAAACTTGGTATGCATCAATAAATGATTGTAAAAAACTATGTATTTATAAACACCTCCAAACAGACTTTGTAATAGAGAATTATTTAGATTTTTTTATTAATAGTAACTTACTTACAAAATTTCGAAGTGGTACTTTGAAACTGAATTTGGAATTAGGGCGATATAAAAATATTCCTAGACATATGCGTCTATGTATATGCTGCAACATGGATTGTATTGAAAATGAATACCACTTCATACTTGTATGTCCAGCTTACAGAACTGTGAGACAAGAACATTTGCCAAAATATTATTGTTCTTGGCCAAATAATTTTAAACTTTTTCATTTACTTCAAGCAAAATCAAAATCAATCACAACTAAGCTGTGTAACTATCTGAAATATGCTTGGAAAATTAGATCATGTATTGTGAATTAATTGTACCTTTATTATATTATGTATTGTTCTCTGCTATCTGTTGTTTTGTCACATTGTATATACTTGTTTATGTATTGCCATAGCATATTATTTATGCTTTCGCAAATAAAATATTCATTCATTCATTCAAATGAAACTAAGGTAAGTCCTCATATTTTTTCCCTATAGGATGACATTAAACAGACCTAAAAAAAATCTATTTGAACTTGATCAATATCTATTTATATTCATATTTGTGTAAATACCTGGTTACATGTCCGCTGTCAGTCTTCGGAGGTCACACCAATTGCTAACTAGATGGTGTCTATATAATAGGTAAAAAAATTCAAATATAAGGATATAGACAAATTGAGTCAAATCGATGATATTGAAATTGACATATAATGCATCTTTGAGTCGGATATGTTTGTAAATTAACCAAAAAATACAGATTTTTATTTAAAGCCCTTTTGCTGAAAACAAATTCCTAATAAATATTTATGATGATTCACCTGCTGATTAATTATATTAGTAGGTATCTTTGAGATCTGAAGTGTTGACTCAGAGGATATATGTTATTCAGGTCTCAGACAGGGTATATACTGTGACATTCCCGGCTTAGAGTTTATATCCCCTGAGCCGAAGGCGAATGTCACAGTATATACCCTTTCTGAGACCTGAATTACACATATATTACGGATTACTTGATGTTATTTCCCAGTGCAAGTATTTGTTGACAACAAATATATAAGTTGAAAAACCAACCTGTTCGGCATACGTGAAGGATTTTATGATTTGCTGTGAAAATAATTTTATTGTGTATGTAATAATTAATAAAAACACTTTTAACATTAAACCTAAGTATTAAAAAGTTAATTGCGTGATTTTGTATAAAAAATGTATTATTGACTGAAGCACGTCATTATTTTCCCTCTGTGAGCCTCTGCCAGTCTGATAGCTTTTGACTACGTCACATAGTAACCGGTGTTATGATGACGTTTTGAGGTTCCAATTGGGGATAAAAACGTCGTATATACCCCGGCAGTTTCCTGAATATATACTGACATCTCTGTGTTGTTATCCAATCACAAACCTCGACACATTTGTAATCCGTAATATTATATGTTATTCAGGTCTCAGACAAGGTATATACTGTGACATTCCCGGCTTAGAGTTTATATCCCCTGAGCCGAAGGCGAAGGGGGTATAAGCCCAAAGCCGAGAATGTCACAGTATATACCCTTTCAGAGACCTGAATTACACATATATTACGGAGTACCCCTGACTTAATGTTTTTTTCCAGTATATGTTGACAACACATATCATAAGTTGAAAAACCCAACCGGAAATGTTCGGCATACGTGGAGGATTTTCTAATTTGCTGTGAACATAATTTGATCGTGTATGTAATAATTTATTTTATCACTTTTAATATTAAATTTAAGTATTTAAAGTGTTAATTGTGTGATTTTGTATCAAAAATGTTTTATTACCTGAAGCACGTCATCATTTTCCCTTTGTTATCCTCTGACAGTCTGATAGCTTTTGACTACGTCACATAGTCACCGGTGTTATGATGACGTTTTTGAGGTTACAATTGGGGATGAAAACGTCGTATATACCCCGGAAGTTTCCTGAATATATACTGACATCTCTGTGTTGTTATCCAATCACAAACCTCGACACATATGTAATCCGTAATATACGACTCTATTTCTATCGGTTGTTCCTTCGCTAAACTACCAATGAGGGTACGGTCAGACAAAACATACAAGAGATTTAAAACATATTTCAAAAACAAAGTTCATATTTATAGTTGTTACTTTGTTAATAAGTAAAGCCGTTGAATAATTTTGATATCAATTTGTAACTTAAGGACTTGGGATCACTGTAGAACCCGTGTTGAAATTTTTTTTCAAATAACTAAAAGCTGTACAAAATCAAAGTAGGAAGGCATAGTTGCCCTGTTGATAAGATCAGACGTACTATTTTATGTACCATCAAACCTCTGAAAACCAGTGTGTGCTGCAATGGAACATGTAAGGTATGGTAATTGTATCATAACAAGTCAGGATAATGTATAGTTTATACATCAAATGGCTGCTGTTTAAATTATACTGCAATAACGGTAGACTTATGACATAGAAAACAATTCGGCTTAATCTTTGAATCCGTGATTTCATTCCTTTAGACGTTTGTTGGTGGCTGTTACGATTCATCAATGTGCATGGCTCACATTTCTTAAATCATTTCTTGTTTCGGGTTGTTGGAAAGAAGCAGAGAGGGCAATGTTTCTCCTTAATCCACCCATATCTTTAAGAAAAATAACAGTTTTTGATCGAATCAATCTTTTAATTCATAAGCATTAATAATAATCTAAAATAAAATACTTATATTCATGTAACCATTGTAAAGAGGTAAACCTTAAAAAAAATTATAAATAAATTGTACACAACATTATTTACAAAAATTGTCCGGTACATTTTAGTAAAGAAAAACTATATGTATTTTATTAACTTAAATAACATGCTAACCTCTTAGTTTTAATTGTCAATGATGTTGTAGCAAATTTAGAAGGTTTGTCATTATTGTAGATCGACCTGGTATTAAGCTGGTGTTGTCCGACTTTCATTTTCATTAAACAAATTATTCGACGAGCTCAAATTAGATACATACAATGAAAGTTTCTCGACATTTCATTCAGGGAAACACACAAATTATAGGTTTTAAAAGGGTTAAAATCATTAAACCCATATACAGGGTTTCAGCTGGCGGTCGCATTTTGTGAAAAAAATATAATTTTGGCGATTAAAATTCATCATTGGCAAAAGAATTTGGCGAAAGAAATATATATAACGATTTTATTTCATCCATTTTGCTTAATTATATTTTTTTTGGGTTTCTCGGACCTGATCAGACAATACTCGTAAGTAACTATGAACTCGTTTTGATTTTGACTGAAAATCAATAATCAGCTGATTGCATTTTTTGGCTACATGTAACAAAGAAATAATTAAAAAGGTGTTGATTGTATTGTTCGACAAATGTTATAAATGATATGGTTAAATGGCGATTTTATTAACAACTTTGCAATGCACGTGTTTGGTTCAAACTTTTGACATCTCCTTTCCTGGCTTTTGTTCGGAAAGTTCAACTGACGAAATATTCAAAAGCAAGAAAATTCTCCTAATTAACACTTTATCC
Source organism: Mytilus trossulus (assembly GCF_036588685.1). NCBI lineage: Eukaryota > Metazoa > Mollusca > Bivalvia > Mytilida > Mytilidae > Mytilus > Mytilus trossulus. Next base: position 57,442,334 of record NC_086386.1, on the reverse strand, counting down.
TTTAACTTACATATATACTAGAAACACCCGCGAAATCGTGGGCTACAGCTTGTAAACTGTTGTAGGATGATTTTTTGCAAAATACATTATGTCTGGAAAATTTCATAAAAGGTATCAAAAGCCCTCCCCCTTCTTACCAAGTCCGTGATTTGTTTCTTTTCTGTTAAATTCAATTATTTTCGTGTTTCTTGCCTCAGACCACAATTATTCTTCCCCTTTGCTACAATGCATATTTTGGTAAAAGTCAAATTAGATTAAAAATTTGCACCGCTTCACACATGAAATAAATCAGTGCTTTTTCCTTTGAGAGCCCTATTAGCATGCCAATGGTAGGATTTGAAACTTGTATGTTTGAATAACTAAGGCTAATTTGAGGGGTGGTCGGAGGGGTCCTGATACCGAAATCACGGGCTTAGAAACATGAAATCCTGAGGTGTCAAATTTGAAGAAATGCATATCCCGACATCCCGAAATTCGAATAAAATATGCCCGGATCCCTTAAGGGTCAGTCCCGAAATAGCGATCTTAAAAACACCCGATCCTGACGTACAGAAAAGTCCTGCCACCCTCAAATCTCTATTCTACTTTTATTTTTACCAAATCACTTTTTTCACTTTCAATAAATTAATTTGTATGCCCCATTTATGGACATTATCGTTTCTAGTCTGTGCGTCCGTTCATTCGTTCGTCTGTTCGTCCGCCTGTCCCGCTTCAGGTTAAAGTTTTTGGTCGTGGTAGTTTTTAATGGAGTTGAACTCCAATCAACTCGAAACTTACTAAATATGTTCCCTATGATATTATCTTTCTAATCTTAATGCCAAATTAGAGATTTAACCCTATTTCACGGTCAACTGAACATAGAAAATGATAGTGCCGATTTGGCATCCGTTTACTATGGACACATTCTTGTTCCCACATATTTTACTAATTTCAATATATATGCAACTGGTATAACCCCTTCAAAAGTAAACATGTCAAAGAAAACAGTAGACAGAATATATATCATAGTATAGTATAATCGTAGTTTACATGTTGATAAACGCGAAAAATAGTTGTCATCTCTAAGGAGGTATAATAGTTGTGCTTCAAAAGCCATGATATGAAGAACGATCTGATTGGCTTATTAATTTTCATTTTTGTTATCTATCATACGATTGGTTGTACTTGTGCATGTTTAAAACCGGAAGTCTTATTTAGACTTAAAGTCAGTCTAATGACGGAAACAATATCCGGATACCTTTTTTGTCGTTTTTCTCCCAAAATAACTCAATCTGAATAATCATAAGAATGGATGACAAATGCGACTATGTATGTTACCAATAGGACACAGAGGCATGATGAATAATTTATTGTGGAAGGAATAGAAGCGACACACAAAATGAAGTATTATCGTTTAATAGTATATTAAATAACTAAGTTGATATGGTACTTGATAAGTAGTTTTACCGGCGCACGTATTTCAAGCATACTTTTAAGTCTCAACCTATTCATTTCCGTTGGTCCAGAAAAAAAACTGTCGTTATGAAGAAATATGTTCAACAGTTTTGGAACAACCCTTCAAATGAGCGGTAACTTTCAATGCAATGACTATCCCTTAAATAAAGGATTAATTTCAAGTGATAAAAAACCCTTTTTTTTTGGTAAAAAAAACCACTTCCTAATACAAAAGTGCACATATTTATATCAATATCTAAGAAACTTGCCCCAATCAGATCCAAGAACTATACATCTATCTGGTAATATAAGGTCAAAATGTGCCCAAGACTTTTGTAATATCCCTGAACTTATATCTTCTTTATTTTTTTAGAAGAGTTGTTCCAAAATATGTTTTCCCCTTTTAAATCATAAAAACATTAACAACAACAAAATTACCCCTTTTTAGAGGGACATTCCCATTTGGGCTTTTCGAAAGTAAAAACAGTCTCAGACTTAAGTCCTTATCCTCCAACCAGGGGGGAGAGATTTAAAATTTTAAAATGATGGATATATATGTATGTTCCTAGGCGAAAAAAATATAAAGTGGTAAAACATATATTATTTTGGCGAAAGAGGATGCGAAAACTATAATTGACCCAGGCGAAACCATGCCCATATGTCTGCTGTTAATTGGTTACCTATACGAAATTCAATACCCGATTTGTCTTTTAATAAGTTACATGTACCTCGAAATATTTGTCTTCCTTTGAGAAAGATTCATAGTTTTCGACAACAATTTTTCGAAGTAAGATTACAATTTTATAAACATGTTAACAATGTTCCTCTTTTCTAAATTACAAATTTAGTGTGGCACAAATGTAACATTGTAAAGAGTTTTAAAATGTTTCATTGCACTTTGTTAAAAATGAATATACAAATGTATCATTTACATTCAGTGACTTTATTCTAGACAGTATATGACCAAACTGCTATGAACAAATTTCAACGTTTTCGATAGATGTCTTATTCTGGTACACATTGCATCAAATATACTGCAATGATTGCATGACATAGGGCTAATAAAGGGTCTTATATGAAATGCGTTGTTATAATCTATATCTATCATATGTATATTAAGGTACACTGTTGTGAATCTCTTCCATTTATGTATTAAATGTACACAAATTGAATATGTTTTTTTCAATTGAAAACTGGTTTAGATTTGATCTATATTACTACACAATCTTTGAATAGGAAAGTTGTAAAAGGATTTGGAAAGGCTGACAAGATATGTGGACTATGTTGGTTCTTAGAAATACATACAAGTTTACTTTGTGTGTATCATTCCTTATTCGTGACCAAAAGAGAGCAAACATCATATTAATTACCTTGAGTATCATGGAATCTTTGATTACTTTTTGAGAGATTTCAAATATCGAGGACACTCATACTTAAACAAAAAATAACATGTAATTTGAATGCCATTGACGCAATACTATGTATACAGCAGCTGTCCAGAATTTGAACTTTTAAAAGTACCTGTAAGATCAATGAACTACAAGTTTTGTCCCGGAAATAATGTAGTAAATACATACATTGGAATTTGTTAAGTTGATTACATGTTCTGAAAAAATATTTATGAATAATAGAAACCCAAAATAAAAAAGCTGCTTTGAAATTCCCAAGACATATGTTTATGACAATTAATGTTTTACTGCAATAAATCGTAAAAAAAGAAGACTTAACTGTTTAATAAACTGAATTTGACTTTTTTCCTTTGTACTAATAGCATTCCTGTCAAGTTTTGTCATGGTTTGAGAAAATCTTGTATAATGAAAGACCACATCTACAGCGATTCGAGCTAAATTTCTTCGATAAATTAAATCCATACCAAGCCGCATCATGATAGAATATAGTGTGGACCAATAAACGATACAATATTTATCCTATCTGCCTAAAAAACAGTTGAATATGATACTAAAGATGATTTTAAGATAATAAATACCACTAATGGACCTCTTTGTCTTCTTTATAGGTTCTCTTTTGGTCCATTTATACCTCTCATGTCATACTTCTCATGTCCTCAAAATTTCAAATGTTGAGGCCAATAAATAAAAAATAATGATTCAATATAATAAATATTTGACAGAAATGTTACACGAAATGAGTAATTGAAGTATACAAGCAGATTGAACAATTGATATAAAAGTTTACTGTCTCAAAGGAGGTTTCAATAAGTCCTGCCGTAAAATTTAAATTTACCCCACGTTCCAGAAAGGGACATACAAGGCTTCTCTTTTAATGAATGACTGGTTGTTGCAGCTTTACAAATTATTTCATTTACTTATAACTCTATATAAATTAAGTATGTCTTATGAACATTTTCTATCATACCAAAATATAAGAAATAAGGAGAAATAGCTCCCCAAAACACTAATTATGGATGGCTTGTTCTGTCAACTGAATATGCATGGTAGAGTCCTATTTCAAAGAATTGTTCTCATAAAATGTATTGTGGAGATCCAGTCCACTCAGAATATTTTATTTCTTGTAGTATTTCACTGAAAAAGCAAGAAATTTTAACACATGAGAGTACTTACAAATAGTTATCAAAGGTACCAGGATAATAACATGTATTATTAAGTACGCCAGAAGCGCGTATCGTCTACATTAGGTCAAAGATGCGTGTACAGCTAGCCGTATTAAAAAGGAAATGTAATTTTCATAAGATTGAATTCAGTTATGTAAAAGGGTGAAAAAAAAATAAAAACTGAAATGCAAGAAGGTGAAATAGTGTGATTCCAACTAACATGTTCCTATGGTTTTAAATGTGATTTTGAAAACATTCATTATAAATTTTGGGATTTATAAAGTAGATGATTAATCTGTTTAAATTGGAAGCATATAGATATAGGAAGATGTGGTGTGAGTGCCAATGAGACAACTCTCCATCCAAATAACAATTTAAAAATTAAACCATTATAGGTTAAAGTACGGCCTTCAACACGGAGCCTTGGCTCACACCGAACAACAAGCTATAAAGGGCCCCAAAATTACTAGTGTAAAACCATTCAAACGGGAAAACCAACGGTCTAATCTATATAAACAAAACGAGAAACGAGAAACACGTATATATTACATAAACAAACGACAACTACTGTACATCAGATTCCTGACTTAGGACAGGTGCAATCATTTGCAGCGGGATTAAACGTTTTAATGGATCCAAACCTTCTCCCTTTTTCTGAAAAAAATAGTATAACATCACAACATAGAAAAACATACGATAAAATATCAATTGGCAGACTTAACTCAATCAAAAAACGTATGATTACACAATAACATGGAAATGAAATATATTGTTAGATTAATGTGGTAGATATAGTCTTATTTAGATCAAGTGAAAAATAAATTTAAATTATTCTAAATATTCATGACGTGAGGACTGGGGATAATTTTAATTTTAATGTGAAATTGGAAACAATCATTATACAATACTAGATCTAACTTGTATAATTTGGACATATGTCATAGGAAGTGATCTAGTGACAAATAATAAATTTCTCCAGGTCACAGTTGCTTCTAAAATAAATCAATCCTTTGTCAATATTATGGTTTATAGTTATTTAATAATTTGTGTACTTTGTGTAAATGTCTATTCGTGTCTTTATTCTAATCAGTAGAATCATTTCAGTTTATGCAATTTATTATGTAATTTAAATTTAAATTTGATTGTATAGTAGATTGTATAGTAGAATGATTGGTTAATAACAAATACCTGATCTTTTCTTATTTTTGCATTCTTAAGCATTACCGAGGACACTCAGACCAGTTGATATCCGCTTTAGTAAAACAGGACTAGAATTCAAGACTTACAAATACATGCTATTTTTAGCGCAGATATGCATATTCTAAGAACTATCAAGTGCAAACAGAATGGGTTGCCATTATATTACGTGTTACGGAAATCAGCTATTCTGAGTAAGCCGTTAAATAACCATTATGAAGTCTTACAGGTTAAACTATCTACATTTATGATATCAAATTTAATAATTTGATCGCTTTGCAATATAGAAGTATTTGGAATTGGTATTTATAAATATAGATAAGATATTTCATAGAATCATTTGAAGAAACAATGAAGAACGTGTACGTATACCATGTGTTCTTATGTATACATACAAACGTGCAATAAGTGAAACCAAGTTTTACAAATTATTTTAAACATTATAGTTACGTAATACTATTTACGGTAAAGAGTTGAATATTTTCAAATTCTATTTTAACTTCATAAATATGAAATTAAAATGTAGATTCTTCTGTCTAATTATTAGTGATCATTTTGAGAAAAGTTTTATATCTTCAAATAAATCACAATCTAATGTGTGTACTGAATGATCATGTTGTGAATCATATCTGATATGAATAGGTTATCCTATACGATAAATTTATGTATATTTAGTAAATTGTCAAAAAAAGTTCGATTAGAATAGTTTGTTTGTTTGACAAATAATGATAGATTATCGTTGGTCATCTCAACAAATATGTTTATCTCGCTTGAGCTGGTACGGCGAAAGTGAGAAAAATAACTGAGTTGAAATCAATATGATGATCTGTTTATCACTAATAAACCTATAATGAAGTAGTTTATTTCAAGGACAACGGCATGTACGCCCTTAGTTTTCAGCGATTACTTTTCATATTACTCTCCTGTGCTGAGAATGAAGATTCTTACTCAGTAAGAATAAAGGAGAATTTTGTTCGTATTGTAAATAACGGTATAATTGTACCTTATGATATAACTATTTTCATACATATACAACTTGAAAAATTGCTAAAGTTGTGTGAAATGACTTTTGTTTAAACTGTGACCGTTATATACCAACTGCTTCCCTGTGTTGACATAAAATTGAAAATGAAAATTGGGAATGTGTCAAAGAGACAACAACCCGACAATGGAAAAAAAACCCAGCAGAAGGTCACCAACAGGTCTTCAATGTAGCGAGAAATTCCCGCACTCGGAGGCGTCCTTCAGTAACATAAGCGCATAACATAACGACACCATTCGGCAAATTCCGAGAAATGCACCTCAATGGTACTTGTTTTATTTGTTGTAAATTTTGAATCAGGAAAATAGATATTATTCAAAAATAAAAAAAAATAAAATGCCTTATTTTTTTATATTCGTTATTTTTCTTCTGCTAGAGTGTATGTTAACCATAACGTGTATTTTTTCATATAAGACCCACTTGCCAGCACGTGATCCAAATGATCACTCGAGCTTGTCGGCTCTCGGATTGATAGCATGACCTAGAGCTTATAAAGAGTCTTATATGAAATGTTATATTATAATCTATATATATATCTAGAATATGCAACTCGTCTAACATCAACCCAACAATGTTAGATCTGTAAATTTGCTTAAATTCGCAAATTTTTGGTTCTTCCCTCGCCAGGATTCGAACCCATGCTACTGTGATATCGTGACACCAAATCGCCTGCACTGCAGCCGTCCCGCTAGACCACACGACCACCTGGGCTCTCAAAAAAAAAGAGCTTTTGCTGGCCGTGTGTTACCTTTCCACGTCAGTTTTAATTTAGCGGCGTACTACAGTACATTATATATAAGGCATGAAGATGTTATTGTTACAGATCAGCTAAATTATCTATAGTATTGGATCCTACAAATTAATGTAAGATACAGTCACAGAAAATAATTATATTCATAAGTATGTCAGAGTCAGTGACAACCCTACAACAGATGTATCCATCGGATCGATATCTATGTATATTCAGTTACACTGTTATGAAACTCTTCAAGTTATGTATTAAATGTACACAAATTGAATATGTTTTTTCAATTGAAATCTGGTTTAGATTTGATTTATACTTCTACACATTCTTTGAATAGGAGATCGTAAAAAGATTTGGAAAGGCTGACAAGAAATGTAGACTATATATATTTGTATATATTTGTTTGAAGGCCAGCTGAAGGACGCCTCCGGGTGCGGATTCCTCGCTACATTGAAGACCTGTTGGTGACCTTCTGCTGTTGTTTTTTTATTTGGTCGGGTTGTTGTCTCTTTGACACATTCACCATTTCCATTCTCAATTTTATGTTGGTTCTAAGAATAACATACAAGTCTACTATGTGTGTATCAGTCCTTATTTGTGACTCGAAGACAGCATACATCATACCAAATACCATGAGTATCCTGGTATAATATCGGATATGTTTCTGACGTCGTAACTATAATTCCCTTCTCTTTTGTGAATATAACCTACCGAATCGGCCTATTTACCGGATTTTTTATCACATATGGAACACGACAGGTGCCATATCAAAGCAGAATCTGCCTACCCTCCGGAGAACCTGAGATCACTCCTTGTTTTTGGTTGGGTTCGTCTTGCTTATTCTTTAGTTTTTCTATGTTGTGTCGTGTGTACTATTGTTTGTCTGTGTGTCTTTTCATTTTTAGCCATGGCGTTGTCAGTTTATTATCGATTTATGAGTTTGACTGTCCCTCTTGCATCTTTTGTCCCTCTCTGATTACTTTTTGAGAGATTACAATACCTATTCGTAAGGTGTAACACCACTAATTCGGGCCCGACCAGAAAGCACATACCAGAAAGTAGTACATATTTAACACAAAATAGTTCCTACGCATGGACATAACTTTCAAAATATTTAGAGTATTTTATTAATTTTGGTATCAAATGAAAGCTGCATGACTGGTGATCATTGTAGAACAATTTTTGACTGATAAATTTGAATAATAAAAAAATGGCATGAAATTTAAAAAGGAGGGTACATTTTGCCTTTTTGTCAGATCGGAAGTACCTGTTTTGGTACATCCGAACTTCGGGGAACCAGTTCTTTCTTATATGCCATGTAAGGTATGTTGATTTTTTCAGTACAGGACACCAGAAGGTGTTGCTTTGACATGCAATGATTGTCACTTTATTCGAACTTAAGATAAAAGAGCTGTGATCACTCGAAGTTGAGGAATTTAACATAGAAAGCAATGGGGCCATTAATTAGTGGAGTACTTCCTTAAACAAATAATAAGATGACATTTGATTGCCATTGACGCAACTTCTATGCATAAAGCAGCTGTTCAGGATTTGCACTTTTAAAACTACATGTAAAAGTCAATGAACTACAAGTTTTGTCCAGGAAATAACATAGAAACAAATACATGCATTGGAGGTTGTTCACTTGATTACATGTTCTGAAAAACTTTTATGAATAATAACCTTGAATATTATTTTCTATTAATAAAATGTATATGTTGTGGTATTAAAAAGGCATATAAATTTTATAAATGTTGTTATTTGCATGTTTCTCAATGCATGTATATGTGATGACGACTAAGGACCGATTTTGGCCTCAAATTTCAGTTTCATCTGACGAAAGATTTTGACCACTTTTTGAACACTTAAGTGTCTATTTCATTTGATTCAATTATTGTTTGTGAAAATTTTTAACTCTTTTAGTCATTAAAAACGATCCGATTTAAGCTAAAATAAGAAAAATCTACCAAATATGCGAAAAAAATGTCACTTTCAGACAGTTTTTGTCAAAAATGAAAGTGGCCGCATCCGTGTTCATCCTAAAACTTTATATATGTTATGTATTATCATCAAATACAACTTCCATTTCAATATTTTTGATGAACACGAATGCGGCCACTTTCGTTTTACACGGAAACCGTCTAAAATTTAACTAAAATGCTGAAATTGTGAAGATTGCAGTAATTTAGCATGACTTAATGGTGCTAGTACTCAATATATGTGCATTGTATTGTCAAAAACAGCCAATATGTATGTAGCAGAACCATTCTACTATCCAATAAAAAACTAAAAGTTTACATTTTAACAATTTTGTAAAACTGCTATATTTTGGGGCCAAAAAGGGCTCTTACCGGACTAACTCATTTCATAGTTTGCTGACTGGACTCTTTACTCTAGCTAGACTTGGCCAACACGAACAAATTGATGGTTTAAGTGACTTGGAATAATTTTGCATATTATTACATCTCTTAAGGTTTTCTTTCAGAAATCAATAGACTTCTTCATATTGTTTTGAAGCATAGGGACTTTCCATTTTGAATTTTCCTGCAAGTTCGGTATATTGTTATTGTCTCTCAAGTCACATTCTCGTTGAGAGATTTATTTGGTAATATTCGGATGCACTTTTTTCAATTGATTTGTATTTTGATGGCTATAGAATATTTTTTTTTTTGTCATTTTAACATTTTAATTTTACTTCAACTTGCATATTCAAATACCAATATCCGATCTTAATTAAATATAAGCAAAAAAATATAAATAAATTATTTGCTGTTATCTGTTTGTCACGGAACAAAAAATCATAGACAAATAGTCACAGACGAAAAGGCATAGAAGAAATAATCACTATTCTGTTTTTACATTGTTTGTTTAAGAAAAATAAAAACTCTAATATAAAAAAAATACATAGTTTTTTTTATTTGAATTTTTATGCATAACTAATCTGCGTGATCAAAATTTATTCTCAAAAAGTAAAATTTAAGAATAAAGAAATGTACAAAAGGTAAGATAAGTTTCAATTATTGAGTTTTTGATTCATTAAAAATTAAAAGTGAAAGGAATAACAGTTTTAAAGCTAGAAATATATCCAGAAAATTATTAAGGTCGTCGTGTCCAAATACACGTAAATCTGTTAAAATATTCTATTGATTTTATACCTTTTAAACTTTAAAGTACAAGTCACACACGTCATCAGTGACTATAAAACGAATTGAATTTATAAACAACTTTGTATATCACCACTTTACATTATTCGTTAAAGTTAGTTTAAACATACACGTCGAACAGAAAAAAGAAACATGCATCAGCAAATTCTGATTTGTTGTATACTCTTGATTGTCCAAACAGGTAAGGCACAACCTTATTAATGTTATTGTTATTGTTCACACATTGTTGTCAATATAAGTAATTTATATTCTTGTAAAAGAGAGGTTTTGCTAGCTTTAAAATCGACTAAAATTTCTACAAAAGAAAATGTTTCAACCAGGTCATGCAAATGACAGTTGTTTTCCCTTTGTGTGATATGTTTTAGCTTTTGATTTCAGCACTGACAATGGACTATCGGTTGGAAGTACCTTTATTTCGGTGTTTTTGTTATTTTACATTTTAATTGGTAATGATCACATCATTAATGACTTTGAAGTACATGAGACCAGATTGACACACGTTATTGATATAGCCTACAATATATAACTTAGTATCAAACATACATTTGTTATAGTAAATTAAACCAGAACATTTTTTGCGTTTCCCTTTAGTGTAGACCTTATCAGCAAAACATATGAATTGAAATAAAAACGACCTTGTATTATATTTATGATTGGGTAACAGTATTCTGTCAAATTTGATTCCTAGTATTAACTATTGGTTGCTCGTTACTTTAAGAGTTTAGAAGTACAGGCGCATTGTTAATTTGTGAATTTTTACTGTTATTGTTTTGTAGATTTCCCGATTGGTTCTCTAACCTGTCTAGATTTTATTTTTGTAACTGCAACTCTTTATTCGTCCATCCAGAACGCCTCTTTTTCCTCTTTCGCTTTAATCATCACAAAGCATAATAAACAGATATTACTAACGGAGGTCACTAAATATTTCAACAGTAGTATTAAAGTAATTATTCACTAAGAATTATAATGTGCAAAATAAAATATATTTTTGCTTTTATACATATACAATGAAGGTTTTTTTAGTCCGTGCTGAATTTAATATTCTAATTGATATGTAGCATCACTTTACAATAATTTATGTGTTTAAACTATGGCGGGAAAAGGCTGACTCGGACTGTTACCTTATATTTGCATTGGTATCCTATGAGTCTGAAATCAAAAGAAAGAAAATTAAGAATCTGTTTAAATTTTGTCAAATGACCTTTCATCAGCTATTAAATCTGATGTTAAAAAGTAAACAGGTGTAATGGGGTAAATTGTTTTACCTTGCATGGTAGGGGAAAACACCAAGGATTCCGAAACATTTTACACTTATTCCAAAACCTCACCTTAGTACATCCTTAAGTCAAGACAATTCACTGTGTGTCTGTTTACGAATAGATTAGTTACAAAATAGAATTTAAAGTTTAGTAGATTAGTCGTAATTTCAATTTTAACTTTAAACATTACATATGCATGATTTGGATACAACCTAGTCCGAGTAATACCTGACATTGAAACGTAACGAGTGATGAGGTTTAACCCGAAAATAAGGTGGTACAACGTACCTTAAACTACAGGGAGATAACTCTGTGAATTCACTTGAACGTTGTATTTATGTTGCGTTGTTAATGGAATATTAATATTTTATTTTGATAAAATTTATTGATTGTCACACTGCTTTATAACCAGTGTAACTTTTCTGATAAAACGGTTTGTCCAATTTTTTTTTATATTTTCATATTTTTGTCAAAGGGTCAAAGTTGATACTTTGTCAAAATTTTAAGAGATTTAAACGAACCAAATTTTTTTTTGTGAGGGTGTTGAGTACCACTTACAGCAATGCATTTCTTAAGAGTGTCAACATCATACCCAAGTTAAATCATTTATTGCAATCTAAAAAAATAAATTGATGGACAGTTTTAGGAAGTAACAAATCTGAACCAATATTTCTATTTTTTTTTTTAAATTAAAGATTATTTTGCCTTACTTTTACCTTAGTCAATGGTTGGAGTGAATGGACTCTTTGGACATCTTGTTCAAAAACTTGTGGATGGGGAACACGGACTAGAACAAGTTACAAACCTGGTTGGTATAGAGTAGTAACTGGAGGTTGTTTCAAGATTGCATGTCCAGGTAAGACTTATTTTAAGTTTTGCTTTATTTATTCCGTCACATGTTTGATTTCATTGTTTCTATTGTAATTCACTTCGTGGAGTATCCCTCATTTAAATCGTAGTGTTTCATAAAAACAAACTTAAGTATTCACCGTCGGTAAAAATGACTAAAGTCAAAACAAATCAATGCATATCTGTTTAAGTATTCATAATTTATAAAACAAGTTTGTATTTGCTCCATGCATACTTCCCATAATACATATGGAAACGACATCGACCGAACAGTTCATGACTTGAAATGTAACATATCAGTCATATCGAAAGAAAACACTTATTGAAATCTTCAAAAAATGTTTGGAATGACAATTTATGAAAGAAGCAAATTTAAACCACATTTCTTAGACATCTTAAAAATGTTTTGTTTTCTCAAGTCGATGGAAACTGGGGACCATGGGGTATTTTTGGACCATGCTCAGTAACATGTGGAACAGGATTGAATTACAGAAGTCGAATCTGTAATGATCCAGCTCCTGCACATAATGGGAAGCCATGTGATGGTGAAGAGTTTAGCTCAGATATTTGTAACATTAAAGAATGTGCAGGTAAGACTTCGGCTGAGGTTCTTTTTTATTTTGACCGTGCCATGCTTGGTTGTCTTTTTCGATAATGAATGCTGTAGAATGTATCTCACCATTAAATAGTAGTAAACTATTATAAATAATGAATATACTGTGGCAAAAATAGTTATGGTGAATACACACCAATGTGTGTGCATTAATTAATCAATATAAAGTCTTTTGAAAAACATCTGATAATGCTAAATTCAACTGCATACTGCAAACTAAAGAGACCGGGGGAAATCTCCATTGATATGGTTTGAATCAAATTGAATGCATATACAACTGTATATCAAATATGATTTATGTAACATTAGTATATACCATTTATCAAAATTGGAAACTTTTGACAGAATGAGGTGATTTGTCTGGCAGCCAATGCAAGCTATGCACTTTTACGAACAGAATACAAAATGTAAATAATATATTATACTTGCAGCGACCATAAAAAAGAACAGTGCAGGATAAAATGTACTTTGAGATTGAGTATTACATATGCATTCTGCAAAATTGAATGTGTTCTTTTGTTAATGTGTATATATATACATTAAATTTTTAAATCTCTGAAAATCTGTTTACAGCATTCACAGCAACATTACCCGGAGGTGTTCATCCATATCAGAACGGTGCTTTTATCGGATATCCTATTAAACTTTTAAACAATAGTGGTTACAGTAATGGTATTTTTACTGTTCTTCCTGGAATGGGCGGCGTTTACTCAGTATCTGTTACCATAATGTCAGGCTCTGTTACAGGTCACACTACTTTGAGGAAGAATGGAGCTATTTATGTGTGGTTATTCACTAACAACGAATATGATATGGCATCCCAAATTATCAACATTCAACTGGCAGAAGGGGACAGGATTTGGGTACAAATGACCAATCAGACATCCAGTCTTTTTGATGTTTATAACACATTTAGTGCAATAAGAATAGTTTGATTATCAATATGATAACATATAGATTTAAAGATGTTAAATTTTGGCCCGCTACATCTATAATAAAAAGTGAAAGCTATCAAATAAAGCTGACCATGTTGTTATTGTTATAATTTTTTTAAAGAGTTTGATTTGATTTGTTGTTTAAGTAAGGCTTATACCTGATACCTGTAGCAAAAGTATAATCGACTTATGTTTATTTATATCATATTATAATGCATTACATTAAGACTTCAACATGGCGGTTAAGGGATATTTAAGACGGATGAGAATTAAGATACTTAGTATGCAGGATGGGTAAATAAATCAAACCGACACGAATGAATTATAAAAGAAATACAACATTAATAAAATAATTGACTAATTCATAATTGCGTTGAACCCAGGTTGGTGATTATGAATGCCCTGGTTAGTATCAAATCTATACGTTTAGTTCTTTGTAAAAGTTCAAGATCAAATTTTGCAGCCAAACCACTCGAGTTATCTCTCTGCCCTTGCTTTGCGTAAATACATATTGTTTTTCTTTCTTTGATATTGCTTAAGATCATAATTACATTTTAAAAGAATCGTTATAAGTACGTTAAAATATCCGTAGATTGGTATATGTTCCAACACACTTTTCCAAATAAACCAAATGATCATTGTGTATACATAAGAGGCGAAAGGTTTCAAAGGAACTTTCAAACTTATAAGTCGCAAAAACTAACAACGGCATTGTTAAAAAAAACTAAGAGGCCATGCTGGTCCCTTATTTATCACTTATGAAGTTCACTGATTGTTGAATGCATAATGGTTTGGCTTTTTTACTATTGTGATCTGAGTGTCACTGATGAGTCTTATGTAGTCGAAAAGCGCGTTTGGCGTATGAAATTATAATCCTGGTACCTTTGATAACTATTTACACCACTGGGTCGATATATATTTACACAACTTGGTCGATGCCACTGCTGGTGGATGTTTCGCCGGGGGTATCACTTGTCCAGAAGTCAGAACTTCGATGTTGAAATATAAAAAAAGAGATGTGGTATGATTGTCAATGAGACAACTACCCACAAAAAGACCAAAACATTAACAACAATAGGTCACCGTACGACGATATCAATTAAATGGTCATTTTTATAGATTTCCTATTTACAAAACTTAAAATTTTTCGAAAAACTAAGGATTACCGTAGCCGTATTTGGCACTATTGATTGGAATTTGAGTCCTTATTAATGCTCTTCAATTTTGTGCTTTCTTGACGGTACAACTATTTTGATCTTAGAGTCACTGATGAGTCTTATGTAAACGAAACGCGCGTCTGCGGTATTAATTTTTTATCTTGGTACCTTTGATAGTTATTAGGGTACAAATTGAAGCATTATCAAACCTGCACTGCATAGTGATAATGCATTTTGCATTGTTTAACATCAAGAAAACATTGGTTTTATGGTATAGAGAATAGATATTTGCAAATATCAAAATTTCAGTTGTAAAAATAATTACACAATGTTTAGTAAAGGCATAATTTTAGATTCTACCAGATATTCATGTATAACGCTTTTTCAAATTTTCGCATTATACGTGAATCTGCCAAACAACATTGGGATTATCATCATTTAATGTCATAGATCACAGGTAAAATCACAAACCAGACGACCACACTGGTTTAAAAATGCTAAGATAGTCGAAAAAATACCGCTAAAAAGTTCAGACACCTGCAAATCATATCGGTATGTTATATTTTCACGTAGGGACTATTTTGGATGTTCTTCCTCCAAAGTAATTATAGGTTGATGTTGAGCAATAATCATACCCCTGTTTATGAAGCTCATGTTATCTAAACTTACATCTGTAATCATACTACCATCGACTTCTAATAATGCTACTTAATTATAAGGAAAATACAACTTATGTAACCCTGTATCACAAACAAAACTTAAGAAGCATTATTCGTCGTACATTCTAACACTAAAATTACAAGATAACAATAGTATATGTTTATCTAAACACAAAAATGACAAACATGGCCATTACATGGTTTCTCCCGTTTACTATAACAAATATTTAAATGATCTCGCTAACATGTTTAACCCCGCCACATTATTTATGTATATGCCTGTCCCAAGCCAGGAGCCTGTAATTCAGTGGTTGTCGTTTGTTTATGTGTTACATATTTGTTTTTCGTGCATTTTTTTTACATAACTAAGGCCGTTTGTTTTCTCGTTTGAATTGTTTTACATTGTCTTATCGGGGCCTTTTACAGCTGACTATGCAGTATGGGCTTTGCTCATTGTTGAAGGCCGTACAGTGACCTATAGTTGTTAATGTCTGTGTCATTTTGGTCTGTTGTGGATAGTTGTCTCATTTGCAATCATACCACATCTTCCTTTTTGATATTAGCCATTATAATTGAATCGATTTTTTTATACGTATCAGTAACAGCAATCGAACACAATTCTAAATTAAGACAGGCGAGTAATTCAAACGCAGATATAACTTTAATAAAGACAATGAAGAAAATCTGATTGTGAAAAACACAAATTGAATGAAATTGTTTACATCATGAGGACAACACTGATATTTCACGGCCGACATTCGGCTAACCGGGAGATAGGTCGGTCAATCTATATTGAGTATGCGGCTATATCGGCGGTCAGTCTGTTAATCGGGTTGGTTATACATCTGTTAAGAGTAAAACTCACAATCTAATGTTAAACTCTCCAAAACATACAGATTTTTGGCATATTATGAGAACCACATCAAAAAAAGAAAAGTGTCTGACAAAATGATATTTATCATAGAACATTTTCCACCAGTAAAAATAATGCATAGCCTGCGCAATTTTAAGTAAAACGGGAAGGCGTCGCGCAAGTATGTGATTTGTATGCTTGTACGCATAGCAATATTTTGGATAAAAGGATAAAAAAATATTTTTAGATATGATTTAAAGGACACAAAATAGTACTTCTGTTCTAAAAAAATAATTGTGATTGATAAATATTTCATAATTGTTATATAAGTTGAGATATACTACATTTGAATGAAAATTTGGGGAAAACAGTCTGTTAATGGGTTGGACATTTTAAATCGTGTCAGTTAAGATTTATTTAGCCAAGACAATGGTCTTACTACCTTGAGTTTATATTTTGACATTGGAAAAATGAGATGTACTTGTTACCAAAAAATTACAATACGGTGCAACACTATCCTTATAGAAAGAGTACTTTTATTTTATTTTGTTTTCTTTGCATTTCATTAAAAGGGTGTGTCACTTCAATATAGCGTTATATGGACTGATTGGTCGCTCGAATTCGCATGAATTTATTATTTACGTCAAGTTATCAATCAGCCTTAATATTTTTTGTCTGTTCAAAGTCTGTAACATCTATGCATCTGTCATGTGTTGCAATGCAGCTGGTTAAATTACATTCGTTTTCTTTGAAATACTTAGGCTTTTCTACCTCAGGAATAGATTTCCTTATGCCGGCGTCACACATTGGCATATAGACCTGCGTGCACCAAACGTACAGAGAAAATTGACAAAGTCGGTATTGCACGCCATAGGAACGTTTAACAATCGTTCAAAGCGCGTTGCATAAGTTTGGAGTACGTTGAAATACAAAGGTAAAAATTGAGAAAGGAAATGGGGAATGTGTCAAAGCGACAACAACCCGACCATAGACCATACAACAGAAAAAGGCCACCAATGGGTCTTCAATGTTGAGAAAAACTCCCGCTCCAGTACTCGTCCTTCACCTGGCCCCTTATAAAATATGTATACTAGTACAGTGATAATGGACGTCATAATAAACTCCGAATTATACACAAGAAACTAATATTAAAAATCATATAAGAGTAACAAAGGCCAGAGCCTGCTGACTTGGGACAGGCGCAAAATGTCAGAGTGGATAAACATGTTTATGAGACATCAACCCTCCCCCTATACATCTAGCCACTAAAGGAAAGTAAATACGCGTGATGAACGCTACAACCCGAGGAAATTTTGCAGCATAAAAAACATACAACATACGCAAATATGGAACGTCATAGCTGTCTTTTGTGTATTATACGGAGGTGTTGTGTATAATAAAAAAACACCATCGTATAATAGAAAAGCACCTTCGTAAAATAGAAAACCACCAACGTATAATAGAAAATCACCTTCGCATAATGGAAAAGCACCATCGTATAATAGAAAAGCACCATCGTATAATAGAAAAGGCCCTTCGTATAATATGAAAGCACCTTCGTATAATAGAAAAGCTATCAAAAAGACACATAAGACAGCTATGGCGTTCCATACGCCAACATACGTTTCTTGAACGCCGGATGAACGATTAGCCTTATGTACGCTTCTAGTACGCCCAATACACGCTTAAAGCTCGTTTTGCACATGTTACAAATATGATTGACAGGTTAAATGCATCCATAATTACTAGTGTATTGACAGCGTAAATGATTTTTAAAACGCCGGCGCTTAACACTGATTTGTGACGCCGGTATATGTTGTATGTCCTCAATACTTTTCAACTTCGTAGTTGGCCTTTTAAACATTTTTTTCGAGCGTCACTGATGATTTTTCACTGATATTTTGTTACATTACGAAGTTCGTTTCTGATTTATATACTTGTTGACTATGTAAATGACAAATTGGTGCAATTCATATCAATGAACAAGAATCAGCATGATATATGCGACCATTCTTTGATGTAATTAATATTACTTTGATATTACACTTTTTGAAACCATTTCTATCAATTTTCAGATTCCATTGTCTAAAATTATGTGTTGTTTCCGTATATTCTAGCCACTAATCTGGAGCATATCCATTTATTTAGTCATTCAAAACTCTTAACAGACCAATTAACAGACCGGGTTTTATACATCCGACCCATTAACAGACCATATTTTTATCAAAAATTGATTGATGTCTCCAAAATACAGTTTTTCGTGTAGATTTTTCACACATTTATGTTAATATGGTAAACAAACATAATGCCTGTCTTTTTTCGATGTTCAAAAGATTGCATACAAGTTAACTCAACCAACTTGTCATTTTTGTGTACATTTTGTGTGTGTGTAAAATGTGTATAAATTAACTGATGAGTAACTCGCCTTTTCATTTTTTTGATCGTTTATTGAAGCTAGAAAAAAAATAATCATACCACTGGATTCAGTACTCCAAATCATTTTGTCAGATATGCATTGGTTTTATGATATAAATATAATTTAAAAGTTATACAATGAAATATGCTGACTTTGCACTGATTTTCACGATAACACCTGATTAACAGACTTTAGCCAACCCGATTGACAGACTGAACGCCGATATAGCTGCATACTCAATACAGATTAATCGACCTATCTCTCGGTTAGCCGAGTGTCGGCCGTGCACTTATTCAAATTGTATTAACAGTAACAAAACTTATGTAAACAGGATTCCATTAATAAATATAAGAGACTGTGGTGTGAATGCAAATGAGAAAACTCTTCATCCAAATAACCATTTATAAAAGTCAACCACTATAAATCAATGTAGGGGCTTCAAATCAGAGCATTGGCTCACACCGACTAAGAAGCTATAAAAGGTCCCAGTGTAAAATTATTTTAAACGGGAAAACCAACGTTATAATCTATATATAAAACAAAAATAATAATATTCGGTTTTATATTGTATTTTCATTTTTATGTTTATCAATTAATTGATTATTTCAATATTATTATTTAAAAAAAGGTGGTCTAATAGAGCACATTCTACCAGAGACTAGACCAAAATGACATTAAAGTTAACAAATGAATGTAACCGTATAGCCTTTAACAAAGGACAAAAGCATACTGTATGGTTAACTACATGTATAAGAGGCCTTCAAACAGCCAACTTAAAACAATTCAAACTAGAACACTAACGTATTGATATATCTACAAATCAATTAAACAAAAACACTTAGATATGGTACACAAAAAAAGACTACCAGTGAATTGCAGTCTTTGGACAGACGCATATATTGTGTGACGGGATTACACTTGTTTACGATTGACGGGTGACCATCCCTCCTCCTAACATGGGGTGGTGTGGTAGCTCCATTACATATAAACAAACTATAACAATAATTTGAAAGGTCTTAACTTATAAGATGGAAACAGAGCAAAAAAAAACAAGTTACAAAAAGACACTCGCAAGTTTACCTTTATTTACAAAGGTTCAACAGATGAAAGAATGTTCCGTTGTACATTTTCCACAAATTACACGGCTGAATTATTGCCTGCTGCTTGTTGAATGTTCAATTGGAAATATGTCAAGACTATGTTCTAAACTAGACAACTAGAATGCATTACCTTCATAAATCCTTTACTTTGTTGTAGGTTAGGAAAACCAAACTTTACATATCATTCAAAAAGTTATCATTCGTAACTTGTGCTGCAATGACATCACTTGTAACCCGAAATTAGCTTAAACAGACAAAAGGTTTTAACCCTCTTTAGAAAAGATTACTGGAATATTTGATCAGATTAACAAAAATTTAAAACAGGTTTTTATCTTATTCAATCCCTTTTTAATAGGGATGGCAACGAGTACCCGAGTACTCGGGTACTCGATCGAAAGGCCGAGTACTCGAGTACAGTTTTAGTACTCAGATACTCGTTTGCTTGTTACACATCTTCAGATACATGTAGTTCTCTTCAAATTTCCACTCACTTAAGTTCTGTTGAAATATCCCCTTCATAATTCTAAATAAGATCTATTAACAACAAACATATGTTTAACTTTATCATGAGATGACTAGTAGTACCAACAACGTCCTTTCCTTACGAGGAAATGTTTTCATGTGCACAACTTGTAACCAAGAAAAGAAAGGCAAACAGTATTTCGTCTGAAATTGTTGACCAGATCATATTTCTAAACAAGAACAAAGTAACCTGCGGTTAACCCTACGCAACTGATTACAGACATTTCTAACGGTGTTTGTACACGGATTAACACTTTCCGGGATTAATAATTTACTTATCACAAGCCGTAAAAACTTACCTTTGTTTGTTAATCAAGACTTTTACGTAATCGTAATTGGTATGAGATGTACATTTAAATTAATTTAATTACTCTGTATTTGAAACTTAAATATAATTGTTTAATTTACAATTTAAATATCGGCGAAAATACGAGAGTGACATTCAAACCCAAAAGTTGAAAATAACTGACAAATTTAAGGTTAAAAAACGAAAATAGGGCAACGTTACGACAGTGCACAAAAAAAAGTACAGGTACAAGTAATTTGAAGTCCAAGATTGTTGTTAACAAATTTATGGACAAGATGTATTATAACAATTACCAACTCCTCAGGAACAGATGATACATATATTGTCTACTTTAAATTGTCGGACTCTTCATGGCAATATTCTTGATTTAGTTGGAATTTTGTTCTTGAACACGTACACAAACAAAAATTGCTATTATGATAGGTTATTGTAAAAACGGCGGTCGTTAATTCATTGTTTAATTGACACAACAAAAACCAGAAGAGCAAGCTAAGTTTGCAATACGTTTGTCTTTCGTTAACATGTTTAAGAAAGGTGATAACAAAAACCCACCTAAAATCTAAACTTTTCAATAGACGTTTAAGATTCATCCGAGTACTCGCGAGTACTCGAGTATCATGACCGGAATCCGAGTATTTAATTTCAGATCTTTTGACATCCCTACTTTTTAACTATTTTAAAACCAATCGAATAGATTCCCTTGTAGTCATTCAAAATATTTTAAGACCCGGTTAATCTTTTTCAAACCAATAGTCCACGCCCCCGTTAAGCTATTTCAAACCTATGTTAACTCCTTTTTTTCCTTAAAGTGTACGCCTTCTTTTAAGGTAAATCTCTCAAGCAGAAAAGCAATCTCGATAGATATATTGATTTGCAATCCATTTCATACGTTATCGATTTTGTGTGAGTATTGTTTTAGTGATTTGAGCGTCACTGAGGAGTCTTATGTAGACAAAACGCGCTTCTGGCGTACTAAATTATAATCCTGGTACCTTTGATAACTATTTACTACTATTTGGTTTTTTAACACATTTGTTAATCCTCAAATTCCATAAAACAATAAACACAATCTTGACATTATAGACAAACTATTGCTCAATCTAAAGTAGGTGCTGTTATTTTGTATTTGTAATTGAAAAAGATATAATCTTTACGTAAATACGTTTACGCATCTGCATTTCAAATGCTCACAGTGATAACCCGGAAATCATAATTTCGGGATTACAGCCTTTAAGAACTTTCTTACAAATCGACGAAAGGTACGAACGAACTTAAAGAGAGCATGCATTTCATTTCAACAATAACAGTTAAAGAGTCTTTGTTTTATCCAGTAAAACAGCATTCTTTTCTAAATCAAGTTTATTTTTCAAAAATAATAAAACGGCACATAATGTACGATTTTTATATAATCATACAGAGAAAAAAAGTGTCAAATACACGTAGGTCCTATACATTTTTACGTTACTTACGTAAACCACGAGTACACACATTTCCGCGGGATTTTTTAAAAAGTAAAATCACAAAAATACTGAACTCAGAGGAAAATCAATTTGGAAAGTTCATACTCACATGGCAAATTCAAATAACAAAACGCGTCAAAAACGAATGGACAAGAACTGTCATATTCCTGAGCACGAGTTTCACGATTAACATTTCAATGGCATTATTGAAGTACGTTAGTCTAAATATAACGACAAGATTCACATTTATTTATTTTCTATAGTACACTTTCAGCATGTTCAGCAAATTTTCAAAGTGGAATAACGAGATTTACTAAAAAAAAAATAGGATGCTACCATGTTTTTAAAAAGTAATGTTGAAAAAATGTAGAAAAACAGATTTTTTATATCAAAAAAATAAATCAACAATTTGGCACCATATATGATATAGTAAATTTTATAATGACGATTTAACTGAACACGTGTTTGGAAGATAGACGCGAAGTGGTCACTTATCGTCCAGTGGCAAATATTTCATGAATGTTAAGGACTATAGGCAAAACGTAATTAAACGCCAAAATAGCAACTCCATTGCTCGGTGCATCATATAAACAAATTAAGGGGTTGGGGCAATGAATATTACCAGGAGAGAGTGATGATTTAAAAGTTATCAAACGAGCACCAGCATATGGCATATAGTATGAAGAACGTCTTTTTTTCTTCATTTTCATTTTATTATTTTGAGCGTTGCAAATTTTGGATCAAGGATGAATTTGTGTATAGATATTTCTTATTTTTCTGTTAGGTGAGAAGACAGTTTTGCTTTGTAATTTTCTTAGATTAAGCAGTGCAACATTGTAATATTGAAGAGTATGGGAGAGGCCGGTTTTAAGTCTTCTAGTGACATTTTTTTGTCTAACTACTCTATATTTAGGTATATATTGTAGTATTATCTCCTCCGGCCTGGTGGTATCCTATTTCAATCTATCATACGTCCCGAAATCATTAATATATCTCAAGAAATCCAATTGTATGTAGGATAATTGTGCGAAGTTAAACGACTATTATTTAAATATGTCAAAATGAAGAATCCCTAAAACAAGTCTTACGTATGATTCGTCCAGAATACGTACCTTTCGTCAATTTTTAAAAAAGCTCTGTTTATACGTGTTCAATGTAGCGTTAAAAATGACAAACTGCATGATATAATATAACATTTTTTTTTCAAACTGATATTTTTCAGAAAAAAAAAAACAAGAAATATTCATTATAATACACCATTCTTGAGACTGTTTATCAGTGTGGTAAAGGGTTTGGGATAATTCAAGTTAAATCAGAGTTATAATTTAGCGAGAAACATATGTTAAAGTCGTAAGTTAAATTTCCACTTTTGATAATGATTACAGTTAAAAATAATTTTGAATATAGTATGCGAGGTGGCAACGTGGGTCTTCACGTTCTAAGACGTAGCAAAACGTGATAAGAACGTAGCACAAACTTAGTAAACCCTAGCTTTCAAAATAACGGGATAGTGTTATTCGAAACGTAGCATTATAAAATATTCCGTTAGCTTGTTGAACAATATTTGACGAGAATTGCGCATTTTCGAGATAAAACACATTCATTTAAAATACACCTGCCTGTATGCATTTCTTGATACATTTATACTGAATTTTAACATATTTTCTTTTAGATCACAACTCAAAGAAAACTGGACATTTGAACACAAGTGTGAGTTCATTGATGGTAATATAAAAATATAAATTATAACAAATATTACTGTAAATGACAATTAAAAAGACACTTGATAAAAGCTAAATTTTTCTTAACAATTATATGCTAGACAATATTTTAGAAGGGGATTTATTTATATTTTTAAATAACATTTCCACAAACACTTAAATATGAAGCTGTGTTGTGATTATATAGACAAGTGAATGAACATGATCGTTTCAAATTTGCTTGATAAGTACTATTTTGAATTTAAAGTCACAATTAACTATTTATAAAACTTAGATTTTTTGAAATACCAAAGCTTTCTACTTCAGGAATACATTACCTTAGCTGGCAAAAATTTTTGGTCCTCACTGCTCTTCAAGTTCGTACTTTATTTCGCCTTTTAAATTTTTTTTTATTCGAGCGTCACTGATGAGTCTTTTGTAGACAAAATGCAGTTATGGCGAAAATATAAGATTTCAATCCTGGTATCTATAATGAGTTTATTTATTCATATGAGTGTTCAATTTGTATTTATTTGAAGTTGATTACTTGGTTATGATAGAAATAAAATAAAATTTACATGAAGAATTTCGTCATAATAGAAGCTACCATAATTTAGCCTAAAACCAAAAATTATGGCTGTATTCATGCGAATGTGAATTATAACTTGAAATGGATTGGTATTATAACTTGACTGTTAAATCTCAAATTGGAGGTCATTGTGTGTGCGTGAAAAATTTCCGCACCTGTTTAAAACAAGACAAAGTCTCCAATATGTCTGCCTAGAGATACATTTAATGGATATGTCAATAAAATCTTTGTTTCTACAAGTTATGATTAAGAAACATTCTAGAATGTTACTTTCCCAACAAAAATTCTGCAATACTAATGTTGGAAGTTACAAGATATATTTCCGTATAACCGTAAAATCTTTTCTGTGCTAAATCCACAAAACAATTTATCAATTGTGCATAAACAATATGTCAATTCCTTAAGTTGTAACAAAATATTTCCTCAAAATCTGTGTTCTTTTCTTCTTACATGAGAAACGTTAATTTACACATAAAAACTACTAACTATTTATAATCGCTAACATGCACAGCGTCCTTGATTTTCGTTAAATTATAAGTAACAAAAAAGCCGCATTACACAATAAAAACAACAGCGAATTAATGTTTTAAAAGGACTGATCTCAATAAACCTCATTACAAATCAGAAACAAACTAATGCTTCTACAGTGTTAAGAGATTTCTTCGTTTTATAAACTGAGTTTGCCTTCCATATTTTTACAACATCAAGTATTTCAACGGTAATGATATCGTGCTCTTTTATTTGTACAGGACTAATACATGCACATATGAACTTAATGACAAGAGAAAAATTAATGTTTAGTCATTTTTTAAGCGTAAAAGATAGAAACGAAATATGTTGTCGACAGTCCTCCGATTGAAGCACTTGCCTAGTGTAAAGAGGGCATGCAGACATCTAATGTATAACTTTAACTAAAATCAGTCCTTTCATTCGTAATGTTATTGCATTTAATACACTTCGTTCCGTTCATGTCTCCTGTGTAGTGTGTGTTAATAACATGTTTAAATGTGTTTCTGTTGTGGAGTAGTTCTCCTCTTATATTTGGTGTGTTTCCCTCAGTTTTAGTTTGTAACCTGGATTTTTTTTTTCTCAATCGATTTATGAATTTCGAACAGCGGTATACTACTGTTGCCTTTATTCATGTTATGGTGTGATTTAGCATTGCAATGATATATATCAATAAAATACCGTCATTTATTTTCAGCTTAAATTGTATGTTGATAATTTAAAAATGTAGTGAAATACAATGTAATATCTATTATCAACTCTAGCTGTTAACTAAAAGAATACGACTATGTTCACGCAAAAAATAACTCTATTATCGGACGTTTTTAAGCTTAAAAGTTTACGATCACTGGAAAGTTCAGAAATTCCTCATAAAAACATAAGATTCTTGTTACATGGTGGAAAAATATAAACAATTTTAAATATTTCTGCAAACTTCGATACATTATACATTGCTGTTATGACTACGTATAGGCGTATCCGCCAAAGTATGCAGTTTTTGTGACTTGACATATGTATTGCAAATGCCCTTTGGAAATCAATTGATTTAAAAAGGGAAATTGTATCATGTCCTGACTTTGATTGAAAAAAAAGTTATATGTTCAATTATTTCTTATTAAACGTGAAAGTCATATTGTGAAAATGTGTACATTTGCCAGTTCAGCAAATATCGAAAGTATTCCTCTCGCTTTTATAGATATGATATCTAAAATTTGGGGGAAAAAATATATGGTTCGATGACATATAATTTCTGCATTAACTAGGACCAGCATTGAGAAACTTAAAAACAAACCTTTTTTAGACAGTGAAACTTTTAAATTCACACAAACAAAATTTGCAACTGATGCAATGTTTCTTAATTATGAAATATTACTGCTGGGTGTTATCTAAGTTGTGTTTTCATACATATGTTATGTTATTCGAGACAAAGTCTCCAGTGTTTGAAAAAGAAGCAGTATTTATCATAATTTACGTCTCATTAATGTTTGTTTTCGGAAGTTATATGTGGAAAACTGGTTATAAATTATGTCTTTTTTACGTAGCAATATGGTGTGTGTTTCAAACTAATTACAAATCAAGAGATGAAACTTGTCATTACTGACAAAGTTCACCTTAAGTGTTAAATAGATGTTTTGTTACGTCTGGAAAGAAGTCGGAAGCGAAACATCACTGTTACGGAAATACCTATTTCACACTATAATATATATAAGCTAAGCTTAAAAATATTCAATTCTACGAGGCTTGTAATTGTGTATGCCAGACCCGCGTCCCGTTAGAACAAAACTCATCAGTATTATAACAATGACAGGTAGGTAACAGCTAATGTTTGATTTCCTTCAAATCTTTAAAATACAGTTTTACATTTATAACTAAGCATAGTTTAAAACGTAACTGATTAGATAATATAAATGGATGATTATATATCGATGAATGAATTATCTCGCCAACGAGTTCACGTTCGCAATGTAGGTATATTAATATTTGAGTTGAAATTGATCTTAACTGAGTAAAATTCAACTTTTGCTTGGATTTCAAGCTAAAGTTTTCAAGTCGAAGATCGAGTTTTATTTAAAGTGCAGGTGTAAGTTACACTATTATTTACCTTGGGTTCTAGTCACAAGGCTTATTAAGACCTCGGGTTGACATCTTTGAAGTGATCCGAATGTCTTTAACTTTTATCCTTTTTTCTCGAATTTCACTTCAGATAACGACATAAAGTTGGAAATCAAAAGATTTTATAAAATTATTAAATTTGCACCGACAAATGATTAAAGAAATATAATAAACTCAAAACAAATCAGAATAAATTGACTTCCTAAAACTAGCTTCCACGAGGCGCCAATACATTAAACATCCAATAAAATGCTCTCGATTAGTAATATTTCATTAAAAAATAAAATAAACTATGCATTAATTGAAACGAATATTTGACTGTATTTAAAATTCAAACCGTTCAAAGAAGATAGCGCGATGTCCTCGTTTTTATAAAAAAATTATTCACAAATTTTATAATTTTTGGTCCTTTGTTCTTTATTTATCTTTATTTTGTTTATGTTTATATATATTCTATTTCATTTAGAGCCCCTATCTTTTTATGTTAAAATATAAGGCTTTATTGAAATAAAATGTAGATATTATATTAAAAAAAAGGAATTGAATCATGATCGTTATTTGCATAACATTAAAATGTTCGCAATTGTTACAAACTGTCTTTTATCATGTTCATTTGCATTGAATAAGTATACATGTGAGATGTTTTAGAAGTATGAAGGACAAAAACATATAAGATAAATTAAATGATAAATATCAATTGACAACCGAAATGTATCTGATAATATGCAACGTTTTCCTATCTAGCTAGAATGAATACATTAAATGAATCTAATATCAGCAGCAGTAACTTCCTCTCCTAGATTTAGACATTTCATTATTTCACCTGAATTTCTATACAAAACTTTACGAAAAATGTGAATTTTTCTATTCTATTGTTAATTTTTCATTTTCGGATGGTGATGTTCTTTGGCACCGTCTTTCGTTGTTTTTATATCACAACTTGTTCGCTATGCTTGTGTCTGACCTGACTTTTGTTTTTAAAAAGCATAATCAATTTAGTACGTCTAGTACATTATTTCGTTGCAACAAATTACTTAAAACCTTTACTAAAAGTTTTTTTGATTCAACGATTTGGTCTGTATGTTTGGCTGTACCTGTAGAAAACTTATTTCAAACGGAATAGCACTTCTTAAATTTTATGGTGATGTTGTAAATCAAGCCAAGAAATTTAGATACGATCCGGGTAAAATTATCCATCCTTAAATTCCTCCTAAGATTAAATTATTCTTAAAAGATACTTATTCAACACTGTAATTAAATCTTTGAAAATTGTTTTAGTGTTTACATATTGATTTTGTTACCAGTAAAATAAAATCATACACATATGTACTTTCATAATACCACAAGCTATCGATACCTTTAGTTAGGCATTGCACAGGGTCATGTTTTTCTTTGACTATTGATGACGTGTGTACACTAAATCAATTGGATGTTGGATGCATGATGATTGATATTTTAGTCTTAGAAACACGAAGTTGTTATTGGCTTTGAACTCGCTGCCAGTAAGTGCTGCTTCTCTCATAGTGTCCTTTTATTCAGAATATATAAGTACCCGTCTGAGTCCACTCAGTGATTTTGTAAGATGTATTTATTGTTGCACCCATCTGATGAGTTAAGCATTTCTCGACTGATTTTTATAGTTAAGTATTATGCTGTACTGGTACACTACTGCCCAAGGTTAGGGGAGGGTTAAGCGCTCACAAACATGTTTAACCCCGCCAGAATCTTTATGTGCCTGTGCCATGTCAGGTGCCTATACTTCAGTGGTTCCCGTTGGTTTATATCTTTCATATTCTGTTTTCGTAAATTGTTTTGTTTAGAATTAGGCCTTAGTTTTTTCAATTGAATTGTTTCGTTTTTTTCATGTCGGGGCGTATTATAGCCGACTATACGGTACGAGTCTTTCTCATTGTTGAAAGTCGTACGGTTGCCTATATGCCTATATGGTGTTATATTTAGCTTTACGTTGAAATAGCAACGAAATATTATGCTACGATCCTTTTTGTTAAGACTAAAAGCAATAAGATGTTCATTTTTGTGGTAAATAAAACTCCACCAAAATCAAAGATGTCATGTCATTGATTTGAAAATATATCTGGAATTTGCTTAAATATGTGTTTTTTACTTTTTTTTTAAAAAGAACTTAAAAAAAAGTTTTTTTACGGAAGTACCCATTCCTCACTTGAAACGCAATACCCGTGATTGCGGAAGTAATGATGACAATTTTAAAACAAGTAATGGTGAAGAGTCATCAACAATAAGGAAACACAACAGAAACAAAACAGAAATAATGTTTTACAATTTTCCCATTATAACTTACAGAATAAGCATTATTGAGATGTGAATTTGGATACTTTATTTAATTTTCGTGTTCAAAATACCTATGGAAGTTGCTTAGATAATTTGAAAAAATCATTTGAAATGTCATCAATCACTACTTCTCCTTAATTAAGAAATAATGCACCAACTGAACGATTATTTTTCCTAAAGTAAAATGGCAAACTGCCCAAATGATGGTAAAATGCGTTCTGATTGATAAATTGCTAATCGTTTTATGCATGATCTATATTTCTATAAAAAAAAGATATTTTGTTTTAAAGAAATGAAATTTGATATTATATCTGTACAACGTACGCAATATTTACAACTTTTCTATCATTCTTAAGTGCGAATGCAACAATAGTCTCAAACAAGTAAATAGTCTTGAGTTTTTACACACAAAGGACGAACTGTGAATTAAAACTTTGATATTAATGAGATTCCACGGGAGATGATATGATATCACAGAATTAAACTAGTTTAACATAAATAAGTAATGACACCAGTTCTTTTCTAACTATCATTTTTCATTGTATTTTTACCACCAGACTTTTTAAGTTCAAAACTGAATTATGGTAGCTTCTATTTTCACAAATGTGTGTATGCAAATGGGTTATTTGTAGTGTTGTCAACGGTTAATCGGTTAATCGGTCGAACGACCGAATACCGAATACCAAAAACGCTTACCGGTTAACCGAACTTTTTTCAATTTCGATAGATTTTATAAAAGTTTGTGTTGAAAATCAAATAATTAATTAGTTATGTTTTTTTTTAAATTATCGTCGTGGTAATTAGTTTGACAGATCAATTGTCCAGTATATTGATTGCTATTGTTAATCCTAAAAACCTAAAATCAATTAGAGTTCGGGGCAGGATCTTTAAGAAACATAATTAACGGTAATCTAATTAAACGTTAATTAATTAATTATTTAAAGATGTAGGTCTACATTTTCATTGTTTCCATGACTTGCGATCTAAATTCTAATTTAGATTGAATACAAGCCACACTATACACGCCGATTTGATTTTCACTTCAAGTAAAATAGTAAACATATACACATAGTTGTACTCACTTCAATGCAGTTTTAAAATATGTTGTGTCTTTCATAATCTTTTTTTTTCTGCTTACAGACCACATCACACAACATTTGTCAACAGAACTATATAGATATATGTGTCAAAATATAGTAGGAACGGAAGATCATGTTAAACAAATCAGGTTGTTGAACGCGGTTAGAGATAATTTGTCAAGTTTCGGAAAGAAAATCATGATAACAAGTGGCAGTTTTGGAGAAGGACTTGACATGAGAGGTAGTGATTTAGACATTATGTATCTTTATAGAAATATTGAGGTTTACGAAGTAAAGCCCCGTTTGAATCCAATTATATCATATCTGTCAATGGATGCAGACGATATGAAACCTGGATTTACAAAGCTCAGATTAGAAAATTGCAGTAATGAATTTTTATTTGAAAACAGTGTACAAATCACTGAGAAGCATTATCTATCCAGCACATTATGGAAACAGTGGTTTTTGTACGATGACACCTTCTATATTATTCATGGACCGTGTCTTTCTGACAAACAGGAAATTTTTGACTTTGCCCATTGCTTACATTGTAAAACATGGGTATCACCTGCAGTAAATTGGATACAAAGATCTAGTTACTCATGGCCAAGCTATGAGGTTAAACAAAGTGTCATAAAACACGGAGTACTTTTTGTACCTATCGGTGTAAAAGGATCATCAAAAGAGGATCTAGAATGGAGAATATCGTTCTCATTCGGTGAAAAACTTTAAATAAAAATTCTTTTGAAAGATGTTATAGCTACCTTCTCCGAATGCAAAGAATTACTCTGTTCTTATTTCATAAAAACCATTATTTTCTGGATTTCTGAAGAACTGCCTCAATCCATATGGAAACCTGACCAATTGATACCTTGCTTCCTGCAATGTTTTAGCAGACGGATCTATTGCGTTGAGTATTCGGTTTGTTTGCATTACTTTATACCAGAGAACAATATGTTTTAGAATAAAATTGAGGGCCGTGCTCGTAAAATACTATCCGAAGAACTAAATATATTGCAAAGCTACGGTTGGCGATGCATTTTATTTTCAGATCAAGTATCCAATTTTTCTGGATCAATGCATTATTTCAACATGGAACAAAACCGATTGTATATAAATGATGTTGAGAAAACAACGAATTCTTTTTTATTGCAAATTGCAAATTCTCTTTTCAATATCAATCTCAAACGTTTTCAAGGTTCTGAATTTGATCGAGGAAAACAAAAGACAGTTTCATGTAAACAGTCATCAATAAAATACTTATATACATACTACATGTCAATATTGTGTTCATGGCGTGCCCAGTTTTTTCCTCTTAACAGTGTAAACAGTAATTATAATAAATACCAATACCAACAAAACAAATCATGTCTTAGTACTCTGCTTCAGAATATTTATCATGACGCTGTTTCTGGGTGGTTGATGATAGCTTCGTTCTTCTATAAAACAAAACAATACGCCAAAGCTGTACGTATTATCCTGTACTCCATAGCGAAATGTACTTCGGAAAAAATGTACAATTTCATGAGCATGTCGGACGTTCATTACGAATTTTTCAAACTGAAACTACTCCAGAAGAAGAATATTGTTCATTTATGGAAATTATTTCTTGTCGATCGTATTGAATTTACCAGAAACTCTGTATTAATACCAGATGAACTTCTTATTGAATTTGATGATAGAACGGTTATGATTCCATCTTCAGCTTATGCCTATTTTCTTAAGTTTCTATGTCATTATCATCTTAAAAATGTCAAACAATGTCAAGAGGCCCTTCAAGAGCTGGCACTTGTCATAGAAGAAATTTATTTGAATAGAAAAATGGATTTAACGTTGACAATCTTCTTGGTGTTGCTTTACAAATATCAGGTGACACTTGATCTGCTAGTTTTCACAGAGCCTTGAATTATACACACATCGATCCGACAATCCTGCCGGAATGGACTTTCCTACATGAGTTAATTGTAATATTTGTGCATCATGTTGAGTCACGGATATTGTGATGCTTCTGTATATGTTCTGCCTTTAAAAGGAGTAAAAGATAAAAAGGCATGTTCCTTAATTGGACTGATTTAATTTGCTATTCATGGCACATAGCTACTCTCTTTCATTCAAAGATTATGCATTATATTCAATAAAAATGCAGTGCTTGTTTATTCGTATGTGTACAGTTATTATTACTAGGTTAATAGCAGCATTTTTGTATTGCTCTACGTAATGCATTTTATATCTTACTGATAGGAAAGTAACTTTCATAGAATAACGTCGAATATAAAAGTACAAAAGTAGCAGAATATTTAGTTTTATAAGATTTTCATTTTTTTAAAATTTCTTTAAAAGCAGTTTAACCTTCAAATTAATACAATATACTTATAATGCTGAAGGTCTAAACCGTATTTGTACTCTACGAAATAGATATAAAAAAAAATCGGCTGAACTCGTGCCCTTTTCTCGCTCAAATATTCTGCTGTTATGATCAAAATAGGTTTCTTAAGGTAGTATGGGAGTCTAAAATAAAAATGATAGAATTTATTCATACTTTGCCAAAATGTAGTATCTATTGATATATGTTGAAAAATAAATTAAAAATGGTAGGTCCCCGTGCATTTCTCAAGCTACAGGACGTGACAAAATTATACATTTTGTAAGGGTTATACAGGAAAAATCACCATTTTGTGATTAGAAACTAAACAAAATGATAGAATTGTAAAATACTTTAGGAAAAGATAGCTTTCAGACAATGCTTTGAGAATATCAAAAGAAAAGATGGGGTCACAGTACGTTTTTACCGGCTAAAATACAAAATAGGAAAATTCCATGTAGAATCCTTCAGAAAATGCACTGTTTTAGAGTTACCTCCCCTTAAAATCCCAGTTTATTTATTTTTAAAAACAACCTTAAATAATCAACATTTGCAAAAATATTAATATTGATAAGTTATATTCCTATAAATTGATTCTTTTAAATGAAAATGTACATTAAATATCTGCATTCCTGCATCAAATTTTGCCAACTCGATAGAAAATCTGGACCTTTGGTTCTCTGTTTTTTACAAGCCAAGATAAATGAAGACACCCATACCACCTTAAATACATTTATAATAACTTATGTAAAACTAATGCGAAATCAACAAATTCTTAACATGTTGACGTATTTAATCAACATCAGTATCACGTATTTAAGAAATTCGTCCATAGATGGTATTTTAATTGTACCGAATTCGGTTTAAAGATAATAATATTTTCTTTTTTTCTTAATATAAACATAACAAAAACCATAACTAAAAATAACAGAAACACAAAACTATATTTAGCATAAAAAAGTCGTATCAACTCAGTTCCTGTAAGGTCTGTTTGATTCATGCATTTGTTCATAAACCAAATAATATCATATAGATACACATTCAAAGTGTTCTAGAAACGGCGAAATCAGATAAAAAGTTGAGGCAATTTTGCTGATATGCAATTCGATTTCTTCAATCTTTAATCTCCTGCCTTAAATGATATACCAAAACAACACAATCAGGTGAGTTACGTACTGACCGTAGCTGATACGTAGCAAATCTGGAAACCACTAATACGAAAAAGGAGGTCTTTTTTTTACCAATAAATTACTGTACAAGGTTCCTTTATACAAATTATGATATGTGGTTCAGATGCGAATGACACAACGATCCTTCCAGAAACCTAATGACGTAGAGTTTAGCAACTAAGGGTCATGGTACGGCATTCGACAATGAGCAAAACCCATATCGCATATCAACCTATAAAAGTACCCGATCTGAATAAATGTAATACAACTCAATCAATAATATCAACGTTCCAATTTATATACAATACAATAAACCACAAACAAAATGATTACAACAACAAACGACGACAACTGAATTACAGGCTTTTGTTGTTATAGCTGATGTGTTTCCTTGTGTTTATAACCCGGATTAGTTTTCGCTGTATCGATTTATGACTATTGAACAGCGGTATATTACTGTTGCCTTTATTTATGGACTTCATCATGAGCATGTTCGATGATGAAATATAAAACCCTTCTTATCTAAACAGCCACTTTCACATAATTAATATAAAAACAAAATTCAAGTAAAAGCTCCCTATGTGTTCAGCAAAACTAACATGACAGTCAAATGTTGTAACAATTGTATTTCTATAACAGCATATAGTTTAATTAACTTGATTTAAGATTTAAAAGGGAAAAAAATAATTAATTCTGAATAATTATATAAACGAAAGGCAAAAGATACTAGAAGGACATTCAAACTCATAAGTCGAAAATAAATTGACTACGCCTTTGCTAAAAAAAGAAAAAGACAAACAGACAAATAATAGTACACAAAACACAACATACAAAACTAGACACTGAGCAGCACGAACCGCACCAAAAACGGGGGCTGATTTCAGGTGCTACGGAAGCGTAAGCAGATCCTGTTCCATATGTCACACATGTCGTGTTGCTCACGCTAGTACAAACCCGGTAGTAAGTCTAAATCTGTAGGTCCCATTCGGGAAAAGGCGACGGGATTGTAATTACGACATTAGAAACATATATGCTATCATCTGTTAAACGGATATTCCATAACGGTCAACCTTCTCGTCATGGCGCCGGTAAAATTTACGAAGGGATGATTTCAACTTCAACACTTGGAACTCTTGGATTGAATAACTTCCTTGTGAGTAGCAATCCTCAATCAAGGAAATCATGATAGGTAATGCAAGCTCTGGAGTTGGGCGATATATACTCCGCATGCAGGCGCTGCTCGAATGTTGCTATATAAAAATGGAAAGTTCACAATTGAGAGTGATATATTTAGAATAGATCGTTCAATATTAGAACTTGGTCGAGTATAGCCAGACTTGGTCGAGTATAATAGTTTAAATGTGTCGAGTATGGTTCAGACTTGGTCGAGTATAATAGTTCAGACTTGTCGAGTATGGTTCAGGCTTGGATCACGTATGATTCAGACTTTCTGAAAAATGGTTAAGAACTGGTTCAGTACAAGTCGGGTACAAGTTCTGACTGTTTAGTATGGTTCAGACTGTAGTCGAATAATATTTAGTAAATGTCAGACCAATGCAGAATGGTCGAGAACAATTCAGTGCAGTCTAGCACAAATACTGACCATTTCACTTTTACTGGTTTGATGTGGTAGGAAACAAGGAAAGTTGCAATGTTGACTTGCCTATGAATCTACCCTGCAGTTTTACAATATAAATAGATAAATAAGTAAAGAATATACAAAAATATAATTGAAAACAAAAGATTAAACTCTCGTATAATAATGGGCTACTGACATTTACCATTGTTCATTAGCTGTTTCGGCGTTACATGTACCGGTCCTTTTTCGTTATGAGCTACATGTATATATTTATTTCTTAGCTTCTATTAAAATTATCATTACATATAATGTTGTTTTAAGTATTTAAGGGCATACAATACAGTTTGATACCACGGTGATTGTTTTGCGAAAATTTGCATACAAACTATTTTGCAGCCAGTCCATTTAAATATGTAATAAAAATTATACCTTCAAGTTAATTGGAACAATCAATAATTTGCTCATTTTAGTCTCACAAATGTATATGGGCGCCGTGATTGGCAAATAAAGTATTCGTTTGTTTGTTTGTTTGTTTTGTTTGTTATATAATGTACGATGCATAAATCTTATATTAGTATAAGGTTATGCGCACTTAACGGAATTCTAGAATAACCTGTTTTAATGTTTGTTCAAATCATATGATAAGAAAATACAACTTTATATTCGACACTTTTCTGGATATTCCCTCACCTGGAAAGCTCTTAACCAGGCCCGTTGAAAGCCGGAGGTGTACAAATGCTTAAATAAATGAGGAGTTATATTGCAAAAAGGTAATGCAAAGTCAAGTCGAAGTCATAAAAGATCTATTTAGCCCAAGTAAGTACAATTATCAGTTTCTGAATTTCTAAATTGAATCCAATTATATCATATCTGTCAATGGATGCAGTCGATATGAAACCTGGATTTACTAAGCTGAGATTAGAAAATTGCAGTAATGAATTTTTATTTGAAAACAGTGTATATGTATATATATATATGTCTATAAAAAGTACCTACAAGCAAATTTGATATGTACCAGATCGCATAGCATAGACGATATTGCGCAGATAAGGAAAACATTTCATAAGCCTTAAAATCAGAAGATGTATTAATACTTAAATAAATGATGAGTAATATTTAAAAAAAAAGGTAATGCAAATTTAAGTCAAAATCATATAAGACCGAATGAGGTTTTAATATAGCTAGGTATTACACACAGCTTTTATTTCACCACAATCAAAATTTAAACTGAATCAAGTTTTTTTGGCACTTCAGATTACAAATAGTTAATTGTTGGTCTAATTGTAATTGTGATGATTAAATGGAAACAGAAACTAAACAAAATTGAAAGGAAATACCCAGCTATTTTTAAACCTCATTATAACTACAGGAAATATGTCGTTTTGTATTTCATGTATTATACTTTAGAATCTTACACATCACGTTTAAAGCAAGCTTGATTGCTACATTTGAATGGAATTTCTTTTTTATTTAAATCGGAAGAAGATTGCACGTTAATACCAATTTCTTTTGACCTATATTTAGACCTTTAGTGACCCGGTCACACGTAAAACATTAAGAGGAAATCTTTCAAAAACAAACAATTATTCTAAATTATCATTAATTGCTTTTTCAACATATACAATTGCATATAAGAATAGACACGAAAAACAATATAACAATATGTTTCTATGTTACACGCATGCAATAAGTTATAATCGTTTTTTTTCTATCTCCGTATCTATATCTGGCTTTCAATTAACGAACAGTAGATTTTTACTTTTTACTCATACACGAGTCAGATTATATATTTTTACATTTCAATGAATATAAATTCTTTATAAAACTGTTGAAATGTAAAAATATATAATCTGACTCGTGTATGAGTAAAAAGTAAAAAACTACTGTGCGTTAATTGAAAGCCATTCTTTCTTCAAAACATAAACAAAGCAGTCCGTTCTTTTGTATGCATGCAGTATCTATATTTATACATGTTGCAGTTTACAGAAAAATGTACGTATCTTATAAAGTGACAGAAGATTTAGTTATGTCTTTTTTTAAACTCGCCGTCGTCCGTCTTCGCCTGTATATCTGATGAAGTAATCACGCACTATCTCATTTGAAATCACCAGGTCAATTGAAACTACGTAACTATGCAACAATATTTTTTGGCTGTTTTGTTTCAGATTGGATGTGTTTGCTTATGAAAAACATGACTGCCATTTCTAGTAATAGAAAATAGGAAAATTATGCATGGTTCTTAAACATTAAAATAAATCTACAAAAATTGTTATGCGCAGCACGGCACAGTATTGGTATAGTCAGAGCTTGTTGCGCAATTGATTTATTTTCAATAAAAACAAAAAATTAAAAACTAAGACAAACTTTAAACAGCTGAAAAGGTATGTATAACTGAACTCGGGAGAAGTAATTAGAAATATGCTTAAATTAACTATATTCCCCTCAAGAATCAAACTATCATTTTGCTTCTTCGTGTGCATTTATCCTTGGTTGAGTGGTACGAACATAGGATCTATTGTTGGCAAACTGTTTTCAATTGGGAGATATATACTCCGCATGCAGGCGCTGCTGGAATGTTGCTCCATAGAAATGGAAAATTCACAATTGGGAAGCTAAAATCATCTCTTTTGTTGTTAAGTTTTGTTTTCAACAGACCCTCATTGTCAATTTCTAGATGTAAGTCAAGATATGAGGCAGACTTAACTGTATCTGTTGTATCCTTTTTCTCTAGTTCGATGGGATAGATTCTTTTAACATACATGTAGTCACCAAATTTTGTGTTATTTAGTTAGAGAACATCATCTATATAGCGGAACCTAAGGTTAAAGGATATTTCTAACTTCGTATCTTTCTTTCTAAAACGTTCCTGTATAAAAATCAGCTTCACATTAATAAAGAAACAAGTCGACAAGAACAGGGGAACAATTGATTCCCATTGGAAATCCGATAGTCTGTTGAAAAAACACGTCCATCAAACGTAACAAATATGTTTTTAATCAAGAAAACAAGCATCTAGATAATGTCAGTTTCAAAGAATATTTTGTTTAAATCAGAGTGATTCTTTACAGAGTATGATTTATCCCTCCCCAAGACAAGATATTTGTATCTTCGTTCGCCATTATTTTTAAAGAAACCAAGTAATACCAACTCTTTCTATTTGGCCTTTAGTTTGGAATGGGGAATTCGTGTGTAAAGTGTAGAAAAGTCGAATGTTTTAATACTATTGCAAGTTGAGAGCGTCTTAATAAAATTGAGAATGGAAATGGGGAATGTATCAAAGAGACAACAACCCGACCATAGAAAAAACAACAGCGGAAGGTCACCAACAAGTCTTCAATGTAACGAGAAATTCCCGCACCCGGAGATTGTATGTACTCTAAAAGATCTTTGGAATTTGTTAGTATCCACATCTTATTCATGCCACCTCTAGAAAAGGCAGTTTCACAATAACTTGGGAGCCCGGCTTTGATTGCTGATTAAATAGATGTTAATAATTTAGAAAGAGGTTTCGTGGAGCACTCTGAAGTCCCATCAATATACCGTTGTTTGTAAGGATATTTATGTAGTTTATGTATTCAATACAGTGATGGAAGATCAGTTCTTCATCTTTGGTTGAAATTCCAAAGGAAAATTGAACAGACCAATGATTATCAAGAATTTCCTCTTTGGTAAGTGTCGTGAGGGTATATGTTGAGTTTCAAATACTTATCAAGCAGTTAATGTAATGATATTTACACAAAAAAAACAATGTTGTTTAGGGCTTTATCTGCAGGGACAACATATTTGTCATGGAGGTACGGCAAGTGTTTTGCAACATTTGGCTCTTTAAAATTTGACGTAGCGTGGGTATTGATAGACCCATTTAGTTTCTAATTCGGATTTGTATCAACGACCTCACAGCCTTAATTCACTCGTAAAGGGTATCTACGTCTTCTTTATCGCGTTTAGCCCATTGCCTGACATAATCCTCGACTGAATCCATCAGTATTTTGAAGTTTTCAAGTATTTCAAATTGATGGATTTAGGCTCACGATATTTCTGACCTTTGGATAACAAATTTCGCTGGGAAGTGTTATTGGCAACGACTCCTTAACATTATTTGAATAAGTTTTCAAGTTGTGAACATTTGAAATTGTTCTTTTACAATTGTCTCATAGACTCCTATACTAAACCCTATGTTCTATTTTTAGCCATGGCCACCATCTTGGTTGATGTACGGGGTCAGCAGATACAATATTTAAACTAGATACCAATAAGAATGATTTAGGCCAAGTTTAGTTTAATTTGGCCCATTAGTTTCAGAGGAGAAGATTTTTGTAAAAGATTACTAAAATTTACGAAAAATTGTGACAAATTGACAGGGCAATTACTCTTTATGGGGTCAATTGATAATTTTGGTCATTTGACTTATTTGTAGATCTTACTTTGATTAACAGTTTTGCTCTTACAGTTTATCTCTATCTATTATAATATACAAGATTATTACCAAAAACTGAAAAATGTCCTTAACATTACTATTTAAGGGACAGCAATCAAACAACGGGTTGAAGTACTTTTTTAACAACTGTTTATAATTACTTGAACATTATGTTAATATATTTCCATCTTTATCGTTGATGAGAAGGTCAATAGATAAGAAGAATAGTTTATACAATAATATTAAGATATTGTTAGACAAAAAAATCCTAAAAGTGCACAAGATACGTCAATCATTATGACTGAAAATGTAAATATTAAAAATGGGCATTGTGGGACTATGTGTCAAAGTTGTATGAAGGGCAACTCTGCCTATTCAAACAACGACTGTTCGCATGTGTCTAGGACTTCATTTAATGACGTTAATAAGTAAATTCTTGAGTAAACGCCAAGACGAGCACCATCTTTAAATCTTTTGTTTCATTTTGTAAATACTCTGTATCCCTTTTTTGTCATTTTCGCATGAGGTATTTTAACAAAGATTGTCAGTGGTTCAGACTAGAGTTTGTCAAAGACATGTCTACTAAGATAGTGAATGCTGCATTCGAATAGGGGTTGTTCGATTCATTCTTAGAAATTTTGCAAATGTTGAAAAAAGATATTC
Source organism: Mytilus trossulus (assembly GCF_036588685.1). Taxonomy (NCBI): domain Eukaryota; kingdom Metazoa; phylum Mollusca; class Bivalvia; order Mytilida; family Mytilidae; genus Mytilus; species Mytilus trossulus. Next base: position 57,401,563 of record NC_086386.1, on the reverse strand, counting down.
TACATTATAAGGTGTCGACGTTAAGTTATGAATGGAACTTGAAAAACTTTTAAAATTTTAATTTAAAACTGGACTTTAAATCCCGCTAATATGTTAAACTCCGCGCAACTTTATTTATGTATGTGCCTGTCCCAAGTCCGGAGCCTGTAATTCAGTGGTTGTCGTTTGTTTTTGTGTTACATATTTCATATATTTGTTTTTATATATAAATAAGGCCGTTAGTTTTTTCTCTTTCGGATTGTTTTAAATTGTCATATCGGGGCCTTTTATATCTGACTATGCAGTATAAGCTTTGCTCATTGTTGAAGGCCGTTCGGTGACCTTCATTTTTTTAATGTCTGACATTTTGGTCTCTTGTGGACAGTTGGCAATCATACCACATCTTCTTTTTTTATATTTAACAAAAGGTTGCCACATATGCTACATGATGGACACACCAACCTTCAAAAATAGGTCCCTTGTATGTTGCTTTGTCCGTGTAATCCTTTGATATATTTTTAAGTTTATAGCTTTTCTCTATAATAGTTGACCAAAGCTATAAATAATCTTGCATTTAAATTCTTCTACTTATTAGTATTTTAGGAAAATTAAGATTTATGTCCAGCGGCATATATTACAGTCATATCCGGAATTCCTATTGTCAAAATTGATCTCAAATTAATATAGTCTAGTTTAACAAAATTAACATCTGTGTGAAAAACGTCTGAAATAAATTATTTAGTGTTGGTCCTTAACGCCACTTTTATCATTTGTTAGCTATTTCATGGCGGCCAAGGTTTTTATGGTGTAGCTATATAAGAAGATGAAGAGACCGTCACCGGATGGAACCACTGACATTCGGCAGGGAAACTTTCAAGCATAGTAATTGAGTTAAACTCAGTTGAATATAGCAAGAGATTTTAAAAGAATAGAAAAAAAAAAAATTAGCTGACTGCGAAGTCCATTAAAGATATTTTTGTCGTTTAGATGATGTACGCACATATCCTTTGGTTATTCGTGTTGCTAGGATGCTGTCTCATTGACGTTTACCCCATATTGTCATATTGATGCACAATACATAAAAGTATATTTTAAAACATCAATTTAAATGGTATGTCATGCATAATTAAGCGAAGAAGAAATGCAAAAAACCCTCATAGAAGTACTAAGAAAAATACGAAATTATTTAATTTTCAAAAAGACCTGTTTTGTCGCTCATAATCGGTTGTCTATGAATACAGTTCCTGTCATTTTTATGGATGTAAACTTTTATTACTGTGTTTTTTTACACATAAAAATCCATTGCTTCCAGTATTAGTGATGTTAGTTATTTTATAGTGAACTTTGTTTTTATTATGCTTAAGACCATAGGGAATTGTGTGACTATGTGTCAAAGTTGCATGAAGGGCAACTTTGCCTATTCAAGCGACGACTGTTTGCATGTGTCTTGTGACTTCATTTCATGACATCAAAGCATTTCCGAATAAATAAATGCTTTTGTATTCGCCAAGACAGCACCATCTTTAAACTTTTGTTTCATTTTGTAGACTGCGGAGTACCTCAAATGTTTTTACCGAAAACATGCACTGGGAACCACAGAGCTGAAACGTGTTCACTTCAGGTTAGCGGGGACAATACTCTGTACCCATTTTTTGTCATTTGTGCACGAGGTGTTTTAACAAAGACTGTCAGTGGTTCAGACTAGTGTTCGTCAAAGACATGTCGACTAAGATAGTGAATGGTGCATTCGATTATGGGCTGTTCGATTCATTCTCAGAAATTTTGCAAATGTTAAAAAAAGTTATTCTACATTATAAGGTGTCGACGTTAAGTTATGAATGGAACTTGAAAAACTTCTAAAAGTTTAATTTAAAACTGGACTTTAAATCACGCTAACATGTTAAACTCCGCCACTTTATTTATGTATGTGCCTGTCCCAAGTCCGGAGCCTGTAAATCAGTGGTTGTCGTTTGTTTTTGTATTACATATTTCATATATTTTTATATATATATAAGGCCGTTAGTTTTTCTCTTTTGGATTGTTTTAAATTGTCATATCGGGGCCTTTTATATCTGACTATGCAGTATAAGCTTTGCTCATTGTTGAAGGCCGTTCGGTGACCGTTATTTGTTAATGTCTAACATTTTGGTCTCTTGTGGACATTTATCTCATTGGCAATCATACCACATCTTCTTTTTTATATTTAACAAAAGGTTGCCACATATGCTACATGATGGACACACCAACCTTCAAGAATAGGTCCCTTGTATGTTGCTTTGTCCGTGTAATCCTTTGATATATTTTGAAGTTTATAGCTTTTCTCTATAATAGTTGACCAAAGCTATAAATAATCTCGCATTTTAATTCTTCTACTTATCTAGGTATTAGAATGTTACAAAGATTCAGATTTATGTCAAGCGGCACATATTACAGACATATCCGAATTCGTTATTATGCGATGCTGGAACATTCCTATTGTCAAAATCAATTTCAAATAAATATAGTCATTCATGTTTAACAAAATTAAGATCTGTAGGGTTCAAACTCTAAAATAAGCAATGAAGCAATAATTTGTACTTATGACAGAAGAAGGTTCTTTTCTTTCTTTAAGGCGTTTGACTGTCTTCTTCACAATCTTCTGCTGCTTAAGCTTAAAGGTTATGGTATTTCAACTTCCTCTTTAGAACTGCTAAAGGATACTTATCTCACAGCAAACAATAGGTTCGAGTTGAAAAATATGTCAAACTATTATGCAACACCGTTGACTTTGCGCTACTTTCCAACACACATATGTCAAACATCTGCAAAAAAGCATCCAGACAACTAAATGTCTTTAAAAGACTTGGCAAATACTTGAACAAACTAGGAAAATTACCAACATATCACTCCTTCATTATGTTAAACTTTAAGAGTTTCTCATTGTCCTAGCAGCGTGGCAAACACTTTAAAATTGCAAAATTACAAGCAAGAGCACTCCGCATTTTTATTCCAGACTTACAATAGCACATATGAAGATTTACTTTTAAAATAAAAAACGCCTAAGAACCATGGCAATAGAGGGATTTATAATAGTCAGTCATGCAAATAATATACCTCCACGATCTAATAAACATTAAAGAAACAAAATATTCTTTTAGATATCTAAAATTAGCGTAAATACCTGCTGTAAGAACAACAAGGTATGGCTTGACATCTTTCAAATATTCTGTTGCCAAGCTATATAATGAGTTGCCAGACCACTTAAGAACTGAAACATCTTTTACCCAGTTCAAAAGTCCGGCCAATAAACTCATGGAATGGCAACTCATGTCATTGCAATGCATGTGCTTTGTATTTGTTTTATGTTTTATGTTACAGCTTTGGAACACAAAAGTGCTGCTTTTTTGTATTTGTGTGCTTAGCTTTTTATAATTTGTGAATGGTGAGCTTTAGTTTTATGTTCCTTTTATCACAGTGCTCATGATGTATATAATATAAAGTATATAAATTAGTTCAGCCAATATGTACATGAAATGTATGTTCTGTGTTTATATTGGTATTGTGTAAACTATGATTATTGTGTAAACGTATGTTTTTGTCAGTTATAACAGCTTTAAGAGCTTATGTTTACTTTCTTGCAATCTTGATCAAGCTTCCGTCTAAGATACTTAGTTGGGTAACAATCCAGGGTAATATATATTATAAGATAGTTATTAATCTGTTGATAGCTTTACTTGAGAATGAATGTATATGTTGATGCCATCAATGACGACAGAATGTAGGATATATTGCTGTCTTGATTCTGCGGCAAATGTTGCTAGTTTAACAAAAAGAGGGAAAGCATAAAGATGTTACAGTTCAATTTAGACAATCAGAAAATGTCCTGTGTCCTTTATTTGTTAAAATTCTAAAGACTATGAGGAAATGTCCATCTGATGTAGTGAATACAATGCAAGTTCAACCCTTATGTGGACGGTTTGCTAATCTACAATTGGAGCTCTACAGGATCTTCATGTGGCAGTCAGCAAATATGTCTCGGTCTCATTATAGTCATCTATCTTACATTTTATTCTTTTGTAATATAGAATTTTGGATGTAACTCGTCTTCTGATTGCCTGACGTCGTTTTGTTTATGAGCCCAGATATAATTTTGTCATGTGACTGTGACGTCATCAACATTTTTTTCATGGTTTTCACCCGTTTAAAATGGAATTTAGAATTAAATTATAATAAATAACTAATATTTTATCTGTCTATTCGAAATAACATAAGAATTATCGGACCACAGATAAATTATCACGTTGTGATTGGTTAAACGTCGTCACGTGGTGACCCCCTATGAGACCGTATGGGGTTAGTAAGTTTCATATGGGGTTCGTGACGCGTTAATGGCGACGTCATCTATTAATGTTGTTGTGTTTCATTGTTTATTTTTCAACAAAACGCCGCAGAAAAAGTGCAGGTCCGATAAATTCGTTATACGGTTAACTACTGACCCCCTACGGATCCATAGAGGGTGAATAAAATTCATAGGGGACTCGGCCTCCGGCCTCACCCCCTATGAATTTTACTAACCCTCTATGGATCCGTAAGGGGTCAGTAGCGAACCATATAACTTATAATGTGGTGCACACTGTGAAATAACCCACTTGGCAGGTTATTCAGTGTGCACCACATTTTTTATGTTATTTCTTCATAGACAGAAGAAAATTACAGTCATTCTTTAAATATAGAATTTTGGAGTTTCACATTATACTTTTATTTTTTCATATATCTTTCATGGTAAGGTATATTCTTCATACACTGCAAAATCTTTACTTTTGAAGGTAGGAGTTTGTTACATGTGAGCTGTGTCAGATAAAAATCAACCTGATGCAAATGAATATCAGTTTATCTGTTTACTTATTTTGGGTGGAAAAATTATCTTTGCAAAGTCTACAACTGTTTGAAAATTGAGGCGATTGTCATGATACAAGACCCTACTACCACCTTTCAGCTTTTATTATGTCACCCGATCGACAATGTCGGGTGATATATTGCTTTTCCTCTGTTTCTTTTTCTGTATTATTATTATTCTTCCACCTTTTTTGTCCGGCAGTTTTCTCGGAGCCAATGGAACCAATTGTAATGAAAGTTAACTTACATGAGGAACACAAAATTTCGGGTTGCAGTAGGCCTGAAGACCATAAAAAATGGCTGCCGTTACCATGGAAACGGAACAATTGTGAAAAATTAAAGTTTTAGGATTTAATGAATTATTTGGAGTTGCTTTAACTTGGAATCATTATATTTTGATACAATGTAGGTGCCGGGCATATACTGGTTTTGGATGATTTTGGCAATCATTGGAACTATCATGTTGCCATGGAAACTACACCAAAAATTTCCAAAATATCGAAATGGTCCAAATTTAATAAAACTCCACAGGAACGATGAGCAACATTGGTAGATGTGCTATTTGGCGTTGGAATTTTTAAAATGTCTGTCGTTACCATGGAAACAAGTCAAAAATGGTCAAAATGCTTCAAAAACCTTAAAGTGGCATATACTTTCTTAAAATGGTAGGTCAAATCTATTGAAACTTTGATGGTATGTTCCCTCCCATGTACCAATGTGGTATCAACCATTAGAAATTTGGAATGGTATCTGTTACCATAGAAACCAGCCAAATTTCAAAAATTTCAAAACGCTCCAAAATTGATGAAACTTAATATATTTGTTGACTGTCAAGTCTACATGAGACTTTTGAAGTTGGAATTTCAAAAATGGCCATGGTTGCCATGGAAACTGCAGAAATGTCAAATATTTTCAAAATGCTCCAAACTTAATGAAACTTAATATTAGTGTTAACTGGCATGTATAGATGAGACTTTTGACTTTGGAATTTCCAAAATGGCTGCCGTTGCCATGGAAACAGAAGAAAGGTGAAACTTTTGACTATGCTCAAAATGTACTGAAAATTTATAGAAAAATATATTGCAATGTGTTGATCTGCAATCACTGTTAAATTGTTTTCAATTGGATGCAGCTTAGTGGCAATAGGGGAAGGGTGACATCCGCTATTGCTTGCAATGGCAATTCTAGTTCTTATTATGGCACCCTAAACGGAGTTTGGGTGACATGTTGTTATTCTACGTTTCTTTTTCTTTTTTTTCTTTTTATGTCACCCGATCGACAATGTCAGGTGACATATTGCTTTTCCTCTGTTTCTTTTTCTGTATTATTATTATTCTTCCACCTTTTTTGTCCGGCAGTTTTCTCGGAGCCAATGGAACCAATTGTAATGAAAGTTAACTTACATGAGGAACACAAAATTTCGGGTTGCAGTAGGCCTGAAGACCATAAAAAATGGCTGCCGTTACCATGGAAACGGAACAATTGTGAAAAATTAAAGTTTTAGGATTTAATGAATTATTTGGAGTTGCTTTAACTTGGAATCATTATATTTTGATACAATGTAGGTGCCGGGCATATACTGGTTTTGGATGATTTTGGCAATCATTGGAACTATCATGTTGCCATGGAAACTACACCAAAAATTTCCAAAATATCGAAATGGTACAAATTTAATAAAACTCCACAGGAACGATGAGCAACATTGGTAGATGTGCTATTTGGCGTTGGAATTTCTAAAATGTCTGTCGTTACCATGGAAACAAGTCAAAAATGGTCAAAATGCTTCAAAAACCTTAAAGTGGCATATACTTTCTTAAAATGGTAGGTCAAATCTATTGAAACTTTGATGGTATGTTCCCTCCCATGTACCAATGTGGTATCAACCATTAGAAATTTGGAATGGTATCTGTTACCATAGAAACCAGCCAAATTTCAAAAATTTCAAAACGCTCCAAAATTGATGAAACTTAATATATTTGTTGACTGTCAAGTCTACATGAGACTTTTGAAGTTGGAATTTCAAAAATGGCCATGGTTGCCATGGAAACTGCAGAAATGTCAAATATTTTCAAAATGCTCCAAACTTAATGAAACTTAATATTAGTGTTAACTGGCATGTATAGATGAGACTTTTGACTTTGGAATTTCCAAAATAGCTGCCGTTGCCATGGAAACAGAAGAAGTGAAGGTGAAACTTTTGACTATGCTCAAAATGTACTGAAAATTTATAGAAAAATATATTGCAATGTGTTGATCTGCAATCACTGTTAAATTGTTTTCAATTGGATGCAGCTTAGTGGCAATAGGGGAAGGGTGACATCCGCTATTGCTTGCAATGGCAATTCTAGTTTCTCTTGTGTTTTAAACTCATTCAAAGTCTTACATGCACTAGCATAAGGTCGATTTCTATCTGACGGTGCTTATATAGTTGTATATCATTGATTGAAATATACTATTTGCCCCAGGTTTCTACATATGTATGTATTTCAAATCATTTTTACAGAAAATCAGAAAGATATGAAGGACATTTTATACATAATTAGATATCTTTATATCTATAATGAGGGTAAAATTTAATCAAAATATTTGAAATCAGGTAAAAAACCAACTTCTTGTGTATATTAAATGAAAGTTAAAACTATTAACTTTTGATTCTGAGGTTTTAATAACAACTTTAATAAATACAATAACACTAAAAAATTGCACACACTACATTACAAAATGAAAATGTAAATAAAATACAAGAACAAACCATGTTCCTTTTTAAAACAGGCATTTCATTTAAACACTGTATATAGCTTTGCAGCTACATTACAAAACAAATAATAATATGATACCTATTATTTTTGTGTAGGTAAACTCATCATAGATAATAGTAAATGCCATATGTAGAGATAAATTAAGGAATGGTTTTAAATATGATTTCCTTGGTCAAGATTCTGTAGCATTAATTCAGACAAATATAAAAATAAAATCCCAACAAATTTGTTGAGGAACATCTTGATAAGACAAGGGGTAGACTGTCTTATTTCAACAGTGATGTTTAATATGACATCCTATGGCAGACACATGAATAATAAAGATATTTGTGATTTAAGTTGTCTGTAAAGCTAATTTATCATTTTGAAAGACATTGTAACATTAAAGCTACAATCATTGAATATAAAATCTAAAAATTGATAAACATTTGTGATACAGGTGAGCTTTAACAAACCATTTTTGAATCCTTTTCTCAAAAAATAAAATTAAAATCATTAATTAATTACTTCTTAAATATTTATTTGAATTCATATAAAAATTCATTTATGTCGGTGTATAAAATTCTACTTTATTAAATATCAATAATGCAAAAGTAACTTAAATGATTTTAAATGACTGTACAATAGTTTATCAAACAGTTCATGTAAAAGTTGTGTTTTTTTTTAATTTGGAAGAGAGAATCAAATTCTCACAATTCATATTTTCTTAAAAATTCTTGATCACAAAAACAAGTCTTGACATTCTGAACAAACAAAATTAATAATTCATGCATAAATATTTATAATCAGATCTCTCTACAACAATGACAGAAATTTAACAAAACACAACTAGAGGCTCCAAAGAGCCTGTGTCGCTCACCTTGGTCTATGTGAATATTAAACAAAGGAAGCAGATGGATTCATGACAAAATTGTGTTTTGGTGATGGTGATGTGTTTGTAAATCTTACTTTACTAGTCTTGCTGCTTACATTTATCTCTATCTATAATGAACTTGGACCAGTAGTTTCAGTGGAAAATGTTAATAAAAATTTACAAATTTTATGAAAATTGTTAAAAATTGACTATAAAGGACAATAACTCCTTAGGGGGTCAATTGACAATTTTCGGTCATGTTGACTTATTTGTAAATCTTACTTTGCTGAACATAATTGCTGTTTACAGTTTATCTCTATCTATAATAAAATTTAAGATAATAACCAAAAACAGCAAAATTTCCTTAAAATTACCGATTCAGGGGCAGCAACCCAACAATGGGTTGTCAGATTCATCTGAAAATTATAGGGCAAATAGATTTTGATCTGATTAATAATTTTACCTCGTGTTGGATTTGCTCTAAATGCTTTGGTTTTTAAGTTATAAGCCAAAAACTGCATTTTACCCCTATGTTCTATTTTTAGCTGTGGCGGCTATCTTGATTTGATAGTCGGGTCACCGGACACATTTTTAAAACTAGATACCCCAAAGATGATGATTGCCAAGTCTGGATTAATTTGGCCCAGTAGTATCAGAGGAGAAGATTTTTGTAAAAGATAACTAAGATTTACGAAAAATGGTTAAAAATTGACTATAAAGGGCAATAACTCCTAAACGGGTCAACTGACCATTTCGGTCATGTTGACTTATTTGTAAATCCTACTTTACTAAACATTATTGCTGTTTACAGTTTATCTCTAACTATAATTATATTCAAGATAATAACCAAAAACTGCAAAATTTCCACAAAATTACAAATTCAGGGGCAGCAACCCAACAACGGGTTGACCGATTCATCTGAAAATTTCAGGGCAGATAGATCTTGACCTGATAAACATTTTTACCCCATGTCAGATTTCCTCTAAATGCTTTGGTTTTTGAGTTATAAGCCAAAAACTGCATTTTACCCCTATGTTCTATTTTTAGCCGTGGCAGCCATCTTGGTTGGTTGACCGGGTCACGCCACACATTTATAAACTAGATACCCCAATGATGATTGTGGCCAAGTTTGGTTCAATTTGGCCCAGTAGTTTCAGAGGAGAAGATTTTTGTAAAAGTTAACAACGACGACGGACGACGGACGACGGACGCAAAGTGATGGGAAAAGCTCACTTGGCCCTTCGGGCCAGGTGAGCTAAAAATGTAGCATGAAACGAAGTAAAAACATATCACAGCAGTAACAACTGGAATACTAAAATATTTACTCAAGAAAATCTTGATGATATAAAATAAATTGTTCACTGAATGAAGCTCTGAACAGTTGGGGCAAAAACAGACACAATTTTCACACTTGATACATGTCTGAATTGGAATTGAAATTAAGCATTTGAAATATAATAGGTTTCTGACACAGAATAACTGTAGTCAAAGAACTAAGAATCATTTATATGATTTGAATTTATATTTAATTTTTGGCTTGTGTGCAATACCCCATGCCATTAAAATTCCCCCCCCCCCCTTTTTTGGCAAAACAAAAATGTTTTGAAGAAATTTTCTTTTTAATTTTTAAAATCTTCAGAAAAAATGTCCCCCACATGCCCATGCCCATGCCCCATATTTTTTCGACCCCAACAACCACTTTTTACCCAAAATAATTTCTTCAACTCAAGATTTAGTCATAATTCAAATTTTCAATGGAGTTTGCAACCATAATTACCAATTTAATAATTTAAAAGCAGTGTAAGGGAGGTAATCCAAATTCAACATTTTACTTAAAAGTAAACTGTTTAGACCATATTCCTCCTTTTGTGGTTATAAACCTTGTGTTTAAATAATTTTAATTTCATAGACTTCTATTCACTATACTAAAGTTCTTGTCCGGAAATCAATTGTCTTCAGACATCACAAACGATGAAGATGACAACGTGATACCAATGAGGCCGTATAAAAACTTTTCAAGAATTAATGTCTGATTTTTTTTTACGAATACATAGATGCCAACCCCCTTTTGACACAATCAGTAACAAACTATGAAATTTTCCGTATTTTTGAAAAGTTTTCAGTAATCATTCATAAACGTGCACTTACCAATAAAAATTACTGACGAATGGTTGCAAGGTGATGTGCACTAAAATTTGTCGTTTAAAAATGTTGTCTGTAGTATGTATTCCATTAATTAATTGTTCAGATGTTTTCGACTCGTACATTTTCGTTTTGTCAAGGAGAAGTAGAGAAAGGGGGAAAGCTACTCATAAAATGCAAGTTTGCCTCTTCGGAAGACAGTTACTCGACAATAGGTTGATAACTCCCGAGAAACCTGAAGCATTACATTGGCGTTTTCTAAATACCGGACCAGGACGGAAAAGTAATGATAAAAATCCCATTTTACAAAATTGAACAGCGATGATTGGTAATCCGTAACTATTCGACTTTGACCATAATAGCCTAGTTTTTATAGCAAAATCGGAGAAACTACGCAAAAATCGTTGGCATCTATGCGAATATCAAAACATTCATCATCATGATCATGAGCTAATTTATATAAAACCATCATGTTAAAAATACACATTATAAGTTAAAATATATATACATGTATCAAAAACAACTAAACAGTACATTATCACAATAAAAAATCACTTGATGAAAAAAGTAAATCAGAAAATTTTGAAAGAAAAACTTGATTAGGTACTTGGATGTCATATGGGTGTTATAACTGTGCAGCATAAAAATTCAATGAAACAAATAACGTTTGACTAACTATGATACTTTAGTTTTATATCTGGATAAAATCGTACAATAGGATATATCTATTAAATTTGTAACAACAACCTTTCTATTTGACATTATTTGTCATATATTTTTTTTCTCCATTATTTTGAATACCCTTATTATATTTGAGTCAGTAATTTATTGATCAACAACTATCTACATGACTACTACACTACTGGAATGTTTAAATGACCGTTAATACTATGGAATTCTTTCTCACAATATTAAAACTTGCCAAATGTGAGGGACATTTAAAAAGCTTCTCTCTATCCCATATTACTACTTTTGATAACTATATCGTCCCTCTGCACTCTCTTATTCCATAATTTACTTAACTAATAAATAATTGCAATATAAAGGCTACTCTCAATTATAAAATCTACTATAAGTCAATATCATAGTCAGGGGTACTACTTGTACAAGTTATTTTTATTTACTTGAAGAAGTAAAAAAATATATATACACCTATAAGTAAATAAATGATGTTTTAATAATCTCCCCTTAATTTTCTCAAAAATTTACTTGTATAAGTAAATTTTTCTTACAATCCCACAAAAGTCCTCAAGTTTTGAGATGTAAATTCATACTATTAATGATTTTTCCCAGGTTTGCTCAAATTTTTTTTATTACAGTTCAATGTTTCATATCATAATTTCAACAATCACAAGGCCTTCAAAAATTGCTCCTTGGGGGCTTGTAAATGAGCAGTCTTCTAAAGATAAAAGACAAATGGGATTTTCATTGTCCATGAAACTACACTTAAATGATTAGTGAAGATATCTGCAAAGAAATTCTAAGAATTCAAGAAAAGAAGAAAGGATGACTTTTTTACTTCTACAAGTAAAAAAATCTGATTGTCAAAGGGACATAACTCTGCCAATATTTATTTTACCTACACAAGTAAATAAAATTCACTTGTATAAGTATCCTACAAAATTACTTATATAGGTATATTAATATTACTTCTTCAAGTAATTAAAAATAACTTGTACAAGTAGTACCCCTGACTGTCATAACTAAATGTATCTAGAGATTACAAAGCTATTCTACATTTGAACAGTTCATTCAAAAGATTTTAACATAATATCTTACTCAAATGTTAATCTAAAACAACTAGGTGATGTACGTGTAAAGTTGAACTGTCATGGTGTTACACAAGAATTTCGTTTTTTTCATTTCATTTCAACTCAAAGACTGAACTATAAGTGGTTGACATTCTGATCATTCGTATTGGGCTGGTATCATTACCCTTCCTATCAATAGCTGCACTGAATCAGTCGTCATGGATTACCATCCTGTATGAAGCAAGTCTTTGTATTATTATTGTTGTTTGTATTCCTCCATTGGTTTCTCTGAATTTCGAATTCTGATGTCAATATTCCTGCACGGCAAAAAATGAGGATTTTTTATTAGATACAGATTTATTATCTTAGAGTCAAGACAGAAGACAAATGGACATCCATAAGCAAATACTACGAGCGCATTCAGTTAAATAATATACAAATATATAAAATACTTAAAGAAAATACAAGTTCATCAAACAAATTGTTTTTTAGAGATATATATGATAATGTCTTCGATTTCTGACACATAACCTCACATGCCTGAGTCAATTACACTTTACTACAGAGTTCGACTCGTAACGGGAAGAAGAAGAAGACAAGTCTTCTTTATGAAATATAAAAATGCAGCAAAACCAATTTTAAAGTCTTTCAGTTTGTCTTTGGTAAGACCAAGCATAATAACCCTATGAACTGTATCAACCAAGACTCCTATACTTCTACAAGATTACCAATTGTGTTAATAAAACTGTATTATAGTTCTTATACATAAACCTCAACTGATTTTAGCACCCTAACTGGTGTCTCATTGACACACACCCTATATATAATCATAAACAATGACGAACCTCTTCAGGACTTGAGATTGTGTTGGTTTTATCAGTATGACAAGCATACATTTTGATATGATGGTTCTTAAGACCATGTTTCGTTTACAGTTCTTTGGTTTATGTAGGATTCAGTTTAGGCAGGTTTCACTACATGTATGATTAATGTATGCTGACATTTTAACTTAAGTTAGACTGCCCAGTAAAGTGATTATCATTTGCACCTACCTTTGTTCTTGATTGTCTTTACATGAAATATGGTAGGCAGGAATTGTACTCTTAAACTCAGACAATTTGAAATCTTTTGCTTCGGCAGGAAGACCCAAGTTCATCATTTCTTCTAACCTCTGCATTCTTACGGGATCCACTTGTGACAAAAACCCTGCCGTACCTCCTAATGCTATTATTCCATCCTTTGTAAATTGTGGTTTAAAGACCAAATGATTCATGATAAGCCATAATTGGAGAAGTGAAGACTTGTTTAACACTTTCTGTTTGGGATTTGATTCGGACTGGCGCCAAAATGGAATCGGCTGATCAAAATTTCTCAACAGTACGTCATGTTGTGGATCATAAATATACACATCAAAACCGAAAGGATTCAATACAATGGTAGGGATTGCTGTGACTATGTCTTCACTATTCCAGTTTTTGGATATTTGGTATCGTCTCTGATAGAAGGCAAATGTAATGGCCTGACAGACAGCTTGTTGTACAACGGAATCACGTCTGAGGATACTCTTGTCATTATCAAGCAGACTCTCAAGTTGACTTGGATCGTACTCGCAAGAAGTTGATCGTCTTTTTTTAACAAATATTTGACAATGACCTCCTGTTCCTGGGAATAGAAAGATGTCGGGCCGACTATACCAGATATATCTATTTCCTAAAATCGAAAAGTCACAAGCATATTCATTAATACAGAATCCTAAATTAAATCTCTAATTTCTATTACATGGAACAGTGACTTTCTATACTAATGGGACTCGTCTCTATTGATTTTAACTGATTACTTAGCCACCTTTTAAAGCAACCACCCAGCAATAAACTTACATGTAGTGTCATATCACTTATATACATGATATACAATGCTTGTAGTAATATTTCATAGTACATTGTAGTTAATTAATTATTATTAGTTGTTAATATAAAATCTGATTAATAGCCATTTACGATAACAAATAAGATTTTAAAAGAACATCCCAGTTGTGTAAAATATATAAACCTATTTTTATTTATAAATAAGTTTACTTGTTTGAGAGTCTTAGGATACATACATGTACAAAAGTACAAGTGTATACATCTGAGAAAGAATCATACCTTCCAACTTTTCAAATTTGCCCATGGGGGTTTTGCGTTTAAGATGGCTGTCATAGTCCTAAAAAACCTTTGAAAGGGCCTTTAAATACATTTAAATGTTATTTTTTGGCCTCTTCATACTTTTATAAGCCTCATGTCATTGTGAAATTAATTGTTTTGTTTTATTAAAATTGTGGACAAAATTGCTCTTTCAAAATTTCAATTTGAGAGCCTCAATGGGGGATTTCCCCCTGCAAATAGTGACAGTTGGCAGGTATGCAGAATTATTCTAACAACTCTGATAAAAAAATATTTTTTCAAATATATATATAACTATAGTATAATATAAAGAATGTATTAATGTACATGCAAGATAATTTAAATATGTACAAATTTACAAAACTAATTAATAAGTAATTATTCAGATTAGAACATGGATATGTTTATATAACAATAATCAGTCTTTTCATTTCTATAAGAGTTAATGACAAGGCCCTGTAAGGTGTTTATTTAGCAATTTAATTTACAATTCACATATGTAGCAATTTAATTTACAATTCACATATATAGCAATTTAATTTACAATTCACATATATAGCAATTTAATTTACAATTCACATAAACACTGCAATAAAGTGTTAAGATTATTGAAACAATGCTTGGAAATTGACAAGGAATCCTAAAATGTGCAAATCTTGTATTTTTCCTACATAGAATTTATGTGGAGAAGAGAATGAAATTGAATTTATAATCTTCTAGAAATGACTCTCAATGGTTATCTGTATAAAATGTATATATTTAGCTATAATACTATGAAACAACAACAACTCTTTACTATTGTATGTTGAAATAAGCTTAAAAAAATCATATTGCCCAGTATTGCCTGTTTCATTGAGTATTGCCCAGCCCAGGTTTTCCCGACGGGTAATACTTTGCCAACTCTGGTGAAAATCACAATTTCAAACTATTTCAAACTAAACAACTTACCAAATGTTGTCTTCCCATAATGCACTTTTCTTTGACATATATTACAAGGGCATTGCTCAGGTTTATTTTTGTAGTTGACTTTAACAGTACATGTGTTGCCAAGTTTGTTCTCCTGAACTAAATGTGATAAAATGTGGGTAACAAACACTGCTGACATTTCTGGTTCTGATATGTTAGGGTATTCTCTAGAAAAAAAATTCAGAAGGCACCCTTCATGGTAATCTGAAAGACAAATACATACATTGTTATTGGTTAATATACAAAATGCATTAATATTGGTACATTGGTACAAGTAGATTATCATATACATGTATCATGTATATCCAATTGATTTATTTTTAAGTCTGAGTATGGGTGAGAGTATCAAAATTACACAATTGAACTATCAAAATTGGATAAATCCGATTATCCAAGATTTACTTCATGAGAACCTGTTCCTCTAATCATGCCAATGATTATCAAATACATTTTTATTTATGAAAAAAAAATATCCACTTTGAATCCCTTCCATATTCATATATATTCATTATTTAAGATTTTTCGTCAGACAAATATTAAGATGTCAATTTCTCTAATGCCTAGCACAGTGAGTTTAAGAGAATTAAGGTGGTACCTAACACTACAGGGAGATAACTCTGTAATATCAGCTGAATGTTTTCATTACATTGCATTGGGAAGGCAATAAAAAGCTTCTCAATGATCAAAATTAGTGTTTGTCAAACTGCTATATAACCAGTGTAATTTTTCTGACATAACGGTTGGTTCAAAATTTTTGAAATTTTTATATTTTTGTTAAAGGGTCAAAGTAAATACTTTGTCAAAATTTTATTAAAATTAAACGAGCCAAATTAATTTTAGTGCAAGTGTTGGGTACCACCTTAAGAAAGGTAGTCCCTTTGAATTTAGGCAATCATTTACCATATTTACTGAAAAGATGTGGTATAATTTGCATTTAACATGTTTAATATAAAAGATGTGGTAGGGTTTGCAATGAGACAACTCTTCAAAATAAACCAAGACACAGAAACATGAGAAATTAACAACTATGGGTCACCATAGATACCGCTTTCAACAATGAGCAAAGACCATATATTTAACCCCATAGTCAGATGCATTAGACCGTTGGTTTTCCCGTTTGAATGGTTTTACACTAGTAATTTTGGGGCCCTTTATAGCTTGTTGTTCGGTGTGAGCCAAGGCTCCGTGTTGAAGGCCGTACTTTAACCTATAATGGTTTAGTTTTTAAATTGTTACTTGGATGGAGAGTTGTCTCATTAGCACTCACACCACATCTTCCTATATCTATAAAAGACCCTAAATAGTCAAATGAAAAACAATTCAATCAAGTAAACTAATGTCCCTGTTTAAGAACAAAATAATAAATGCAAAAACTTATATATGTACAAATGTAACACAGCCATGACAGCAATAAAATCAACCACTAGTCAGGGTTATACTACTTCAAAACTATACAAAACAGGCTATTATTTGAACTTGGAATTATTTTTAATTATGGAATTTGCTTAATTTCTTTTTTTTTTATAAATGCCTTTTAATTTGGTATTATAATGTTTTGAGCGGTTCATAACACTTTCCATACAATGTATTTTGTATAGATAGTGTTGTGCTCGGCACAGTGCATTCTATTGAAAATGTGCTACATGACTATCTTATTCGTAATAGAAAGTGTTGTGCGCAGCACAGAACATTTGAGTAAAGAATAAACATGGAATTTATTAAAAATTTTCCAGCACAAGAAATTATGCAAATTCCATAATTAAAAATAATTCCAAGTTCAAATAATAGCCTGTTACAAGTTATTTTTATTCAAATGAAGAATTATTATAATATACAAGTAACTTTAAAAGTATATGTACCATAAACTGTTATCACAGAGATATGTCTCGCCTTTTTGTAATTTTGGCAATGAATTGTGCCAATTAATGCTAATACAATTGCAAACCAAATATCAATGACCTACCACAAGTGGATCCCCATAAATTGACCTAATCACAAACTAATACATGTACATGTAATGTAATAAAACAATCAAAGTCAATAGACCATGGCTGAGGGGGCTGAGCCAAATAATCTCCATGGCAATGAGATGTGACAATGCTAATACATCTGCATACCAATTATCATTGATGTACCACAAGTGGATCTCCATAAACTGACCTAATCACAAAGTAATACATGTAAAGTAAGCAAACCATTCAAAGTCAATAGATCATGACTGACGGGGCCGAGCCAAAAAATCTCCATGGCAATGAGATGTGGCAATGGTAATACATCTGCATACCAATTATCATTGACGTACCACAAGTGGATCTCCATAAACTGACCTAATCACAAACTAATACATGTAAAGTAAGCAAACCATTCAAAGTCAATAGACCATGACTGAGGGGGCGGAGCCAAATAATCTCCATGGCAATGAGATGTGGCAATGGTAATACATCTGCATACCAATTATCATTGACGTACCACAATTGGATCCCCATAAAACTGAGCTAATCACAAACTAATACATTGTTGACGCCGCTGACGCCGAAAACAGCATACCTATGTCTCGCTTTTTGACTCCGTCAAGGCGAGACAAAAATGTACATGCTATAAAATTTGAGAATAGAAATAGGGAATATGACAGAGACAACATTCCAATTCCTTAGAGCAGAAAACAGCTGAAGGCCACAAATAAGTCTCCTACACAGCAGAAAAATCCGGCACCCTGAGGCAGTGCTTAAATAATCCCCCCTTAATTTTCTCAAACATTTTTATTTTTAACAATCCCTCAAACTCTCGAGACTACTGATGAATCAGGACAACAAGTTTTTGACAGATCACTGTATAATTTTAACCAATTTGCTACTAACTGTAGAGTGAAAATGACTGTTTGACGCCTGATACAAAATGTAGTAAAGGGCATTCATACGCTTATATATACTTTGTCATGTTTGTTTTATAGCATACATAGTGAGACTGCAAAACATAAACTGTAAATTCAGAAATTATTGTGTGCATTTATTATTGCGATTTTGTCATTTTAAACTTTTTTATTTTAATTTTTACGGTTTTGAGAAAAGTCATGCTTAATTCAGTTAAAATATTACAAAATGCCAGTTTTAATTATTGCGTTTACAACTCCAATGAACTCTGTCGCATTATTCGCAATAACAAAAACCTCGCAATAATTTCTTAATTTACAGTACATGATATACATCAACCAATCAATATGCAATATATTTTAAACGATAATAATATACATAACTATATATAAGATAAGATAAGATAAGATAAATTTTATTTTCCAAATTAGGTCCCCAGGGGGGCATATACATATATATATATATTTTAACAATGTTTTATGCCAACCTCCACCCTCCCCTTTTTTTTACTGTTAATAATCATGATAATTTCGCAGGAGGTGGGGCTTCCTTTATACAAGGTGATAGGATGTGCCGTTGGAATAGCTAGGTCAATTTTTCAAGCTTAAATATATGTGAACATGGTGAATACTGAAAGGAATTCCTGACATCTGGAAAATTAGAAAAAAAGAATTTCCACATCCTGAAAGAATCAATCCTGAAATTATCCCAGTCTTAATGGAACACCAGTGGCACCCCCTGTCAATCAACAACAAAAGTCCCCCCCCCTTTTCTCCCGGAGATAATTTCACACATTTAAATAACTTTAGATTTATGAAAACCCACCTAACGAATCCAGGAATTTTGTAAACAATTTTACATCATCATTTTGACTGCTGTCATCCACAATAGAGGCATGGATGGCATCAAATCCCTTGCTGAATATTGACTCAAAATCAACGGAGTAAGTACTGATGGCATTCTGGTTTACATCTTGGTCTGTGAGAAACTCTTCTCGAACAAACTGTCTACTGTTGTTTTCAATGTATGAAAATACTTCGGAGCCACCAAAACGCTTTCCGAAAGACAAAGCTCCGACTCTCAATGGACGCAATTGAAAATCTTCGTAGCTATTAAACAGTACATCTGTCAAAGTCCCATTTGAAATCTGTCTGCCGCATCCTTGGGGGTTTAAACTTGTTGGAATATATCTTATGAATATGGAACAGCGATGCATAATTAGAACCATTTACATTCAGTCTGACTGCAAAATGACTAATTAACGGGTCTGTTCCATTAGGGGAGAGTAACGAATGGTCCTATGTTCCTCTGAAAACTGGCGGGAATTTAAGAGGCTCTAGAAGGAGATTTCTTTTACCATCATATTCTTTAGTTTTTTAGTACCGGCCGGGGTAACCCTGTGATTGTCTGTTCTTAACATTTGTGACATGTTTCTCAATTCTTTATATGAAGCATTTTCGCTAGCCAAGGGTTACAATCCACTCCCACTCTCTCCACAGCGGGAGTGGATCGTAACCCTTGGCTAGGCTAGAGGCGAAATCAGTTTGGTTTTTCTTGCATCTGACACGTACACTTATACGCAAAATCTTCTGAGGGTCTTGCAGCAGTAAATAATTAAAAATAATTACTTTAGGGGTTACAAAAATGCCTATGTCAGATCTTAGGGGTGCTTTGGAATGTAGACAGTTTCGTTTCATGCATTATCAGGTATTGTATTTAAAATTCTGATGGGTACAATCTTTGCAGATTTTTTTTCCCATGAAAGCCCAAATCTGATAGGTAATTTTTTCTCATGAAAGCCCATCCATCCAATAGGAACAGACACTCTACATCTGATAGGTCTTAATTTTTAGATCTGATAGGTACATACATATATATATACCGGCGTTTGTTATATGTCTATCTCTGGAACTATTTATCTCGATCGCCTCTAATTCGTCACTATGAAGTAAGTATGTAAATCAAACTTTATTTAGATACGATAAATTGTCAAAACTGAATTAAAAACATATTTTCGGATTATCTTTGCAGAATATAAAACATGTCATGCAAGAAACAAATAAAACAAATATTTAAACAGTGATACATGAAAATGCAGCAACTCTATAAAACACGCAAAGGACTCATGCCAAAAGCACAGAAAACTCCATCTATTTAATTATGACTATGTCATACCCAGTGGCGGATGCAGGAATTTTCGAAAGGGGGGTGCTAGCCCAGGGCAAAGGGGGGGGTGTGTGTGTGCAAAACATATGTCCCGATTCAAATGCATTGATCGGCCAAAATAAAGGGGGGGTGCGCAACCCCGGAACCCCCCTTCTGGATCCGCCACTGATACCCGTAGCTAGGGGGTTCGGATGACCCCCCTTTTGAAAACAAATAAGCACTGCATTTTCATGTATTACCACTAGTAACCCGAATTTAACTTGATCGGACAAAAACGTGTTAACGCTGTTTAAATGAAATTAATCGTCATTTGATAAAGATTGACAAAAATTAAAAATCATTTTTAATTTATTTCAATGTATATCAAATCATTTTAATGCCAGTCAAATAGCTTCGCTTGCAGTCGTTCAATTTAAATCAAGTTGGTGGTAAGTTACGTCAAACAAATAGGCCACGCCCCCGTTAAACTATTTCAAACTGGTATCAATTCGTTTTAAACCGTGTTGCGACCCGAGCTTTTAACAGGTAAATCACTCAAGCAAAACAACATCGATGTATCTTTCGTTTATTTGTTTCAAACTTTATCGACTTAAAATTATATATATAAATGCGTGTATTCTTATTAAAGTAATATACTTCACAATTTAAACAAATGAATGACCAATACACGTAACATACAAGGAATGTAAATAAAAAAATTATAAAATATTGATGCACGGTTTAAAAAAATCAAAACTTATGAATCTGTTAAAAATAAAATAGTTAGATGTTTAACATATTTTTGATTTGCCCAAATGCAGTAGATCTTTATCTCACATATTCGTTTCAAAACTCGCTGAGTGCTATGAAAACTTGTGACATGTAAGTAACGTATGGTCCATTGCAATGTCTTACGAAACTTTAGGTATTCCTGTATATTTCCTTTTCTCATTTTCTGTCTTACTATAGTGTACTCGTTGATTAAATATAGACACGGAAATTAAAGTAACTTACAAAAATTATTTATTTTTCACATAGTTTAAATCGATGTATCTTATAGTTTCGGTCAACAACAAATATTCCCTAGATGCATATTGATATATGTAATAAAAACAATGATGTGTTAAATAATAAAATTAATGAACATAATGTTGACATTTGTTGAGTCTTGCACACAACATTGTAAATGAAGGAACAGCTCAATAAACTTTTAAAACTGTGTCAAATTGTAATATCGGTCGCTGACGCGGGATTATTGTGCTGTCATGCACCGTGACTTACAACAAGTCTTGCTATAAATGAACATATATTCTGTTTATTTGAGATCAATTTTAGTCTGCGATAACGAATGGTTGGTTGATTTAAGTTTTACGACCTTGACTTGCTCTAAGTCGACATTCTCTTACGTCTAATGCATTTAAAAAAAAACCGTATATTTACGTTCAGGGCATATAATATAAGTCTACCTACAAAATTAAAATCAACATCAACATTATTAAAATAAACAAGAATGGAAAAGAAACAATCATGCACTGTTGCTTTGATATATTTTTTATTAACTATATTTAAGGGGTAATGTCTAAAAAAACTAATTGTCGTACAAATAAAATATTTCATTTAGGTGCTTTCGTTGAAGTTCGCGTTACATATCAAAATGAATGTCATTGGTCGGAACTTTTGCAAACTTTCAATCCTGGTGTTCTCATCGAGGTCCGCGTTCATTTTTCAATTCAATACACAATATTTCATCTAGGTGCTTTCGTTGAGGTTCGCGTTACATAGTAAAATGAATTTCATTGGTCGGAACATTTGAACACTTTCAATCCAGGTGTTCTCATCGAGGTCCGCGTTCGTGATTCAATTCAATACACAATATGAAGTCCGATATGGTAAAAAAAATAATTTTAAACTCTACGAAGTCCGAGTGAATAAATAGAATTTAGAAAATAAAACACTTTTACGATTCTTCAAACACAATACAAATACTATCCTTTTCGCTGATGAATAATTATTACTATGATTTGTATACTATTCAATTTGGGAACAGTATACCTTACAATATATATGTTCCTGATTTGATTTATTCCTCGAGAAAATAAATTTGATTTATTCACTTAAATCAATAATTGATCAACTTGAACTTTGAAAAAGTTACACTTACATACCTTTTCACATCCTATAATTTAAGGTAATTTAATCCAAAAAACTAAATAAAATTAATTGTATTATTTAATTTAGATTCTTTTTTTCTTATAAAATCAAGTTAACGGTAAAAAGAAAGATATTTTTACATTTAATATTAACATACAGATTTTGCGTATGACAATTTGCACAACTTGAAACGAGCAACAAGAATGAGCGATTGGTGATCAGATTTGAGAACATACTTTTATTTATATATGATTCAAATTAATTTACACAAAATTTTCAAAACACAATATTTTTTTAAATAAATAAAGTGCCCAATTTCGAAACATTTACTCTGCTTACATAGTTAGGTTTAAGAAAAGGTCTTCTACTTTCTGTTAGAGTTGTGCAGTTTAGAATATAGTGAAATATATCAACCAATCTCTTGAGAGTTACAAAGTACATAGTACCTTTCCTGTCTCATAATTCTACGCCATCTACCGGTTTCTATAGGTAACCGATGATTTTCAGTTCTAAACCTTCATAACGTTATCTTATCTTTATAACGTAATACGTCTAAATATTCTTTAAATTCAAATAAAATTGAGAATGGAAATAGGGAATGTGTCAAAGAGACAACAACCCGACCAAAATAAAAAAACACAACAGCAGAAGGTCACCAACAGGTCTTCAATGTAGCGAGAAATTCCCGCACCCGGAGGCGTTTTCTTTAAACAGTTTTAAACATAATACTTCTGGAGAATATTCCATTTCTGATTTCCAAGTCTGCTGAAAATGATAAAACAATCTGTTTAATCGTTTGGATTAAAACTATAGTTACTCTGATTTAACCAAATATTTTAAAATCCATATTTTTTTAAGATATTTTTTATACAAATCAACCAATCGAAAGTATATATCTTTATTACCAAAGTCTATATAAACTATAGGTATACAATTATATCAACAGCAATAATACATATAATACATACATAAACACAGACTATGTGACAGCAGAAGGTGTTGTAGAATAAACAAACATTATTTTAACATTTCGGATCTAAGCTCAAAAGATCTAAATGTAAATTTACCTAAATTACACAATTCTTTTACATTATTAGTACTCATCAGTTTAATAAGTTTGTACATTGACGGTTTTTTCCAATTAAATTGCTTCATATAAATTGTTCTAAAACCTTGAAAACGTGGACATTTGAGGATGAAATGAAACTCATCCTCTATATCATTTTTACAAAAAGTACATATTCTATTATTTCTTGCTATACCATAAACTCTTCCACTTTCTATAGCTAAGTAAATCCACCATCTACGTTGAGTTTATAAATATATCTATATAGTTCACTATCAGAACTGTTTACAATGTTAGACCAAAAAATATACCATACGGTGTTCCACATATACTGACATAGGATAAGCGCCTAGCTCTCCATAAAGCTAGGGTTGATTTTTTTCAAGTTTAGCTTTCTAATGCATCAATAAAACTAAATCTCCAAATTTCACAGCCAAATAGCAATATATAGTCTTACAATCTTATCAGAAGATCGTACTGACATTTAATTACTGGTAGATTAACTAAAATATTTGCTTCGTTTTTTTATTAATCAATCGATAAATTGAAGATCTGAATGGAATAAAAACATAAATAAAGAAATTATTTGTTTAACGCCATTATCTTTGACTATCCTACAGGTATACTAGCCAGGAGACTGTACAATGGCGGATCCAGGTTTTGTTCTGTAGATAAGAACTCCCGTTTGTTTGACGAAATTATTTTTCGATTGGGACACATGGTTTGAATCCCCAGTGACCAGTGGTTGTCGTTTTTGTATATATTTTTCTATAAGTGCTGTACATCAATCAGGCCGATAGTTTTCTTGTTTGAATTGTTTGAATTCATATTTGTAATTTTGGGAAATGATATAAACGTTTATGCGGTTAGGTTTTTGCTCGTTGTTGAAGGCTGTACGGTGATCTAATCCATTGGCAAGTACACCACATCTTCTTACATTTATTCGTTAAATCATGTAGATCTTCATCAAGCCTAAATAAATAAATGATTTTGAAAATGTACTTATTGTAACTATACAACTTTTAATTCCAAATAATTATGTTTATCTAACATAGAATTATTATCTGCTGAGACATATATACACCAATTCTAAATTGGTTTAAAAAACAGACACATTATTATTGTCACATGAATATGTAATAGTGTGTTTTTATGTAAAAAAATCTGTGAATATCTACCACCACTGTTACGGCCTTAAGAGATCAGCTGTTCTCGCGAGCTTTGAATAAACAAATCCAAACCAAAACAAGTACATAAAATGCATATTTTTAATCACAATCTTAATATAGAAACACTTAAATTGTATTCACATTTTTATGAATAATTCAATTTTATTAAATCTTTGTCGATCAGGCATGTACAGCAGCATCAAGGGATTGTAATATACAATTCCTAATATACAATTCCTTGGCAGTATGACTTTGTATTCTTCTATATGGTCACCTTATTTGAACTAAAAGAAAAAGAAGAAGAAGAAGTCTGGAATTATCGCTATCTGTTCGACGGTCTAAAGATTACAGTGTGTTATCCATCTAGGTGTTCTCGTTGAGGTCTGCGTTCTAAATCTAAAGCATTTCATTGGTCAGTAGATTTGCAATCTTTCAATCCAAGATGTTCTCAATGTAGTCCGCGTTCATGTTTCAATAGGATAAACTATATTGTAAGTTTTCGATCCGAGTTAACAAAGTAGATTTTTTTATCCGAAAAAGACGGATTTTCTACATGTTCTACAATAAATTTGTACAACGATTGAATATTGCTAAATGCATCAAATTGTCCAGGTCTAGATCGAACTTGCTTTGCTTCGTCGAAAGTACGAATATAGAAAAATCACAGATTTATATTAAAACTAGAACGTTCAAGAACAGTTAAAGAAATCATCACAATTTGTTAATTGTTAGTTATTTTGTACAAATATAACTATAATGCGAACCCGAAGTTGTAATACAATTAACGGTACCAATTTTCTTGCACCAGATGTGCATTTCGACAAAACATGTCTCTTCAAAATAGCACTTGAAATCGCAACTAAGCGTGAATTCTTTGGAAAAGCGACGGAATACCTATTGTCAATTTCAAGTTCTGTTTCGACATCATTGTAATATATGTCACTGGACGTTAAAATTCAATCCTTAATTTCGTCTTCGTCAAATAGTGCTGTTGGTTTCTTTTTATTATCATTACATACTAGTATACATGAATACACCCCAAGTTATTCCCATGTAAAGTCATTTACTAGATATTTAGTTCAAAGTAAATTTTAAAGAGAAATGTAAGTCGTATTAGTTCGATAATGCTTCAAAATAAATATAAACTGAGGATCATGTATAATTGCCTTATTCCGAATTCCCGACATTCATTTATGTAAATGAAGAAAAGATAACTATGATCGGTATCTTTGTGAATCTACGGCTCAATCAAGCTTCATACAGAATATGAATTTTCTTGAATATGATTGTCAATGGAATAAACCATGCAGGAGATTAAACTAGCCCAATTGATTTGTGTGTGAACTATAACAACTGAAATCGTAATTATGCTGTAGTGTACGCTGGTGGTTTCTGTAATATGAAGGCGTATGGCAACCATTCTACCATACTTAGTTCAAAATTTAAAAGTACACCACAACCCTTTTCTTTGTCCATAATACGCTCAGGAGCATACATCTTACTATTGTGCATGGATTGGTAGTAAATGCAACTTTTTAACTGAGTCTGTAGTCCATTTGATATCAAAGTATCATACTACTACTGAGGCTATCGTGCAATACCCCCACTCCGCATTCATAATAGTTTAAACATACATAGTTAAAATTTTAGATCCTTCCTTTATGGTTTAGTTCAACCTGCAACACGTTTTATTTGATGTTATCAATGGTAAACATGTAAAATGAAACAATAACTTACTGTAATACTAATATATAAATATGTTGTATGGTCATACAAACCGAAATCACTACTAGACTAAGTGTTGACACGCTCAAATTAACAAAATTGTGTTTCAAAAAACCAATGCACAAAATTTATATCATAGGATTTAGTTAAACATTTAAACCAGTTCAAGGAATGTATTACTTGACAAGAACAATACAAATGTAGGACAAATTCGGCTTACAACACGAACTTTGTTCAAAAAATAGTACCAAATATGTGACAAAATGACGGGTATGTAACAGAAGTATCGCAATCACTGATGGATTGGTGGATAGCTACTGTTTGTTCAACGTTCAGTGACAAGTATATCATGTGCATATTACAATACCAAATTAAACTAACTTGAGCAGACGACAAAAGCGAAAGTGTGACAAATTTTATTTCCTAGTGTTATTTAGGAAGTCAAACATGTGTATGGAAAGTAAATTTTACTATTTTTTATTGAACAAGATAAGAAGATTACTATTATTTATTGAACAAAACAAGAAGTTCAAAACCGGTAAAAGAAATTAAACCCGGTGAATGACACTCCTTATTGCTGAATTTGGGTTTGGCTGACCTTTATTTCTATTACGTTTTAAAACAATTATTCAAATCAAATATACAATTATTTTACTACTTTTTTTTTTTGGGGGGGGGAAGTCATTGACCCTAAAAAAATAACAACAATACAGGCCTATAGTATTTTGAAGCAATTTTTGAAGTATTCAAATCAAATGAAACGTCTTATATTTTTTACAAATACAAGGAAAAAGCAAGTCTGTCCAAAAAGGATTGATATTTCAGAAAAATGTATAGTGTGTTCTTTGTAAACGTAAACCAGAATGCATATAGTTGTCTATACTTATAACAGTCACAAACCATGTCTAGAAATAAAAATCAGCAGTTTACCATCCATGCAATAATATTTTGTCGAAAGTGATCGAGATAACTTTATCAGATAATTCAAATTATCGGACACTTAATTTTTTCAGAACATTTTATTGTTAATATCCGAGCCATAAAATACATACATTATATCTGGCAAAGTCCCAGATTATATTCTCTGGTAATATGCATCCTTCATTTAAAGTCTTGTTTTTCTTAAACACTTTACATCGTTTATCAGGGGCACTGCCGAAAATAATCTTTGAAAAAGCAAATTCAAGTTGTAACCTTTAGAACTTGTATGTCTGATAATTTGCTCACATGACAAGAAATTTCACAATAAACATTGGTCACGCACGATAGATTCTGATGTAAGACATGTGCCGTTACAATAGCCAGTTTGCACGCATCAGCGCACATATGTTTGTCGAATAGGCCAGTTGATTGGAGGAAAGTTACCGAAAACCACGCCTACCTTTAACTAATATCCAATCAAACGCCTTTAACATAAACATAAATAATACATGGGTAACATTACAGAGATTTTGTTGCGTATTCAATATTTGAAAAAAAATAAACTCTTTATAATTCAAACTTAAAATTATAGAATATGCTCGTAATGCATTTTCGCAATTTACAATACATTTGATGTTATACATAATTTCACCTACCTAGTGAGGAAAAATTACAAATAAAAATTGCAAATTACAACCAGGTTCAATGTTCAGTGTTAAGTATTTCATATATGCGCAGGTCCTGAGGCAGAAAATTGAATTATTCATTCACTTATATGATCTTCAAAAATAACGATTGCGGGATGATGGACAGGAAGACTTCAAACGTAGGAGTGTGAACTATAGCTGGCAGTAACTTAAGTACTCTTAGCTAGTGTTTTTTTTGTTGTTCTGGTAAGGGACGACATCGAACGTTCAATGAAGAATACAAAACTGAATTCACATAGGTTTTTTACTGACCTCCACACCCCCCCTCTTAACTTAATTTGGTAAAAATTGATTGACCAATAGGGATATATGTAAAATCGATTTTAGATTAACAAAACTTGCAGCAAAGTTGATCCCCCCCCCAAACTATTTGATTTAAGTTTTTTTTTATCCTACATCGATCTTTTGATGTCATCCCTAAACAAGTGAATCTTTCATTGTTGAAGACCCTTTAGGGAATATAAAGATGAATAGGAATAAAAACGCTGACCATTAATTATTTGTATTTTTGTTAAGCATTGACTTTGTGTGCGATTACTGGTTCCGTATACGTTTACTCCATATTCCTTTATTTTCTATAAAAGCGTCTGTCTTGACAGTAAGTTGACATTACGCCACGAGTTATCGTTCCTGACGTTATCGAATAACGTTCACACATACAAGCCAATGCAGCAGGTTCTGCAATCACAAAGTGGTTAAATAATCTGATAAAAAAAAATTACTACATGTAACCAAACTTATTTAATGCCATTTGAAACACGAACGCGGACCTCGATAAGAACACCTGGATTGAAAGTTTGCAATTGTTCCGACCAATGAAATTCGTTTTACTATGTAACGCGAACTTCAACGAAAGCACCTAGATGAAATATGGTGTATTGAATTGAAAAATGAACGCGGACCTCGATGAGAACACCTGGATTGAAAGTTTGCAAACGTTCCGACCAATATCATTCATTTTGATATGTAACGCGAACTTCAACGAAAGCACCTCGATAAATTATTTTTTTGTACGACAATTAGTTTTTAATTTGGACATTACCGCTAAAATATAGTTAATAAAAATTATATCAGAGCAACAGTGCATAATTGTTTCTTTTCCATTCTTGTTTATTTTAATAATGTTGATGTTGATTTCAATTTGGTAGGTAGACTTATATAATATGCCCTAAACGAAAATAAAATACATTAGACGTAAGAGAATGTCGACTTAGAGCTGAGACTACTATAACACAGAGATTGGTCACTCTCGATTTCCCTATTAAACCGGCTACACTCAAAAAAGCTAGCTGCGTTAATTTAACGTAGTTTCGTATTTTACCGTTAGCAGTTATAGTAGTCTCAGCTTAGAGCAAGTCAAGGTCGTAAAACTTAAATCAACCAACCCATCGTTATCGCAGACTAAAATTTATCTCATATATACCGAATATATTTTTATTTATAGCAAGACTTTTTGTACGTCACGGTGAATGACAGCACAATAATCGCTTTACAGAATCGGAACCACAATTCACAAATACCGTAATGTAATGCTTGTCCGCAATTAACGGCCGTTTCGCGTCAGTGACCGATATTACAATTTGACACAGTTTTAAATTTTTTTGAGCTGTTCCTTTATTTGCAATGTTGTACAAGACTTAACTGTTTATTAAATTCAACAAATGTTAACATTATGTTCATTCATTTTATTATTTAACACAACATTGTTTTTATTACAAGCTACTTCATATATCAATATACAGCTAGGGAATATTTGTTGTTGACCGAAACTATAAGATACATCGATTTAAACTATGTGAAAAATAAATAATTTTTGTAAGATACTTTAATTTCCGTGTCTATATTTAATTAACGAGTACACTATAGTAAGACAGAAAATGAGAAACGGAAATATACAGGAATACCTCAAGTTTGTAAGTCATTGCAATGGACCATACGTTACTTACATTCACAAGTTTTCATAGCACTCAGAAAGTTTTGAAACGAATATGTGAGATAAAGATCTACTGCATTCGGGCAAATTAAAAATATGTTAAACATCTAACTATTTTATTTTTAACAGATTCACAAGTTTTGAATTTTTTAAACCGTGCACCAATATTTTATTGTTTTTATTTAAATTCCTTATATGTTACGTGTATTGATCATTCATTTGTTTAAGTTGTGAAGTATATTACTTTAATAAGAATACACGCATTTATATATATAAGTCGATAAAGTTTGAAACAAATAAACGAAAGATACATCGATGTTGTTTTGCTTGAGTGATTTACCTGTTAAAAGCTCGGGTCGCAACTCGGTTTAAAACGAATTGATACCAGTTTGAAATAGTTTAACGGGGGCGTGGCCTATTTGTTTGACGTAACTTACCACCAACTTGAATTAAATTGAACGACCGCAAGCGAAGTTATTTGACTGGCATTAAAATGATTTGATATGCATTGAAATAAATTAAAAATGATTTTTAATTTTTGTCAATCTTTATCAAATGACGATTAATTTCATTTAAACAGCGTTAACACGTTTTTGTCCGATCAAGTTAAATTGGGGTTACTAGTGTACTGTTTAAATATTTGAATTATTTGTTTCAGCTTTCATGACATGTATTATATGTCTCTGGTTGTACATGATAATTGAAAAAAATAGATCAAATATACAATAAAGTCAAATTCATTTTTTATCTAAGCTTACATATAAATCGTTAAAGAGTAAAAATATAATATTCTTGTTTGTCAAGTTTATTTCATGGTCGTGTTTTATAAACGTTTTTTTATTTTATTTTTATTTTTTTGTAAAAAGAAGATATTAAACAATGGATATTTTTTCACCCAAAGCAGTAAAAAAAGCTGTATTCATGTTTGCATACTTTTCAGCATCTTCGCTTATCACTGAAGAAATATGATCCAGTAACCACCTCTTGAGGAGCATGAGGAGGGGGCAAGACTGTAAGTTCCCTTGCCTAGCTAAGATAACGTTTCAGATGACCTTATGGTCATAATCGCATAACGTCACTGACGTCGCCAAATCGACAAATGACGATACCGGCGATATCTTGTTTTTGGACCAATGTCGCCGAACATGAACATCACTCCAAATGAGTCAATATATTTTCACAAACTATAGTGTTACAGAAGATTTAACAACGGAAGACGAAGGTTTTAACTCCAGGGAAGAGGATAGCATTTATAATAGTTCTCCTAGAACTCCTAGAACGGAGGAAGATAGAGAGACAGCTTCGATTGTTTCTACAGATATAGTTGAAGAAAGTACCACAGAAAC
Organism: Mytilus trossulus; assembly: GCF_036588685.1. NCBI lineage: Eukaryota > Metazoa > Mollusca > Bivalvia > Mytilida > Mytilidae > Mytilus > Mytilus trossulus. Next base: position 57,370,043 of record NC_086386.1, on the reverse strand, counting down.
TGTTCAATCTTATTCTGATACCATTTCAAATTCAGATTCAGACAGTGTTGATTCTTTTTCAAGTATTGAATCACAGATAGAGCAGTTTTTCCAATATCAGAGGGAAAATCGAGAAAAATTTGGCGGGATTTTAGAACAACAAATTTCGCGATTGAGACGGGAACAATTTGATCCAGAATTCCCAGAAAGAAAATGCTTCACGGAGGATTCGACGCAAACAACATATGTGGAAAATAAATCTCTGTCTGCCATTTGTACATATGTAAAAGCATTGCGTGAGTTAATTAGTGAGAAGATCCAGGCAGACGATATAACAGGTACTTTTAAAATGATAAACGAGCTGTCTTTTCTGTATTGTTTAGTTACTGCATGACTGGTGGTTGTTGACATATACGGTAACCCACACGAGTGTGACACACTTTTGGTATATATGTGGTTTGTGGGATACAGGGGTTGAAAAAAAGATTTAGGATATAAGGGATAAAAAATTGGGATCTGGGGAAAAGAAGAAAAAAATGGGAAGTGCGAAATATTTTACGAAAAAAAGGATTTGGGAAATGCGCAACCCATGTCAAATCCTCCTGCATCTTCTTTAATTCAAATATGTCTATTATAAAGTAACAACTAATAGTGTCGTAAATAAAATTTGAAATATAAAAAAAAGTTTTATTTTTTGCTGTTTTTTTTTGTATCCTCGAGCTTCCTTAAGAGCTGTTATCAAAATTGTTTACACGTGTCAAATATTGCATGCATATTTAGGGAAAGAACAAATAAAAAGCATATAACCAACAGTATATGGACATAGCAAATAGGCAAGCATGTTTGTCGTTCGGCGAAAGGTAAATGATTGTATATCTGTCCTTTTATGTATCATGTATTATATGTTTGTTTTAATGATAGTGTCTCATAAGTCGTTTTCGGCTGGACGGTCCTTTTACTTAAATGTTAGGTTCTTATGACTTTATGTGTATATTTATATTGATATTGTAATGGATGGTGACACTTAAATAAAATAAATCTTATCTTATCTTATACGATTGACAGAAAAATTCAAAATGATAAAATATCTACTTGTATATAAGAATAATATAAGCATGCCGTACAATCTTTCGTTAATTTCTTTGATAGATCTAGAAGAAAATTTACAGCACTGGTACCGAACACTATCGGAACACGCTGAAGATATCGGATTAACAGAAGAAGACAAAGAACGCTTGATTCATGGCAAACAAGATGAGCTCTCTGAAATAATTCAAAATATTATTGACAGATATAACGTTCGGGTAAATATGGTGACAGGATTGCTTCCCTTCATAAGTAGATATTCAATCAGGAAGTCCCTTTTTAGCTCAACCGGTTTTCGCGTAAACTGAGAGGTCTGGTGTTCGATTGCCGCCGGGGTGAGACAAAAAGGATTGTTTTATGTTTAATCATGCTCTCCGTTTACATTATATAAAAAAATAAAGAGATGTACATGTGGTATGAACCCAATGAGACAACTATCAAACAGTGTCCAAATGACTTACATACTAGAGTCAACTGTAGGTCTCCATACGGACTTTTATAATAAACAACACTTATATATATTGTTTTTTCTGTTTGTCTTTTTTCATTTTTAGCCATGGCGTTGTCAGTTTGTTGTTTGACTGTCCCTTTGGTATAGATCTTCCGTCCCTCTTTTATACTGTATAGTCTCCTTTAAAAGGCATCGACACGACATGACATATAAATGGAAACAATTTAAACAAGAAAACAATCTATCTGATTTCTGTCAAAAAAATAAACGGAAACAACATATTAGATTACATTGCGTAATGTGAACCTCACTGCATTGACCGTTCTTAAACGTAACTGGTAACTGTTAGGTCTTTTTTGTATCGAGTAGCCAAATTAATGCGCATTCAATTTTTCGCCTTTCGTTATTTGTTTTACCTTTCGTTTTCTTCATCCTTGATCCAATCCACTATTCTTTATTTTGAAATCCCAACCAGATCTTCCGTTATCGCAACGTTTATCGTAAAGAATGTAAATGCCGCATAAAATGTTAACAGACTTTTACATGTTTATGGCACTGTTTATTATGTAATGGATGTTTTGTAAATAAGCTCAGTGATCTTTAGCAGTGTACCAGGGGATACATTATTTCCAACTGTCTCTGTACTATTTAGATTAAAAATGGTATACTCTTATAAGATTATTTACCTCAATAATGAACACAATTAAATGTATGCGTTTCAGGTTATAAGTTCTGGCGAGAACATGTGGTCTGCAGACAAATTAAGCCCAAGGAGTTTAACTCAAGCTGCAAGGAAGTACGACAGCTCAAATCTAAAAGAAAGCGACAGAAAATATAACACTCAAAAAGATAACAGGTCAGTTGTCTCTCTCTATTTTCCGAAACGGTCAGTGGACATACACGTAGAAGCCGATCTATTAAAAATCATTCGCCTACATTCTTCGGGATTTTTTAGGTTGATGAAACATGATTGGGTTACCTCCCTTTTACCAGAAGAAAAACCTAAATAAAAATTACAAAAAAAAGCAAATTATTAATATGTCTGATAGTATATACAGAAAGTCTATTAGGAATTTCTCCATATCTATGACTGAAAGTGTATAATAAAGGCTGGAATTCAAGACGGTTCAACAAGTACATTGCATGTCTATTAGTGTACACTAGTCCTGATCTAGTCTTCTTTATCATGAGCAATTCCTTTTAATCTTTTAATGGCGTATCATTTCTTATTCAATATTTGAATGAATTATTATAAATAAAGCTCCTAACTTAATCTTGATTTATAAATAACGAATTGAATACAGTTTTCATTATATACGTTTGGTGTTGTGTGCTTATTTTTTCTTATTATTTTTTTGCTCGTTATATAATAGTAGCATTTATATTTTATAAAACATAAGCAAGGAGTGTTATGCCTATTCTCTATAGCTAGAAATCGGTCATGTATGTTGGCCGGATGCGGCAATTTCACCTTTTTGCGATTTCGTGATTTCTCCTTTCACTTTGCAAAAGCGAAATCGAGAAATCGAAAAATCGGGAAAACGTGAAATCGAAATGGAGTCATCAAAATCGAGATATCAAATTTTCCCGTTTTCTTGCTTTCTTGCTTTTTTTAATTTCCTGGTATTCAGAATCCTGCAATTCACGATATTTCGATTCCTCGATTATGATTTCTCGATTTCTTGATTTCTCGATTTCCCGATTTCTCGATTTCGTTGAAGTGAAAGGAGAAAACGCGAAAACGCGAAATGGCCGCATCCGTCCACCATAGTTATGGCGTCCTTTTATTTCTCTTTGTTTTTGTCATTCTAATGCCTTTAGAAAACTTAAGTATTCATTGTAATTTTTAAAATTTCGTTCATGACTTTAATTATCGTTATAGTCAATTTTCCCAATATATGAAGAAATACGAGTCACCAGAAACTTCAAAGCAAGGAAAGTATCTAAGCAGTGATCGGGACAAAAAAGCTTCAGCGCAATTAACAAATGACCATCCACAAATACAAACTTCCAAACTGTCTTACCCTGAAGCTGGTCGACAAAACAAACGTTATAATCCTATTCCGAGTAGCAGTGCATATGAACAGTATGATTCCAAGGCTTCTCGGCAAAGAAAACTGTCAGAATATGGAGAGAACCCTTATTCTGATCCACTGGAAAGAATATCACAAAAATATGATTTAATAAAAAGTAAACCAAGAGACGATCTGTTAACACGACAACCACAAAACCAAACGTCTTCTAAACAACTGTCTAATCCCGAAGCTGATCGGTACAACAAACGGTATAATCCTATTCCGAGTAGCAGTGCATATGAACAGTATGATTCCAAGACTTCTCGTCAAAGAAAACTATCAGTATATGGTGAGAAACCTTATTCTGATCCACTGGAAAGAATATCACAAAAATATGATTTAATAAAAAGTAAACCTAGAGATGATCTGTTAACACGACAGAAGGAACTATCAGATTACGAACCAAGTGAAAGAATGTTTCAGAAATACACTATGAAAGACAGAAAACCAGTAGACGATCTGACGTCTGAGAAATATAGTTCAACGACAAAGCCATCGGGAATTGATAGATATAAAGACAGCTATAAAGACATGACGTCATCAATACCAGGAAATAACCAGTTTCGAGAACGATCAGTTATCAATGCACGTGCTCAACCAGTCGATTCGTTCTCTCGTAAAGAAATTAACCGTTCGCAGTTATTCAAAGACGATAAATTAGCTACCTCCCGAGAAAAACCGAAGCAAAATATCGTTGATAATGAACCAACAGAGGACGAAATTGTTCAAAATATCTTAGATGCGGCATACAAAAAAGAATTGAAAAGTACAAGATTACCACAAGAGACAAACATGAATGACCAAAGAAGCACTATAATACCAAAAGGTCAGCGAAAACTGTCCGATAATGGAGAATACACCTATTCCAATCCTATCGACAAACAGCGAAAACTGTCCGATAATGGAGAATACACCTATTCCAATCCTATCGATAAAGTATCAAAAGCATATGATCTAATAAAAAATAAACCAAGAGATGATCAGTTTACACGACAGGATGAAAACATCGGTTACGCCCCAAGTGACAAAATGTTTCAGAAAAGCAGCACAAAGGACAGAAAACAGTTAGACTATCCAACGTCTCAGAAAAACAGTTCCTTAACAAAGCCATCGAAAATTGACAGGCATGAAGACAGCTATCAAATGAAGTCATTAATGCCAGCAGATAACCAGATTCGAAAAAGTTCAGTGATAAATTCACGTGAGTACCCAGTCGATACGTTCCGACAAAAAGACACAACCCGTTCGCCAATATTCAAAGAAGATGAACTTACTACCTTACAACAAGAAAAACCGAAGCAAACCATTATTGATCGGGATCTAACAGAAGAAGAAATTGTTCAAAAAATCTTAGACGCCGATCTTAAAAAAGAAACAAAACAAGATAGATTACCCCAGGAGCAAAAAATAAAAGAACCAAGAAGCCCAAGAAGCGATATGTTACCAAAAGGTCAGACTCGTGATATGGTGCTTTCAAACCCGCCATATAATGTATTTCATGGGGACCCAATAAATAAACAAACAACCGACGACAGACAGAACCTAAAAGGGAATTTGTACCCTGGTAAAACTGATGACATCTACAAACGAAAAGATACAACAGTACAAAGACAAAACCCTGAATTTAGATCTGATTCACAAAAAGACAAATATAAGCCAGCAAAAACATATGCCACAACAAAACAAACAAGTCATCCAACAGGGGTTAATAACAAACCAGGACCTAGTCGGAGTTCTTTAGACGAAAGAAATAGGAGTACGGATACTTCTGTAACAGAAGAAGATAGATACAAGCCAATAGTTAGCAGAAGTACAGTTGAAGAAGCTTATCAGCTGGCAGACAATATAGTTACAAGAGAAGAAAAATACAAACCAACAGCTAGTCAGAGATCAGCAGACAAATGGCTTCAGTCGATAGAGAGGAACAGTGGACCAACTAAAGAATTAACAGAAGAGGAAGGTCGTCAAGGTGCAGTAAACGTCCCTTTAAAGTCAGATGCAGCCTGGGATAGGTTACGACAGGCGCAAAAAAGTAAAGAACAAAGACGCGATATTGTACCAAAAGATCCGAGTCGTGATATTATGCTTACTTCCCCGCAAAAAGATGTTCTTCGTGGGGAGCCAGTACATAAACAAACAACCGACGACAGACAAAACAAAATGATACTTTACCCTGATAAAACTGACGACATCTACAAACAAGATGATACTAAAGAACGTAGACAAAACCCTGCTTTAAGATCTGATTTATATGAAGACCAATACAGACCCAATAATACCTCTGTCACAACAAAGCAAACAAATGATCCATCAGGGATTAATTACACACCAGGAGCTAGTCGGAATACTTTAGACGAAAGATATAAACGTAAGGATACTTCTGTAACAGAAGGAGAGAGATACAAGCCAATAGCTAGCAGGAGTAAAGTTGAAGAAGCTTATAAGCTGCCAGATAGTATTGTAACAAGAGAAGAAAAATACAAACCAACAGCTAGTCAGAGAACAGCAGAAAAATGGCTTCATGCGATAGAGAGGAACAGTGGACCAACTAAAGAATTAACAGACGAGAAAGGAAGTCAAGGTGCAGTAAACGTCCACTTAAAGTCCGATGCAGCCTGGGATAGGTTACGACAGGCGCAAAAAAGTAAAGAACAAAGACGCGATATTGTACCAAAAGATCCGAGTCGTGATATTATGCTTACTTCCCCGCAAAAAAATGTTCTTCGTGGGGAGCCAGTACATAAACAAACAATCGACGACAAACAAAACCAAAAAATTATACTTTACCCTGATAAAACTGACGACATCTACAAACAAGATGATACTAAAGTACAAAGACAAAACCCTGCGTTAAGATCTGATTTATATGAAGACCAATACAGACCCAATAATACCTCTGTCACAACAAAGCAATCAAATGATCCATCAGGGATAAACTATACACCAGGAGCTAGTCGGAATACTTTGGACGAAAGATATAGGCGTAAGGATACTTCTGTAACAGAAGAAGAGGGATACAAGCCAATAGCTAGCAGAAGTACAGTTGAAGAAGCTTATAAGCTGTCAGATAATATTGTAACAAGAGAAGAAAAATACAAACCAACAGCTAGTCAGAGAACAGCAGAAAAATGGCTTCATGCGATAGAGAGGAAAAGTGGACCAGTTAAAGAATTAACAGAAGATGAAGGTGTTCAAGGTGCAGTAAATTTCCCTATAAAATCAGAAGTCAAGCAGGATATGTTACAAAAGAGACAAAAAGGCCTTCAACAAGAAAGCTACGTTATACCAAACGAAAAAGATTCTTTTCAGCATACGTACCCTCCATATGATGTCATACATCAGAATGTCCGAGATCAGATGGAAAGTGAGGGTAAAAAAAAACGAACGGTCGACAATCGACCGGGTACTGTTGCAGACGGTTTCCAGCAGACAGATAGTTTTGAAGTTAACGAACTTTCAATTAAGCCCACAGAAAACAAGAGGACAGATGAGAAAATATATAAGCAAACAGATACACCTGTTACTATGGAACTAAATCTGAATCATGTTACCAATGACGATATGAATACCCCAACAGATAGACCTGTAACATCAAAACAAGAACGGATCTCCAATGTAGATTCTAGTGTGTCGGATAAAATACATAAGCCAGAAGATATTCCTTTTAAAAAAGAACACATACCAAAGCAAACTTTTACCAGTAGCCAAACTATCGACCAATACAAGCCAGTAAACAGCCATATTACAACTGGCTCAAACAGTATTTTTGCCTCAAAAGAACAAGAACAAGGACGGGCTAATCTTGATACAACAAAAGAACAAAAACCTGAAACAATGCATAGTATTTTTACAAATGAAAGAAGATATAAAACGACAGATAAATTAGCAGATATCCCTATACTTGACGAAGAAAAAGACAGGATATTTAAAGAGAAACAGAGACACGAACCTGAGGCTATTAAAAGTACATTGGATAAAAAGTATACGCAAAACGATAACCATGTTCTAGAAGATCAGCTTAACATACCAATGATCAGTCGACGAGAGGTGAAAGAAAGATCCAAGCAAGTTACAAATACTCCAGTTACAAAAGACAGAAGAGGCAAAGAAATATTTGAAGCATATATTAATGAACGAACAAATCAGCCCACTATCAGGGAAACTAAAGAAGTACCAAGAAACATTGAAACAATTGGTCCGAAAACAGTTGAAGAACAATATAAGCCAACAGAAAGTCGCAGGACAGGCAAAGAACAAAACAAACCTCAAAAAACTCTAATAAACCAAAGCCAAGGACAAAAGACATTTGCAGAGAAATATCAACCAAACGAAATCCCGGCTTTTACTGAACAAAGACACACACCAAAAGATAATCGAAATATATTTGATAACAGATATACGCCAAAAGAAATAAATTATGTAAAACATCACAGAGATACACAAGAAGATATTTTAAATACAGACGATGAAAGACGTAAGCCAGCTAGTAATTTAAATACAGTAAAAGAACAGAATAAATATAAACCAACAGAAAGTACTGATAGAAACAAACAAGTGAGAAAAACCGTAGTACCAGAAGACCTACGATATCATGAAACTATCAAAGATGAACGAATGGAATCTTATTCAAAAAGTACAGATGGTACGGAGAAAGGCATTGATAGACAACAAAGTATTTTTGACTTACCTAATCCTGATGATGGCGTGCAGGTGGCGCTGAAACCGACTAAAAGTTGGTGTCCAGATGGAGATGGCATGTTATTACTGACAACACCTGACTCTGAAGAAGATTCAGATGAAGACTTATCTTTTAGTGAATTGGAAAAGACAATGTATTCTAGGAAGGCATCACCTCGGAGGAAATCAATAGCTGATGAATTGGAACAATATTTTTCAGACCATCCCGAAAGTCCTATGTTATCAACAACATTGCTGTCTCTTCCAAAGACTCCGGGAATGCAGCGGCCACAATATCTTAATACTTTAAAAGAAGAAAATACAATTGAGGATCTTACAGCAGATAACGAAAAAGATAAGAATAGAATTACAAAAGATGATCTTTACTTTGAAACAAAATCTCATGAAGAAAAAGTTTCGATACCTTCATACACCACTGCTGACGAATACAACAAGAGTTATGGTTCTTCGTCTGAATATGTTGTAGCAGACGATATGTTATCGATGGATACGAAATTCGGCGGAGAACTCGCACAATATCAAACTGACATTTATGAAACAGGTGATCGCAACAAACCGAATACTTCTGTTGAAGCAACAAAATTTGGAAAGACTGCAAGCATACCGTTAGACCACTCAATACCCTATTACAATGGTATCTGTAGGAACTGTGGCAGTGACGTCACATCATATGGCACGGAACAAATAATACAAATCAACACAAATGTTTGTGAAAGTCATATTGAAACTTTTCGAGATTCTTCTGGAAAAGTTTATTACAGCACTGTCAAAGACAACTTCCACGAGGGAGACAAAAATGCCATCGCACAAAACCAAAACGTATTGGTAAATTTAACAGGAAATCAAATTGACCAAAGTATAAAAGGTAAATTACACGATAGGTCATATAGTTATGTACAGTGTAACAGCGTATGTTTAGAATGTCAAAAAACGAATAAACCAAATGGACAAATAAACTCCAAACAACAAGCTGTTTCCAAATCGACAGTTTCTAAACGAGCGCAGCCTGACAATGTTATTCTGGTGAATATTCCAGAAACCCCAGAGAACAGAATACAAAAATCTGACAAAATGCAACAAGGAAATGTAAAAATATCCTTTGCATCTCCTAAGAAATATACTGTAGTGTGTTCTAGTTCAGATTCCAATTTGTGCGTTCATCATATCAGGTCAAGTCTTTTGCGCAAGGACGATTTAGACGCGATTCCATCGAATTGTATAAAAGTTGAGGTATCGGTACAGCATTTTCGCTTATGGAAATGTCTTCTAATTGCTAGTGCACTGTTTATTCTGTTCGTTTCAATGATTAGGAGGACAAACGGAAATGGAGACTATCGTGATTTTTCATTGTTTGATGATTTGTGTACTTTAATACACCTGAAAAACTTCGAACCTCCGCCATGTTTCTGAAAATTTTGCATTGCAGTTGCACATTGAAGGTTCACATTAAATACTCAAGATGGCGGATTTCATATAAAAAAAAATGTGCTTGTTATATGTGATAGTCAAAACTGTTGTTAAATTAGCAAAAAAAAAAACAACGTTTTTTTAAAAAGAAAAAAAAGGCGAGTTTATAAATAAACTGTTGACACAGATATGTCCATTGCCTTCATGTTATTCTTATAGTATAGTACCATAAACATTTATTTATGCGTTGGTCTGTGGTTCCCTTAAATAAAAACAAAGTTAACATGTGAGCTGTGCATTGAGTAAATAAACCATGGTGAGATGGCGCGGCCATGTAATTTCCATGTAAAGTATACATGCAAATGTGTAACCAACATACCAAATATCATTATAACCTACCACTACACGTTCTTCTTACACTGACTTAATCACAGACATCCAAATATAAACAATGGAATGATTCAAAGTCAGTACGTATACGGTATGAATGACGGGATGGTGCCAACTGATATGTGAATGAGATGTAGTAATGCTTTTAAGTTATATACGTATTTACAACTGGATACCAATTCTAATTGACTTACCACCAGCGCTTCCCCTTAAACAAAGTAAACATAATCACAAACTTTAACATACAAACAACTATTGTTTTATTACATACAGACGTTTCCAATTCAATACATTTCATGCATAAAACATACATACATATATGTTATGATGGTATGATACTAAACCCCTTACGGGAAGGATTGTGCCTGATGTTCATATGATGAAATCATAATCTTTCAGTCAGTTTAATTGAAGTCTGGAGCTGGCATGTCAGTTAACTGCTAGTAGTCTGTTGTTATTTATGTATTATTGTCATTTTGTTTATTTTCTTTGGTTACATCTTCTGACATCAGACTCGGACTTCTCTTGAACTGAATTTTAATGTGCGTATTGTTATGCTTTTACTTTTCTACACTGGTTAGAGGTATATGGGGGAGGGTTGAGATCTCACAAACATGTTTAACCCCGCCGCATTTTTGCGCCTGTCCCAAGTCAGGAGCCTCTGGCCTTTGTTAGTCTTGTATTATTTAAATTTTAGTTTCTTGTGTACAATTTGGAAATTAGTATGGCGTTCATTATCACTGAACTAGTATATATTTGTTTAGGGGCCAGCTGAAGGACGCCTCCGGGTGCGGGAATTTCTCGCTACATTGAAGACCTGTTGGTGACCTTCTGCTGTTGTATTTTTTTATTTTGGTCGGGTTGTTGTCTCTTTGACACATTCCCCATTTCCATTCTCAATTTTATTATAAAGAGTCGGGGCCAATTATTCTCTAAGAAATTGAGCATACACTGATACAACTGTATGTGTACCATCAGTAACCTACCACTTTTGCTAGTGGTTTTCTTTAGAAGCTGACGAAACATCCTTCGTTGCCAATTTAGTGAGCGTGGACACCGAGTAGTTATGCCCAATTGGTTTCCTTAATTGAACTTAGATGAGGGGGGGCAAGGGGGGTCCCCATAACAGCAAAACAGTGAATTGATTTGGTGAAAAACAGATAACAAGGAATTGAAAAGGGACAATAACAGATAACAGTAAATGAAATAAGAAAATAAATCTGTCCAGGACCAATCCAGTAGATGACTCGTAGATCTTAGTATATAACTTGTGGTATGGACCTAGAAAATTGTAATTTGTGTAAACAAGACGTTTCAGCTGTTGAGGCAGTTCTGCCTTGGTTGATTTTTTTCCCGTTACTTGTACAATAAGTTATAATATGGATGTTGAATTTTTCTGAACAAAATTTCTAGTTTCTGTTTTTGATATAGGGATATTTTTAATCTATGGCATTTAAGGGATCAATTTTTAATGATTTAATTTTTTTAATTTAATTTTGGAAAATAGTGCAGCCAGTGACACTTTATTATCAATTTGATTTTATTTATTTTTTATTTCTAAAAAGCAATATAAAAACTTTACAAGTAATAAAAAAAACATTGATGCACAATATATTTTTTTTATTTAATGACCTCACGATAAAACTTACTTATAAAATACAAAAATACCAAGATCAGTGGAGACAGGACATGTAACTGAAACACGCATGCCAGTTATGGTTATTCTGATAATAGAAATTGACTCAAGTGACAATTCTGATAGTATAATAAAAATTGGACCTAGTGAAAATTTGGATGACACCAAGTGAAACACCAATCATGCATCTTACATTTGTATGAAATTATTGAATATGGAAAATTTGAGTACAGCATTGAGAAGTTGTAGGATTTTTAAAAGGGTATTTGTCAAAAAATTAAACTGAAGACAAATCTTTATTTGCATCAATTATTTCTGAGCTTCAATTTTCGCCAGCAGTTAGAAAGCTTTTAAAAATATGGTTGTCAGGGTTCTCTTTCATGTAACTGAAAAGAGAGGGAGTAGCACTTATAATATAAATGCTACAAGAAAAAGATGTTGTATAACTCCCAAAGCCATAATTCAAACCACTTAGTAATGTAAAACAATTGAAAGGAGAAAACTAACTGCCTAATTTAGTGCCTTGTGGTTCTCGATGCTGTTCAACTTTGTACTTGTTTCGGCTTTCAAACTTTTGTATCTGGGCGTCACTAGTAGGTTTTGTGTGGACAAAATGCTCTTCTGGCGTATTAAAATTTTACTTTAACTTGTTGCCTTTTGTTGGCTGTTGTTCGTGTGATTCCTTGTCAATTGTGTTCTCTAATTTATTTATATTGTAGTCCTGTGGTGTTGTGTTGTCATTTTGATGTTATATTTCACATGGCCATAAAAGTGTGAGGTTTAGCATGCCACAAAACCCTTTTTTCCTTTAAAAATGACCTGTACCAAGTCAGGAATATGGCCATTGTGATATTAGAGTTCGTTTCTGTGTGTTTGTGTGTTACATTTTAACGTTGTGTCGTTTGTTTTCTCTTATTTTTTAGTGTAAATTCAAATTTCGATAAGACGTGTCACTGTACTTGTCTATCCTAAGTTCATGTATTTGGTTTCCATGTTATATTTGTTATTCTCGTGGGATTTTGTCTGATGCTCGGTCCATTTCTGTGTGTGTTACATTTTAGTGTTATGTCGTTGTTCCCCTCTTATATTTAATGCGTTTCCCTCGGGTTTTAGTCTGTTACCCCGATTTTGTTTTTTGTCCATGAATTTATGAGTTTTGAACAGCGGTATACTACTGTTGCCTTTATTTATCCACAAAATAGTGAACAAAAACTAAGAAACACAGTAACAAACTACAACCACTGAATCCAGGCACCTGACTTGGAAATAGGCACATACAGAATGTGACTGCGTCAACTTAAGCATGCTAGTTGGTGTCCAATCCTCCCCTAATCAGGGACAGTGTTATAATAGTACAACATAAAGATTATTATTTGGTCATTGAATAAAAAAAATCTATAGGGTGTACCAATGTTTAAAAAAAAAAAAAATCCATACTATAAGTTATTGTACAAGTAATAAGTAAATTATATTTTGTACAAAAGCTACATGTTCACAGACAACGGAATTTATTACAAAGGATAATAATAATATATACTGGAATGGTCCTGGGTCCATTTGATTTTAATATGTTTATGTGATGTATGTTACTGAAATTCTTCTGCAAATACAGGGCCATCCGATATTACCAGTAGAAAGACCACAATATATATACATTGTAAGAAGATGCGGTAAGCCTGCCAATGAGACTATTATCCATTCAAATCACAATTTTCAATTATTTCAATTTCTACGGAAGATTGGCTGTCTAAGTGCTAACATTCCAATTTTCAATAACAGTTAACAGCAAATAGATTCTCACAATAACAGATAACAATATAGATAATAGTCCTATAACAGCTAACAAAGAATAAGACAATAACAGCTAACAGTAAATATATTTTCAGAATAACAGAAAACAAAGAATTAAAATGCCCCATAACAGCATAACAGTTAAACCCCTTGCCCCCCCCCCCCCCCCCCCCCCCTCTTAGATTGAGCATGTTTTCAAACTTCTTTTGTAACCTTACTGACAGTGTCGATTTCACTATAACATATTAATGCAGAATACACTCGAATGACAGAATGCTGGAGATCATAGAAAATGAGAGTTTAAAAAAAAGGAAAATGACTTCGACAGAAACTGTACTTTTAACTGGTATAGAAATTGAATACAACTGGCTTGTAATGTGTCAACTTGGTATAATTTGCATTCAAGTAATTGATTGAACTTAATGCCTGACCGATAAAATTTCTAGTATAAACAATACAATGCAATGAAATGAATCAGCAATTCACTTAATCTGATTAGTAAAATAAGGTGTAACACCACTAATTCGGGCCCGGCCAGAAAGCACATACCAGAAAGTAGTACATATTTAACACAAAATAGTTCCTACGCATGGACATAACTTTCAAAATATTTAGAATATTTTATTAATTTTGGTATCAAATGAAAGCTGCATGACTGGTGATCATTGTAGATAAATTTTTGACTGATAAATTTGAATAATAAAAAAATGGCATGAAATTTAAAAAGGAGGGTACATTTTGCCTTTTTGTCAGATCGGAAGTACCTGTTTTGGTACATCCGAAGTTCTGGGAACCAGTTCTTTCTTATATGCAATGTAAGGTATGTTGATTTTTTCAGTACAGGACACCAGAAGGTGTTGCTTTGACATGCAATGATTGCCACTTTATTTGAACTTAAAATAAAAGAGGTGTGCCTGCTTGAAACGGAGGAATTTAGCATAGAAAGCAATGGGACCATGAATTAGTGGTGTACTTCCATAAGCTGGTTAACCAATAAGACTAATTTTGCTAAACTTTGTTATGGTTGTTATAATAGTTTAATACTCATGTTAATGTTTAATCTTTTAGTGTGTTTTGGTTTTGAATTGTTTCATTGTTGCTGTTTTGTTTTGATTGGTATTTATAAACCGACATTCGAGATTTTTATTTTGAAACCCATTGCAATATCTTGCTTTCCCAGCCAGTAAACTGACTTTATTGAATCGCGCACTTATTAAACTTGCTCAAATTTATACAATAACTGGATCATCTTGAGTAAAATACCACAGTTTTAAAATGAAAGTGAAAGTACGTCGCTAAAAATAGGCGATCCAAATATTGAATTAAAGATTTCATGTTTTCCATACTATATGTGAATAAATAATGAATATGGAGTTGCATTTTGTATGTTCCTACTTTTTATTGTATGTCTGAAAGGATTTCGTTACAGAAGCCATGCAAGTATTACCAACTTCATGGTTTTTTATGGGCTACGTTCTGGTAGAAGTCACAATGTCTAAGAACTTATCTATCAAATGTCTATAGGCCTATCATATTTATGTATGGATTTTAATGTCTATATATCAGACTAATGTATGTTTTTATGCATATCATGTGTCCATAAGCCTGCATGTCCTATAACTATAACCCTATTTGATGCCCATAAGCCTATCTCGAGAAGCCTATACGATGTCTATAAGCCTATGTGATACCCATAAGCCTATCTGATGTCTATAAGCCTATGTGATGCCCTTAAGTCTATACGATGTATATAAGCCTACCCGATGTATATAAGCCTTTTATATGCTCATAGTCTACCAGATGTCTATAAGCCTATTCGATGCCCATAAGCCTTTTCGATGTCTATAAGTCTATTCGATGCCCATAAGCCTATCCGATGTCTATAAGCATATGCTATGCTCATAGCTTACCAGATGTCTGTATTCATATTCGAATGTCTATAAGTAAATTATATTTCCTATGTCTATTATAAGCCTTTCACATGTATACAAGCCTATCATATGTATATAAGCCTATGCTTTGCTATATATATCCGATGTCTATAAGCATATTTAATATTTAAAAGCCTATTGGATGACTATAAGAATATTTCTTGTTCACAAACCTATCCTTTGTCTATAAGCCTATCCTATGTCTATAAGCCTATCCGATGTTTATAAGTCTATGAAATATCAATACGTCTTATCCTGTTTATAAGTCCATCTTATGTCTATAATCCTTTCCGATGGATATAGGCCTATTCTATATCTATAAGTCTATCCTATGTCTCTAAGCCTTTCCGATGGCGATAAGGCTATCATATGTCTGTAAAGCCTATCTAATGTCTATAAGTCAATCCGATGTCATTAAGTCTATCCTATATATGTAAGCTTATCCAATGTCTTAAAGCCTATCAGATATAAGGTATATCCTATGCTCCTAAGCCTATGTTTTTCATTAAGCCTAAAATGTTATAACATGGGCAACACGACGGGTGACACATGTGGAGCAGGATCTGCTTACCCTTCCAGAACACTTGAGATCACTCCCAGTTTTTCGGTGAAATACGTGTTGCTCAGTCTAATTTAGTTTCTATATTGTGTTTTGCATAAGTATTGTTTGTCTATTTTTTTTTTTTTTTTCCCTTTTTAGCCATGGTGTTCTCTGATTATTTTCAATATATCAGTTTGTATGTCCCTCGGGTAGGTTTCGTCCCTCGGGTATGTTTCGTCCCTCATTTTTTTTCATACTTTTGGTACTGTTACTTATATAATTAAACAAATAAGTAAAGCTATTTAGTTTTTTATTTCAACCCCTATTCATCGACAATCGTTTATGTACATTGTAGTCTTCATTTAACTTTCAAATCTAGAGTACATTTTTATCTAGTACATAAATATTCACTATTTGTTGAATCTCAGTCAAGAACGTCTACTTATATGTATTTGAATAATGATCAATAAACGAAATTTAATAATTTACTTATAGTCGTGAATGCGTGCTATTCTTAACTTTTGAAAAGTTATTTAAATTTAAGACGTGATGAAATTTAAGTTTCGACATTTGAAATATATTTGCTTTGACAAATTCTTTGTAAAATTTCAGTATGGAATAGAATCAAATTATATATCGATAACATTTAAAGAAATGGTCATATTTCAAATAGTTTAATGTATTATTTAGTAGTGATTTATATTAAATGATATGTTTTATCGTGAACTTTATCTTAATTAAATGTATACGGGTATTTTCCTGTGTTTGGCAAATACTGCCATATAAGGGGGTCTGGACGGGGGTTGACAGGATAGAGGATAATGGACAAAAGTGTCCCCGTACCCCCCCAAAAAGGGGTAAATAGGCTTAAAAATAAACAGAACGGAATAATGTGGTGCTAAAATTTAAAGAATAGAGAATAATTACCAAAATAAATAGACAACTAAAATATAAAAGAATGAAGAAATTAGAAATAAAGGATCCTCAACTATACCCTCATAAAACGCGATGTAAAGAAAAAACCCACAGTTTGGCGTAATGATTATATATAAATTGATAGAAAATAATTTGAAAAGATTTAAAACATGTAGATTAATTTCAAAGTTTTAAAGAAGAAACGGGAGCATAATCATATCCGAATCTGAAAACAGGAAGAAAACTATGAAATCACGTTACTTTCGACAATTTACCCCATACTAGTTTCAACTAAATGGGTGAAATTTAGGAAACTACACTATACTAGTTTTGTGACACAGATTAGTACAAATGTACATGTATATATATACTGATTAATTAAGTTTGATTTTTGGAGAACTTGGATAAGAGACATAAACTATAACATCACTTCTGTGGAATATAAATCAAAGAAGGTACCGAATCTATCCATAATACTAGTGAGAAGAGCTGTATTTGGTGTGACTAAAGTTCTCCAAACATTTGCAAATTATAGAATTACGCACCAAACATCCTGGATCCGCACCTGAAAATAAAAAAAATGTTAATTTACAAGTTTGGGTCACGTCATGCTAAAAAGCTAAATAGTGAGGCAACATCTTGATAAGAACACAAAACTTGAATTTCTCACAATACTTATTTTAGAGGACAATATAAATTATCCAATTTTAAAGCCTCTTGTAAAGTTAAGTACCAGCGTATAGAAATATTTCATAACTGTCCATTTCAGTTATCGCTTTGTAAATTGTGAAATGTGTATAATAAACACTTTTTTATTTACATTTACTTTGTACAAACTTAATATGGCAAAGAGAAGTCATTTTCAAAATAAATTACAGATTTAAACCGCCAAATTTTACACAAGTTTCAAACTTGAATCCCGCCTTTATCCTTGTGTAAAGTTAACGGTAAATTATATGCAAAAAACGTAAGCTAGCGGAATTAAACATCTTTGAGGTCTTATCGTTCTCCACGACGTTTTTATTACTTTTTTCGATTGACATTCTGAAAAGACTAAGATTTAAAATGTAAATTTAATTGATATATACTAACAGTTTGAAATTTCAATAAGCCTTTTATCTTAATTTTTGGTCTTTCACAAGGGTAAAGTAATATATTGTATATAATATAGACATGATCGATGTATGTTTCTATAATGTTGTTAGGTAAACAAACAATTATACATTTTGAACAGGGTGTTGTATTTAAGTTTAAAATTTTAGTGAGTGGAATGCATAGGAAATTACATCTTTTGAATTAACAAAAAATCTATATGACGAAAATGTTTGAACTATCTACATGTATATAAGCATTCAATCCAGAATCAAATGTCATACTGGGTAAACAAATATGCGTAGTTTGAAATTAATTAAATTAGCATACTTGACACTTCAAAATTATATCAAAAGCTTGCAAAATAATCTAGAATCGTGAGACTCTATGATGACTTTTCACAAATTAATAAATTTCAATATTTGCCAACAGAAATTCAATAAAAAAACTAACATCCATATACTGTGCCATAATTTAATGTAACACATACATGTACACTGAACACTGAGTTTCTAAGACAAATTATAATGGAATTCCTAAATGAATGGAACGCTTTATTGGCTGTCTTGAACGTGTCTGCAAAGGAATCTGCCTTGAAATTTTCGGCGATTACTGACCAGGTCACAGTCCAGTTAACGTGGATCAAGGCTGAGGAACCAGAGGCATCCTCCAGTTAAACCAAGCAGGCCCTGAAAAAAAATAAGCAGATACTCTGGGATGTGGATGTGGGATCCTGTATTTCTGTATTCTTAAATTGTATGGCCATAGAAAACGAATCTCTCTACTTATAATATTAAAAAAATGTTTTTTGTATTTTACCGTGTTTTTTTTTTAATTGTATATAATTGCTATTACTAAAAATGTTTCAAACAGCATTTAAAGCGTAACAAATACTTCTTTTTTTTTTACCGTTAGATAATTCACAATTTAGTAAGTACGTATTGAAAAAATATATAAAAAATAGTATATTTAATCACGTTTTACATATTCATCTATCAATGGAATTTTAATGAGTATTTATCCCCCAACAGAAATGTTCTTTTCATAATATGATAATAAGGTGACTTTTTGAGCCGTTAATAACAGTTATTGAAATTTTATGAGTTTTAACCTGTTTGTACCATATTTCACTCGGCAACGGAAAACATCTTTAAATGTAATCAACCAATGAAAACGGTCGTCTGCCCGTTGCTAGTAAACTAATACCCGGGACCCCTTGCTATCATATGATATTAAATTTTCGTTTTCAATAAAACATCATCATTTAAAACCGCAACCACTGTTGGTAGTAGACGTGAATTTTATAACCGAAAATGAGGGAAATCGTACATTTACAAGCCGGACAGTGCGGAAACCAAATTGGTGCCAAGGTGAGTTTTATTTGACAGCAAAACGCAGAAAATGTAGATTTCTAGCAAAATATTGAAATCGATAATCTGGTTTTATGCAGATACTTAAGACTAGACGGTTTTACAACATTTGTAATATGGCGCTTTTAACTACTAGTATCATATCGATTTTTAACAGATGCACTGTATATATTGAATAATAAATTTCTGGAATCTACAAATTCTTAAATGCTTTGAAAGATGTAAAATACCTAAACTTGACGTCACTGAGTAAATATCTTGATTATTAGTTCATATATATGTTGGTGTAAATACATGTATGACATATATATAGTAAAATGCACCACTAACACTAAAACATTTACTAGGAATTATATTTCCTTCAAAATAGAAGAAGAAAACTTGTATTAAAAGTAAATAACAATGTTCAACTAGTTTTTGTTAAGGCAGTAGCGGATCCAGGGGGGATCCGAGGGTTTGATCCCCTTTTTTGACAATCAATGCATTTGAAATGGGGACGTGTAGTTGGAACCCCCTTCCCATTGTTTGGCCCTGGGTAAGGTAGGTACCCCCTTTTAAAAATGGCTGGATCCTCCCCTGTAAGGTATAAGACTTCAAGAAACTTAAGGGTAACGTTAGAATCAAAATATTTTCTTGAAGTAATATTCCAATGAGCTACATTTAACGAGATCATCTGTCGGTATGACAACTTATTGATCGTCTGCGAGAAGTTACAAGATAAAGTCAATAATCATGGCTCTCAAGAGTCATGACTAATTCTACAGAAATTCCGTAACAATTGACCGAGTTTTCCTGCAAAATTCTGCAGAAAGTGCTTCCAAATCAATATAGCGTGTTGAAATGTCATAAAAATATTTATCATTCTACAAGCTTATAGATTAAAGTTCAATACAATTCAATTTAAATCTCCATTGTCGTGTAAATCTACTAATATGATCTGATACGGGTTGTTACAAAATGGAAACTAGTGTAGCATATAAATGACTACAAGATAACCAAAAAAAAATAAATCAAATGGTGGATTGGGGTCAATTGATTTTTTCTTACTTCCACTATTGTTATAAATAATAAATTCAAAAATCAATAATACTTATAAATATTGAAACCATATTAGGTTAACGTGTATACGTATATGTTGAAATTAATCGAACATGACTGTCATTTTGATTTTTAAATTATGTTTGTGTTATGGTTACCAAGTAAACAAATGTACCTCACGACAGGAGAACCTTGCATGCAGTAACTTGTTGACTAAATTAATATCCGGATTTAACTTTTACCTTGGATGTCAAATCGAATACTTTAACATACAAATATCACCCGGATTACTTATAATATACAAATAAAATATCCTATATCATGCAACTCAATATTGGATTTTAATGACCACCTTAAAGTTAAAGTATTTAAATTAAATTCTCTCTTGTCATTGATAAATACTTAAGAAAAACAAGAAATTGATCCAATAAATTAAACTTAAGACACATGTAGTTTGAAACACATCAAAATTCCTTTAAATTTTATAATTAACAATATTGTAATAAACACTAACACACGAAACAGTTGCGGAACCGGGATGCAAGGGGGATCCGGGGCACGGGGGGGGGGGGGGGGGGGTCTCAACATGGGATTTTGGGTACAGGTGTGCAGCTGGGATTTTAAAAACACCCCCCATTCATATATTGAATAATTGTGAAATCCCTACCTATACATATATTTCACAGCGAAATCATAACCCATTCACATATTTATCAGCTCAAATAGTACCTATGTGCATATACAATCTTATCACACTCGGTCAATTACTACCTATTGATATATTTCCTCGGTCAAATTGCACCCCATTGATATATTTGACGGATCAAAAAAGGGACCCATTCCAGCGGCACATATGTATATACCTTAATATAGGAAGAGACCCCCCCCCCCCCCCCCGTGATCCGGGGGCTGTTTTGAACGATCAAGGCATTTGAATGGGGACATCTGGTTGGAAACCCCCCCCCCCCTTTATCCTGGGTTGGGACCCCCTCCTTTTTAGAATGGCTGGATTCGCCCCCTGCGAAATAGTAAGATGTCGGTATAGACTTAAACCAACTATTTAGCCTTTGAATTTTTTTGAATATATAAGTCTGTTCTATACAGATTCATATATAAATGTCTAAAATACAGAAATTAAATTAAACCGCAGATAACAACCCTTGAATGACACAAACATCGTTTGATTTAAATTAAAGTTGCTTATTAAAATGCAAATAAGAAAGCAACTTAAAGAAGAGGAAAACACTTTGAAGTTGTGTTAGTTGGGAAGTTGTTCAATGTAAAATTTTACAACCAAAATTTCAGTAATTTTCAATTTGTCTGTTGCAACTTCGATCTTTTGTATTGGTGTCTTTAAAACATGTAATATGACGCAAACAAGCAAAAATGTTAATTGTACAAGTCTATGTTTTTGTTATAATGTTGGGTTTTTTTTATTGTAGTTTTGGGAAGTTATCTCAGATGAGCACGGTATCGACCCCACCGGAACATACCATGGAGATTCAGATTTACAATTAGAAAGAATCAACGTCTACTTCAATGAGGCTACAGGTATGAAATGAGAATAAAGACACAATAAATAGTAATCAAAAACTTGTAGGTGAAGAATCGCTGAAAATGAGATTTACAATTTTTTTTAGACCTCTTTCATCTTTATCTATGCTCGCTCATTGATAGATCCACTAACTGAGAGGTTAATTTTCGCAAAAATAGGTGTGAAACTTGCATATTAACACTCCTCTTATACAAGGGGAGTAATTTTCACATTTTTTTTCGAAAAGTTAAAGAAAAGGTTATACATTTATTTGAGCAAAACAGAGTAAGATCGGAAAAATGGATAAACACATTTGTTATATGCCATTGTAAAACATTAAACATTAATATTAACTAATTTCTTCGTTACTTTTTCACAGGTGGAAAATATGTGCCACGTGCAGTATTGGTCGATTTGGAGCCTGGGACCATGGACTCTGTCCGATCTGGACCATTCGGTCAAATCTTCAGACCAGACAATTTTGTTTTCGGACAGAGTGGTGCAGGAAACAACTGGGCCAAGGGACATTACACCGAGGGTGCTGAACTTGTAGACTCTGTTCTTGATGTAGTCAGGAAAGAGGCTGAAAGCTGTGATTGTCTTCAGGGATTCCAACTTACACACTCACTTGGAGGTGGAACCGGATCAGGAATGGGAACACTCCTCATCTCCAAAATCCGTGAAGAATACCCAGACAGAATCATGAACACATTCTCAGTTGTACCATCACCAAAAGTAAGTTTTCATCAAAAACACAAATTCGTTTTTCTTTAAGTTTGAAAATCGGTCTATAGAGTTTTGATAATTCTGTTTTGAAAAGAAAGTAAGGATAGACAAAAAAAATGTCAGAAAATAAGGTAGCATTTAGGTGACAAATCTTTTCTTGAAGTTTGTTTATACCATTTTGTTTTAATGTTTGTTCGTTGTTTTCGGTAAGTCAATTGATACTTGTTTTTAATGCTGCAGTATTTACGTTATCATTTTTATGTTTGTATGTTATTAGATAAACATTATATTTCAAAAAAGCATTTAAAATTTCTGCAATAGTATTCAAATTCAAATATATTTTATTGCTAATCAAAGCGCCCACAAGGAGCAGAACAATTAACATTAATTTCATACAAATGATTACAAGTGATTCAATATGATTAAGACACAATGTTATAAAAGAAAAATAAACCAAAAAATATATATCAACACAAATACAAGAATACAATAAGCACAGTGTTTAACAATATAAGGGGGGGGGTCACTGGGCATTTCTATATCTATATATTATTTAAGGAAACTTTTCTAAATGAGGATAAATTTTGCATATATGTATACATTTATTTAAGATTGCAGAATAAAAAATAATGATAAAACATATGTTAATAATCTTATGTGTCAGGGACTTAATTGTTAACTCCATTCTTTTTCAGGTATCAGACACAGTCGTTGAACCATACAATGCCACACTCTCAGTCCATCAGCTTGTAGAAAACACAGATGAAACATACTGTATCGACAACGAGGCCCTATACGATATCTGCTTCAGAACCCTCAAACTTACAACACCAACATACGGTGATCTTAACCATCTTGTATCCGCAACAATGTCGGGGGTCACAACTTGCCTGCGATTCCCAGGTCAGTTGAATGCCGATCTTCGTAAATTGGCCGTCAACATGGTACCATTCCCTCGTCTTCATTTTTTCATGCCAGGATTCGCTCCCCTGACATCACGTGGAAGCCAACAGTACAGAGCTTTAACTGTACCAGAACTTACCCAACAGATGTTCGATGCTAAGAACATGATGGCAGCCTGTGATCCCCGTCACGGCAGATACCTCACAGTAGCTTGTATGTTCCGTGGACGTATGTCCATGAAAGAGGTTGATGAACAGATGTTGAACGTTCAGAACAAGAACAGCAGCTACTTCGTTGAATGGATCCCCAACAACGTCAAGACAGCCGTCTGTGACATTCCACCACGTGGTCTTAAGATGTCCGCCACATTTATTGGTAACAGCACAGCCATCCAGGAACTTTTCAAGCGTGTATCGGAACAATTCACCGCTATGTTCCGTCGTAAGGCTTTCTTGCATTGGTACACTGGTGAAGGTATGGACGAGATGGAATTCACAGAAGCCGAATCCAACATGAACGATTTGGTTTCAGAATACCAGCAATACCAGGATGCAACAGCCGAAGAGGAAGGAGAGTTCGAAGAGGAAGAAGACGGAGAACAAGAACAAGTTTAAGAAAGAAACTAAACAATAAGTTACTATGCAATATTAAAATCATCATTTGTTTTAAATGCGCAAAATGAAAAAAAAGAGTCATTTATATAATATTTGGATACAAATAAACACTTGTTAAAATTCACAGTTACCGATTGAAAACTTTACACCATAATGATATTAAAATATTTGTTGATAAAATGAAGTTGTTATTATTACTTAAGCATAAATTTAAACATTAATGTAACATTTAAGTTATAATTTTCAGGTTCAGTTTTTTAGGTTTTTGGTTTGGAACAATTAGAAGTGGTCTTATAATTGATGGCCTTATGCCGTTAGTTTGCTCGTTTGAATTATTTTACATGGTCTTTTCTTTAATAGCTGACTATTCGGTATGGGTTTTGTTCATTGTTGAAGACCCTATATGGTGGCCTATAGTTGTTAACGTATGTGTCATTTGGTCTCTTGTGGAGAGTTGTCTCATTGACAAACATACAAAATCATATTTTTTTTATAGTATTATAATACATTTCTTCAGGTTGAGATGGCAGTCATTTTCTTGAAATTTCAAGTCATGTTTGCATGAGCTGTATTTATAGGGAGTAATTTGATGACTGTATACCGTATTTAGGATTGCATATCTCATTATTTTCCCCGTGTATCAGTTAAGATTTAAATAATGGAACCACAAACCTGGATTTTGTCTTTTGCCTCTTCCTTTTAGAAAGTTGAAAAAGAAGATGTGGTATGTATGATTGTCGTCCACTATCCAACAGAGTTGAAATAACGCGGATTTAAGCAACTATCTACAAAATTAACACAAGGCCCTTCCACAATGAGCAAAACGCATACCGTATAGTCAACTATATAAGGTCCCGACATGTGCAACAGTTCAACAAAATCTTTAAAACAAGGGCCTGATTAGATACAAAACATTACACGAAAAACAAATGTCACAGACAACAACTTAGGATAATTACTGATTTATAGAGCTCAACCAGTTGCCAAAACCCGCAACAGTGGTCTAACAGCACAACATCAGAACAATCTATAAAATTCAGTTGTAAAGAACTGATTTTGATTGAGAAGCCCAAAAGCAACTATACAAAAGACACAAAACACCGATCAAAGCCTTCTCGCAATTACTGAGAGCCAATCCAAATAAAGTACAGAAAATAGCTGAGGACCACCTCCTGGTGTGGGATTTTCTCGCTGCGTTAAAGACCCATTGGTGGCCTTCGGCTGTTATCTGCTCTTTGTTCGAGTTGTTGTCTCTTTGACATATTATAGATATAGGAAGATGTGGTGTGAGTGCCAATGAGACAACTCTCCATCCAAATAACAATTTATAAAAGTAAACCTGTATAGGTCAATGTACGGCCTTCTTTGACATATTCCCCATTTCCATTCTCAATTTATCCTATAAATAATTATATATTTTTGTAAGTTTGGTGCTCTTCTAGTCATTATTTTTCAATGGCTAGTGTTTCTTCTTAGTTAATTACATGCAAAAAAGTGATAATTTAGCATATTTTTGTCAAGTCGACTTAGCAAAAAAAGGTTCTGTCATTTGCTTGTTTATACATGTAATAATGAACTCACAAATACAAGACTTTGTTTTCATGCATGTTTCCTTATAGATCTAGGTTTAATTGTCTTTCATGAGATGAATGTAGCAGTAGGAAAAACATTATAGATTACTCTGCAGTGTATGTTTTGCTCATTATTAAAGGCTGCAGCATTGGTCTCTGGTGGAGATGCCAATCTGCATGGTGACGGTGATGTAAACTTTTTGTGTAAATTAAAAGCTAAATATATTCGGTATCAACATCCTGTCATCTTGATACAGATGCCTCACGGTCTGCAGTTTCCATCTTGTATATTTCGATTGACAATGTCCTTGACTTCATTTTCATGGTTCATAGGCTACATACAAAATTTTAGATTTGTCTCGCCTTTAACGAAAGTTGAGAAAAGCGAGACATAGGTATTGCTTTCCGGTGATGGCAAAGCGGAGTATGCGTCAATAATTGTTCATTTTTATGCTCAAGTCAGTTTTATTTGAACTACTTGTGATAGATAAATGATATTTTGGATAAAGTTGCATTAATACCATCAACACATATTAGTTTGACCACAATGCCGAAGCCCTGTCCCTATAGTTCACGGTCCATTTCCGTACCTGGAAACTTTGATTCAACTAGCAATTTTGAATGTTAAGTCAGTTTGATAATAACTACTTGTGATAAACCAACTATATTTTGTGTACTATTCAGGGGCGGATCCAGCCATTTTAAAAAGGGGTCCCCAACCCAGGATAAAAAGGGGGTGTTCCAACCACATGTCCCCATTCAAATGCATTGATCGTCTAAAAAAGGGGATTCCAACCCCAGGGACCCCCCCCCCCCCCTGGATCTGCCGATGCTATTAGTTCCGATCAGTTTGATGACTATTGGAAGGCCCTACCCCCGAGGTTATGGTCCATCTCCCTACCTTGAGAAAACACAAGCCAATTAGTATAGCCTCATCATAAATAGAACCCATGACTTCTCGGAATACAATACTTTAAGTGATGACCATGTTACAAAAATTAGAGAATAAAGGGTCAAAAATATAAAGGATACGCGGCAGGAAAAATGACCTAAGAAATTAATGAATACGAAAATGAAGAACACAAACGATGAGCAAACTCCATACTGTATAGAAAGGTATGTTATGCCCTCCATACTGTATAGAAAGGTATGTTATGCCCTCCATACTGTATAGAAAGGTATGTTATGCCCCGAAATGACAGATTTGAAACGATTCAAACGAGAAAGCAAAGGCAATGACTTTTTGAAAAATCGGCTTAATCACTGACCTCAGATACACAAGCCAAACACGCTGCCACAAGATCATCGAAAGGATTCCTATATTTACCAAATGATACTCGAGAGATGATATGGCTAACAACTTTTATGGTGCCCAAATACTATTATTATAAAACAATGAAACAATCATATGAAAATTAAGATTACATTCTAGCTAACCATTTATAATATTAATCATGAGGGTAAAATAGGCTCTATCATCATTCACCAATTTTCTGCATGTTGGTTACATCCTTAACGTTGTTGCATCATCAAATATCAGTTCTTTTCCGTAATTTTTATAGACAATAACTGTTTAGTGTCTTTAAATATCAGCTGTATGCGTATGAGGCAAAGAAACAGGTGTTATACTTAAACATTCAATATATGTTGTCCCCTGGTTGCAGTAAAAACCATCTACCAAGTGATCTATACTGAGTGATCTATCCATTTCTTGTTCCCACTCACAGCAGCCGTTAAGATGTTTCGCTTGTTGTGTTTCGTTCTGACTAATCAAGAAGTATAATTTGTATTTCGAATTACTTCCACGTTTTTCAGTCAAACTATTTTTATATTATACCGACTTTTGACTCGTGATTGTACATTTTTTTGACAGGTTACCTTTTCTGTGATCGGGCATCCTGGTACTCGGTCAAGTAAGGGCAACCAAAATAAGTATATTCAAGCTTGTAATCGGTGCTTTTTGAGGAGTGTGTTTACTGTTTTCCTATGATTTTGTCGTAAAGAAAATATAAATCAGTTGATTTACCCCCCCCCCCCCCCCCCCCCCCAATTGTACCAATTAGTAGCTTAAATTTTACTACTTTACGTTCCTCTCTATAGACGTGTAAGAACGATAATTTTTTTTATGTCCCACCTTCGATAGTAGAGGTTCATTATGTCTTCTTAACTGTGCGTCTGTTCGTCCCTCTGTCCCGCTTCAGTTTAAAGTTTTTGGTCAAGGTAGTTTTTGATGAAGTTAAGTCCAATTAACTTGACATTTAGTACACATGTTCCCTATTATATGATCTTTCTCATTTTTATGCCAAAATAGAGTTTTTACCCCAATGTCACGGACCACTGAACATATAAATTGATAGTGTGAGCGGGGCATCCGTGTACTGGGGACACATTGTTGTGTGTCTAACTTCCGGTTAAATAAATGCTAGACCGTCAATTCCAGTTCATAATAGACTTTGAGTGATTTGTACATATACAATTGTGTTGAAACTAAAAGACACTTTTTTTTCCCTTTGTGATGACTTGAGATGGTTTCTATTTTCTGGATGTTCAAATTATATTGAAAACTTTGCAATTTTAGACGATGGTCAGAAATTAGTTGAAATGGTGAATGTGATGAAAATCAAGCTTTTTTTTTTAGCAAAAGTATATAATCATTAATACGGTGGCAGAATGCGGCCATGAAAGAAAAAAAAATTATGTCGTTCCCTCAAGGTACTATGTCGTTCCCTCAAGATGCTATGTCGTTCCCACAAGATAGCTATCTTGTTCCCTCAAGATACTATGTCGTTCCCACAAGATAGTTATCTCGTTCCCTCAACAAAGCAATTTCAATACAAAGATGATAGGTCGTTCCCTCAAAATACTATGTCGTTCCCTCAAGATGGTATGTTGTTCCCTCAAGATACTATGTCGTTCCCACAAGATAGCTATCTCGTTCCCTCAAGATGATATGTCGTTTCCTCAAGATATTATGTCGTTCCCTCAAGATATTATGTCGTTCCCTCAAGATATTATGTCGTTCCCTCAAGATACTATGTTTCCCCCTCAAGATACTATGTTTCCCCCTCAAGATGATATGTCGTTCCCTCAAGATGCTATGTTGTTCCCTCAAGATAGTTATCTCGTTCCCTCAACATAGCAATATCAATGCAATTTTAAAACTATGTTGAGGGATCCACAAAGTATCTTGAGGGAACGACATAACATCTTGAGGGAACAACATAGTATCTTGAGGGAACGACATATCATCTTGAGGGAACAACATAACATCTTGAGGGAACGACATATTATCTTGAGGGAACGAGATAACTATCTTGAGGGAACGATATAACTATCTTGAGGGAACGAGATAACTATCTTGAGGGAACGAGATAACTATCTTGAGGGAACGAGATAACTATCTTGTGGGAACGACATAGTATCTTGATTGAACGACATTGTATCTTGAGTGAACGACATATTATCTTGAGGGAACGAGATAACTATCTTGAGGGAACGAGATAATCATCTTGTGGGAACGACATATTATCTTGAGGGAACGAGATAACTATCTTGTGGGAACGACATAGCATCTTGAGGGAACGAGATAGCTATCTTGTGGGAACGACATAGCATCTTGAGGGAACGACATTGTATCTGGAGGGAACGACATAGCATCTTGAGGGAACGAGATAGCTATCTTGTGGGAACGACATAGCATCTTGAGGGAACGACATAGTACCTTGAGGGAACGACATAATTTTTTTTTCTTTCATGGCCGCATTCTGCCACCGTACATTAATGAGACGAAAGTTATTTTTTGTTTTAGATACTATTTTTTTAAGTTTTAGTAACCTTTAAACTTTACTACTTTTAAAGTCATGTGACATCTAAATGAAATAAATAATTATGATTGTGTATCTATATAATATATATAATTCATTATTCCAATTTATAAATTGAATCTGTATTTATTCAAATGATAAATCTTGTTGAAATTGTTCAAAAAAGAAATGTTATGAAAAGTTATATGTACAAAATATTAAAGAGGGGGGGTAGGACCTTTATCGGGACTCCCGGATCAGGTGTTTTTTAACTCGGGATTTCGGGATTGATCCGAGAATTCTTTTTGTCTAATTTCGAAATCGGGATTTAATTATTTAAATTCAGGACCTCGGGATTTTGTGTTTCATACAATTGAGAAAGGAAATGGGGAATGTAGTATATTTTTTATTATGACATTGTTTAATGTACCATCTGTATGTGCTGAGAGTACTATAAGTAGTATTTTATAGTAGTTTCAGGTATGCGACGCTATAATAAAATAAAATGTATACATTATTTATAATAATAAAAAGACATTGGCATCTAAAACGTATGTGATTTGGTTTATCGGGACAAATTAATGAATGAAAGATATTGATCACACTTTTCTGAAACACAAATAATCAAACAGAGTAAATAAATGCCATGTCTGCTGACATATTCGTAAAAAAGGATTACCGAAATTTGTACATACAGGCAAAAACGCAAGTTATTCAGAAAACAAGCTCTTTTCAGGGGTTTACAATCGCCATGCACAAAAAGAAAGAAATTAATGTAAACCTTAAACCTCTTCAAAGTTCAACATTTTGTTTTACCTGCGAACAATTTATATGCAGAGGATCATTTCATTCACAATTTTATCAATGGATGAAACTACTGTAACAAATTTAAAAAAATCAACATAATAAGCTTTTTAGGACAGCTATTACTTGTGCAGTTATCAAAAGTCTCCTTTTCAGTGACCATGACCTTTGAATGAATGGCAGCATATACTGAACATAAATAAAAATTAGATGTGGTATGATTGCCAATGAGACAACTCTCCATAAGAGACCAAAATGATACAGAAATTAAATATAGGCCACCGTACGGCCTTCAACAATAAGCAAAGCCCATACCGCATAGTCAGCTATAAAAGGCCCCGAAATCATTTTAATGACAATGTTAAACAACATTTAAAAAAATGAACGAAATCAAACATGAAATCAAACATGCAACGCATAAACAAACGACAACAACCGAATTACAGGCTCATAAAATCAAATATTTAATATAAAAATATTTATCCATATCATCCAGAGCTCTGCATATCATCTATAATTAAATCATAGGTATCTTTAAATTTACATTTTGCAAAAAAATCAAGTGTTTTACAAGTTTAGGGCTATGGGATATGAAGAAAATATATTACTTATTTTCTTGTATCATTGTTCAATCTGCTTTAAATTAAAGTGTTACAAAGACTTCGTTTTTTACCGTTAGCTAACAAACAATTGAATAATTAGCTGTTGATAAGAAAATTAACAAATTGGATATTTAATCCTTATTATGTTTTACCTATTCATATATATCAATTGAAATTATACAATGTATTAAAACCCCGAGCAGAAATTTTCTTTTCATAATTTGACAATTAGAACGTAAGTTTTTAAGCCGTTGATAACAGTTGAAAGTTTATGGGTATTAACTTGTTTGTTTGTTTGTTCGATATTACCTTCGGCAACGGTAAACATATTTAAATAAAATCAACCAATAGAAAACGTTCGTCTGCCCGTTGCTAACACCCTGAACCCCACGTATCATACAAATAGGTTAACCACTCTTGGTTTTCATTATCAACATTTAAAATCTCAACCACCGTGAGTAGTAGACGTGAATTTATAAAAGAAAATGAGGGAAATCGTACATTTACAAGCCGGACAATGCGGAAACCAAATTGGTGCCAAGGTAAGTCTTATTTGACAGAGAAATAGCCTGATATAAGCAAGATTTCTATCAAAATATTGAAAATCCATTATCTGAGTTTTAGCCGTACATATGAAATGGCGGTATTATTTTCAAAATGGCGCCCTGACTACATGATCGATTTTTAACAGAATTGTGTATTGTATGTGAATAACACAATGTTTTAGTCTATTAATATCTAGATCATTATTTGATAATCGGTTTAAGGAGTAAAACTAGCAAAATTCATATTTTTTTTTATTTTTATGGATAATTTCTTACAATATAGACAAGACCAGATAAATATTTTATTTCCTCAGACATAGACGTGTACAAGAGGTCAAAATATGATCAAATATTCATACATTATATCAGTAGAGTTCAGTAGTGTATAATATCACGTGATTTTCATGACATTGAGATATATACATTATATTTTACCTATTAGTTTAAAGGATTACATTTGTATTTCTTCATTGATTGTGAGAACCGAAATATATATGTATAAAAATTGTATGTAGATGAAGATTACGTCATTGGTGTTGTCATATAGTCTATCCAAGGGTGTATTTTAAGAAAATAACCAAAGATCATGATGATTGCGTTGGATAAAATCCGATTTTTGTTTAATCCCGCATATGTGCTTCAATATTAAATGTAATTGTTTATACACACATATTCTCTGTAAACTGTGTAATTTATAGTTAATAAGAAATAAAATTCATTCATTCATTTATTAACAAGATCATCTGTCGGCGAGACACATTATTGATCGTTAGCGAGAGATTTAAAAGATACTTGAATCGTGATATTGAATACCATATAAAAAAAATAAAATAAAACATAAAATTTAGAAAAAAAATTTACTATGACCCTTCTACTAATTTTTTTTTAAATTCCCAAAAACTCCAACGGATCACGCACGTTGTCAGTTTTTATCGGAAAAAATCATTGGATATAGCAGTTTGGCAAACACTATTTTTCTCATTGAGAATCTTAATATTTCCTTAACAATAGAACGTGATTAAAACGTTTACCTGATTTTATAAAGAGTTATCTCCCTGTAGTATGCACCTTAATATGGACATGTCATCAAAAATAAACACGAAAGGGAAACAATTTTGGGATTGAGATTGTAGGAACGAAGACTCCGATCTTTGGTATTGGTGTCATTTACCATGTAACCTTTTCCCTTAAATATGTATGATACTATTTCTTGTATTGTTTACTCTTTAATTACAGTTTTGGGAAGTCATCTCAGACGAGCACGGTATTGACCCCACCGGAACATACCATGGAGATTCTGACTTACAATTAGAAAGAATCAACGTCTACTACAATGAAGCTACAGGTATGAAAACAAATACAAAAAAATATAGGAAAAACTCGTGAAAAAAAAGGAAATTAATTTAAAAAAAAAAGCTTCGTTAGCAAGGCCACACTTAAAAATATTTTAGTTTGCCCAAACCTTACCCAAACTTCGGGTAGAGAAAGTGGGTAGGTAGGAATTTTCTTTTTTTTTCTGCAAAGAGAAATTGAAGTGCCAGTTGTTTGTAAGCCTTCATGGCTATCTGATTAAAAAAAAACTTTTTCACATGGGGACAAGAGAATATTTTGAGTAGGCAGCTTTTAACTGGGAAGGTAGGGTTAGGGCAAACACACATATTCTTTTTATGGCTCAATACACACTCACTGATAGACCTAATAACAGAGCGTTTAATATTCGTGAGAAGTTCTGACTGCATTTAAAACTTTTCATACTTTGATTGTTTCCCCATTTTTTTAATTGTTCAAAACTTTGAAAAAAGGTGCATGATACTAAAATGAAACTTTAAGTTTAAGTGAAGGAGGGAAAAATAGAAAAAAGGGTTTTATATGTAGATATATATATAGTCATGGACATGTATGTAATATCATTATAAAACCTAGAACAGTTGACCTGAATTAATTTCTGTCCTTTTTTTACAGGTGGAAAATATGTGCCACGTGCTGTTTTGGTCGATTTGGAGCCCGGAACCATGGACTCTGTCCGATCTGGACCATTCGGTCAAATCTTCAGACCAGACAACTTTGTTTTCGGACAGAGTGGTGCAGGAAACAACTGGGCTAAGGGACATTACACAGAAGGTGCTGAACTTGTAGACTCTGTTCTCGATGTTGTCAGGAAAGAGGCTGAAAGCTGTGATTGTCTTCAGGGATTCCAACTTACACACTCACTTGGAGGTGGAACCGGATCAGGAATGGGAACACTCCTTATCTCCAAAATCCGTGAAGAATACCCAGACAGAATCATGAACACATTCTCAGTTGTACCATCACCAAAAGTAAGTTTTCGTTAACAAAAATGCAAATTTGATCTGATTTTACTGAATGGTTTTGTCATCTTAGGACCTTTAAAGCTGACTGTTCGGTGTGAGTCGAGGCTCGATGTTGAAGACTGTACTTTGTCCTATAAGGGGTTTTACTTTTACAAATTGTAATTGGATTGAAAGTTGTCTCAATGGCACTCATAACACATCTTCTTATATCTATGTTACAATTAAGTACATGTAAATTAAAATTAAGAAAAAATATGTATTTATGAAAGTTGTAGCGATTTCATATGATAAATTTCTTCATTGGGTTCTTTGGTCAAATAAATAATGAAGGACAAAAAAAAACGGTACCATAATGACTTCCTATGATTTATATTGTTTACTCCATTCTTTTCCAGGTATCAGACACAGTCGTTGAACCATACAATGCCACACTCTCCGTCCATCAGCTCGTAGAAAACACAGATGAAACATACTGTATCGACAACGAGGCTCTTTACGATATCTGCTTCAGAACCCTCAAACTTACAACACCAACATACGGTGATCTTAACCATCTTGTCTCTGCAACAATGTCCGGAGTCACAACATGTCTCCGATTTCCAGGTCAGTTGAATGCTGATCTCCGAAAATTGGCCGTCAACATGGTACCATTCCCACGTCTTCACTTCTTTATGCCAGGATTCGCACCCCTGACATCCCGTGGAAGCCAACAGTACAGAGCTTTAACTGTACCAGAACTTACCCAACAGATGTTCGATGCCAAGAACATGATGGCAGCTTGTGATCCCCGTCACGGCAGATACCTCACAGTTGCTTGTATGTTCAGAGGACGTATGTCCATGAAGGAGGTCGACGAACAAATGTTGAACGTACAAAACAAAAACAGCAGCTACTTCGTTGAATGGATCCCCAACAACGTCAAGACAGCCGTCTGTGACATTCCACCACGTGGTCTTAAGATGTCTGCCACATTTATTGGAAACAGCACTGCCATCCAGGAACTCTTCAAGAGAATCTCAGAACAATTCACCGCTATGTTCAGGCGTAAAGCTTTCTTGCATTGGTACACTGGCGAGGGTATGGACGAGATGGAATTCACAGAAGCCGAATCCAACATGAACGATTTGGTCTCAGAATACCAACAATACCAGGATGCAACAGCCGAAGAGGAAGGAGAGTTCGAAGAGGAAGAAGGAGAAGAGGAAGCTTAAACATTTCCTAAAGAACAATGAACTTTGAAAACAAAATAGTCATTACAAAATGTTTGGATACAAACAAACACTTGTTAAATTTGTTTATCTATTGAAACTTTACACCAAAATGATATTAAATTATTTGTTGAAACAACAAAGTTATTATTATTACTTGTTCATAAATTTAAACTATTTGTTGAGCATAAACTTTTGAGATTGAATTTCCTTGTTCAGATACTTTTGCGGTTTTCAAACATAGAATTTTCTGATTCAGATACTTTTGAGGTTTCTTCTTTTCACACATAGAATTTACTGGTTCAGATACTTTTGAGGTTTTTTGGTTTTCACACATAGAATTTCCTGGTTCAGATACTTTTTGGGGTTTTTGGTTTTCACACAGAAATTCCTAGTTCAGATACTTTTGAGGTTTTTGTTGTTCATACACAGAATTTCCTAGTTCAGATTCTTTTTAGCTTTTTGGTTTTCACACAGAATTTCCTGGTTCAGATACTTTTAAGAATTTCCTGGTCAGATACTGTTGAGGTTTTTGGTTTTCACACATAGAATTTCCTAGCTCAGATACTTTTGAGGTTTTTGATTTTCACACATCAGAAGTGGTTTGGCAATACGGTTCTTCGGGTTAAGTTGGCATGGTCTTCGAAATGCAGATGAGGTATCCCCCTTAATTATACAGATTGGTAGCTTGATTTTACCTGTTCTAAGTTGCTCTTATCTGACCGAGTACCAGGATGCCCTTCCACAGATCAGGTAACCTGTTGAAAAAATATAAATTACGGAGTCGAAAGTCAGTAGTGTGAAATTACTCTGTTAAAGGCATACGATACAGTAGAGATTCCTCTTTGATTTTTAATTGTTAATTTTTGGTAGATTGTTTATTTAAATGTTAACTTTTTGAAATGTGCAAAGAAAAATATACCTTCATGACCTACTTTTTGAGGAAATTTGGTTCGAAATTTGCATATTTAAGAAAAAAGGACATTTGATACGATTGTCAATGAGACGACTTTTAACCATAGTTCAAATGACGAATTCAGATAAACTATTAAAGGCCACGAAAAAATCCACACCGTATATCCTGCTTTAAAAGGCACAGACATGAAAATAATAACCATTCAAACGGTAAAACTAAAGGTCTCTATAGACATTACATGGACACAAAACTATATATCAAAATTAACTCGCACTACTCTGAACATGTTAATTAAACCTTTATAGTGAATATTTAGAGCTGTTTTGAGAAAAAAATCGTAATTGCCTCTACATAAATTCAAATACGATGTAGTTTAATATTTCATAGGAAGTACAGCAGTCGATATTAGAGCATACCATTGCATCATTCTGTATCAATAGATAAGGTTGCCTCAGTCGGTCTTCAGGGTGTTTTTTTTTATTACGGTATAAATATATTTATCGACTTATTTGTCTGTATATTATACATCCAATCTGGGAGTGCATGCAACACCGGTGGTCCAACATTTTTTTTTATCTGCATGAGAAACTACTTTACGAAAAGACTTCGTATTTGTTCAGCAGGATAATAACAATGAGTTGTGAACACTTCACTGGTCTGTCAGATACCTAATTCCGGTGTGCTGATATTTCGATTTTTTTGTGTCTCGATATGTACTGTTTATAACGTTTTTACACCAAATCCATTGGATGTTGGATGTGTTCTGATTTAAAATTTAGTCTTAGATGGATGATTTTTTATACGACCGCAAAAATAGATTTTTTTTTGGTCGTATATTGGTAACTTGTTGGCGTCGTCGTCGTCTTCGTCCGAAGACATTTGGTTTTCGAAACTTTAGTAAAAGTAAAAAGAAATCTATGAAATTTAAACACAAGGTATATGACCATAAAAGGAAGGTTGGGATTCATTTTTGGTGTTTTGGTCCCAACGAATTAGGGGCCAAAGGGGGCCAAAATTAAACTTTGTTTGATTTCATCAAGAAATGAATTATAGGGGTTCTTTGATATGCCAAATCTAACCGTGTATTCAGATATTTAATTTTGGTCCTGTTTTCAGCTTGGTCCACATTAAGGTCCAAAGAGTCCAAAATTAAACTTAGCTTGATTTTAACAAACAATGGATTCTTGGGGTTCTTTGATTTGCTAAATCTAAACACGTACTTACATTTTTGATTATGGGCCCAGTTTTCAAGTTGGTCCAAATCGCTGTCCAAAATTATTATATTAAGTATTGTGCAATAGCAAGAAATTTTCAATTGCACAGTATTGCGCAATAGCAAGAAATTTTCAATTGCACAGTATTCCGCAATAGCAATAAATCCTCAATTGCACAGTATTGTGCAATAGCAAGAAATTTTCAATTGCACAGTATTGCGCAATAGCAAGACATCTTCAATTGCACAGTTTGTGCAATAGCAAGAAATCTTCAATTGCACAGTTTTGCGCAATAGCAAGAAATATCTAATTGCACAATATTGCGCAATAGCAAGAAATTTTCAATTGCACAGTTTTGCGCAATAGCAAGAAATATTCAATTGCACAGTATTGTCCAGTTTTCAAAATGGTCTGCATTAAGGTCCAAAGGGTAAAAAATTAAACTTTGTTTGATTTCAACAAACATTGAATATATGGGGCTCTTCAATATGCTAATCTAACCATGCATTAAGATTTTTTATATTTGCGCAATAGCAAGAAATATTCAATTGCACAGTATTGTCCAGTTTTTAAAATGGTCTACATTAAGGTCCAAAGGGTAAAAAATTAAACTTTGTTTGATTTCAACAAACATTGAATATATGGGGCTCTTCAATATGCTAATCTAACCATGTATTAAGATTTTTGATATTTGGGCCCGGTTATCAAATTGGTCCAAATTGAGGTCTAAAGGGTCTAAAATTGAACATTATTTGATTTCATCAAAAATTGAATTCTTGGGGTTCTATGATTTGCTGATTCCAACCATGTATTTAGATTTAAGATATAGACCATAATAGGTAAATGTCCAATTTAAATTTTTTAAGATTTTAAGTCTAAAGTTCTTAGACCACATTCATTCTGTGTCAAAAACCTATGTTGTGTCAACTATTTAATCACAATTCAAATTCAGAGCTGTATCAAGCTTAAATATTGTGTCAAGGGTCTGTTCAGAGTTCAATCTCTGTGGTCGTATAAAGCTGTGCCCTGCTTATATAGTTGTTAGTGGATACGAACTAGCAATCTGTAACTGAGAATCTCTCTAATCTGTACTTAATGTCTTTTTGTTGTTGGGATAGACAAGTACCCGGCCACGCCCACTCTGTGGTTTTAGCTCACCGTTCCGTCAAAAAACATGGCTGCCATGGCTAAAAATAGAATGAAGAGGTAAAAAGCAGTTTTTGGCTGAAATCTCAAAAAACACAATCAGTTAGAGCAAATCTGACATGGGATTAAATTGTTAATAAATAAAAGATCTATCAGCCCTGAAATTTTCAGATGAATATAATAACTCATTGTTGGGTGGCTGCCACTAATTTAGTAATTGTAAGGACAATTTGCAGTTTTTGGTTATTATCTTGAATAGTTTTAATGATAAAGGTGAACTGTAAACAGCAATTTTGTCCAGCAAAGTAAGATCTACCAATAATTGTATATGACCAATATTATCATTTGACCCCTTAAAGAGTTATTGCCCTTTAAGGACAATTATACACAATTTGTTTATCGTGTTTTCTAACTTTAACAAATCTTTTCCTCTGAAACTACTGAACCTATTCCAACCAAACTTGAGCTGAATGATCCTTATGGTATCTATAAAGTTTGTGTTTTATTTTCTGTTTCGTCAAAAAACATGGCCGCCATTGCTAAAAATAGAACATATATGGGTAAAATGCAGTTTTTGGCTTATATACCAAAATCCAAAGCATTTAGAGCAACTCTGACAAGGTCAAGTTCTATCAGCCCTCAAGTTTTCAGATGAATCTAAGAACCCATTATTGGGTTGCTGCCACTTAATTTGTTATTTTAAGGAAATTTTGCAGTTTTTGGTTTTAAAGAAAGTGTGACAAAAAAATGCATTTTCAAACATTTATTAATATACATTAAACAAAAACAAAAACTACGATGAAATTTGATACTTTAAAAACTCTTAAAAAAAGATAAATGCCGAAAATCAAGGTGAGCGATTCAGGCTCTTGAGAGTATCTTGTTATACGACCGCAAAACAAATTTTGCGTTCGTACATTGGTATCACGTCGTCAGCGTCGTCAGAAGATACTTAGTTTCTGGACAATAACTTTATTTAAAGTGAATAGATCTCTACGAAATTTAAACAAAGTGTATAAAACCACAAAAGGAAGATTGGATTTGATTTTGGGAGTTATGTTTCCAGACAATTACTTGTGTGTAAGTGTATGGATCTTTCTGAAATTGTACATCAAGGTTCCATACCAACAAAAGAAGGCTGGGATTGATTTTGGGGGTATGGCCTAAACTGTTTAGGAATTGGTGATATAAGGGGACAAAAAAATAATTGTTTTATACTTTATATAAATTGCTTATTTCAATGGAATTTTATTCTTGAAATCTTGGGGTTCTTTTAAATGCTAAATCTAACCGTGTATTACGTTTTTGAAATTTGGTCCCCGTTTTTAAATTGGGGTCAAAAGGGTCCAAAATTAAACTTAGTTTGACATTAACAAAAATTGAATTCTTAGGGTTCATTGATATACTGAATCTTAATATGTATTTAGATTTTTGATTATGGGTTCAATTTTCAAGTTGGTCCAAATTTGGTTCAAAAGGGTCCAAAATTAAACTTTGTTTGATTTTATAAAAAATCTAATTGTAGGGGTTCTTTGATATGCCGAATCTAACAGTGAATTTGGGTTTTCAATTTTGGGTCCCGTTTTCAAATTGGTCTACATTAATGTCCAAAGAGTCCAAAATTAAAGTTATCTTGATTTTAACAAAAAATGAAATCTTGGGGTTCTTTGATATGCCTAATTTACTTATGTATTTATATTTTTGATTATTGGCCCAGTTTTCAAGTTGGTCCAAGTTGGGGTAAAACATTTAACTTTATTTGATTTCAAAACATTTGAATGTATGGGGTTCTTTGGTGTGCCAAATCTAACCATGTATTTAGATTTTTGATTTTAGGC
The DNA here is from genome assembly GCF_036588685.1 of Mytilus trossulus. Lineage (NCBI taxonomy): Eukaryota > Metazoa > Mollusca > Bivalvia > Mytilida > Mytilidae > Mytilus > Mytilus trossulus. Next base: position 57,329,907 of record NC_086386.1, on the reverse strand, counting down.
CCTGTTATCAAATTGGTCAACATTGAGGTCAAAAGGGTTCATAATTAAAACTTTGTTTGATTTTTATCAAAAATTGAATTCTTGGGATGGATTCTTTGATATACCGAATCAATCCATATATTTAGATTTGGGATATTGGACCATAATAGGTAAAACAACATTTTAAGGTCATTAGACCACACATTCGTTCTGTTTCAGAAACCTATGCTATAATCACAATCCAAATTCGGAGATGTATCAAGCTTGAATGTTGAGTCCTAACTGGCCCCAATTGTTCAGAGTTCAGAGGTTGCAAAATAGTGTAGATACTATATTTTGGTGAAGACAGTACGTTGTAATATTTATTTGGCTTTTTTCCTATATGAAACAAAACACATACAATTATCTAAGGCAGCAATCATTTGATTTTCGGGGGGGGGGGGGGGGGGCTATGTTTTTTTTGGAAAAAAGTTTGTTTCCCGGTTTTGGTGAAAAAAATCATTTGTTTTAGACCCTGAGAAAAAAAAATTGTTTGTTTGACCCTCGGCTGCCACTATATGCAATGTTAAAATTGAAAGAAAAAAATTGTTTTCGGTTTGTCGGTAAAAAAATAGATTGTTCTTCGCCGAAGGCGAAAAAAAAAGTTTGCACAGAAAAAAAACCCATAGCCCACCAGCCAGAAAATCAAATGGTTGCTGCCTTCAGAAGATGATAAAATAAACAAACAGTTGAGTTTCACTTGATATAATGGTCCTCTCAGGTACACAGTTTAAATCACCAATTATTATCTGTCGGATGTCTATTGTCCTTCTATTGTCCATGTCAATCTATACAGTTCACTCAACTATTACCTGTGGGGAAGTTCTCAAACCTTTTTCCCAACTAATTATAGTTTATTTTTGCACTTTCTGGAGGAAGGCAAAAAAGTGCACTGTAAAATCTAGTAAAGTATTTCATTTTCTAAAACATAAAATGTATTTGAATTTTAGTTATCTCTAGGGCAATGTCGCATGCTATGTTCTCAATCAGATTCACAACAGCCGTTAATGTTCGCTAATGTTTTGTTTCCTTATTCAATCTGCTTGAAATGAAAGTGTCATAAAGACTTCGTTTTTTACCGTTAGCTAATTCATAATTGAATAATTAGCTATGGAAATGAAATTTTTTTTATTTTTTTTTAATTCAATTCTTTATTAACCAAATGTTTTACAACATATAGGTACATGTATAATCAATATATACTAAATATATATTACAAAAATATAAGATCATGACAAAACAGACAGAAGTTTGAAATACACAAAAAATAAAACATATAAATATAATTCCAAATAGCAAATATTTGTACAATCGACAAATTATATATTTAATCATAATTACTAAGTTATGGAAATAAATAAATAAATAATTTGTGACCTATTCATATATCAATATATATCAATAGAACTTATATAATGAGTGTTTAACCCCGAGCAGAAATGTTCTTTTCTTAATATAATAATTAGAACGTGATTGTTGAGCCGTTAACAACAGTTGTTATAATTTTATAAGTTTGAACCTGTTTGTTAGATATCTCCTTCGGCAACGGAAAACAGCTTACTTAAAGTGAAATCAACCAATAAAAACGATCGTCTGACCGTTGCTAGTATACTTACCCGGAACCCCTCGCCTATACAAATAGGTTAACTACTCTTAGTTTCAATCAACATCGCAACCACCCTGTGTAGTAGACGTGAAATTTATTAAAGAAATCAAAATGAGGGAAATTGTACATTTACAAGCCGGACAATGCGGAAACCAAATTGGTGCCAAGGTGAGTCTTATTTTACAGGGAAATAGCATGCAATATTTAGATTTCTATCAAAATAATGAAAATCGATTATCTCAATTCTGAGTCATGAATTTGTAAGTTGAAAGGTGGTTAAAAATGGCGGTCTTGACTACACTATCGATTTTTAACAGAACTGTGTATTCAATTGTATATGAATAACACAATTTTAAGTCTTTAGAATCTAAAACGTTTAAGAAGAGAAAATGTTGATTTGAGGTATGAAATAATGTCTAATGATAATCGGTTTTAGGATTTAAATTTGCCAAAAGCACATTTTTTAATGAAAAAAAATATATGATAATTTTCTACAATATAGGTCAACATGTCTGGACTGTCATTAACTCAAAAACCCTTTTAACCAATTTGCACAAAACTTTGAATTGCTTATATCTATTGACGTGAGCTCCCTTTCGTTTTTATAAATTTAGATTTTACGTTTCTGAATTATAGGGTTTTGTCCATTAAAAAGGGTGGCTTTTTCAGTTTTCGGACAAAAACTCAAAAATGCTTTTAGCAGGTCTCGTGAAATTTGAGGAATAGTTTATATCGATCGAAGTAAGCTTCCTTTCTATTTATATAAATTTAAGCTGTTACGTATCCCTGTAGTGGAGTTTCGTTCATTAAAAAGGGGGGATTTTCGAGTTAGGGACAATGACTTAAAAACGCATTCAGCAGTTATCATAAAACTTTGGTGAATTATTTCTATCTATTCCCCTATTGATTTTTTGTGTTTTTTTAGCCAGTTTTTCTAAGTAGTATATTGAAGCGATTTTCAAATGGTTTAAAAGTAAATTTGTTTATAAATTTGCTATTTATTTTAAGTGTCTTATACATGTACGTCAATTTGTTTGGCTGGTTGTTAAGTATTTTAAATATTGCATACGTTAATTGTATTTTGTTCAACTGGTAATCAATACTTGACACTTTTAAAATAAATAACTTATTATGTGTATTAGTATTATGTAATCTTAATTACTTCAAAATTCAAAGTGGTTTGATGTCTACGAAAGGTCCTTAGGGAGTTACCAAACACCTTTACTAAAATTAATTTTGCTCGTTCAATTATCATCAAATTTTGATAATATATAAAACTCCAACGAACTACATTACAATATATAGCAATTTGACACACTAATTTTGATCATTGAGAAGCTTTATATTCCCTTAATAATAGAACGTAATTAAAACGTTCAGGTGATTTTTACAGAGTTATCTCCCTGCAGTGAACATTAATATACCCATGGCAACGAGAGAGCAACCCAACATGGAAAAACATTAAAGTTCAATGTGTTGTTCAATGTAATAACCTACAACAAATATTTTAGTAATTTAAATTTTGTCTAGTGCAACTCCGATCTTTTGTATTGGTTATAATTACATTGACGCAAAAAGGAAATATTTATCTGTACTTAATTCAATTGTTTACTCTTGTTTATTGTAGTTCTGGGAAGTCATCTCAGACGAGCACGGTATTGACCCCACCGGAACATACCATGGAGATTCTGACTTACAATTAGAAAGAATCAACGTCTACTACAATGAAGCTACAGGTATGAAACCAAATAAGAAATTATAAGTAAAAACTCTTACGTGAAAAAGTGAAAAAAGGAAAAGAAATTTAAAAAAAACCTTCGTTAGCAATACAAGCTCATTGACCGACCCTCTGCGTAAAAAACTTTTAAAACTATTTTCTTTACTTAGAGTTTATTTATCTTCAATTATTTAATTGGTGATAAAATTGAACAAAAGATGCATGATACAAAAATAAAGCTTTCAGTTTACGCCAAACAGGACAAAAATAGAAAAAAAGAGATAAAGTTAAACCATGCATGCAATTATAAAACCTTGAACTATTAACATCAATTGATCTCTGTCCTTTATTTACAGGTGGAAAATATGTGCCACGTGCTGTCTTGGTTGATTTGGAGCCCGGAACCATGGACTCTGTCCGATCTGGACCATTCGGTCAAATCTTCAGACCAGACAACTTTGTTTTCGGACAGAGTGGTGCAGGAAACAACTGGGCTAAGGGACATTACACCGAGGGTGCTGAACTTGTAGACTCCGTTCTCGATGTTGTCAGGAAAGAGGCTGAAAGCTGTGATTGTCTTCAGGGATTCCAACTTACACACTCACTTGGAGGTGGAACCGGATCAGGAATGGGAACACTCCTTATCTCCAAAATCCGTGAAGAATACCCAGACAGAATCATGAACACATTTTCAGTTGTACCATCACCAAAAGTAAGTATGGCTTCAAGTTCAAGAGATAACTTCGATAATCATAAAGAAGAATTTAAAACAAATTTTACTGGGATTTTGGCTTTGAGATATCCATATTCTCAAAAGAATATTAAAAAAAATCATTTGGAACACAGACAATAGTGGAACATAGGAGGGTGCATCTATTTTTCAATGGTTTTTTTTGAAAATTGTAAGCTTTGAGAAACTAAATCAAAATGCATTTTCAAATAGTTAACAATAAATATTGCACTAGGATATAGATATATTTTCCATTGATATTTATATATAAGGTCAACTTAAATTATTGGTTTTGGTTAATCTTCCTTTATCTGTATTGTTTGACGAATATGTTTTGCTTGAACGAACTCTATTTATACTTTATCTGTTTCAGGTATCAGACACAGTCGTTGAACCATACAATGCCACACTCTCTGTACATCAATTGGTAGAAAACACAGACGAAACATACTGTATCGACAACGAGGCTCTTTACGATATCTGCTTCAGAACCCTCAAACTTACAACACCAACATACGGTGATCTTAACCATCTCGTCTCCGCAACAATGTCAGGTGTCACCACATGTCTCCGATTCCCAGGTCAGTTGAATGCCGATCTCCGTAAATTGGCCGTCAACATGGTACCATTCCCACGTCTCCATTTCTTCATGCCAGGATTCGCACCCCTGACATCACGTGGTAGCCAACAGTACAGAGCTTTAACTGTACCAGAACTTACCCAACAGATGTTTGATGCCAAGAACATGATGGCAGCTTGCGATCCCCGTCACGGAAGATACCTCACAGTAGCTTGTATGTTCAGAGGACGTATGTCAATGAAGGAGGTTGATGAACAAATGTTGAACGTACAGAACAAGAACAGCAGCTACTTCGTTGAATGGATCCCAAACAACGTCAAGACAGCCGTCTGTGACATTCCACCACGTGGTCTTAAGATGTCTGCAACATTTATTGGAAACAGCACTGCCATCCAAGAACTCTTCAAGAGAATCTCAGAACAATTCACCGCTATGTTCAGACGTAAAGCTTTCTTGCATTGGTACACTGGTGAAGGTATGGACGAGATGGAATTCACAGAAGCCGAATCCAACATGAACGATTTGGTCTCAGAATATCAACAATACCAGGATGCAACAGCCGAAGAGGAAGGAGAATTCGAAGAGGAAGAAGGAGAAGAGGAAGCTTAAACATTTCTTAAAGCTCAATGAACTTTAAAAAAGACTAATTTTAAAAGTGAAACTTGAAGAATAATTTACAGATATACTGGATACAAACAAACAACTGTCCAGTTATCTATTGAAATATTACACCATCATGATATTAAATTATTGAACAATGAAGATATTATTATTACTTTGTCATAAATTAAAATGAAAGAATTTCAAGGTTCAGATATTTTTGAAGTTTTTGGTTTTCACACATAGAATTTGATGGTTCAGATACTTTTGGGGTTTTCGGTTTTCACACATAAAATTTCCTGGTTCAGATACTTTAGAGGTTTTCGGTTTTCACACATAGAATTTGATGGTTCAGATACTTTAGAGGTTTTCGGTTTTCACACATAAAATTTCCTGGTTCAGATACATTTGAGGTTTTCGGTTTTCACACATAGAATTTCCAGGTTCAGATACATTTGAGGTTTTCGGTTTTCACACATAGAATTTCCAGGTTCAGATACTTTTGAGATTTACGGTTTTCACACATAGAATTTCCTGGTTCAGATACTTTTGAAGTTTTCGGTTTTCACACATAGAATTTCCAGGTTCAGATACTTTTGAGGTTTTCGGTTTTCACACATAGAATTTCCAGGTTCAGATACTTTTGAGGTATTCGGTTTTCACACATTAGAACTGTTTTGGCAACACGTTTCCGTTAACATGACATGGATTTAAGCAATTATCTTCTATGTAAAGGTAGCCACACGGCCTTCCACAATGAGCAAAAATCAAACTGTAAAGTCAACCATAATAGTCCCCGACATTAAATAGAACAAGGGCCTTATTTAATTGTAACGAAAAACGAATATAACAGCCAGAAACTTAGACAATCACTGATTTTATTTTAGCTCAATCCGATGTACCAAAACACGCATCAAAAGTCTAACAGAACAACAAATTAACAATCAAAGGTCTCACAAAACAACAGATTAGCAATATTTGATATTCGGCTGTACAGGGATTGAAACTGAAGGTTACATGCACAAATATCACAAATACAAAAGACAATCACCGATAAAAAAATCTCTCGCAGTAACGGAAATTTTACCCAAAGCAAGTACATTAACATACTATCATTATACATTGCTGTTAGTTTGGTGCTCCTCGGTTCAGTTCTTGAAGTTATTTTTCAATGGTTAGTTTCTTTTAAGTTAAACACCATGCAAAAGTGAAAGTTCAGTATATTTGTGTTAAGCCGGCTTGGCAAAAAAATGGTTCTGTTTGCTTACTTATACGTGATGTTATAATGAACTCCCAAGTATGAGATTTTATTTTTACATTTACCTAAAGATCTCTCGTCTAAAACAAATGTAGCAGAAGGCAAGACATAAATATACCGGTATAATGGTATACGTTTTGCTCAATTTTGAAGGTCGCATGGCTAACTTCTATGTCTATTGGTCTCTGGTGGAGATGTGAATCTGTTGACGGTGACGTAAACTTCTTATGTAAAGATTAATGTTCGGTATCCACATCCTGTCAAAAAGATACAACTGCCTTATGGTCTGTAGTTGCCATCTTGTATATTTCAGTTGTTACTGGCCTCATTGTCCAGCGACTGCATTATATAGAAATGTTCAAGGTTCGGTTTTTGGTTTGTGTCAATTTGATAGACTCTACTTGTGATGTATCGATCATATTTTGTATAAAATTGCTTTACTATTACATGTAGTACATGTCAGTGTTCCGTGACAACTATTTTGAGGTTCTGCTATCTAGGTCATGAGCCAGCGACTTTGAATAAATGATCAATGTTGCTGTCCATTTTACTTCTGTCGAAAAGTGAGACATTGATATTCTGTGTCAACAGTAAATTAGTACTACCATGACTTGACCTTTTTCGATTATAAAGACTAAGTAATGGTACATCTGTGTTTGGTATATATATTCGTTGATATATCATAAGATTTTGTAAGATATATACATGCCAATAAAGGGGTATGTTTCGTTTCACCTTGACCTCATATGGTTCATTGATTTACTTTAAGAAACTTTAAGAGCCTGATGGGTTCACAAAACGTCGTCCTCATTTTGATTTATAGTTGGTCAACACTTAAGTTTTATTTTTTCAGATTAATTGCTCAGATAAGGCATAACATGGGTGTAAGGAATAATTATGAGGTGTACATGTTTGCCTGACTGCTGACATCATTTGCATGGTTCTTTGGCCAACATTAAATGTAACAAGTCGGTATACATTTTTAGCTCACCTGGCCCGAAGGGCCAAGTAAGCTTTTCACATCACCTGGCGTCCTTCGTCGTCCTGCGTTAACTTTTACAAAAATCTTCTCCTCTGAAACTACTGGGCCAAATTTAACCAAACTTACCCATAATCATCATTGGGGTATCTAGTTTAAAAATTGCGTCCGATGACCCGGCCAACCAACCAAGATGGCCGCCACGGCTAAAAGTAGAACATAAGGGGTAAAATGCAGTTTTTGGCTTATAACTCATAAACCAAAGCATTTAGAGCAAATCTGACATGGTCAAATTAAAATATCAGGTCAAGATCTATCTGCCCTAAAATTTTCAGATGAATCGGACATTATGTTGTTAGGTTGCTGGCCCTGAATTGGTAATTTTGAGGAAATTTTGCTGTTTTTGGTTATTATCTTGAATATTATTATAGATAGAGATAAACTGTAAACAGCAATAATGTTCTGCAAAGTAAGATCTACAAATAAGTCAACATGACCAAAATGGTCAGATGACCCCTTTAGTAGTTATTACCCTTTATAGTCAATTTTTTAACCATTTTTCGTAAATCTTTGTAAACTTTTAGAAAAATCTTCTCCTCTGAAACTACTGGGCCAAAATAAAAAAACTCGGCCACAAGCATCATTGCCAACATTACCAAAATAGTCAATTGACCCCTAAGGAGTTATTGCCCTTCATAGTCATTTTTAACTTGTGACAATTTTCATAAAATTTGTAGATTTTCACTAATATTTTCCACAGAAACTACTGTTATAGATAGAGATAATTGTAAGCAGCAAGAACTAGATATCATTGAGATGGAAGCCATCTCTGTGGGCCCCGCTGTCAATAACGTGGGGTAATAGTGATAGTACTATTTCATAGTATAATAGTGATATGACTGCATGATGTGAACTAATTGTTGACTACTCTAAGGAGTCTCATGTGTGATTTCAATCTAAGATTTTAAGTTAAAACTGATAAATATTCTCATCTTACTTTCATAGTATAATAGTGATATGACTGCATGATGTGAACTAATTGTTGACTACTCTAAGGTGACTTCTGGATGTATGGATTGATGTTTGAACAATATGTTTAAAGGTGCTGCCCAATTGATATTTGTCACATATTTTTAGAATTATGCCTTCAATATATTATGACCCACCAAGTATAAAGTATGAAATATTAACGGTTCTCGAGAGGTAGAGCGGACACAATTTGTTAAGAACAACAAACGGATGGACAGACTGACAGACTGACCTTAGAACTTTAGACCTAGGATGCATACATTATGACACATTCTCTGGTGTTGCTTTATATATATGTTAAGTTGAAAATGTTTGTCAGGTATAAAGTATGAAATAATAACAGCTGTCCTCTCAAAATATAGTGTGGATCAAATTTGTTAGCGATGGACAGATCAACAGACAGACAGACAGACCTTTGACCTAGGAAGTGGTACATACATCATGACACACCCTCTGGTGTTGGTTAAAATGGATGTCAAGTATAATATTTGAAATCATAATGGTTCTCAAGATATAGAGCGGACACAATCTTCACCACAGGACACAGGATTGTCAACTGAAACCAAAGTTTTTTTGACGTTGACCTTTGACCTAGGAAGTTGTACATACATCATGACACGCCCTCTGGTGGTGGTTGAAATGGATGTCAAGTATAAACTTTGAAATCATAACGGTTATCTAGATTTGGAGCGGACACAATCCCACAGGACACGGGGTTGTCAACTCTAAACCAAAGTTTTTGACCTTGACCTTTGACCTAGGAAGTTGAACATACATCATGACACGCCCTCTGGTGGTTGTTAAAATGGATGTCAAGTATAAACTTTGAAATCATAACCGTTATCTAGATTTGGAGCGGACACAATCCCACAGGACATGGGGTTGTCAACTCTAAACCAAAGTTTTTGACCTTGACCTTTGACCTAGGAAGTTGTACATACATCATGACACGCCCTCTGGTGGTTGTTGAAATGGATGTCAAGTATAAACTTTGAAATCATAACGGTTATCTAGATATGGAGCGGACACGATCTTCACCACAGGACAGGGGGTTGTCAACTAAAACCAAATTTTTTGACCTTGACCTTTGACCTAGAAAGTTGTACATACAACATGACACACCCTCTGGTGTTGGTTGATAATCATGTTAAGTATTAAGTATGAAATCATAATGGTTCTCTAGATATGGAGCGGACACGAAAGTGTTACGGACGGACAGACGGACGGACGGACAGACGGACGGACGGACGGACGGACGGACAGACTGATCACTATAGGGCGACCCGCCTTAGTCGGCGGGGCCCTAATAAAGTAAGATCTACAATAACATCGCCATCACCAAAACACATCACCATCACCAAAACACAATTTTGTCATGAATCCATCTGTGTCCATTGTTTAATATTCACATAGACCAAGGTGATCGAGCGACACAGGCTCTTTAGAGTCTCTAGTTAACCTTTAATATGAAATCAAAAGGACTTTGAAAAAACTAATTGCAAGGGTTCGGTATCTAAATATATCTTTATTTATGTTAAAATTATATCGGGTTATGTAACCGTCGGTAATCTTCAGAGGTCGCATCGACGATTGAATAGATGACGTCCAGTCTAAAATACACACGAAGGCATGATACATATTATCGAGCCCATGCATTGATAATTGTTTATTTCAGACTTTTTTTTTAATTTGAATATACGTTTTATAGTGTTGCAAATCAAATATTAAAAAGTTGATTCAAATCGGTGAACATCAACTTTACAGCTAATGCCCCTTAAAAAAGTCAAATGACGTATCCTTGTAAAGGCCTTTTTTCTAGTTTAATTAAAGTCGATGGTCATGCTGGAAGATCTTCATTTCTGTAATCTTTTATTTGTCAGGCCATTGTGAGGGCCCTCATGGGGTTTTTGATTATGTGATTACTTGGCCGTTTTTTTAATGATTATTTGATTATTAAGCCAAATATTTCATGATTATTTGATTACCTAGGACTGTATTTTAAGTTTATGATTATTTGATTACTAAAGATAAGCAAATATTTAATGATTATGTGATTATATTAACAAAAAAATGGTGATTATGTGATTACTAGGACCCCCCATGAGGGGTCTCATTGTGTTCTATTCTTTTTTTAATTTTAATAGCCTATTATTCTCTATTCTTTATTATGTGGTCATTATTTTCTATTCTGTTAATCCCATTCAAAACCTCATATTTACTGCATTTGCAAGATGATGAATGGCTCTTATAAATAACGTCCAGCGACAAGTTTTGAAATTCGTATTTAGGACGAGATTATGTTATAGTAATGCGAAATGAATATCAATATAACTCTGCTTTGTACTAGACAGCTTTAAAGGTGTTATTTACCAGGGTTACAATTTACCAGACGACATCCACCCTAGGGCTGACACATCATTCTAAATCCGAGTCGACCAGTCTTGGCTCTTATACTCCTTAATGTCGTTTGGTTAGCAGAGAAGCAGTAAACGCCTTTATAAAGTCTTTGGTTCGACCCACGGCTATGCGCAATAGAGGCGAACATGCTACCAAAAGACCAAGGTGCGAATTGGTACCTTTATTGAAAAGCACTGTACGTCCATTTAATAAGAGTGACGGATACCAAACTTGAAGTTTACAGTCAAGGACAAGTTTGTAGTAATTGGTATATTCAATCATGTTTTTATAGAAGTATAAACTTCACAATCGGAGGATTTGTGATAAGATAAAATCTAATTACATTAAATGATCAATGTCAGTTCTGATGCCATTAGCCTAATTAATTATCGACATCAATCTTTTAATTTAATCAAAGCATGGAAGTTTCAATTTAATATAAATACTGCTGTGGTTCCAACTTCCATGGTCTAAGAAATAAAATGTTCCGAATAACAACTTCATAGCAATTTAAGCATGTCATCTGAAAACTTTTAAGTAGATTAAAGCTGCCAAGTGAAATAAGTCAAGGGACAATTTGGAAAATATGTATAAACGAAACAAGAAAACGGAAAACTATAGGAAATCGTGTGAACTTATCAGATAATTTGAGTAAAATCTTCGCGTAATTAAGGAATTAAAGAAAAGATTTTGGAGATTGACCTTAGGTCAACCAAAGTCAAGTTTTGGTGGAGTTTGTGTTGCTTAGTCGTTAGCTTTCTATGTTGTGTCTTGTGTAATACTATTGGTCTGTTTGTTTTCAATCTATGACGGTTAGAATGTACCGTTGGTATATTTCGGAATATGCGAACACAGATTCAGATCGAATTTGATCTTTCCAGTCTGACAATAAAATAATATTTAACCTCAAAATGATTTATGTGCGGTTATTTTTTTTGTATTCTGTTCCTTTCACATCGACGGATATCTTGCATTGTCTTTAAATACCGTCATCTGCTCTCAACGTTGCGCATGATGTTCCTACAACACGGCGTTACACCACCACGACGTCAAAGAGAATTTCTGAAACTTTTGACGTACATTAATTCAATTTGCAAGTTTCGTTTGCTTTTTTTTTTATATAGTTGGTTGATTCTAAATCTGTCTCTATTAATTTTTTATGTCTATTTACCATGACTTTATTTATCTCAAGTTGTGGAAATCGATTAAATAGTTTTTACCCTTAATTCACCTTAAAATGTTGTATTGTCGTAAGTAATGAACTTGAAGGAAGGGGAAATTGGACAGAAGTATACGGTTTTCAATAAATGAATTATAACAAAACTTTAATCGCAGGCTGCCAAAATTGCAGGGTGCATATCATCTGTCATTGTAAATTTTTCATATCTTGATTCAACCCTAATACAAATATATCCGACACTCTGCAAGTACATAAAACATATTTAACCTTGATAAATTTGAATTGAATGGTATTAAAAAATTTGCTTGACACATAATTTGTCGAAATACAACCATTAAATAAAATTATTATAACCCGATTTTGAAAATTATTTTCCCAGTCATTTGAAGTTGCTTGCTTTTAAAATGTACTAATCTTCGCCTGAATCGTCCGTATAAAACGAGGTTGCATTAATTCAATGAAACTGTTTTTTTGTCGCTGTTTCCGATAAGTCTTTCAGTTACCTCCGTTTCATGCACAACATACACCGTGTTTTTTTTCGACAACCAGCATTTTTATTAAATTTCACCACGCGATTCGTGTTTTAAGTATCAGGAATATATACATGTATAACGTCGAAAAAAAACCCCGTTTGTTTGGATTTTTCGACGTTTGGACAAAATGGCTAACGTTTTGTTATGTTTCGTAGCATTTTATTCCTGTAAGACCCAAACATGCAGTTAATAAAAAAAGAATCTAGACTTTATGTTCTTTTCGTGTATCTAACTTTTGTTTTGGTAAATTATAAATTACTTATTGAAATATCAGGTAAAAAAAACCCGCATTAATTAAACAAATGAAATATCAACTTGGACAAAATGGCTACCGCTTGAAAAACGACTGTGTAGAGATGATTTTATAGAATCTACAATTTTTGAACTCATGAAAAATGAGGCAAATGTTTGTTCTTTCGGTAGATGTTATAATTATCTCATATTTTTTTAAGACATTTTTAGCTATGTCTACTTATAAAACAACTTTTAGCCGTTAAGTCAACGAAAAACGTCATTGGACATTTTTCTTATTCCAGCTTAATATGCAGCCACCGAGTCAAACGAAATTCGACAAAATAACAGCTTTACTTTAACCAAGAACTGACACACTTCGTTGCTTCTGCCAAGTTTCGGGAAGATCAGAGAATAAGAAATAGGATCACTGACTATACATAAGAGATAAAACAGTTGTTCAAAAATGTAACGTTGGACATTCGTTTTTTTCATATAGTTTTGTTGTTTTAGTCCTCAAATACAATAGATATTACTAAGCATATTACCAAAAGCTATAAGAACATAAAGTAAAACATATACTGATTTAGTTTTTATCATGTTTATAGTGGTTAGTGTTTGTTAACATTTTATTTTGTTTTGCGGAGGAAATTTCGAAGATTCTGTTTTAAATCATAGGTGTTGTAGGAACAGCGTGCGTGACGTTATCGTCATTAATAACCAGCTTCCATAGCACTGAACAGATACTATTGTGGCGAGCAGGGCGATCCAAAAAAATGAAACAATTTCATACTAAAGTTTTATATAAATCGTGTTAAACATAAAATATATTTTTTTTAGCGATGAATCCAGCTGAATCTGACATTACGCATGCTGAATAACTGGTACTGTAATATAAGTGGTGAACAAAAAACACACGTAAATATCACATAAACTGAGGGAGCCCTAGTGCTGTAATAGTATTAGGGAGCTGAAATACATATAGGTATCACATAAACGTACCGAGTCATGCATGTGTCTATCTATGTTGTTATATTACACTATAATTAATATTGTTCCAGATAAGGGTGAAGGTTGGTATCTATTAAAACGTATAAACCCTTTGCATTCTTGTTTGTTGTACATTGTATTTCCTTTTTCTTTTTTTTTGTTTGTATATAGATTAGACCATTTGTTTTCCCGTTAGAATGATTTTGCAATATAACTTGCTGTTCGGTGTAAGTCAAGGCTCCGTGTTCAAGACCGAACATCATTTGACCTATAATAGTTTACTTTTACAAATTGTGACTTTGGTCGAGAGTTGAATCATTCGCACTCATTACAAAAGCGAAAAAAAGAAAAAAAAACTTTTTTCAATAATCTTGGCATTAAAGAACTATTCAAAAAAAATAACTAACAGAAAATAAAAAAAAACAACTGATAATTCACAAAGCATACAATGAGCTAAACGTTTTTCAATCAGATTTTAATAAGATATTCAATGAAATATTTAATTACATGTAGATGTAAAAATATTCGGTATCTTATATCAATTTTCAGAAGAAATAAAACTTGTCCACAATCTTATTATGCCTGTTGTTGGTCTTCTTCTTCTTCCTCGTCAAATTCTCCTTCCTCTTCTGCTGTTGCATCCTGGTATTGTTGGTATTCTGAGACCAAATCGTTCATGTTGGATTCGGCTTCTGTGAATTCCATCTCGTCCATACCCTCACCAGTGTACCAATGCAAGAAAGCCTTACGCCTGAACATAGCGGTGAATTGTTCTGAGATTCTCTTGAAGAGTTCTTGGATGGCTGTGCTGTTTCCAATAAATGTTGCGGACATCTTAAGGCCACGTGGTGGAATGTCACAGACGGCTGTCTTGACGTTGTTGGGGATCCATTCAACGAAGTAGCTGCTGTTCTTGTTCTGTACGTTCAACATTTGTTCATCAACCTCCTTCATTGACATACGTCCACGGAACATACAAGCAACTGTGAGGTATCTGCCGTGACGGGGATCGCAAGCTGCCATCATGTTCTTGGCATCAAACATTTGCTGTGTCAGTTCTGGGACAGTGAGAGCCCTGTATTGCTGGCTACCACGTGATGTTAGGGGAGCAAAGCCTGGGATGAAGAAATGGAGACGTGGGAATGGAACCATGTTTACAGCCAATTTACGGAGATCAGCATTTAATTGACCTGGAAATCGGAGACATGTGGTGACACCGGACATAGTTGCAGAGACAAGATGGTTAAGGTCACCGTATGTTGGTGTGGTGAGTTTCAGGGTTCTGAAACAGATATCGTATAGAGCCTCGTTGTCGATACAGTATGTTTCATCTGTGTTTTCTACGAGCTGATGGACGGAGAGTGTGGCATTGTATGGTTCAACGACTGTGTCTGATACCTGAAATGATAAAGTCAGTTTGATGTTATCGTTTTCATTTGTCAAGCAGATATTGATTTGTTTATTCTTTTTTTTTAAATGCGAAGAGACAGTCATCTTGAATTAGGATTTACAGCAAAATAACAAAACTCGATAAAGAACTTTTTAAAATGAATTGGGTTATAGTTTCGTATGAGATAGTCTGAAGGTAATTAAAAAAAATTAATTGATGATTGATTAGTTATTTCAAAATATCCTATTTTTCGGTTTAAATCAATCAAATATAGAAATAACTAAACCTGCTTTGCGTTTAAGATATTGATGCACATTCAAATTTAAGGAACCTCCTTTTATTCATTTACGACCATACAATAGAATAAAATATATTAAATTATATTGAAATCATGCATAGCAAATTGTGTATGTTAAGTAACTAACTTTGGGTGATGGAACAACTGAGAATGTGTTCATGATTCTGTCTGGGTATTCCTCTCTGATTTTTGAGATGAGAAGTGTTCCCATGCCTGCTCCGGTTCCGCCGCCAAGTGAATGTGTAAGTTGGAATCCCTGAAGACAATCACAGCTTTCAGCTTCCTTCCTGACAACATCGAGAACGGAGTCTACAAGTTCAGCACCCTCGGTGTAATGTCCCTTGGCCCAGTTGTTTCCTGCACCACTCTGTCCAAAAACGAAGTTGTCTGGTCTAAAAATTTGTCCAAATGGTCCAGATCTGACAGAATCCATAGTACCGGGTTCCAAATCAACCAAGACAGCACGTGGCACATACTTTCCACCTAATAAACAATGTGAGTTGATGTTATTTTTTGATTACTTGTACTATTATAAGGTATTTGCTAAACTTGTAATCCCTTTCCGGTTAGTTTTTGATATGACCTCCAAACGAGTTTAACCCCGCCACATTCTGTATGTGCCTGTCCCCAGCCAGGAGCTAGTAATTCAGTGGTTGTTTGTATGTTGCTGTGTAAAATGATTGAGTTTCGTTCTTTGATTTGTACACACATAAGGCTGTATTTTTTGTTTGAATTTATTATTCTTTTACATTTGTCGTTTTAATCATTGTTGAAGATCGACTGACGGTGACTAACAGTTATTAATTTCTGTAAAATCAGGGCTCTTGTGAACAGTTAGCTCATTGGCAATCATATTACATCTTCTTATTTTAATTCATATTTAATATGACTAAATATCTTTAACATTAACGGTTTGCATAAAATAGGTTTTTCAGAACAATGTGAGGTTCAAAAATTTGCCGTATGGTTTATCTTCATAATCGATTTGGTAACATTGAAAGTTACTTTAGGCATTTTACAAAGTTCAGAAAAAACAGCGTCGCAGACTCAGAAATTTTCAAAAGTTTATATGACGTGATATGGATAATCAGTGTTATTACTATACATGTTACCAGATATATAAAACACTTAAGAATGACATTGATGGAACTTCTATTAGATTTGTTTGCATAAGGAGATAATTCTTTAGGAGAAAAGACTGCGGTATATACAGCTTTTTCAAAACAAATAACATGGTGTTTTGTGCTGGGTTTGGTCATGACACTTCCATTAAATTCTAATCGGAAATAAAAGATGAGCTAATTTGAAAAAAAAGAAAAAAACGGGTCTTTCGTTACCTGTAGCCTCATTGAAGTAGACGTTGATTCTTTCTAACTGTAAATCTGAATCTCCATGGTAGGTTCCGGTGGGGTCGATACCGTGCTCATCTGAGATAACTTCCCAAAACTGTAATTAAAATTGACCATAACATTGAAATACTATAGTATTGTAATTGAAAGGTACATATGTCGTGGACAAATTATTCCTTGTGTCTGCTAAATATATATGTGTCATGTTTTCAAGATTACAGATATGAAGGGCGAGTGGTCAAATAGTTCTTAGGCGGGTGTAAAATACGTTTTTCAACAATTAACTTTATTTGCCCGTGTTAAAATAATCTAGTTTCGTTTGTCAAAGGTGTAGTTCAATTGAGTGGAGTTTTACGACATTCTTTTGCGTTGAATACGATATTTCAGTTTTAGGTTTAAATACACAATTATTCGATTGTCTATATTAAATTTAGTCATAAAGTTTATATACCTTCATTGTAGGTTATTTAGTCATTGACTTGTTTGTTTTCGCAATGACGTATATTATATATAATTCAAATCTTCCTTTTATTCATGAAAATTTAAAAGAAGTATTGTTTCATTGTTGTCTACATCATACAAGTCTTACTTGTATTTATGAATACTTGAAATAAATGCAAAGTTTATAAGTATTGACAAAAGCATATAAGAGATGCAAAGTACATGCAAGTGTTGACAAAAGAATAATTATATTGCAGTGAAATATGCTCGTTTTAATTTTATAAATGTTTATAACTGCCTAGCAACATGGATGCACAAAAAGAGTACTGTTAAATACCTTTCATAGTTTATTATTTATTTATCAAATTCAGTCGAGCGAGAATTTCATTTAAATTTTACTTTTTGAGACTTTGTCAACTTTCGTATATACAATTCATTGACTGTTTATTGTATTTGAAGGTTGCTACAACAAAGTTCTGCATTTTGGTCTATTTAAATTATTATAACAAATCGGTTTGTATATATTATTTAAAGGAATTATAAAATACCGTAGACTTGGGCGTCTGCATACATGTTAAAATTACCCCGCCACTTTATGTATGTGCATGTCCCAAGCCAGGAGCCTGTTACACAGTGCACGTAGTCGTTGGTTGCAGCATACATATATATCGTATTTCTTTCAAATGTATACAACAATTCAAACAAACAATTTTTTTTGTTTGAATTGTTGTATACATTTGTCATATCGGTGTCTTTTATAGCGTGGTATGCGATGATGGCTTTGCTCATTGTTGAAGGTCGCATGGTGACCAATAGATGCGGCTTCAATGAAATGTCTTTGCGGAAAACACCGTATTGTCAATCATGCCACTTATCCTATCAATTGTATATAAAAAAATATATACAGTAATCAAAAGTTAGGATTTTAGGCGGTACGGCCAGAATATTAATAACATAATGTGCTGTGTATATGTCAACGAGACAAATAATGTGTTGTTTATATGTCAACGAGACACATTATGTCTGGTGTATATGTCAAGGAAACAGCAAGCAAATGACACCCCTCCCTCTCACTAAAACACTGTTTTTAACACCCTTTTTGAAGTCGCCTTCAGATGATTCGTTTTCACTTAACTGTTCCACGTGAAGTCTTGAAAAAATGAGTAGATACAATAATTTTTAGCAGAAGTACTGATAATGCTAACAGTAAAAAATATTAAATCATATGTATATCATATTGACTAAAATCAAATTTCAGTGGCGGATAAAGAACTGTTAGAGAGCCCATTTAAGAGGACCGTAAACAATTAAAATAGTTGTTTAAATTAGAGTTGAATAAGGAAATAAGGCCATAAAAGGGGGTTGCCCGAGCCACCTTATAGGCCCCGAGAAATTGCATACTGAATGTATTTGTTGCCAGAAGGAGCACGTTCAGTTCTTTACTGATCGTTCTAATATATTTGGACAGTTTATTGGGTACTTTTAGAAAACGTTTGTTTCTTTTTATAATCGAGCACAATGAACCTTTTTCTATTCATGTAAGGGATAATAACATGTATTGCACCAATTTGTATGCATCGCACTTTCCCCGGGTAATATTTGATTGAACAATATTAATAACTTATTCTCTGAGCACCCGGGTTAACCATCCCCCTTTATTTATTGTTGTTGGGTTTTTGAATCTAAATTGTATTTTATTATCTGTTTAGCACTGGGATTGTGTTGACTTTTGTTTGTCTTCATATCGAATTTTTCTTCTGGTCGATCGTCTTTCCTCTCTGTTTGCATGCTGATATTCAGTTTTATATTGATTTTAAGCGTATAGCCGTCTGACTATTTCCAATAAAATTACGTAATACAGAAACTCTTTAGTTCTTACCGTCTAACCGAGTTTCTAAAAGTGCAGTTCCATCTGTTCATTAGTCAGACAAGATAGGAATTTACAATGTTGTATTTATTTTCATGTTAACATGTTAACTTTTTTGAATTTGTGATTCTCAAATTGTGGATCCGTAGATTGAAGATAGAATTTAAAGCTTCCAAGAGACCTGTCAACTCATTTGAAATTATTTCTTGAATGACATTTTTTTTTTCTCTTCGAAAATCGATGTAATGCAGTTGTAAGGATCAATAAATTATTCAAAAATATTATTCAACTATTTTAAGTCAATAAAATGTTAAAAAAAGGGGGGAAAAGTATCAACTGACCTTAGCTCCTATTTGGTTTCCGCACTGACCAGCTTGAAGATGTACAATTTCCCTCATTTTTATCTTTTTCTTCGGAACTTGGAACTACTAGGTATCTTGTTCAGCTTTCTCCACCGTTGCTATAGGGTTTTACATTGTAAACGAATTTATATCGAAGAATCGGTGCCGCGTCACTTGTTACAGATGATTTTTATGATGCGCCTCGAAACGCATGTCAATTAAATTTTCATATTCTTTAATAACTGTTATGCATCATCTCTTCTGCAAGAAGGGTGGTTATTGATTTTAAAAACCTAATCAAAGTGAAGGTTTTTAGTTGTACGAACTATGAACAGAGATTTGAAATGGGTGTATGCATAAGGATACGGATGGAATGTCCTCAATTTCTGTAGTCTTTAAATTCTCGAAGTCAGTTATAAATAAAATAACGGATATTCTATAGAATTCTAATAAAAATAGTTTAAATATGAAATTATCGGTTCTAAGATGATTTCTTTATTCTGTACCACCTACAAACCAGCTTTGATTTTGTCATTTGATTAGGGACTCTCCGTTTAGAATTTACCTCGGAGTTCAGTATTTTTGTGCTTTTACTTTTTAAAAGTTTAACCTTGATACATCAGTGACGATTGTTGGTAAGTTTCGCTTCAATTGGCCCAGAAATTTCATTAGATTTTTTAATCCAAATTGGCCAAAATAAAAAAAATCAGGGGCAAGAACTCCAGAATTGGTAATCTAATTTTCGTTTTGATTGTTTTTTGTAGATCGATGATGCACTGCTCATCAGTTTTATCCCAAAATAAAATAATGTCATGCAGATTTACAGATAGTGTTATAACACGTATCTTTTATAAAATATATAAAAATGAGATGTGGTGCGATTGCCAATAAGAAAAATGTTTTTTTCACTTAGCTATTAGTGCGGTGCTTTATCCCGCTTTTTTTGCTAAATGAATTGTGACGCGTACATGATCGTGAAAAACGCGAAATAGGACGTTATAATTTGACGCTTTTAGTGAAGCTAGAAACCATCTACGTCATAGAGCTTTTTGGTCACAACCAAGTTGCGTGTACCACTTCGGACTTTGTTTTATGCAAAACACTTGTGAGTGATTAGTTTTTTCTTATACTTGTATTTCAAGGTCTTTCAATGTCAAGTTACTTTTAAACTGCGACCTATGAATTAAACCAAGACGTGCCACTGAATTTCATTAAGGCAATTAGTACAGCTAACAATTTCTTCCAAAATAAATATAGTTGACCTATTGCTTATAATTTAAGAAAAAAAAACCACTAAAACTTAACACTGAACACGAGGTCAAGGTCAAATAAAATCTGCGCAACGGACATATAAATCATAAAATATTTCCATACACCATATATACTATTGCATATAGAATAAGAAAAAAGACCAAACTCAAAAACTTAACTTTAACTACTGAACCATGAAAATGAGGTCAAGGTCAGATGACAACTGCCAGCTAGACAGGTACACCTTACATTCATTTTATACATCAAATATAGACCTATTGCATAGTTTAACAAAAAACAGACCATAACACAAAAAAACTGAACTATAACCACTGAAACAGGAAAATGAGGTCAAGGTCAGATGACACCTGCCAGTTGGACATGTACACCTTAGTCTTTCTATACTAGACCTATTGCTTATAGTATCTGAGATATGGACTTGACCACTAAGACTTAACCTTGTTCACTGATCCATGAGATGAGGTCGAGGTCAAGTGAAAACTGTCCGACGGACACGAGGAACTTGCAAGGTATGCACGTACCAAATATATTTGGCCTATTAGTATTACTTATAAAAGTACAAAAAATCTTCCACTTTTTCATCAAGTACTCAATGAACCATGAAAAAGAGGTCAAGGACTTGAGACTGACGTTAACTTCGTAACATGAGGCATCTATATACAAAGTATGAAGAGTCCAGGTCATCCACCTAAAAATAAAGCTTTTAAGAAGTTAGCTTACTATTCCTATGTCAAACTTTCTGCGACAAAAATTCAACTGAAAATTGAGGTTAAATCGCTCAGGGTCAAACAATGCCTACAGGTCGAACATATCGCAATCTTTTATAACAAATATAGTTTATCTGTTGCTTATGGTTTCAGATACAGACTGGACCACAATTTCCCGATTTTTCTACCAATCCAGGAAATAAGGCTTAGGTCATGTGAACCCTGTCAGACATACATGTAGACCTTGTATGGATCCAATATACCAAATATAGTTACAAGATATTAGGCAAATTTTTTCAACACAAAAATTGAGGCATCTTCATGCTAAAGTAAATAGCTTCTAGGTCCACTGCCTTCTGCATTGTAAAGCTTTTTTTTAGTGTTATATAGTAGTCACTGCTGCCTCCAGATTGTATTCCCTAAAGACTCACAACCAATCATATAATTTTTGTGCAAGAATTGCATCAGAAATTTTCAGTTGACTGCTTTACTTATGCACAATAAGATCAAGAGTTAGTGTAGAAAAGTTGTAAACTAAGTGATATTTTGCTGCATAACATGGTGTTATATCATACACATGTTGATTGTTGAAGACTGTAGGTGTTTGTTTGTGTGGTTGAGTTGCTGCCTCATTGACACATATCCCATCTATACTTTTATTCATTCGACTGAAATTTTTGGGACAAATTTAACATGTGTTAGTTTGCATGTCCAAGCTTCATTGACAATTAATAGATATCATTTTTGTGCAAGAATTGCATTAAGACTGTTTCAGTTGACTGCTTTACTTGTATGCACAATAAGTGTTCCATGAAAACATATATTGGTCCCAGAGTAGGAACTTTGAAATTTCAACTATTGGTAGGTGTCAAGTAGAGCATCAATTTGTAAAGTCTTCAGCAGACACACATCTCACTGGAGATTGGAAATCATTTTTAAATTGTGAAATATTATTTTTCATGGTAAAAACATGCAGAAAATTTTTCTTTTTGATCAAAGTCACATCTTCTGACAAAGAGTAAGGTTTGACAATCACGGATCGAAATTGAACACCGAGCAATTGATGACAGAATGTAGGATAGCTATGCCTGGCTTCCTAAAAAGTTATAAATGGAAGTGAAATTGAAATAGAATCCACATTTTTTTAAAATACCTTCACTTGGTGCAATGTACTTTGTAAATTGTTGTGTGCATGTACATGAACTTTTCACAAATTGTGACTTGGAATGGAGAGTTGTCTCTCATTAGCACTCACATCACTTTTCTTATATCTATGGCTGTTAAAACGGAACAATTATGTTTGTGTAATCTAAAAAAGTCAAGTTTTGTGATAACCATTCACAGGGATAAAAAGCCTAACATATTCAATCTTGGGATTTAACCTCAATTACTTGCCATAACAACAAAGGTTGATAACGCATCAAATACACTTTCAGCTTAAATTTAGATTTGGCCTTCAATTTCATATACTGGCATATGATCATTAATTTTTTACCTTTATTTAAGTATTAACAATAAAAAATTCAATAAATAAAAAACTGACTTGAAATAATATCCATTTTACAGAATTCATTAAAAGCTGTATCTGAATTAAAATGCATCGTCTGTATCCAATAAACAAAGGAGCTTTGATAAAATAATGCAATTATTACTTTAATTAATATTTAAAACTACATGAAGAACGTTCGTTTTTATGAGTGTCTCTTTCCGATCTTATCAATTACACATGGCACTTTCAGTAGAATTAAAATTTTGTTTTCTAGTGTTTATTTAAGCTTCTTCTCCTTCTCCTTCCTCTTCCTCGAACTCTCCTTCCTCTTCTGCTGTTGCGTCCTGGTATTGTTGATATTCTGATACCAAATCATTCATGTTGGATTCGGCTTCTGTGAATTCCATCTCGTCCATACCCTCACCAGTGTACCAATGCAAGAAAGCCTTACGCCTGAACATAGCGGTGAATTGTTCAGATACACGCTTGAAAAGTTCCTGGATGGCTGTGCTGTTACCAATAAATGTGGCGGACATCTTAAGACCACGTGGTGGAATGTCACAGACGGCTGTCTTGACGTTGTTGGGGATCCATTCAACGAAGTAGCTGCTGTTCTTGTTCTGTACGTTCAACATCTGTTCATCAACTTCCTTCATTGACATACGTCCTCTGAACATGCAAGCAACTGTGAGGTATCTGCCGTGACGGGGATCACAAGCTGCCATCATGTTCTTAGCATCGAACATCTGTTGGGTAAGTTCTGGTACAGTTAAAGCTCTGTACTGTTGGCTACCACGTGATGTCAGAGGAGCAAAGCCTGGGATGAAGAAATGAAGACGTGGGAATGGTACCATGTTGACAGCCAATTTACGGAGATCAGCGTTCAACTGACCTGGGAATCGGAGACATGTTGTTACGCCGGACATTGTTGCGGAGACAAGATGGTTAAGATCCCCATATGTTGGTGTGGTCAGTTTGAGGGTTCTGAAACAAATATCGTATAGAGCTTCATTGTCAATGCAGTATGTTTCATCTGTGTTTTCTACCAGTTGATGTACAGAGAGTGTGGCATTGTATGGTTCAACGACTGTGTCTGATACCTGAAATGATAAATAGTCAGTTTAATTTTATTATTTGCAATTGCTAGTAAGATTTTCTTTCAAATTTTAAATATATATATGTATATATATATAAACATTTGAGAATATAAATAAATACATTATACCTCATGTCTCAAGTTAGAAGTGGTTCAGAGTTTGTTGTTTGTTGCTGTATGTCATATTTGTTTTTTTATTCATTATTTTGTACATTAATACAACAATAAGTCTGCTTGTTTCAATTGTATTTGTCATAATTCTTATGTAAAGGCTTAATTAATTGTTGCAGGCTGTATGGTGATCTATAATTTATAAATTCTATGTAATTTAGTTTCTTATGGAGAGTGGTCTCATTGACAATCTTACCACATCTTTTTATTTTTATATCATCTCCTTATCTCTGCTCCAGTTATTAGATCCGTTAAGGTTGATGTTGATTTTGAAAGATCTTCAATTAATACCTAAATAGAAGTTTTTCAAATGACATGACCTAAAACTGATTAGAATTTCATATAGAGCTATTGCAATTGTTAACTGATACCCATATCATCATGGATGGTTGTTCCAGAACAATTGCCATTGTTATTGAGCATGTTAACTGTATTTTAATACTTATACACGGATGACTCAGTTTATTTGTATATACTTACTGTGAGTTACAGTTTAATGTATTTATTATCTGACAATTTTGGCAAGTGCAGAAAAGTTGGAAATGAACAAGCTTACTCTTATGTTTGTTAAGAACTCTTACTTTTGGTGATGGTACAACTGAGAATGTGAGCATGATTCTGTCTGGGTATTCTTCACGAATTTTTGAGATGAGGAGTGTTCCCATGCCTGATCCGGTTCCACCTCCAAGTGAGTGTGTAAGTTGGAATCCCTGAAGACAATCACAGCTTTCAGCCTCTTTCCTGACTACATCAAGAACAGAGTCTACAAGTTCAGCACCTTCTGTGTAATGTCCCTTGGCCCAGTTGTTTCCTGCACCACTCTGTCCAAAAACAAAGTTGTCTGGTCTGAAGATTTGACCGAATGGTCCAGATCTGACAGAGTCCATGGTTCCAGGCTCCAAATCAACCAACACTGCACGTGGCACATATTTTCCACCTGTAAATAGTAATGTTGAGTTATTTTTTGTTCATAATTTGTTTGCCTTCATTTAAATCTTCATAAGAACTACATAATACTCTGAAAAAAATAAGAGTACTGGATATGTATACATGTTCACTACATGTACTGCTGGTTTACCAAACTTCAAAATGGTAACAACTTTGACTCGTCCTAAGAAGAAAGAACAGTGCAGTGGTGCATTTTTACAGTACTGATATTTTTTATATACATTAATAATCAATGTGCACGTGGGTTACATGTATGATAAGTTGATTGTCATGATGATCCATGTACTGGTATCTCAAAATTGTTTTAATTTCAGATATTGAAACTTGAATAACGTGGGGACACTAGCTGTTCCACCTGAAACAGTAATTATAAATTTCCATAGGTATTGATGACATGTGACTGATAACAATTTATCCTCTCTGAAATCAGAAGGCTACTTGCAACTAAAAACAAAAACAAAGCTGTTCCCACTAAAATGCTGAAAATAGGGTTGGTAAACAATTTTTTTTCTACGAAACCAAATAAATTCTAGCTTCTCACCCTTGATGTTCATTTATACAAATTTTTACCCCCCTTTTTGAAAAAAAAATAAGCACTATTTAAGTCAATGAATGTTCTGTTTGAATTGTGACTGAGAAAGGGGAATCCAATACCCCCCCCCCCCCCCCCCTTTTCTGGAAGTTCCTGGCTACGGGCCTGCAATTACAGTATTTCTGAATCTTTGAATACCTATGAATTATTTTTTTATGATATTGAACCTGTATATTACATGTTTCATGGGTTCAAAATTATTTTCAGAGTTAAATGGTCAAGGTGCTTCAAGGTGTTACACCATGATCAGTACCTAGAGCTTTTTTGACACAACAGAAATAAGGTGCTAGGAATAATTCACAGCAGTAGAAGGTTCTGAACTACAATTTAAATTAAAAGGTCACAGATTTCATTTTAATTATACAAGAGCAGGGCTCTCATCCTTTTCGTGCCAAAGATTTTATCAGTCTTCAAGGGTAACATAAATTTTGTATATGAACACCAGTTTGATATTAGTTCTTGATGCATTTTTGTAACCATCAGATAAAAGTTCTTTTTTTCTTACATGTATAATCTTTCTTTTTTTTAAGAATTTGCAGTTGATAGCAGTAAAAGTTTATACTGAATTCTATCCAAAATTCTGAAGTCTTCACTTGAGATATTTTATAGACTCATATTTGTTCAGTATTGTTGAAGACCGTCTATAAATACATGTGTATATATGTGTATGTGATGCTGTCTAGCAGCCTTTAATTTATTGCATGGTTGAGTTGCTGTCTCAACACATATATCTGATGTAGAGTATTATACTTATATTTTATGACCG